>NC_133597.1:4608828-5208828 GCF_964106895.1 Numenius arquata
AATGGCGTGTAGGAGGAAGGTCAGGAAGGGAGGAAAACAAAATGTCATGTTGTTACTCCCATTATTTGTATTGTAGCGGTACTACCAGGCTCTTAGATTGCACGCCCTGTCCACCTGCTGTGAACACATTTATAAAGGTCAGGATCGTTATCTTCGTTTTCCAAATGGAGAAACTGAGGAAAGTTTAACTTGCACAAGGCAAGCAGGCCCCAGACAGAGGCAAGAAAAGAGCTCAGTTTTCTCAAGCTGTGGAACAGCACTCTATCCCCCTGGTTGCGTTGCCTTCCCTTTGTAGAAGAGGGTGAATCTGAGATCAGGGTCTCGCTGGGTGAGTATGGTACAAGCAATACAGGAAGAAAACAGATTTCCTAGTGGTCCTTGCATTCTTTCCATTTCCTGAGCTCTCTCTATCGTTGTAGGTCATCAGTTGTTATGTGGGTTTCCATCTCAAAGCTTTATTTTGTGCTTTGTGTACACACACAAGAAATGTGTTCCAGCTTCACATCACTGCAATGGGAACCCCAGAGAAGTGAGGTGCTTCTTCAAATGTATTTTTGAAAAACCAAAACAAATACAAAAACACTGATTTATTTTATATGTATGTTTGACACTTCAGTGATTTCACTTGAGTTGTTCTTAACTTACACAGAAAGGTAAGGCTTGGTCTCCTGGGTCTAGTTTTCCACCCGTTCATACAAAGTGTATGTCTGTAAGTCACGTCTGTAATGTCTGCAAGGGAGACAGAGAACAGGGTGTGTTGCTTTCTGCCCTGTAACACTGATTCCCCTTCCAGCACTGAAGGAGTTTATTCACTTGAGGTTTCTTTAAGCCATTCTTAGATGCTGAGAATTTAATCTCTGAGTGTTTCTAGTTGTCTGTATTAACTACTTGAGGAAATCAGGCTAAGGCTGCAGAGCCAATTGAAATGTGGCTCCCTGTCAGGTTTAAGGAGGGTGAGAATTGTGAAGCACGCATTTACCATCAGCATCACCATGCTGTGGTCTGCAACTGTCCCTGACCAGGCTGATGCAACACGTTTGCATGGAGCTATAATGGATGTTGTGTTAGGATTTGAGTTTTGCTTCAGGAACTTTCTGGAGACTGAATGAAGCCTGCAGCTAACCAGCTGCCTGTATTTGCAAAGCATAAATGATAGACAACTCGGAGCTGGAATACAGGCTTTGGATGATGACATAGAGTTATAGGCTTCTGTCTTTGTCCCTCTGAGTCACAGATGCTACGTTAGGTCAATATAAAAGGTTTGCATGCATACCTCTGTATTTAAGTTATGTGTATCACACGTGTCTTGAGCTGGAAATCCATCAAAAAGGGATTTATCGGTCTTTTCCAAACTTGTGCTTTGGGCAGTCTTATGTGCAATAAAAAACCAAGATATTTCATAAGGCTTTTTTTTTTTTTTTGCATTGGTCAAACACTGGGCACTTCTTACCCAGCTGTTTGTTTCCCATCTGTGTTAGTCTGGATTCCTCCTGATACCAATTCTGCAAAACCACAGCAAAGCCCATCCTTTCTGTCATTAGGCTTCTTAAGTACAAAGAACATTTATTTTGTCCAAAATCAGCTGTGGAATTAGCAGCTAAGGTGCACGGGCTCCCAGGTCCTGATTCCCCAGGTACCTGTGTACCACGCTCTTTGATTCGCGTCCCATTCCTTCATCATCTAAGCAGAATAAGCTTTCTGTGGGACCAGTGAAAAGCAACATTAAGAATAAAGTGCCCAGGAAGGGGATGGATGGAGACACAATGGTAATTAAACTGGCAAAGAAAGTTATGTGGAATCAAATCGCCTCACGCTTCCATGCCTTTCTGTCCTTTAAAAAAAAAATACTCTGGATGCCGGTTTACCCTAATTGGCTCTTCATTCTGGCAAGCCACAGAGAGATCAGCTTCTTTTTCACTGCCTTTGTGTCCCTGCTTCCCGTCCTAACCTAGTGTAGTCTTCTGTGAAATTGTTTTCTCTGCAGAGACGGAGTTGCCTCGTCTCTTGTAATTCCACTAGAATAATCCTTGGCTCTGTGCTAGAAAAGAGCTGAGCGTAGCCATGAAGGGAAGGCTAGGGAAACACAAGCATCTGCACACATACACCTTAGCACTGGGGGAATTCAGGCAACTCAGAAAACATGGAAGATTTGCAAATATCTCTTTCTTTCCTGTAATGCTTGCTCGGTGGTAAAGTAGCAAAGGCTCAGGGAGCAGCCAGCCAGGAGGGTGTGCCAAGTGAGCTGAAATAGTGGGGCGCTGAAGGCAAATGCAGGGGGAGCAAATGCTTTGCACAGGACCTCACCACATAAGGAGGAGGGTGGTTTGCAGGCAGCTCACGTAGAGACCTGGGACTGCTTAGCGTCAGGCTGAACACAGGGCCGGACCCTCAGCACCGTAACTCCACTGACCTTACAGCAATTAGTACAAGAGGTTTTGTCCCAAAATGCTTATGGTCTCAAGTGATGAAAATAATAACCTAAGACTTACCTGTCTGTGTAACTCTGTGCTACAAGAGGGAAAGTCCTAGTCCTAATTTATTTAACTAAATAAAGGATCTTTATCAACATCCTGTGACCATGGTAAGCATTGCCCTCGTTTTTACACAGAGATATGCAGAGGTAAAGCATGGTTCCTTTAATACATCTTACAATTCCCAACTCACCATCTGAAGCCCTAACCATGAGGTGCCAAACCAAAAGGAGGCACAGCTATTAAATGTGTGTGATTTAAAGCCAGAAGGGAACACTGTGGTAGGCCTCCTTCATACAACTGAGTAATTCTTTTCCCTTGCTAGATAAATGATGACAATAATACTGAGCTTAACAATTCCCAGTTACACTAGAGAGCATCTTTTTCTGAGAGTTAGCCAATAGTGATTTTCAGATCTTATCGACATAGCCTACAGTTCCAGCCGTATCACACAAGAGTCCTGGCAGACGGTTCGTTGCTCCGTGCGGAGAGAAAAGGACTTCTTTCAGAGTCTATTGTCACCGTATCAGTATCGTGCCTCAGGTTATCAGCCAGCATCCGAATGGCAGTGCTGAGGAAGATGCTTATCCTATGGTCTGATTATTCAGTAATTTCCTGTTATTATTCTCTTGTATTTGCTTCTGAATCCTGGCCATTGCCAGTAAGAAGATTTGAGGGAGATAGGCTTGCTCTAGTTAGTACGGCAGTGCCCACATTCCTAGCTTGGTTGTGACCCGTGATGCACTGAACTTTAATAAAGTCTGAGCGGTAGTTGAAAATTTTCTGTGGTTGTATCAGCCAGAGTAAATTTAAATCTGAAATCAATTTGCAGCCATGGCTTTGACATGGTTCAAGACAAAAGGATGTAGAGCAGGAACCCAGGAGTAGGGAGACAGCAATTGCCGTGTAATTATGGGGTCTGTCACTTAACATTTGTATATGATGGGTGTCCTAAAAGAGGAGAGGTTGTCATTTGCGTTATGGATATGCTAATTTGTCATGCTGACAGACAACAGAATCCCAACTCATACAGCCATTGTAACTAATTAAACAGACAAACCAATCATCAGACATGGCAGATGAGGAATTTTAATGTGAAGCTTTAATATATAGAGTGACCTTGTGATGGTGCTTAGTTTAATTTTGTTAAATACCAGAGTCTTAGCAGGAAATTAACTTAAAAAGCACATAAAGTGCAACAAGGCAGTAATGACAATTTTGCCAGGGTTCCACAGCAGCTTTCTTCCGGAGGCATCCCAAAGCATGTTACCAGCTGTCTAGATTCACTTGATGAAAATGAGAATGTGTTAAAATGGAACCCGGATACCAGTCTGCTTGACCAGTGCTTGCTCTCTGCTGAGGTCAGTCCAGTTTCTGTTTTAGTTTAGGCATTGGAGATAAACTCTTTCTTTCTTTGTCCATCTATCTGCTTGGTCTCTGTCTTGTTCATGGGAGGTGTACTGTACAACGATTAAAGTGATATGAGGAAGACTTTTGTACAGCACTCAATTGTTATTTTTATTTTGCTTTTTTGTTTCCAAGAAGCAGGTACAGGATGCAATAGGGTGAGGATTTATTTCTCTGCTTTGTTGCTTTAAATGTGGTGAACTGGGCAATCCATTTCCTTTCTCTGTCATTCATAAAGCCATCTGGGTACATCAGCTGTGATGGATCATTTCAATATTATGCCTTCTACCCTGGAAATGGAACTTTCCCTCCCCTTTTAGATAAAAGCTGCTAATATTTGAGTCCCCATTCTAGTCAACCAAGCCATCAGACATAAGGCTCTCTGACAGCGTATTTGTGTCACAACCATGTGACACTGCTCCTTGCTTCGCTAGCCCAGGCAATAAATATTGTGGAGCCAGTGCAAGAAATGAGAAGGGGGATTTACAGTGCGTAGCATCATATGGCTTGTAGGCTAGGTTCATCCCTGGGTTAGTGCTGTTCAATTCCAAGGAATTATCCCAAGCAGTGAATCTGCTCCAATGGCAGACATGCAAGACTGGAATTCCAGCTCTGTTTTTTTAACTTGCTCTTGTCCAAAATACATATAAGGCGGCTTAGCACAGGGTGCTGGGGATATATACTGAGCTTGGTTAATCCATTGCAGAGGCTGGGGAGAATTTTGAGACTGGGATTTGGCTTCAGCTCAGACACTATCAAGCTTCCAACTTCCAGAGGGATTCAGGTAGCAGCTAGGATGAGAACATTGTCACAGATGATACGAAAAGGATTTACAGAGGTAAAGGCTGAGGGAAATTGAGGGAAGGTCCCCAGCAAAGTTTAGTGAGTGGGCAGATTAATTTATTTGTTGAGAAATTCAGTGTAAGTTATTTTAAAATAAACTTATTCTTCTACTTGCAAACCTCTTTGAAATTTAACTGAACTTTTAAAACTCGGTTTGTTATTAGATAGCTCAACAAAATGCTCTTTGAGCTCTTGGAGCAGTCAGACAGGCAACAATTCTGTGACGCATAAGGACTAGGAATAGAAAATAATATTGGCAATGCTGTAAGTCATTACATCCCTCCGCAGAGAATCTCTTTTGGTTGAAGAAGTAATGAAACTGGAAGGGGTTAAATGTTCAAACTTTCTAATCAGCCCAGGCTTCAGAACAAATAGTTTGCTGTATGATGCGTTCTCCTTTTTTAGTCAAGTTTTGGTTTCTTTACAGTCATTCTCACAGTCTTCCTGTGCACATAAAAAGCAGTAAAAGCAGTTAAGGTCTGTGAGTGTTTTTTATATAGGATGAAAGGTGTTCATGCATACAGCAGCTGTGCAGTAAGCTCCCAGCGGAATCCCAGGCTACATGGAATTTAGCCATTAGATTTCATTTTGAAGAACAGCCGTTTGTATGGAAATCATTGAAATTTATCAGATTGTCAGTTTTGGTTGTTTAGAAGAAAATTAAACCTTACCATGTTTGCAGTGCTTGGCAATTAGGATGTACAATCTTACAGTGACAAACAAACACACCCTCCAGTAACATGAAACCATGTGCACTTGAAATGGGGGTTTCCTGGAATCAAAATTCAAAGGCAGCCCTGGCCGAGGGAGGTGTATGGAACGGGGAGTGAAAAGAAAATGACAGCTATCATATCTGTTGGAATACCTCTGTGGCCTCTGTTACCATAGCATCTGAGCTCTTCCGAATCGCTAACCAATTTTGACTGCACAACCCTCCCGTCCAGGGTGGAAGCAGTTCCACCGCTTTAAATTCATTCTTCCTATGGAGAGTTAATTGGAGAGGGGAGAAGAGGAGGGAGAGAGATATGAAGAGGCCAAATAAATCAGCACCATTTACAAAAAGGTTGAAAATTAAAAGAGAGGGAGGGGAAAGAGGCAAGTGTTAACAGTAAAACGAAAAATGAAGAAGTGCCACGATAAAAATGATACAGTGTCCAGGCAGCCCGGTCCCCAGCCTTGAAAACCCCATGAGTAAAACGTTGCTCAGTGAAGATGAATTCTTTCAGTTAACCTTGTTCACAGCAACATCTTTGCAGGTCAGAAAATTACTACTTTCTCACTTGCCAGCTCTCAAACGGGTTCCTGAATATCTCTGCATATGGATGGGTAGATTGGATTGGCTTAGGCTGAACTGAATTGGCAGACTGATTCCCTAAATCTAGGAATATTGTGCAGTATCATTCTTTTTCAATAAGAATATAACGAGGAAAAAATCCTCCCTGAAACAAACCAAGAGGCCTCAATATGTTGCCGTCAGACTGGTTTTTAGCCATTGACCAGGCAGAAATAGCTGCACTGCAGCAGAAGTGCCTGGAAAAATTATGAGGACTTCAGCAAAACTGCAAAAGCTATAGGAAGAAGATGCTTGTGAGTGCCTGCTCCATTCCCTTCTGAAAGGTTTCATGCACCTTCCTTCTTTGTAGCTCAACCTTGAATGTACTTTCAGGTCCACACTGCAACTATGTAGTATGGAAATACTCCTCTTCCCCTTGTCCACTTTTACTTGATAGTTGAGGTCTTTTGGCTGTGGGGCTGGATGCTGAGGTTCTCAGTTAGGAAAGCTTTTGGGGGGCTTTTGGGGGACTTTTTGGACCCTCCCAGCCATCAAGTTGCTTCCAAAAGCCTAGTGGTTTAGCCCAGGGAAAACAGCAGTTTCGTAACACCCTGTCACTTCTCACATCCCCAGGCAAAGAAGATATGAGGGATAATGGAGTGCCATGTTTGTCTAATGGACTTATTACTACTTACCAATGCAATTTCATCAGCAAAAGTAGGCAAAAAATGATAAAGAGATAAAGAACAGAGCACCACAGCTTGGTGTTTATTGACAACCTTTTCCCACTGGATCCTTTTGATCCTGAGGCAAACATGAGAGCCAGAATGTCCTTAGGGAATAGCTTTTAGGCAGATCCACAGCAGCTTACGGAGGAATAAGGGTTCCTAGCTACTCTGAACACTGAGCATTCATTTAGGATAATAATGTCAGCTGGTCAGACCTTGCGGATCACAGATCCTTACATTTCACTGAACTGGCTTTAAAAGGGGACCAGTTGTTCAGGTTTCAGAAAGTTAGATGGATCCTTGCCACAGGAAAAAAATAGAGCCAAAAAAACCGGATGTGCCACCAGTGTCCAAGGTGCTAGGGCAAAAATGGATGAGAAAAGCCTGTGTAAAGGCAACAAGAAGCATGAGAAATCCTCCCTGATCCTTTCAGGATCAGTTTCTTTAGCTGAGGAACACAGTAATAGATTGCAGAACCATATCAGATCATTGGGAAAAAAGCTAGATAGAGAAGCAGAAGCATATGGCAATGAAAAAGCCTGCTTTGAGAAATGGAAAATAGACCTTTTCTGTTTTTAATAATGTGTCAACCTTTGTATAAACTGGCCCAGAGCCCAAAGAAATGGACTGTTGCTTCCATTTACAAGAAGACAAGGTCTGGCTTTCTGATAGCTCTATAAATAAATGCTCCATTATCTCTTACAAATATCTTTCCAATATGTTATCTGAACGTAGGTTTATTCATTCACAAATTTGGTCATCTTTTAAAGCAGAAGCTAGTCTCTTACTTTTATCCGGGAATTTCAAAGTGCTCCACACATATCAGTGATTTCAGCTTGTTAAATGTTACCGAGAAGGAAGCTGAGGCATGGAAAAAATGAAATATATGTATCCAAATTCATGCTGTGAGTCAGAAACAGAGCCAGGAATAGACCTGCAATGAACATACCAGAAATGATGAAAGGTCAGGACAAAACCCAGGACTCACTAGTTAGATGAAGCTGCTTCTTTACAAGGCAAGACGCTCACCAG
The DNA here is from genome assembly GCF_964106895.1 of Numenius arquata. Lineage (NCBI taxonomy): Eukaryota > Metazoa > Chordata > Aves > Charadriiformes > Scolopacidae > Numenius > Numenius arquata. The sequence continues at coordinate 4,616,583 of NC_133597.1, forward strand.
AGTTTGGATTCACTGTGTGCATGAAGAAAAGCTGATAAAATGTGTATTCTTACATTGCTTACACTGTTCTTGTCTATACTTTTCTCTAATTTCCTAGTCTATATGTTTTTGTCTTTTCCCTCATCAGAAGAAGGTGTGTAGGGCTCTGTAGTAAGCATTTCATTGGTAGCTTTGAAACACTGTGTTAATTTTAACCTTCCAAGGTCTGTCATTCAAGTGAAGGAAGGGGATGCCTCAGACGGTTGTTTCACCTTATTTTTCTCACAGAGGTTTGTGTCACGGGTAAGCATATTACATAAAAGAGTCACTGCTTGATGGAATTCATGTTAGTTCATTAAGCACAAGATATGATTAACATGAACACTTCTTTAATCAACCAAAGATGCTGTTACAGACACTTAAAAGCCCTGTGCACTTCTAGATGTTCTTTTCTCTGTATTGCTGCTCTGCCCAGATTGGTGGGAGAGCAGGCAGTTCACAGTCTCTACACACCCGCACAGAGCAATGTGGAGCCATGGTAGCAGTTTTTGTACTGGATCAGAGGAATTGCCAAAGAATCTGCTTCTTCCCTGCGAAGAATTCATTAACTTTTGCACTTAAACCATGTATTTGGGCTGATATGCACTGGGAAGGAATTATTCCATTAAGTGAGGTAGAAAGAACTGTGTGATGCTTAAGCAAGTGTGGAAGGTCAGAGGCCTCTGTTCTACCCAGCAAACCCAGAAAGAAACAAAATGTTTTTTATTATCATCTTCTTTCTTGATTCCCTCTGCCTTCAAGCCAGTTTGACATAACAGTTACTGTTTGCATCATTAGCTCCATAAAGATATGAACAGACATGGTCTTTTCTTGCATCTTACCTTGTACATATTTCAGTACTCTTTGTTATTTACGTAAAGAATTACTGTCTTCTCACCATTTTGTTCTTCTTTTCCTGGGCTTGGACTAGCTGAGGCCAACTGCATCTGCCCCTGGCTGCAGTGGCTCAAGCGTGTGGCTTTGTGTCCTTGCTGTAATGAGAGTTAGTTGGCGTCTCTTTGCCCCGTCTGGTGTTATCAGAGCACAGAACAGGCTAAACAAAGAGACACAGACGCTGCTTACAATTCACTTTGGCTACTCACTGCAGTCTGGTGATTCTCCATTACATCTCTGCTCATTATGAATACAGATAACAGACTATCATGAGCTGAGTAGCCTTATCCCAAAGAGATAAAACTAATCTGTGTGCTTAGATCAGCAGCCTTGTTCTTGCCTAATCTCACCTTGGAAAGCACAGTAATTGCAGAAACACAGAAAGGAAGTAAAGAGTAAGGGGATGAGAAACCCAGTGAATGTAGCCCTCTAATTCTGCCCTCTGAGGCTGTGGGCTCGCACTGCTTCCCAGCCACATCTTTTCTGAGTATTGTACGTTTACACTTTGCATCATAAGGAAACAGCCTTTTACAAGAATTCTTTTGTTCAAATAAAAACAGAAATAAAGCTTTTGCGTGGCCTCAGGAACAATCACGCTGGGTAAAAGAACCCCTTGTACTCAAAGCTTAACTGGTACAATGGGCACCATGTGCAAAACACTTTCCTTTTATACTAGATTTCCTCTCTTTTCCCTGTTTTGGCCTTTTTTGGTTGGTTGGTTGGGTTTTTTCTCAGAACAAAAGCAACATCCATATGCTCAGCTGGCCTTGCTGTTAGACGGCTGTCTTTTGACCCTACTCTAATGCAGGCAATGAAAGTGATAAAAACAAAGTTGTTCAAGTTGGAGTTCAAGTTCTAAACCAACTAGGTTCAAGCAGGTGCACAGTCCTGCTAATATTACTTGTAGCTTGTGAGGGAACGCCTGACCCAAAGGTCTGCAATAAACAGATCCAGATGCATATTTCCTAGATGAGTTTCCGTTCTTACCATGGCCTAGGCCAGCCCTTTTAATGTCAAAAACTATCTCCTTGCCTTTGGTGAAAATTTATGCCCAAGCTTTCGAGACGCAGTTTTCTCCTTTCAACTCATGCCATTTCAGCCTCCGAATGTGAGCTGAGACGGCGGAGATATAAATGAAAAAACAAAAAGGCATCCAGTTTGTAAAATCTATGACTTAATATTGATCTCGGCCATCCCATGAATTGAAACAAGCCTCTGTGCAGAAATCCTCCAAAGATGCCATGTTCACCTCTCTTCTTGACACAACATTTTATCGATCTCCATGTTTGTGCCACATGAATGATGGATTATCGCGTATCAAACCTTGCAGTATTCATTTAAAGCCTTTGAATAAAACATTTCTCACAGATTAACTGAGCAGTTTTAAGTGAACAACCGTTTTCATCTGTTTTAAATTTTCATGGGTACTTTTCTGGAGAACAAGTACATTGTTAATAATTGAAGGGAATAAGACCTTGCAAATCTCTTTGTATTTTAATAAAGTCCTGTTGCACCCCTTTCATTTATTTTTAAAATCTCAGCATTTATAAAAATTCTTTAAATTTACTTCCCTCTCTTTGAAAGGAGTAATCCTGAGATTACATGAAAAGAAGCGATTATTTATGTACCAGGGAACTGGAATTTCCTTGTGTCCAGATAGCTATAAATGTGGCTTGTGGTGGATTGAATGGATGAGAGGAAGGAGAAACACTTTCCAGTGGAAGCAGAGATGCACTGGAAGAGCAAGCTTAGAAAGAGAGGAAGGTGTAGAGAGAAAGAAGCAGGAGGCTGAAAGAGAAAGAAAAGGGAAGCAGTTTGGTCATAAGGACAGATGGGCATATGAAAACAAGACAAAGTTTGGGTAGGTAAATACATAGAAATATGTGTACATAGATGAATGCAAACATCTCTCTAATATGTTTTTTTTTTCCTTATTCTGTCCTTTCATCCCTCTATCTATGATGCTATTCCAATGACCCATGCCAATCTTTCTCCAGTCCACTTTTTTTTGTTTTCTGTCTCTCACAGTCAATTCTTTTCTGTGCCTCAGACTGAAAATCTTCTCTGCCTGTGCCGAGAGCTTCTCAAAGCTTGACTTTACATGGTCCCATTTCTCTTTTTCAAATACAATTACTTCTTTACACGCAGCCCCAGGATTACATTTCAAAGGAGAAGAGAAAAGCCAATGTGTACATTGTGATTTCTTTTATCATTATCAAGACGATGTCAGCCCTTAGAATGCTGGTCTCAAAAATATTTCATTGCAGCAAGTTTCATTAAGTTCAGTGGTCAGATAGAGCATGTTTGGTACAGGGATCTGATAGAGGGAATCCTGAAGGCTCCCAAAAGTGCTGTACATTAGTCATACATGGTCAGAACAGGGAGTGAGTGAAGAAGCTTTGGCAGCAGTAGCAAAAATAACAAAATAAATGCATTAGGTGCCCTCCTTAGAGGCTGTTTGTGCACACAGAGAGAGGGATTAGTTCTCTAACTCTGCGTTAGTACAGGTTTTTGTAACCAGTAGGTTTTTGCTGATTCCAACCACTCTTGAACTATTCCGCTTCCAGTTCTACAACTGGTAATTGTCCTTTGGTTTGAAGGAGCTGTCTTGAGAGGGGAATAATCAGACACTCATGCCATAAACTGAGATCTCTGCCTCCTCCAAGAATCTCTTTGAAACGTTGCTTGTAAATTGCTTGTTGATATTTGACCGTGAGTCACCTCTGCATAAATCTTCGCCAGGTATTAAAACCATTGAAAAGATGCTGGAATGCTGAAATAAGTTGATGTGTTAGTGGGAGAAACAGAAACTGGACTGGGCAGCACAGCTTGCGTTTAGATAGACAGCTTTCTGTGAGGGATTTCAAGCAACAAGTTGTGAAAACCTGTTGTTGGAAGGAGCTTAAAACAGCTCTGCTGTAGAGGAGAAAATCTTTTCTTTGCGCATTTTTAATCAAGTTTCTGCTTAGCTGTTTTCTGATGAGCTCATGATGGGGGATGGAAAAAGGCAAAATCAGTGCATTTTAATGGAGCTGCTGTTATTGAGCTAAGCAGGGTGAGTTTGATCAGTATTTAGGGTGGGACTACTCAAAAAAAAAATGCTACTGTAGTGCTAGAAAGCGTAGTGTTCACCAAGAACATCAGTGTATTAAGTACGTCTAATCTGGTCCTTGGCAAAGGAGTATGGTCGCAGAGGGTGGTATCAGTCACTGGACATAAAACTGAATGTCTGAGTACTAGTGATCTGGGACGCCTTCCCATTTGCAGACTAATATTCTTCCTATCTCTATTCCCCTTGGATTTGCATGAGTTACAGTTCCTTTCACTTCCTATCTCAGACTGTGTAGCATCATCCCTAAATAGCTGTCATATTCCACCCAAAGTGGAAAAAGTGACTGCAGTTTTCGTATAGGAGAGGGATGGGCTAAGCCCTGGGCCATACCTTAGCAATTTATGCTACTTCTGTGGCACAAAGCAGTTGGGAAACTGGATTATCCATTTGCAGACCGGTTCCTAGAAGCACATGCAGCTGACATAGCTATCTGTATCACCCCATCCGTAGCCCTGCAGGGACACGTCCTTGGGATTCCTCCTCAGGGTATTACTGGAGCGCCTCCGGGTCATTCTCATTTATGCCATGGGCTGGTACCCGGTGGCACGAGTCACAGCGCAAAGGTTGGATTTGCACATCAGCTGGCATTTTATCTTGACCCTGTATATTAAATGCACGGGACCAACTTCATCTGGGGTGTAAGCTTCCCTGAACAGCCAGGGAAGAATAATACAAGAGCAATTAATTGACGGGTTAGTTCACACATGCTTAATGTTTGTCCAGTTCTGTTCTAGGGTAGATCAGTTCCAAAACACAGTCAGACAGCACTGAATGTTTGGGGAAATGCCACCTAATTTGCATTTATTATTCCTGCTGTATCTCCAATTATGGTCTTCGGCTCATGCATCTACAGACAGGGAAGAAGGGAGTTCTCTCTGAGGGCAGTAAATAGCTGGCTTGTCCTCTCCTTGAAAGTGAAATAGGGGCCAGTTTACATCTTTCCATTATGCATTTGTTTAGAGCAAATGCCTTTCTACCAGGTCAGCAGTTCCTCCCTATCTACCTACTTGTCTCTAAAAGATATGGACTGCCACTTCCCTGCCGTCCAGGCCCAGCTGACTGTGACTGATGGCTTTGCTTAGACCTTGGGAACTTCAGGCCAGTGGTACATCTCAGCAGAAATAAGGATTTAGCCTTGTTAGAAAACAAATGACTTGTCTGGAAGTTCACTCTCCCCCTGGAGTATAACACAATCAGTGTCCACATGACTGCTGCACGCACTCCCTGTGACCACGGGCTGGAGGGCAATGCGAGCCAGGGCTCAGCTGCAAACCCTTTGTACTTCTGTGACATGGGCTTATTTGGGCTTGAACTGCAAGTGAGGTCAGTGCTCTTGTCACTTGAAGCTCTGGCCTCCTGATGATCCTATTTTTGCAACTGGTTTGTCCCAAATTGACCTCCTTTAGCTGCTACTTAGCAAACACAGTCACACACGCACCACGACACCTGGGCATGCAATCACACAGTCCATGAGCCAATTCACTCTCTCTTGTCCCATCTTTTTGCACTTAAATGCATTTTTGCAGTCTTACAAACAGAATCACACGTGTTTAATCGCTCCAACACACAGGCTGTTGTGGGCACACGCTTTCTTGCTTGTAGATGCAGCCAGGCACACAATCGCAAGTTCACAAGCAGTAATATTCAAAATACAAATATTCACCCTTTCCTTTCTTTCTTGTGTGTGTTTATACACAGTCACAGCACAAACACAGGCGCTTCCATGTGTGCTCTGGATCTCATGTTTCCACGAAGTCCCACAAGCCCTCAGACATCGTCTGTCTTGCACAACAGACACAGTCCCTTGAAATCGTTAGATTTGTGTGAACACCAGTGCATAATACACACACTGTATGACAGATAAAGGTATACAGGCCACCCTCCTCTGCATCACACATCCACTGCCAGTGCAGAGATCACATGAAAACATGGTGTTATTTTCACTTTACTTAAGATGGACAAAATTAATGAACTGAACTTCACTCTAGGATCAGGAAAGCAGCTGTGGGAATGTTTTGAAGTCATGTTACATTGAAGAGCTGTTATTTTTTAATATCCCCATATCCCCAGGTGTATCTTCAAATATGATCTATGGGTGAATACTGAGCCAGCTGTAACCCTGACAACAGTGACACAGATGGTAATCAGCAAAATGGACTAATTGAATAATGTTGAGTTAGAACCAATGGTTTGCAGAACTCTGCTAAACCCGGCAGTAACTCAGTATAATTTAAAGCTGTTGAGTGAATTTCACATTTTCCATTGTGACCCCACACCTGGAGATGGTGGAAGGGACTTGCATGTGGACAGCACGGACAACGTGAGAGAAGGTGCGACAGTGTGTGTGTGGGGAGATCTTTCTGGAGTTAAAAGAACTGGATTTATTTATCCCCGTAAAACTCTTTGAGGCCCTTGAATAACCTAGAGATGTGACCAGTCAACACTCATAGTCAGGGACAGATTTGCTGTATGGAGCACCGTGGTTGTGTATTTTTAGGGCTTTCCAGGACTTTATGAGGCTTCCCTGTGCCCTAAAAAGGGGGGGACATACAGCAGGTTTGTGGGTGCTTTTTGCTCTGCTGGAATACTAACCAATGTTGTTAATGTGAAACCTCATTTCATGTGTAACGTGCTGCAGCGCCGCAGGGATGGGATGTTGCAGGGGCACTGAGCATCACTGCTCACAGGGACGGGGAAGGTAGGATGGGGTCCCCCCAAAGCAGAGCACATTTTTACTAAGGGCCACTGTACCTCTAATAAGACACAAGCAGGAGAAGATGTATTAAATGAGTCAACCCACACAGAGAAATATGACAAATACCTGGAGGCAAATAGGAGTTAGAGTGTCAAAATGGTTGCTAAAAAAAGGGATGAGGAGCTAGTTCAGGCCCTCCCACCCACTGAGGCTGTGGTAAGCACATGGGGCTGAAAGACTGAGCCCAGCATAGAGAACAGAGGTCTTTCCAGGTGTTGACTCAGGGGTCTGGGCTAGTGGTGAGTGTGGGAAGCGCGATGCAGCCACCTCCCAGGGCTTGTGTTTCTGCAAGCTTTGAATCAGCCTCTCTGCGGCGATAGAGAGGGGTGGTTGGAAGCAGAAAACAAAGCATCTGTAAATGGGAAGAGGCATTGATTTCTGTCATTAAGCTTTGAGACCCTCTTTGCCAGCCTTAGCAAGGAGAAGAATGATGAGCAATAGCCAGTGTTGTTGCTGTGCAGAGACCACTCCAGCCAACTGATTTATGGGGCAACTAAATAATTCAGCCTGTCCCTGCAACGCTGTATTAATTCTTGTTCTGTCACCAGGGCTGCAGTGTCTGGGGCATACAGGCTTAGGGTGGTTGCTTGACAAACTCCTCTTCCTCGCTGTACCCAGGACGCTAGAGCCAAGCCGAGACAGAAGGGTATGAAAGAAAGGGGCAACTGGAGTAGCAGCAGAAAGATGCTGCTGGTGGGGAGTGTTGGGAATAGCTCTTGGATGAACGGGGAGCCCAGAGCAGTGCAAGATAATTGCCAAGAACAAGACCGGGTCAGTCCAAGCCTGGAGCATCCATCAATTTAGCCATGGTAATTCCAGCAGACATGCACAACTTTATCTCTGCTTCAGAGCAGAGACCAAGGGAACCTCTTAGCTGCAAAGGTCTGAAGAGCTTTCTCCTGCACGCATTCATTTCAGCTATGGTGATTGTTTGTTTGCTGTTAACACCATTAAGTGTAACAGCTCCAGGAATGCTACAGCTGTAATGATGTGTTACCCCTTAATAATGAGTCCATTCGTGAGAATTGCAGTCCCCAGAGTGAAAAATGTTTTGAGACTCCATTCAAAGGTCCATCAGTGGAAGGGGGTTGGAGTGAAAAGTCAGGAGAGGGATAAAGACACCCAGGTATAGAGGGTGGATGTGGGGGGGGAAGTTGATGATGTGCTTTTGCCAAGATAGTCTGGGTGGCATCTGACATTTCAGAAAGCTGTAAAAAGCCAGAAAGTAAACAAGCCTCATTAATTCCAACAAAGGGCAATGTACGTAGGCTGCCAGTTTCTGCTCTTTTTTTTAGCTTTCCCCCTTATTGTCTAAGGGCTTCATTGTCGTAAATACCATCACAAATTGCATAACAAATAGAGCTTTAAAATATTTAAAGAATAGTCGAATGGTAGATAACTCATATTCTATGAAGTGAGTCTTTCTTCCTTCCTTCCTTATTTCCATTGCCATGTATCTCTCCTTTTCTCTTTCTCCTACTTCACCTTGTGTCTCTGTTCCCTTGATGTCTTCCTTGCTCTCTGTTTCTGCCCCTCTCTCTGTCTCTCTCCTTCCCTCTCGCTTCTCTCTCTGCCAGACAGCAGGCATGTGTTCCCAGTGCCTCCAGTGTTTAGCGCAGTTATTCTCCTAGCTGTTGGGAAGGAAGAGATTTGGGGTGGAAAATTTAATGAGGTGATCCATAAGCCAGCTGTTTCCCATTTGTGTTTGTTTCTTGCTGGAACAAGGTAATTTGTACATCCATTTGGCAAACCGAGGGACAAAGTGTCAGAGTCAGGGTCTGACACACGAGGACTTTCACGGGCTTTCGCTCATGTATGATTTGGGAGATGGCAGAGCTGTAGCCCAGGGTCACAGCAAAACTCCAGCTAAGCCCCAGCCCAGGCTATGCCCAGCATAAAGCTGCCAGGGAGAGATCTGCAAGCAGAGCGCCTTCCAGAGAGGGGAAAGCAGCTTGAGAAAGCAGCCGACATGGAAGAGCTCACGCAGCAGTGACAGACATCATTTGCAGAGGTGCCAAATCATTTCTGCAGGGTATTTCGGTTCAGGCACAGGGTAGCTAAACCACACTCACTCATAATAACCTGCGGTGCTGAGGAGAGCCTGGATATGGATGATAATTCATCCAGGGGTGCTCTCCCTCTATTTTCTTAGGGCTCGTCTGTTGGCCCACACATAATATTAGAAGATGCTGTATTCTTAGATATGAAGCATTATATTCAGACATGAATTTATTTTCAAAAGCAAAGATGTGTAGTCTGTTCCTGTTTGTGGAAAGGTCCCTTTTTGAAGGACCTGAACCAAGATAAGAGATGGACTCACGTATGGGTAGTAGACACAGCTCTCCCGCTTGAGAGAGCTTGGTTTCTTTCTTGCTGCTAAGTTCTGTGAAACTCAAACTGGACAAAAGTGAGTATTGCTCAGCTAAGGATTGCTGTATTATTTAACAAGCCTCCCCAGAGTAATAATCAAAGTGAAGAGCAACTTGGGAGTATATATGTTTAATATCATGCTCCAGGATTATGTCACACTGTGTCTTAAGGCTGAGATGTGATGTTGGAGATTCGATTACTCCGTATCCACTGGGGCAGGCATTCATGCTCAGGATGATCAGAAGAGGCGATGCGACAGTCTTATCTTGTGACTATTGGCCTCCTGCGTAAAGCAAAGTAGGTGCAAAAGTATAGCCGTTCTCATTTTAAACTCATCCAGCACAGATAAGTGAGATGAGAGTGGCTGCACAGAAGGCCTGAGTCCTTCCCAAGAGTTCAGGAATGGTTTTCTCTGTGGCCTGCTTCTCTGGGCTCACTGTTTCTGCTCTTTTAGTGTCAGCCTATGACACTGAGACTTCTTTGGTCCGAGGACCAGCAATCTCCTATCTTCTGTGGCTCGCCTCCCACTGCTTCAGAGGTTTCCTGTTAGATGAGCCTGGAATTATTCTCAGCTACCAGGGCTTGTGGTTAATAGCGCTGCTAACTCCAGCGCCACTGGGATCTTCCCTTCGGCTGGAGAATCACCATGGAGACCCCTGATGTGTCTGTGCACCCAGCACACCTCTTGGCCCTGGCATTAATCCTTTTGCAATGTACCACAAAGTCAGCTCTAGCTTGGAGGAGTGATCAAATAAATATGAAAACTGCTCCCAGAGGAGGTAAATATTCGCTAGACAAGCAGAAAGAAAAGCAATAATATACCATGTAAGCTACTGCCTTTTATTAGCTCAGCTCCCTTTTCTCCCCTTGTAAAGTATCGTTGCATTGTTATATTAATCTTTACTCTGAAGCAAATTAAAGCAGGGACAGTTGTCAGAGTATTATTAAGAACATCTGTTTAATTAGGGCTGCCTTTGCATCCATTTGAGAGAGAAATGTAACACCCGTGTTCATCCACTCCTGCTGTCTCACTCCCCCTTCCTACCCTTCCCCAGCTACGTTACATGCCGGAGGAAGAACGTGTAGCGAATACAGGAGCACCTGGGGCCTTTATTACCTTCCAATTCCTCTGCTCACAAGAGGTGTCAGTTCTTCCTATTAATGCTGGGGAAGGAGGCAGGGCAGGCAGGGAGGTAGAGCTGTCGTGGGGTTTTTCAGTGATCTCTGTCTTGAGAGCCTCTACCCCTACTTTCTTCCCCTCAGAAAATAATTTGGAATTCTGTAAAGAGATCATGAATAACTATTAATTATCATTAGCAATTTGCCATTCCAGGCCAGCCTTTCATCTGGGAATCTCACAGCAGTTTTACAAATGCTAATTAATTGAGACTACTTCATGAAGTAGTCTGTTAAACTCATTTTACAGGGCTAAATCAAGGCTAAGAGATATGAAGTGACTTGCTTGAGTTGAAGGTGGTGCTGCCAGTGGATCCCAGGCTTCCCAGCTGTAAATTGTGTGTTGCAACCACCTCACAAGTGAGGTTCTCAAGCTCTCCGACCTTCCCCGCAATGCCCCAGCTGGGCAATGGCACACTCCCCAACACTTACACAAGGAGGTGATAAAACCAGTCGCCAGAGCTTTGGCCTTGTCCATTTCTTTGTTTTCATGAGATGGTTCACAAAATGCAGGTTCACTAATAACGATAAAATACAGTGATCTAACTGCAGTCAGATTGCCAGAATTTGAAGGGAGGTACGGTGCTGCTCTGAACACATTTTGTTCCTCCTTAAACACTTGGTACTGGTCTTTGTCAGAGCCGTGATCCAGCAAGGCTTTTACTCTGACCCATTCAAACCAGTTCTTACAGTCTTGTACCTGTGTGTCTGCCTTTCTCCGTGTATCTCTGCGTTTCTCTGTCTTTCCAGATTGCAGTATCTGATTGTCTAGGCACCATTTCTTCTGTATTTATGTAGCCATTTACCCAGGCAGCCAGCAGTGAATTAATCATTATGTCTACAGTCTCAGCTGGGAGAGGTATTGACTCATAGATTCAAGTCCAGGAGGCCAAGAGCTTGTTTGTTACCTGATAAGACTAAACTTCATTTGGGGCTGCCCGAGATGTCACGGGTGGTTTAATGAACTAACTTCGTGAAGTATGAAGGTCGGAGCTTAGCTCTGCGCCGGTGCACAGGAAACACAGTTTGTGTATCCGATCGGTCCTATTCTGTGTGCAGCCATTGGGGATGCTGCAGGTGACAGCAGTGCAGGGGCAGCGCTTGCAGCAAAGAACAGTCATGATTTCACAAGGGTTGAGAGAAACACAACTAACTTTTCCCCCGTGACACTTTCTCTTCTCCGTGCCCTATCTGTCCCATCATACATTTTGGAAAATTAGAACTTTCAGTTGAGTCAAACCTTTTTCTCTGTTTAACACAGACCATTTTCCCTTAAGAGTATATTCCCTGAAAGGTCTGTCTCTTCAGTTTTATAAATTATCCCCAGACTCAGGCTATCTGGTGAGTTAGTCAGGTTTAGAGCTATGTCAGGTCACTCAGAAGTTCAAAGCAGTCCATACCTACATGTGAATCCAAATTCCAGGGAGATGCTGTAGCAAGAGCTGTTTTACATGCTAGAAATAGTAAAAAACCCATAAATCCTAACCCCATTTACAAGTGCTTGGAAATATCTGGGGTTCTGGAATATTGTAAAATATCTGGACTCTGAATATTTGAGGCTTTCCCATCATTATAAGTATTAACAATATAATTAGGTATTATCTGAGAATTATCCATAAATACTCACCACAACATGATATTTGCTAAGTAATAATTAGGCTATGAAAGGAACTCAAATAATACCTTTTTCTAGAAAATTAAAGGCCCTGCATTGCATTTATAGAGCACCATGCTGAGGGGGTAATAGGGTTTAAAATCGCAGTAAATTACAGTTAGAAATCTCAGCCCTCTTAAGTATAAAGAAGCTACAGGGCAAAAGAGAATTACGCCTCCAGAGGAATTTGAGAGTCAGAAAGCTGTGTAGATTATGGTTCTTTTCAGCAAGTTGGCTCCCTGGGCACCGCAGGGGACTGACAGCTACAACACCCTCATCGGTGGGTTTACCATGTCCCCAAAAAAAGAGAAGACGAGGCACTAGGTCCGTTCACAGAGACAGCACCTGTGGACTATGCCTTCTTCAGCATTTTCATTTTAATTGAAGTCCCCATTTTCCAAACTCAGGTTCTTCTCACAAGTACAGGATTTTTCTTCTCTAAACTTTCACTGTCTTAGACTGGGTGAAATGAGATTTCAAGGGGACAGAGTTACATTTTGCTTTGGTTTGCAGTGTTTCAAAACTCTCCTGATGAGCACAGCACAATCTTATGTATCTATTTATCATCATTAGAGACCGAGTTGTACCTAAGGAAGGCAAACACGCACATTTCATTGAATTTCATATTTCCTTTAGATTAATCTCAGAATCACAGGGCACAAGCACATTAAGGACAGGCCTTTGCTGCACAGGACTAGGTGCTGAGTGCCTCAGAGCAAGCTACAAAATTAAAGGAGAATTTAAATGTTAGATCATTTGTATTTCAATTTTGACCTCCTTCCCCCTTTGAAGACAGTGTAAAACAGGGATAGTAACCTTCCACACGAACTCCCATCTCAGTTTTATAAAGATAAATCCACTCATGTTTGTGTAGATGTGTATAGATAAGCACTTCCGAAGAGATGGGGAGGAAGCAAACAGTTCTGCATGCACAGCAGGGCTTGCAAAGCAAGCTGCGGATAAGGCTTAGGGCCACAAAAAGAGCTTTGAAAGTAAAACAAACCCCTGAGTAGCTGCTCAGTTGTGGGTCTCCATGTCTACTGGACGAGGATAGAATCAGCTTTGGATGAGGATGGGGTCATTGATCATAATGCATCTGCAGAGAGAGCTGGGCTAAACATGGCTGGGGAAGCTTGGTTCTGAAATTGTCTATCATTTGTATGCAGGAACCTGGAACTTGACCATTAAAGGTAGTATTTAAGGTTGGTTTTTCCCCCTCTGATAGGCTCTTATAATTTTAGCACTGCTGATCTCTATGTAGTAGAAAAAAGCCCACTTCTGGTATCCTGTCTGAAACCCAGGATTTACTAAAAGCTCATTGTGTCCTAGTGGTTGGCAGTTTATGGCTTTTTCAAGAATAAAAGCAGCATTTGGCTTTTGGAAATGGAAAATAACAAGAGCGTACTGCTTGTGTGAGGCTTCCTTATTCCTCTTCCTGTGTGCTTTGCTTGGGGGATTACAGCACATTTACGTTTCCTCTCCTGTGCAGCCAAACCTCTAAATGGATACTTTGGTACCTGGTGCGTTTTGATCGATAATACTTGCTGTCTCTTAGTTACTTGTAGAGAGGGACTATAAATGAGAACAAGCAATACAACGGGGTGCTGTAAGCGCTGGCACAAGTCACCGTCCGCAGCAGCTGACATGTGAGTCCGTTTGCCTTGAATATGTTTTGCCTGGGTATAGCAGTGTGTTCCCCATCGCTGTATTTTGAATAGTGATTTTCTATGGATGAGACCCAGCTCTCATCTTGCTTCTTGTCTGATGGCTCCTTGAGCTCTCTCCTTACCCAAGAGAAAAAGGACATTTTCCAGCAAAGAGATGTCTGCGCTGAATGGAAATTTCGTCTTTGTTTGTAGACTTTAAACACTTTCATAAATAGATCAGAGCTGATGAAAGGTGCTAGTGTGGCAGTCGTAGCGGTTGGAATCCTCGGCAGGAGGGGAACAAAATGAGCACATTCTCACTTCACACCTTGTACCATCACGGGTGCCTCAAACCTCCCACTCTGGCCTCTGCAGCTGAGGAATGGCTCCCATTTCAGGTCAGCAGAAACCAGTGGAGTGGAACTAGCGCCGCCTGAAGTGGGGATTATAGAGACCTGTCTGTTCACACTGGGATTGGACCTCGCCACACTCAGTTCATGCTGCTACCCAACTGCCACCAGTCAGTGCCAACGTGGGTTTATACAGGATTGGGACCTGGTTATCTCTAGCTTGGAGCTGGTGACAGTTGGGCGTCTGGCATCTGAATTTAATTCTAATCTCTTTTACATTCACCCTCTGGCAAAGACCGTCGGCTTCAGGAGATCCAAGTCCTGCCCCAGTCATTTAGTAAGAGAAAGAGGCTGTGAAAATTTTATACCATTAGGAAATAACAGAGCTGAGGAAAGAAGACAATTTGTCTAAAAGAAAAAAAGCGTGTGAGTGCATCGATGGTCCTTGAATCTGTGCAGAAAGTGCAGTATAAACATTAGCTGTAGTGCAGGAGGCTGAATCAATTGAAATCTCAAACAGATTTAACAATGTTTTTTTTAAAGTTCCCCTTTCAGCCTTTTTATTGTAGGTTTTAAATTCTAATGTGCAGAGGGGACAAAGTAGGTGACTTAAACCTGCCACTGCCTGGTGAACTCTGGCTTTTTATATAGGGAGTCCTCTGCCCAGAAGGCCTTGAAAAGAAAATGTGTTTCTGTGCTCTGATCCGTGAAGGATCTGTGCTATGTTTGTTCACTTCACAGGAGTAAACACCTATGTGTTGAGGACAGAATATTTAAGGACAATGCCATGCTGGTAACATTAAAACTGGCTTAAAACTCTTGTAAATATGGCTGAGGATGTTTAGAAGAGCCAGTCCGTATTCAGCGTACACAGCTCTACTGGCTTGGTTGAAGTCTGCATCCTGCCTAAGTTTTGGACAGGGGGTCTGCAGGTTAAAACATATGTCTCCTTCTGAGCTTCTAAACTAGTCTAGTCCACTTCTCCATGGCTTCTTGCTAAGTCACTTTGCCCAAGGCACTTCAAATACCTTTCTCAAATACACTTTTTTCGTTGCCTATTACCTCCCTTTACTTCTGCCAAATGGCTCTACATATTCCCACTGGCTCGCAGAGGCTTCCTTGATCATACTGGCTGGACATAATATTCCAGACTGTCTGGTGCTAAGAAAGAGGTCTTATAAGTATATGTGAACTTTATTTGAAGTCATACAAAACTTGTATACTCTTGTAAATATGGCTGAGGACGTTTAGAAAAGCCAGTCTGTATTCAGTCTACACAGCTATACTGGCTCGGTTGAAGTCTGCATCCTGCCTAAGTTTTGGACAGGGGGTGTGCAGGTTAAAACATATGTATTGTAGGACCCTACAGTCATTATTTGTTCCTCAAATGTCTGATGCCCAGGGCCTCATGCCTGTAAGCCCATGGGCACGTTTATTTTGCAGGGCTCTGTAGGTTTGAATGCTGCAGCCCTGCCCCAGCTCTTTGTAACCGGTATCTCTAGCAAAGATTGCCGTCTGCCTGGCCGTGGGAGGAATGTTTCACACAAGTGCTCTGTAAGCTGCTTCCGTCAGACTCAGCCAGGTTAGTGCAAACATATCATTTATGCCATTTGAGCTAAGCTGACCGATTACGAGTGAAGTGGATCAAGGAATGCTCTCAAGAAGCAATCTGTCTGCTGAGCTGCAGGGATGGTACCTTCTGACAGAAGGGCAATAACAGTGCAGTGAGGTAGGGAGACAACGTCTTAAACTTCTTCAGCTGGTCTGTAGAAGGGCCGTCTTTTGGAAAAGACGTTCTGGAAGGGACGGCAGCCTGCTACCTGGGGTTCCTCTGCAGATGCAGGGCCCTCCCAGTGTAGTATCAGAATAAATCTCATGGCAAGACCTGCAAAAATTGAACGCAGGTAGATGTGTGAGGGTTCTTCACTTGCCATTGCAGAAATTTCCATTTTCCAGCCAGCTGGCCTTTTGGGAAGAAATCCCGGGGCTTTACAGTGGCACATCTCTAGTTCAGCATCCTCAATAACCAGCATTCTTTCCTCTGTGGCCTCTCACAGTCCCAGTGCTGGGACATGGGATGCTGCACTCTGCCTGGTGAGCTTTGGGTCTCAGGCTGTAGAACCAAGCAGCTCTGAATCTTTTATTGCAAGCCCGAGATCCCGCATGGCAATCGTGAGCAGTCGGCACCATCTGCCACCGTGCAAAGCCTTGTAGGCTTTTCTGTAGCTGGAGGAGGTTTCTCTCCACTGCCACCTGTATGCCAGTTAAATTATGTATGTGTCGCCTCCCTGATATCTCTGTTTCCAAATGAAAGGCAGAGATGAGACAGCAAGATATTGCCAGTCTGCCTACCTTTCAAGCACTCTAAATCTGCCGTGTAACATTTGGAGTGGTTCGGGCTTGGTTCTTTTGCTCCTACTGGGGGGGAAAAAGTAGAAGTATCCTCCTCTCCTCCTCCTCACTGGGTCAGCCTGCCATTTTACCACACAGGCCATTAAATAAAGAATGGCATTCACTCTGCGGGGCAACAGCCTGGGTCAAGTCCCGTTATCACTTTCCATTTCTTGAAATCTTCTTCCCTACTTTATCTCCGTTTTCTTTTTTTTCAACTTTAAAAAATCAGGACGAGGTACTGAGCTTTGGAGTCAGAGTCCCTGGTGGGTTATTAACACCAATAATGAAGAGCACAACTTTACGAGGATGAGGAGTTTGTTAAACTCATTAATTTTATTCATAATAGGAAATTAATGTGCAGAAAGGCAATGCCAGCCTGGTAGTAATTGCTTTTTGGTTTTAAAACATTAAGTGGAAAAGTTAAAAGTCATTTGCAGCTGCTGCTTCCTTTTTCTTCTCCTTCACTCCCCCTTCCTTCTCTTACTCTTCTCCTCTCTTATTTTTGTTTCACAAGACTTGATTTATTTTTTCTTCTGCCTCTTCTTCATTATGAGTCATTATATATCATCATTACAAGACTTTGGTCATATTTCATTGCTTTCCCATTATGTTTTCATAATTCTTTCTCCCAATATTACTGTACAGAGCAGAACTGGGCAGAGAATTCAAGCAGCTGAGGTCTGTTTCGATGCCTTAGCTCTTGTTAAAGTTAATGAGCAGCCGTATCTCTGGCCACTGTTGGCCTTCGAGCAAGCAGATGCAATTTGTTTTCCCTCTTTCCTCTCGCTGAATACACCACCTCCTTCAGGCAATGGGATGTCCCATGATTCACGGTTAATGCCTTGTGAAAATGTAGATACTATTTCATGCTCTCTTTAAAGTTGAGATAGCTCTTTTTCCTGTAGACTTCAGAATGTGGGAGGAGGGAAGGTTATTAAATAAAACAATTGAAGGGGAGCACTGACCAACCTAAATCTTGCTTAACGTCGTCTGGCATCGTGGTCTTTTGTGCTCTTGGAAAGGAGCATCATTCGATATTTACACTGCAAGGAGAAAATCTGCCATGTCATGCTTGCTGCTGGTGTGATGCTGTAGCCCTGGACTAAACCCCAGGCTTTCTTTTAGGTTTGATAACACTGTCATAAGTGCAGCTTAGTCCTGGGCTGAGCCCAGAAGTTCATGGGCTTTATGGTCTGACTCATCTAAGTTTTATGTAGAAGAAAATGTGTAGTTTGGTTGTCAACGTTGCATGGGTACCCAAATGCGTGCAGACAGCTTCAGCTTCGCTTGAAGACAGAATGGGGATGGTGTGAAAAGGTCGGAGACAGGCGTCACGCTTCAATTTGAAGAGAGGAAGGAAGGAGTAAGAAGTTCAATCTATTTAATTCCGTTTTTATTGTTGCCATAAATTTTAGCAATTGCCTAAATGCACGCAGATTCTGAAAAACTATATGCAAAGTTCCCAGAGCCTTCCAGGAGAACTGGGAACTTTAGGGACAGCTTTGTAGTGCCTTTCTTCCAAGGCGCTAAGGTGATTCAGAGAAGCCTGGAGAACTGCTCGCAGTCAGACTCGGTCTCTGCGAAGGAGTCTCAATTTGGGCTCCTTTTTAATTGTCTAGACCAGAGCATTAAGTCAGGAAAAGTCCTGTGACCCAGTTCCAGATGTAGACCTTGTGACTCATCTCAACTCCACCAAAATACAAGAAAAATTAGTTATCATCCTTTTCTTGCTCTTTCCCACTCCTTTGTTATATCTTCAGTCTGTGTATGGCTTAATTTTAGTTTTGATAAAAGCAAATGACATTTTAATTTTTATAGCATGATTTATTGTCATTTGGGTTTTAATTTATGAAAAAATAATTGAAAAGAAAAAGAGATTTAACCCTGACCGGCATTCTTGATAGCTATGAGCCATAGCTATGAGACTGTAGCTATTTCAGGACATATTTTATTCACCCAAGCACAACAGGGATATATCATTTTCTGATACTAGTTCTGTGCAAAGGCCTAATTGTTTGCTTGCTGGCTGAAAGAAGATTTGAAAAAGAAAAATACTCTGATGATCATAGTACACATTTTTTTCTATTAATTTTCTGCAATCAAGATGAAATATCAGGGAAGTAGATCTGCTGTTTATTCTGTTTCTCTGCTCTATCACAGACCTTCTCTGTTGCTTTGTGGTCTGACAGTCACTCCGTTTGATATTCAGGAGTGAGGAAAAAGCGATGTTTCCATCCAGCAAGGTCTACTGCTCTTGGCACATATAAAAATATCCTCACCTGCCCCTTGAAGGCTGCACTTCTCCTTTTCCACTCCCTGACACATCTCCATGATTGCAGAGTGCCAGGGCAGAGAAGAAAAGCATATGACTGCCAGCAGCCATGCCCCTCCTTCGGGAAGGATGGGGTATCCCTTCCTTCTTTCCTTCCTTTGGAAATGATAAATTCTGTTCCGTATCACCAAAGATTTGTGCCTGCTATAATTTATAGCCGATTTAGAAAACTCTCTTATCTTCTCTCCCTCCTCCTTTCATGCCCCGGTCCCGCCAGCACTCTCTGGCAAGCCAGGAAGACTTTCATCTCTAGCTGGCTGCAAGGATGGCAGTTCTGTCCAGGTCCTAAGCAGACGGTGGCTGCCTCATTGTCAAGAGTCGTCTGTGCCTCTGCCACAAGCAGCCTGGCAGGCCAGAAAATATGGTTACCAGGCTGCCTTTCTAACTCCTGCTATGCTCCTGCTCTGTGAACTGCGAAGGGATTTCATCTTCCTGCAGGGCTTTGCCTCTCAGAGCCTGACCAGGACTTGGCAGCATCCAGCAGTGCCCTAGAGGCCCACAAAACAGCACAGATACATCTACCGGCACCTCTTTTGTTCTGAGAAGATGCACGTGGTGCCTCATCAGACTGTGATCCATGGGTCAAACCCTGATAGCTTGCCAGGGATCCAGCCTCCATCAAATGGGACAGAGCTGTGTCCCCCAGCCCTTCTGCACCAGCTCGCTGCCCTAGCTGGCCGCGGGAGCGTGTCCTCTGCTCCCTCTTAATGGAAGGTGACACTGTGGCTGCGCTCCGTAGCATGACCACGAGGCGCTTGGCAGCCGGAGAAGCAGCGTGAGCGCTTGGACCTAGCTCCACTGTGTGCCAGGACCTAATTGGCACAACTGGTCCTTGAATGTTAATCAGGTTCCTTATTAGCATCACCCAGCAAAGGCGCTGGGGAAGGAGTGGGCACAGTAGCGAACAGAAGCATAAGGAGTGCTCCCAACTCCGTTGGAAGGGTCTGGCTAATCCTCTGTCCTGTCTAAATGGCTGGCGTGCACTCGGCTGCAAAGAGGGACCTTTCCTCTAATGCTTTTCTTTATCTTTTATAGCAGCTGTGGCCAAGCTCAGTATTTATATTAGTTCTTTTAAAAATCCTCTTGGTCTCTATTTTATCTGGTAGTGAAGTCTGCAGCGTAATTATGCATTTGAAAAATGTAATAATTTACCTGTATTCATCGTAAATGTGATGCCCTTTCCTCACTCCCTTCCCCTCCTACTTTATTTTCTATATTCACAAGTTCGCACATCTTCATCACAAGATGCCGTTGCAAGGTGGATTTGTTAAGAGGGGTTGGTTTTTTTGGTGCCTGCTGTGTACAGCACAGCGAGCACACGCCACGGTGAAAGATGAGAATACACAGGGCTGCAGCTTCCTTTTTTCCATCCGGTAAATGCATCTCCGTGCCCTCGGTCACTGGGGATTTATGCAACGTTTTCCATATATGAAAAATGCGATACAAAAAGAGCTTGGCTCCTCTTTCACCTGGAGAGGGAGCTCTGTGAGGGCCAGGGAGTTGCTAGCTCTGCCTTTTATGTACAATTCTGGAGATCTATCACATTTTGGACCCTGGGCTGTTAGGCAGAGGCCTTTCACCAGGACTAGAGTCATCTGAATTAAAAAAATCCCACTACATTTGTTCCCAAGCAAGCTCCCCTGCTTTTCTGTGCTTTAAACATCTTTGAGTAAACTGCTGTCAACAGCATCCTCTCCTTCCCTCCCTCCATGGGGTCTGTCTTGTGAGCACAGCACGGGTGAAGAAGAATAGCGAGCAGATGTTTGGATTTAACACTGCATCTCCTATCCCTCCCCATCTGCTAGTCCTGGAAGAAGATTTTTCACCAGTAAGTGCAATGGGGATTCTTAATGAACAGCCTCTGCTAAGCCAGAAAAAGTGTCCTGTGAATACCAGGGGCAGCTGATGGACCTGTGCTGGTGTTGAGGGCAAGATGCTGGGGCAAGACAATTCTGAGTTCCTCCAGCCTTGTCTTTAGCAGAGGGGATCAAGGACCTCTGACCAGAGCTTTGCTTAAGGTGAAACTTAAGGTGACTGTCAGTCTGTGGCCTCCGGTGTTGAAGGACTGATGGTGTGAATCACAGTCCTGGTGCCTGATTGTCTGTGGTCTTGTTGTCTCTTAAGAGGCCAAGAGGAAGAAGCTTTTGGTTTCCTTTCTGAAATTCCCACGTCCTTGTCTATCAGGAATTAAAATCCTGGTCCTGATATCCTGACGTGACACCTACTGCATTTAAATGCTGATATTTATTTGTGCAGAGAAGGAAGGAAGTGAAATCCTAACCTATATAAGCAGGCTTCTAAAGTGCAGTTCTAGCAATACAACGAATATTCTAGCCATAGATAAAATCACTGTGCTTTGCATATATTAGGGACGTGGTGATAAAACAGGCATTTAGATAGCCTGAAATTCTCAGTGGATTATGCTAGGAAATGGAGCTACTAAAACAGGATCTGAAAATGGAGTGCATTTTTCCAGCCAGCGCATAGCACGGTCCTGGGATGATATAAAGCCATGGGTGTGATTTTTTGTCAGTCTGGGCATGTTTCCTACAGAAAGATTCTCCCCCTTTGGAAACATTTTCTCTGATTGTGATTCCTCTCAGCAGTTTCTCTCTGACCTTTGAGTTTAGAAAGCCCTCAAATACCAGAAAGAAGGAAAGCAAAACATTTGTAGTGATAAATTTTCACCCTTGCTGCGAGTCGGTATTAGTCCTATTTTTGTGACATTGTCAGGCTCTAATGGATCAAAAATGGACCTTCTTTCCAATAACGTTGACTCCCCAAGCAGGTACCTATGCAGTAGACCACATTTTGTCTCAAGAACGTAATAAAATGATATAAAATTTTAGAGATGTTACATGTTCTGTTTATGTATTTCAAAGAGAAAAATGACGGGCTGGAAATATGGTACTTTTGCAAAATTGCACCAAATTGCCAGCAGCATCCTAAATGAGAGTACCTGTAAATAGACTCTACAGCATTTGGAGAGCAAGAACAGGCAAGTCCTGCATGGAAGGACACCTGAATTAGCACCGTGGTTTTCCCCTGGCAGATGCTGTGCTTGCTGGAAGCATCCTCCTGCATGTGAGTTAAAGAACCTGCAGGCAGCAAAGAGCCCGGCGGGCTCCCTGCTGAGACGTGGCTCACCTCGGTGCGCTCGCTGGGGTCTGCCTGGGTTCCTTCTGCTGCCTCTTAAATCAATCCTGCGCTTTCCAGACAGATGTGGGATGTTTTACAGTCTCTGCCGAACTGCTTGGCTGTCTGGCAGTGTGCTGCTGGAAGGTCTGCTGCTTGCCATGCCAGTACTGGCTTTATTTCAGTGACACATGACATTTTCCTAGTGTATGCATAGTTTATAACCAGCTTTTATTAAAGCTTTCTCCTTGAGCAAAAGGACATCTATTACGAGGAGAGACTGGCAATGGAATCAGGGGGCTTTGATGCCGTCCTCTTGATTGACTAAGAACGTACCATGTCCTGCTTCACAGAGCACAGCAGGAGTCAAATGACAAAATATCTCCTTTCCTTGTACCTCCGGGTGTCTCTAAGCCAGCACTTGGCCCAAATATTCTCCCTTCTGCTATTTCTGCCATTTCTGCCATTTCTGCCTCTGCATAGCTTCTCTCTCGGCTTCCTTAGCCTCCTTGCTTTTCTTTCACCAACATCACAAAAAAATAGCCAACCGCGTGTCTTCTTCCAGGAGTAACTTGCATGTGCATTTATTTTTGGCAGTAATTTTTCTGTTTGACGAAACACACTCACGTTTTGATTCCCTAATTCCATATTTATCTCCGTAGTGGAGGAGAGGAGGTGTGGCACATGGACATACGCAGTACATGGATTTTGTGGGAATACGAATATATATTATTTTTATATGCATGTGTGCACATGTCTTTAAATGCCTCTTGGTCTGTGCCAGGTGCCGTATATGACAATGCAGTGATTTTATACATATTTGATGCGTTTCTGTGCGACGTCTATATGGTTTATTCTTCACGTGAATCCTTCTTTTAAACAACCAGCTTATAGTTTTAAGCTCTGCCTCTCTGGGAACTCTGAAGGACAGGTAAATAGGGAGCCGGAGAATGGAGTGAGGCAGCTGGGAGATTATTAATATTGAAAATATCAGCAAGCATCAGCCCTTTGATCGCAAGGCATGTTCACAAAAGGACCTTTCCACTGCGTGAGGATGCTTGCACACTCCACCAGGCTAGTTGGCATTCAGTGCATGCCATAGCAGCTGGTTCCGTCTCTTGCTCTGTGGCTGTCCAGAGAGAGATTGTAAAATGAGTCGACAGGTAGATAAATAAATAGAGAAAACTGGGCTGTTGTCAGAGACAAATGCAGGTTTATGTAGATGCAACTTGACAGGAGGCGGGGAGGGATAAGTCACGTTTGCAGACTGTGTGCGGAGGCATCGCAATTGCACTGGAGCCTGTGGTCCAAAGGCTCTGGGAAGCTGGCTGGGAAGACTGGGAAAGGAGAGGGGAGAGGTGGGATGAGCACTGGCAGTTAGCTGGACCTGGGGTCCAGCGGCAGCCCTTGTGCCATACCTGATGCCAGCTGTGCCATATCACTGCTGTGAAGCATTTATGCTCCCCCAGGTCCTGATCTGACTGTGTTGATGCTGATTATGGCCTCTGGGCTCTTCCAAAACAGAAATAATTACTAGCACCAGTCTGCTCTGTGCTGCATCCTCGTCTGGGTGCTGACCTGAACCTTCTTCTGAACCATCTTGTCGGGAGTGGGTTTGAATCACTGCAAATCAAGAGCAGAAAAAGAACTGTATGATCACCCAGTCCTGTCACCCCAGTCTGGTCTGCATTTATTAATACGGTTTCTGTTGTTGGGTTTTTTTTTCCCGTGGGAAACTAGTGTATGAGACTGATGGCTTTTTTTTTTTTTTTCTGTTTAAACCAGGAATCGGCAATATCCAGCAAAACAGTGGATCCGCTTCAGCGTTTCCCAGCCTTACCCCAGGTATGTTGTGACTGGTATAAAAACACCTGTAGCAGGAGATGGCATAGTGAAGTCTCTGTTCCCTGGCTAAGACTGCCGGATGCTAATTACAGTGTAAATACTAATAATTAATAATAACGTCTGAGTAGCTATCTGCAACTCTCCCTTGCTCGGTGCCATCCACATTGGCAGGCAGAGCAGGAGATGGCTCAGTATTTCATAAACAGCATTTGCAAGCTTTTGTTCAGGCTCAGTACAGATGTTCGGTTCAGCCATGTTTGTGCCCCGTTTTATTCACTCCTGGCTAATACCCAGGGAGACACTGACTGTTTGGGGAAAGGGGGATCTTTGTGGTCGTTCAGAGCACATTTAGAAAGGCAGTTATGACTAGATGATCTCCAGAGGTCCCTTCCAACCCCATATCATTCTGTGGTTCTGTGATTCTGTAAGTGTGAGAACAGACCTTAGATCGTAAGCGTTCCATGAAACCTTTGCAAAAGGAGAATCTCAGTCCCTTGCTGCTTTGTGTCTGTCACAAAGGGCTCTAAATTGCACGCTCCCAACATCCCTGCAGTTTACACCAGGTTTGGAAATCAGTGAATTTCTAATACTATAGTGCTGTGAGAGGAAAATATCCCTAAGAGGGAAAACATCTGATTTCACTGAATTGATCTACACACTGAGATGATGGGAACAGAGAGTAAGGAGAAGGGACAATTCCACCTGTCTCGGAGGCTGCTGATTTCCAGATCTCTCATATGACGCACAGAAGAAAGGTTCTGTGTTTTGACTTCTGAATCTCTCTATCCCTCTCTCTTACTCACGTGAGGTGTTTTTTATAGATTTAACCTCCCCGTTCCCTTGTCTTTTCCTCACACACAGCGGTGATGTTTTATAGGCTTAGGTTCTGTATCTTTCTCACACATGCAAATACCTGTTTAGAGAAATGCTCACACAAGCTGTTTTTATAGATTTAGCTCGTGTATATCTGCCTTATAGTTGAGAAGATTCCTATAGCTTTAGCTTGCACGTATGTAAATAGTTAGTAAAAACCAAGAAAAGCTCATCCTTGAATAGCAGATAATATTTTGTTTTACAGCAACTTTGTTCTCTTCAGGGTTTTCAATTTTCATTAGACCAAAATAAGCAAAGCAGTAAGCAAACCAGCAAAAAAAGTTGTCAAAGGAAATCTGAGGGGGAATATCTTCCCCTAAAGATTCTTGTCAAAAAAAAAAAGAACTTTTTTTTGCCAGCTTGTCCGTAGACTTTTGATTTAGTCCTACATTTTTGTACCTCTAGCAATGAAGTATGAATCTAAGGGGTTTTTAACGTTATACCTCACAAATAATTTTAGGGCATTCTTCATATAGCATTGCCCCCTTATGCCAGCAATGGGCTTACCCACAAGAAAAAGAGCCTTTAGTGGGAGATGCTTACATGGGGAGGGAAGATAACTGCTGCTGAGCGGAGGGACATGAATTAGCTACAAATTTCCTCAAGGGTGAATGTTACTCAAGCAGCATTTTTAGCATCTTTGCCTGACAGAGAACAGGGAGCTGAATAAGTGGTAATATTCTGACGTCATTTTAAATGTTCTCAGGGCTATCTGTAGTCACACTGTTTATACAGTTTAAGGTCTGAAATGTAAGTGTTACTGTTATCCCAAGATAAGACACAATGAAATGGTGCCTGTAGCTGGTGAGGGTTATTTCTGTATATCAAATTATTTCATGCTACTAGGTTTTCAAATGGACTCTAATTAAATTAAACAGCTTTTTTTTTTTTTTTCCTTTATCACCACAGGCAGATCGAGATTGTGTTGCAATTAGGGGGGAAGATCTATATTTATAGCGTGGAAAGAATTTGTACGGAAGCCACAGTTGTCTCTCTGCCTGGCATGACATTTTCATTCTGCACTAATGTTGTGTAACCTTCTGGTAAGTAAAACAGGCACAAAGTATTTTCTGGCATCCTAAAGACAAAGCTACAGGTCTTTCTTCTCTTTTGTTTGAAATAGGGTAACAGTTGCTAAAACCTCTTTCTTTCTAACATGTCGGTGGTTAGAAGTTGAAAGCTGAAATTCACACTTAGTGACATGAATGCAAGAACTAGGTCTTCAAGAGAAATAGCAGGTATCCTTGGCTGTGGCAGAAAAATACACAAGAAATACAATACTGGTAATGTTTGCCATGGAATTCCAATTACATTTTGGCTTTCATTTGCTTTCTTATATGTTTGTATCTGAACATCTTATAATCTTTCATGCATCTGTCGTCAGAACATCCCTATGAAAAATTGCTGACCTATTTTCTCAGGAGACACACTAGGGATTGGCAAAAGAAGTTGTTCATAACTTCTCCAATATCAGCCCCTCATCAATTCATTGTTGACAAAGGTTACGCTGGAAAATTGGTTTCCCCCAGCACAAAACCAACGCAATTGGAAGCATTCAGTATTGATGAAAGATGCTCTTTGTGTAACAGGCCTTGGCTGGGGAGTTGTAAAATCAGAGTTCAGTTTGTAAAATCTCTTGTAAAATTGGAGTTCAGTTTTGGCTCTGCCAGAGATTTCCTTAGTGTATGTTTTTGGACAAAGCCCGTCTTCTTTTACCTCAGTTTTTCCATGTGTGAAATGCACAGCTCTATCTGATTAAGCACTTCTCATTAGTGGTCCAGATGCACTGGGATATTCAGGGATGGAAGCTGCATCAGCTCATAATTGTGTGAATTCCAGCAGTGCTTTGCAAATAGGATTCAGATTTACAAATGCTGGCCTGGGAAACTTGCCTGTCACTGGGTTTGTCACTTGTCACTGGGCTTTCTCGTTACCATAATCAATACAATTTACCCCCAAAATAATCAATGAATAACCGTCAGGAGCTGTGTATCTAATCTGCTCCATTTCTGATCGCTCTTTTCTCTACAGCTGCAGTTTGCACTGTTATAAAAATTTCTAGAAGTTGAGCATAATAAACTGAAAAAAAAAAAATCTGATTCAAAGTTAAAGGTGCGGTTTCACTGAAGGTTTCCAGATAGCTCAGCTTATGCAGAAATTTGATGTCAGCTATTGTGGCCTGTGCCATCATTACGAAAATATTTTGTAATCAATTTTTTAATACATAAAAAATACGTTGAGTGTAAATGCAGAACCCAGGTTCTTTGTGAATTTCTGGTGATAACAATTCAGATTAAGGAAAAATGAGAATTAGCCACTGAATCTGTTGAAGCAAAACAAATTATAATATTAAAATGTGCCCTTTTTTTTTGCTTTGCTAGTTTTTCTTTACCAAGCTGTGGTTTTTTAGCCTTCTGCCAACGCTCCACGGTTTCTCAGCGAATTGCTCAGTGGGCAACGGCTGGTCAGCTCTCGGATCGTCTTTGAACGGCGGGAGAGGAATGTACACCAAAGCTCTCCATAGCCGTGTAAGCAATATACATGATGTGTGCACACAGAGAAGATTTGATTTATCCCAGCGGTGCCAGATTCTCTCTGTGTGTGCGGATCAGCTAAACCATCCATGTGCAGTCATAAAGCCTTCATCCTGCTCCCTGTTTGGATTCAAGGAGCACTTTGCAAAAAAAAAAAAAGAAGGCTGCTGGGGGTGGCTGCTACTACTTGCTCATCTAAACAAACACACGCTCATTATGCGGCAGGAGGGAAGATTGTGGTTCACCGTGACAGTTCATTTACTCTGACACCTGAGGGACCATTTAGAAAGAGGGACATCAGAAGCAGGCTTTTTGCCCAGAAAATTGTCTCTCTGTGATATATGGCCTGCATTCACAGGTGGAGCATCTCTGCTTCAGGGAACAGATATCTTTGAAGAAGAAAACAACCATAGTTTAAATAATTTTAGGCTTGGCCCACAAAAAGACATAGGGATCACTCATCTGATCTTCATGCAACTGATCTTTGGGAGCCCTTGTTCTTCTAAGTGACTTGCCCAAAGTCTCATGACAGCTTAAATTCAGCACTGAATTTAAGCTGTGTGTCCTTGGCAGCTGCCGTGACCACAAGGCAGAGCCACACCAGCAGTTTGATAAACCCAAGGATGCTGAGCAGTAGCCCTGGTGCTGTGCTCCTGAGGCAGCCTCCCCTGTGTTTTCTGTTCAGCGTGAATGATACGTGGGCAGAGTTGTAAGAGACCGGCTGGGTAAGAAGGTGAAGACTCTGCCTCTCCTCTTAACATCTGGAGATGAGGATACTTCCAGATGGTGATATGAGCTTTCCAAATAGAAGATTCACGATCATGTTCAACTGATTATTTGCATTCAGAGAGGTCTGGGACATCTTTCAAATGCTGCCTAGATAAGCAGTAAATTAAAAACCAGTTAAGAATGAGAAGACAGAGGGAAATGATGCCAGGTGTGGAAAGCGGGGGTCTAGGTCTATTTAAACTTGATGCTCTGCCTGTCACACTTCATCTGATTGCCGGCTGTGAAAACAGTGTGCTTGTGCTCAGGGGCCTCAAGGTAGCAGCACTGTTGCATGTCTGAAGCAAGAGGACACCTGAGCACTTGCAGGCAAAGTACTTCTCAAAGAACATCTCTCCTGCCTCCAGCATTCATCACAGAGCCAGTTCTGTCCTCCCTTTTAACATGACTTCCCTTGCTGTGCATCCACAGGAGCTCTCCTGACGCAGGATTTCCTAACCTAGCCAAGTCACTGATGCTATGAATCCAATCTCACTATTATTAGTGTTATTCAGGGTGATTAGAAGCCACTCCCAAGTTCCTGGGTTTGTTCTGCATACCCGTAAATAACAACACCTTTCCAAAAGCCAAACGTGCCAGGTAATCCAGATGAAGCAGGTCACCGCTGCAGCATTTTGCATCTTTCTTGTCGTTTAGTCTCTGTAACTGACTTTCTCATCTCAAGTCCCAGCCCCACCGAAATCCAGCAGGAACTTTGCCACAGGCATCAGCTGGACAAGGATTTCATCTCTAATGTACTGAGTGTGATCCAGGGTAGTTAATGACACTTGGGTTTCATCTTCGTTCAGAGGGGCTGAATTTATTTATGTATTTGTTTATTTATTTGGGAGTTTTCTAATGAACAGGTGACCTCTGATTCCTGACTCCTCTTTGTAATGAAGCCATTTGCAACTGTGCTGCAGAATTGTTTACTAAATACAGTTTATCAAGCTTTTGGAATAAAAATTACTTAAGATGTCCAAGAGCTTGGGCTGGTGATATGCCTCATACGATCTGTTTTTCAGTAATGGATTATAATTCCAAACACGACACTACTTATTCCACTCTGTGGAGTCTAATTAACTGCCAGAAATGCATTGTTGAAGGGATGATGGATTATACCAAGGAAAACATTAATGAAGCTCATTCCAGGCAGCCCACGTGAAGACCACGGCTGATGTCACTGGCTGCATGGAGAGTCCGTTCCTTTTGGTTTCCAAAGCCTCAAGCAGGGAAAACCTGAACCGCCTGTCAATCCCAGCCAATTAAGAGCCCATTAGATGCACCCTTTTCTTTCACTGTCGTGATCAAGGTGATTTTTGTCTTTGCCAGTAGCTGGCTTTACCGCAGAACCAGAGACCGTGGGAAGTGAGCAATGACTACCCAGTAGTCACATCATGACTTTATTATTCCTGACCTGACAGTGCTGCCGACTAGTAGAGCCACTGGTCAAGTGGCCGAGGTGAGAGAATAAATTATGCTTGGCAACACAGGCTTCCTAGAAGGTCAGGACCTGCCTCCTTTTGGGACATTGGGGACAGCTGAACAATCTGAGCTCTGAAGAACAAACAGAGTGTTCTTCTCATGCTATTGTGTGTATCCTCCCACCTCAGGTGGATGCTAATGCACACACTGACTTCCAGCCCTGAAGTTGTTGTTCTGATCTGAGGCATGTGTCTTCTCCTGACAGTGGCTTGAAGACAGCCACCTCCAGTCTGGGACTAGTAGGCTGACACTGGTATCTTCTTCCTGTTGGTGTGCAAAAATCTTGCAGGATCAGCTTTTCTCCTCCTCTCTTTCCACTGCACCATCCCCAGCAGAAGCAGTACAGACCTGGTATTGTCCTGCTGGGCTTCCTCACACTGGGAAGCTATTTGTTTTGAGATCGTCCTGGAGAACAGTCTTCCCAGCGGTGAGAGCTCCAGCTTCCCAGACAGCCTGATCCTCTCAGCAGGAAACTGCTGGAAACAGGGCAGAGAGCATCCGTTCGTCACTCACCACCACTTGTCTCCTGCTGGCCAAGGCTGTGCCATCTGCTGAAGAGAGAGCAACGTTTCTCTCCAGCCACTCTCCAGCCTTCGGGTGCCAGTTCAAAGGCAACAGCAGTAAATGTGACAGCGTGTAATTAAGTGGGAATGGATACCCGTGTAAACCCAGCGGACAGGGGTGAACACAAGATGCTGGCAGAATTCTTCTCACCTCATCCTGAACAGATGGCACCAGATTAGCCCTTTTTTTTTTTTTTTTTTTTTTTGTGGTAACCTTTTAAATAATGAAGCAGCAACCTGGCTAAAAAAGCCCCATCTGGATCATATAATCCTAATCTTCCTCAGGGTTAAGTGCAGGTTATCGCACCGTGGGCTGAGGTAAGAGCATGGTCACTGGCACACAAATTGCATGGCTGGAAATGCATTCTGTTAAGTGATTTGATTTCCACCCATGTTAAATCTGTGACTAGAAATGCTCGCTTCTAGCTGAAGACCTTTGACCAGAAACCTAAACCAGTGCTTATTCCACTGTTGCCTTTTTTTACCATTAGCGGTTCTTTTCCCACTCAGCAAATCTGCAACAGGCTGGAAGAACATGAAAGAACCTTACTCTAAATTTAGCTAAAATCACATTTGCACCACCTCAGAGCTGGCCCTCGGCTTGTAAGACCTCGGGTCAGAGCGTTGGTTGTGGTCAGTTCTCTGTTTCTACTCAATGGCTTGTCCAACTATTTAATTTACGATAGTGGGATGCCCTGGGGGTTGAGTCTAAGACTTGAGCCTCCCTCCTTCCAGTCTCTGCAGGACCAGCCTGTGAAAGGCTGTGGGTGCCAAGAGAGGTGGGGGTTTAAGGGTGGTGCAATAAAGTCTGAATAAAACTAGCGGGATTAAATAAAACACAGAGAGGTTTACTCTATCAGGAATTATAGCCTATTAGACTACAGGATAATCCCAAGAGAGGTGACAGAACGCGGCAGGCAGTTTAAAGCAAATTGCTTATACCAGCTTGTGAATACTGAAAGATAAAAGGCAGCAGATAAATTAATTAAAAATCCATGGTTCAGACATGCCTTGATATGCCTCTTACTGTCCCTGGAATTCATGACGAGAGAGAAGAGTACAAAGCGAATGGAGTAGCACAAGGGCAAGGCTCCTAGCATTTTTTTTGGCATCTGATTATGTCAGTTAATTTAAGCCAAAGACACTGCAACACAAAAAGCATCCCACCAAACAAGCCGTTATCTGAACAAGCCATTTTTCACCTCTTTTTTTTATGACTGCATTTATCAGACAATCTCTGAAATAAAGTTCACCTCACTTATATCTCATCGTGAAGACTCAGTGTCTGCTGAAATGAAAGCAATTAATTGAGGTCTTTTACAGAGAGTCGCATTACTTTCTCTCATGCATCATTGAGTTAATTATTTAATGACATATAAATCCTAACGGTTCAAAAGGTCTGGGGCTGTGCTGGAACTACATTGCAAAGCAGTCTTTCATCTCTCCCTTCTCACAGAATAGCAACTTCCACTTCCTTGTGAAGAAGGAGCTATCTCTTTGAAATATTGTTGTGGCAGCCATCAAAAGGTGCGATATGAAATGTTTATTCGCACACAGATACCAGATATTAAATGAAATGAAACATATGTGATTGCCTGTTTGTTTGCTATTCCCCTGTTAAACCCTAAAGACATTTTCCTATCACTCTCTCTTGTTGGATTAGCTGCTGAATAGTATGCGCCTGTTTGATGTAGTGTGGTACTTTCATTAGATAATATTTCTCATTAAGGAAATATCACAAATTAATTAATTTGTAAAAAGACTGAACATTTTGTTAATAATGCTTTGGATTTATTTGGTACCTTTTATGTAAGAATCTTGGAGTGCTCGGCAGAACGGAATTAATTAATGATGAAGTTGCATTTTCCATCATACAAGTGTGATGTTGGCACCTTTGGGACTCCAGCTTTTTGTTTGTTCTTTACACAGGGTGTTTGGACCTGCCTCTGGCAGATGCTGGGTACCTTCATCACGGAGTGACACAGGACACCCTTTCATGGCCTTGGGCACACCAGCAGTGTAAGTGTACTGACCCTTGCCTTGCCGAATCTTTCTCGGGAGACTTTCTGAGCCGTTTTCCTGAATGCTGCTGCGTGAGTGCTTTCCCCTTCTGTCCCTAAGTACGAGAGGTTCCTTGCGAATGGTTAGGTTTGGACATTTCACCTGTGTTATATTATGCTTTGCTACGTGAACAACATCTGCAGCCAAACTGAGCCCACAGGCTGAGATTAGGCTTGACTTCGCTGCCAGAGATAGGGAGATGCTCTGAGCTTGGAGAGGTGTCTCTCATATCCTGCTGCCAAAAAAAAGTGAAAAAGCACACGTGGCCAGTATGAGTTTCCCTGAGATAATTTTCTTTCAGCTGACACTGGCTTCTTCTTATTTGTAGCCATTTTGTGAATGGGATTGAATGCCTCTGTTTCACAAAAAAGAAATGGCTGTTTCTCAAACCCTTACTCCAAAGGCTAGAAACAATCATTCTTCATTGTAGACCAACCTCTATAATGTGTAAATTATCTTATGCCCATTACAATCAGTTAAAAAATCTAGCATAGATGCATCCACTGTGGCTGGGGAAATTCGAACACATTTGCAAAACATCCCTTGTCTGCAGCGGAAACAATAGGCTGAGCACAGCTGCCTGGAAACAGCTCAGCCACCAGCAAACAGCTGCGATGCCGTTCCAAGAGATGACATCTGTGAAGGTATCGTGGCAGCGTGTCCAGACAGTTTGATGTGAGGAGAATACCCCACTCTACGTTAAAACGGTGGGTAAAAGCACCTTTAGGAGCTACTCTGGAGCTTTACCAAGGATTTAAACGTGTTCTGGAGATCCGTTGAGGCCACGTTCTGTCTTACGTGATCTTGGTAGCTCATCTGTTTTGAAGCTGTGGCGGCACTTTAATACACAGGTTGTATGGAATGGAAATTGAAGATGAAATGGGACATCAGCCAAAGGAAACAGCCAAAGTTTCAACATGAAAAGCACCTGGAATTTCAAGTGCCCACCAGAGCAAGATTTTTTCTTGTGCCGAGAATGTGTGCTAAAATGGGGGTGAAATAATGAGAGAAACAGGGCTTGGAAGAGGCTGCCCCTGATTCCTTTCTGACTTGTGGCAGCCCCTGTGCCGCAGTACATGTCTTGCTTTGGGAAGGGCAACTCCAGCCGCACCCCATGAGCGTGGCAGGGAGTGCAGCCCCCTCACCTGGAGCGCAGGGACTCCTCGGTTCACCAACGCTTTCGCGGTGCCTTTTAGTAAAGAGCCCTCACAGCCTAGAGGGGAGCTCTGAAAAGCCTTCTATTTAGGGACCGTTCTGCACGCACGTCATCTGACATTTCTCTTCCCTTTGCTAACCGTGCTGCAGGGGCCCTCCACATGGAAACAGGAGCTGCGTTTCTCCAGTGTTCATCATTTCTGCAACATCTACTCCCTCCTCCCTTCCCTGCCCATCCGAAAATGAGGACTTTCTGCAGCAGTCAAAATCACAAAGTACCGGAGAAGGGTCTGAAGGTGTCTGGAGTGTCTCTCTCAGGTTACAACTTAAGAAGAGGCAGTGAGAATCCAGGAAGAAATGCAGGATTTTTCTAGGTCATTTGTACCTCCTGGAAAATGACAAGACACACAGGTATGGCTGCACAAATTAATGGGGAAAAAAAAAAGAAAAAAAAAAACCTTCAAGGCCTGTGAAAGACAAAGATGCCACCTGTGAATCAAAAATCTTTGAAATGCCCGTCTCTGGAGGCTGTGAGATTGTGTTGGGGAGAGGTATCCTTGCCCTCGGGTTACACTTTTCCCTTCTCATTTGGTTTTACACACTCTGAGAGACGGTATCTTTGGCAAGGTGGATTTTTAGGAGGATTTGTTAACGCTCTGCAGGCAAATTGAACCCTTCTTCTTCCACTGAAAATGCTGGCAAATCTCTCGCAGTCTTCAAGAGAAGTATCATGCTTTAACCCATACTCAGAAAACTGTGAGGCAGTGATTGCCACATCAGGACTCGTTTTACAATAGAACATTTTCCAGGGCATGTTTTTTAATAAAAATACATTTCCAAGGACCCCTGCTACTAAAGAGATCAAAGAAAAAGCTTAGCTGATACAAAGGCGGTTGAAGACATAGATATCAAAATGAATATGAACAGAAATTAGCAAGGAGAGTGAGGACTACTGTGAAAATAATTCATATGCCTGATATAACAAGAGCTGTGCAATTTTATTAATTATTCCTAAAGCAGGTTTTAGGAAATACCCTTTTTTACCTACTTGCTTGCTGATTCCTTGTTTCAGCCGCAGTTAACAGGTTCTCTTCGGTTTCCTTTCCTCGGGGAAGGGGCTGTAATGGAAAGAAAGAGGAGAATGAATTAAATAGATCCACTTTGAAAGTGAATTGTAGCTTTTCAGGTTTCCGAAACTCATACAAGCTGCCAGTGAGATAAAGCTTTTGCGTCCGTGGGAGAGAAACAACTGGATGTCTGGGCCAGGAGAGCTACTTCCAATCCATTTCAGCCACACTTTCTAAATTAAGTGTCTAAAAGATTCCATTTAGATTCTGTCGGGCAGTTTCTGGGTGTTAATTAAATACTGGTTGATTATGGAAAACATATTTATGGGGATACTAGACCTGCTGATACCTCCTGGAGTATTTTATAACACATCCTACTTAGAAATAATTTTTTTGCATTGATTTTTCTGTGCTCTTTTTTTCACTTATTTTAAGCATATTATCATGAAAAGAAAGATATTTCTTTCTTAAAAGTTTTCCTGCCATGACTTCTAAATTCTCTGCTTCTTAGTGGGTGAGTAGGAGACTGCAGGCAATAAATCATAAACTCAAGTTAGAAATATTTAGACTGTGGAAATGTAGCAATTTCAAACAAAAAAGGGACATTTAAACATTTTATTCTCTTTTGATTTATGGGGCTAGACACACATTTTGCTATGAACGACCGTATTTTTATTGTGAGTGTCAGCAAGTGAATAGTTAAAAGCTGCCAGAGGGGATTAGAGATTCGGTGGCTCAAAATATTCCCAAAACCTCTTTGTGGCTTCCCTGCAGGAAAAGCATTCACAAAAATGCAACGAATGTGTGCGGAACTCTGGCGGTTTATCTTACGGATGTAGCTCCTGTTGTTGTCGCTGTGATGTTTGGCTGTTGGTAAACAGCTGAAATAACTGGCTCTTCTTTTGAAGCTTCTGCATAGTTTCTGTCGTTTTGTGGGTAGAGGGGGAGCCTTCGCGTGACTGTGATCTTACAGGGGGCTCCTGGCTTCGTGTTGTGCTGAACTAGTGACACTGCTCATGCTGGACCAGGATGTGAGATCCTCCCATAATTCATCCCTAAGGAGTCTGTCTAAATAATAGCGTGTAATTTACCATACAAAGGACCTCCAGGTTTGACTCATAAGTACAAAGTCCAACATAGCACCGAGATTTTGCTTGAAACTATTAAAAGTGAGATTAGGAACACACTCCAAAAGGACAGGAATGGCAAAACGAACATGACCGAAGCTCAAATAGATCAAATACAGCTCTTCTCAGCTGGCATTTGCCCAAGAAAGCAGGATGAGCGACTTGACTTTGCAAAAAAGCATCGAAGGTCGTCAGAGACACAGTGTAATGTTGCATCAAAGGCAGCGTGACCTCTTCTGAAAGTACAGGTTCCTTCAACATCACGTTGTGCTGCAGCTGGCTTGGTCCTGGGTCCAGATGAGCAATGCAACCGGCTGAATCACAGAGACAACTGGATATATCATCATTTGCCTTTTATTT
The DNA here is from genome assembly GCF_964106895.1 of Numenius arquata. Taxonomy (NCBI): domain Eukaryota; kingdom Metazoa; phylum Chordata; class Aves; order Charadriiformes; family Scolopacidae; genus Numenius; species Numenius arquata. The sequence goes on from NC_133597.1 coordinate 4,652,254, forward strand.
AATACACAATAACATTGCCTCTAAGCCTAAATTAATTGCACAGTAGTACATATGAGTCACTTAATTGTAATTGTTATTACCTTAATTTCTACAATTACAGTGGGTAAACAACGGTACTTCATTTTCCAAGTGATGTGGCTTACATTTATAGCACGTTTGCTTTCTACCTTGCGCATTTCTCATAACAATTCTCTGGAAAACTGACATCATGTAAATGCTCCCAGGCAGAAGATTCTGAAGCATTTTGAGGTGTTGCGGTAAGAACTTCCCCTTCAGCTGTGGCCACGTCCTGAGTGGGACTCAGTCACTGATGAACACCAACCTGCCCCACGAGGCACCAACTTCAGCTAGTAGCTTGTCTTCTTTGAGTGGCTGTACCCCCCACAGAGGTTTATAAATCCTTTGTGCTGTCAGATTTATAGCTTTTCCAGACATTTTTTTTTTCCTTTGAATGGTAAATATTATTTTGTAGATCTCTTGGTCCTGGGTTCAGTTCTAGTAGATGATTGAGCCGGCAGCGGTGGTGACTGAATGGGACAATACCTTTCCAGCAGCAGAGCTCTAGGGATGCATCGCAGCTGCCGCACACATGCAGATCCATAAGAGGAGAGTTCACTAATAACTTTAATTCTTGTACTCTCTCTTCAAGCTACAATCCTTTTAATTACAGGCCTGTAACATTTTTCAGTAGTTCTCACTTCCCAGCAAATAGTTTGGCTAATAGTGGCTGTATTGATGGACCCATCTACCAGAGCAGAGAAAGAACCAAAGCTCATAGATTTAAAATGAATGGAGTGTTTACCTGTACATCATTTTAATGGATGGTGAAATTCATTCTCATGATAGACCCATAAATGTCACTTTCTGTCTGCCACAGCAAAATACTTGTGTAACAAATGGCATGCTGCATTAATACCCAACAAGAGGACGTTCAAAGCAGCTTGACTTGCATTACGCACGCTAATAAAGGCTCAACCTGGGATTTTTATTCATTCCGTTGGCTCAGGGAGCAGCAGAAACACATGGGTGGAGGTACAGCAACAAGGAAGATGAATGATATGAAGACAAATAAACCAGTCTGGCTTCCCAGAAATGATACTTCTTTGTTGAGCTTGGGTTTATTCCAGGTGCTCTGGTAGAAACAATTCTTTTTTTTTTTTTTCACCTGTAGCTCCCTCTTCAATTTATCCACAGCCCACTGCCGGTTTGCTCAGCTGGCCCATGCTCCAAGAAAACCCTGAGACTGATCATTTTCTTACATTCATCAGTAGAAACAGACAGTCAGATCTCTGAAATCCCAGTGTCTGGGGAGCCGTGTGTGTGTGTGTGTGCAATGAAATCGAAGCCCTCAGACTGACTCAGGTGTGCATGGAAGAAGAAATGTAGCCCACCCTTTCTTCACAACCTGATTTGCCACAGTCTTTTAGGGCTGCGGCAGCGTCTTTGTGCCTGTCTGCAAAGTACTTTGGACACTGTGGGCAGCATGCAAACAGTAAGCATCACAAAATATTCCGCTTTCCTTTTGTTTTCCACTGTGTCTGTGTACTTTCTACCCAGGAAAACCTTTTCTCAAGTTCCCTTTATTGGTTTCCCCTGAATTGTGGAGTGGCACGGAGAGAAAACCAGCCTCTCCTGGGCTCAGGGGATGGCGTGCAGAGTAGCAAACAGCATCGCTGCTGCTCAGCAGGGAAACGACCACAATCACTGTACCAGTACTCAGCTCTGTTTCTGTCCTACTGCTTTTAAAAAAATGCCGTTTGTCTGCCTCAGAAATCCGTATTGATGTCTTGAGAGAGGCCTGTGGAATTTCAGGATGAAACCAACAGAATTCTTTAGAATTAAAAAGGGTTCTTTAGTGATGTCTCAAAAACTATGTAGTTCTATAGAGATTAGGTCCTTTCTATACCTGTAAATCACCCACTAGACTTTAATAGAGGATAATGTCTCATATAAGGGATTGTAAAAGTAGGTTCAAAATGCAGAGAAAAATCCTCTCTTTCTCTTAAGTTTCCCACAAGCAGCTGTTGGCTTGGTACTTTTGATGTACTCATGATGGAAAGGGCTGGATGTTTCATGAGCTATAAACAGCCCCACCACTTTGTGTTTGAGGCTCATCCTAAGACAGAAGTCCTGTGAAAGCTTTCTTGAATCAGCCCTTTATCTCTCAAAAAAGGTTTAATTAAAGATGCCTCCCTAAAGAGAATACTCACTCTTTGTGCCACCTAGCCTTTCCCTGGCAAGGTAGGTGATAAACTGGGAATGGGGATGGATTAGGAATCCCTAATTGTGTGTGCCCAAACTAATCAGAGTGTGATGCTTTCCTGTTACTCAAAAATGGGATTAGAGCCTGGGAGAGGTTTAACAGGACCAGAGTGACTGAGTAGAATCATTTAATTCATAGAATCATAGATTCTAGAGTTCATAGAAAGCAGAAGCCCCTCCCACTCCACACCAATTTTCTGTTGTACCTTTGGTTTTGTCTTCCCTCACTTCAGCTTACTTTCCACTCCCCTGGATCTAAGCTTTGAAAGGGTTTGCCTCCTGCTATTAAAAAACGCTGCAGCTCAGTTTCCGAGACCTGTTCAGCTCTGTCAATCAATCTAAATGGTTAACTATTTGGATGGATGGACTATTTGCTAATTAGAGCTTTCTGTGTTAGAGAAATGTTAGTTAATTTGCATCTTCCCATATAAATATCCCCTGATACCAGTGCTTAAAGCCACAACCCCTTTCACAAGAAGAAGCTGCTAAGGACAGAGCTCGTCTAATGCAGAATAGTTGTTCCCCTGCTTGCCAATTCCCGTGATCAATGGCCATTTTCCTCAGCCCTGGCTACAGCTCAGATGGCCCCGAAGCATCCAAAAGGGCAGCGTTGCTCAGTATTTCTATGGAGTCATAATCTTAGGTCTCCATCAGAAAGCCAAGAGCATCTCTTAATCTCTTGAGCGCTGTCATTGGATCAGGACATATGGCAATCGATGGGCCCTCGGCGGAGCCGCGATCTCAAGCCTTCAGCTCCTGCTGCTGTTTTCTCTCGCTGAGCTGTCGGGTGAATATGTTTAAGGCAAATACCCTTGCTCCACTCTGATGGCCTCTCTCTAGCTTTTTATGTGAGGAGAGTGGTAGTTCCGTAGTGATATTTCAAGAAAGCTGGTTCTCTCTATTTAAGAGCTTTGAATTGTGAAGAGAAAGGGAAAATATAATCTTCTTATATTATCATTGAAGGCATCGACTAATCCTGCTGCAATAGGTATGATTTGCTGATCGGAAGGAAAAATTTCTGCTGCATGGGAATACATATCGCCAGCTAATGAATACTTCTCCCCTAGTTCCTTGAACGCTTATCTGTGCCTGATATAGTCCATATCCCTGCCTAGTAATACAGAAACCCCACATAGCAAATGCTATATCCCTTTCTCTAAATATTTTGGTTTTTTCACTGCTGTGTAAATTCAGCCCGTGTTAAAACAACAAGCTAATGATGGTAGGGTGTAAACGTGCTGCAGGTTAGGCAAGAGGTGGGTTTATCATCAGACTGGCAAGGGTCACACAGTCAGTTTTTCATTTTGCTGCTGACTTGATCTGCTGCCTTAGGCAGATCACTTCACCTCTTCCTGCTTCATGTTATACCCAGAGGGAAAATAAATATCAGTATATCCAGCTTTACCCCACTCCTTTTAGAAAAAGACAAGAATAAAAGATCTGGGGAGAAGCATCTAGGCATTTTGTTAGAATTGTAGAACGGTTAGAGTTGGAAGGGACCTTAAAGATCATCGAGTTCCAACCCCCCTGCCATGGGCAGGGACACCTCCACTAGAGCAGGTTGCTCAAAGCCCCATCCAGCCTGGCCTTGAACATTTCCAGGTATATGGCATCCACAGCTTCCCTGGGCAACCTGTTCCAGTGCTTTACCACCCTCACAGTGAAGAATTTCCTCCTAATATCTAATCTCAATCTCCCCTCTTCCAATTTAAAACCATTACCCCTTGTCCTGTCACTACACTTCCTGACAAAGAGTCCCTCTCCGGCTCTCCTGGAGGCTCCCTTCAGATATTGGAAGGCTGCTCTGAGGTCTCCCTGGAGCCTTCTCTTCTCCAGGCTGAACAACCCCAGCTCTCTCAGCCTGGCTTCATAGGGGAGGTGCTCGAGCCCTCTGATCATCTTCGTGGCTCTCCGCTGGACCCGTTCCAACAGGTCCACGTCCTTCCTGTGTCGAGGACTCCAAAGCTGGACACAGTATTCCAGGTGGGGTCTCACGAGGGCAGAGTAGAGGGGTAGAATCACCTCCGGCGACCTGCTGGCCACACTTCTCTTGATGCAGCCCAGGATGCGGTTGGCTTTCTGGGCTGCCAGTGCACACAGTTGTGTGACAGTGATCTACATCTGCCCTCTTGGCCATGGCAGGAGGAGGGAAAGTCTCACTGTTGACTCCTCATTTTTGCAGAGAGACACCCCAGCAAGCGAGCCATGAGGTAGGACTCAGCTGTGCCAACTCCCCAGAAGAGGGATCTGAGCAAGGTTAGTGCACTTCTGGGCAAGAGGATTCATGGTGGAAAGAGGTACCAGATTGCTGACAGCACATTTTTTTCCCCCCGTTATATGTTTTGCTACTATTTCAGGTGCAAATTGGCTAGATTTACCTTGCTGCTGTGTGTTTACGACATACAGCACATTATCTCTGCTGATAGCACGGGCTGCTTCCCTTTCCTGGTGTCCCACATCTTTGTACAGGGATCAACCATCCTCTGGGCCTCGAGCACTCAGTTCTGCAGTGCCTTCCAAAAAGTGGTCCGTGGTTTGGATGGACTTTGCATAGGGAAAAATCTGAGCTAGAATGTTGGGGGATGGCTAAAATGGTATGAGCAGAAAAGGAGTTTCAGGTTTGGTGCAGAAATGCGAGTCGAAGCCATGAATGTCTGTAGAGGTGTGTGGGCTGGGGACAGCGGCAGAGGTTTTAGTTCCAGGGAAAGGAGGTTTCACAAGCAGAAAGAACATCCAAGCAAGATGAATGCCAAGGGGCTATTGCTTAGGAGGCTGGAGGAGTCAAACCATGTAATATGTGAACGAGAAATATTATATTAAGAAGCCTAAGGCTCATAGGGAAGAGCAGTTCTGCGACAATGGGTACAATTGTCTTGGACACGTGGGTTGACCATCACCAAGTGCAAAGATACAACCAGCTTCTGACATTGCTGTCAGCAGACTTGAGGTTTGCAGCCAGCTGGCAGCAGAGGGTAAGTCTCTTATTTTAACATTTATTTTGTGCCAGTGTTTTGCAGCACATCTCAGTGATTGCAGCACTATTTGAAAATGAACAAAATTATTTTGGATTTCCTATTTCTTATCTTTTTTCTTTTTCTTTTTTTTTTTTTTTTTTTACTTAATGACTTGCTTTTAGTTAATGAAACATCCTGCTTCTTAGGAAAGAAAAGAATAGACCGTGATTTCCAGCCAAATGTGTATGTGTTTGCCAGTGCCTGTCAGCATAATACCCCATTAGAGTTTGTGCATGGATCTGGGCGCAGAAAGCTGATTGCAGGATCAGGACCTGGGGCTCTTCACTTGTCTAGCCTTTTCCGTGTGTGATCTGGAATTTGAATTTAGGGCTCACTTTTTGGGCTTTTATCAAGATGTGTGAAAGTGTGGAATACCATCAGGAACCTGGGTGGACATGCCGGGAACTGAACGAGGGGCACACAGAGAGGAAACTTTCTGTAGCTTGGACTCCGCACCTCTATCTTCTGTGGGCTGGACACAGATGACTTGTATAATCCTGATTGAAAGCTGGGGAACAGTTGTGATTTAAAAGGAAAACATCCTTTGTTAGCTTTTGTGGGTTTTTTAAAAGCTTTTTTATCCCACACATGGGGAGAAAAAGAGGAAGCATGCCTTTGAATAGCAACTGTGTCCTGGAAATATTTTTAAGATCCCTTTAAATATAAGCTGCAGCGTATTTCTAGACAGTATGAACTGCTATTATATTAAAAATGTAGCAGTGGTTTTATGAAGGGGAAACATTTTCAATGCAAAAGTAGTGCTATTTTAAAATGAGTTGCTTTTATGAAATGGATGAGGTGGTTTTATTAAAAAAGACCATTTGGGAGGGAAAACTGTGGCCGTATTTCTGTCCTACAGCGTAGGGCAAATCTGCATTTTCCCTCCACCCCCTTTTTTGAAAAGCAGGGGCTGAGCTCTGATAATTTGGGTTTTCAGTGGAGACAGCTAAGGCTCTGTCTGCGCACACCAATGCTCTGCAGCTTTATGGTAGAACCTGTTGACAAAGGTAAGGTGTTTCTTTTGGCCCAAATGTAGACTGACCTTATGGAAAACTGTGCTGAGGCAAAGTTTGCGTTTAGGATAACTGTAAATTCTTCCCCTTCTTCTCCGCTGTGATAGAAGTATCCAGAACGCCAGGGTAAGGAGGGGAGCAATCAAATGTATCGCCACTGAGTTCAGGCTGCACTTCTCTCTCTTGGAACCACTCCACGTGCCGATTGCTGGGATCGTTACCGGGTCTTGGGTTCTGGTGGCAAAGGGCTTCGCATCAGCCCTGAAGATGGCCCAGATCTTGAGCCACGAGGGTGGGTGTCATTGCTGACAGTTACCTGGTGATGAAATCAGCGCCGCATTCCTCCCGCAAGAGCCGTGAGGCCGGATGCTTTTATTTCAGGCGTGGTGATTTGCTTATTCTTGCTGTTGCACAGAGAAAGCTGCACGGCAGGTAGGTGGTGCAGTGAGGGTGGCTGGCTAATGCTCCCAGTCTTAGCCACGGGCTCACCCCTCCTGCCGAAGGTGTGCTTCTGCCCGAGGAGTGGAAAGCATCACCCACACTTGGCCTTCAGCAGCCGTGCCAGCTTCGTACCGCTCCACAAGAGGACTGGAAACATAAACACTGTGTAATTCGGTTAAGTGGGAAGAGAAGGCAAACTCATCATAATAGCTCAAAATAAGAAACCCAAAACCAACAACCACCCCGAAAACAACAAATAACAGCTGCTTTTTGCAGGAGCAGCAACGGCCAATTTTCCTTCTCATAAAAGAGAGCAATGATGTGTGTCTCTCCGAGCGGGCTGCAGCTGCAGCCATCTCTCCGAGCACAGCTCTAACCAAGTTTCCGGAACAATATGATAGATTGTATCTGCATAATCACAAGAATGCAGGATCCTAACGGAGCCAAACTGCTAACAGGCAATAAAGCCGGGGCACTAACACGCTCACCCCATAAAGCACCTAATCAGTTACCTTTATATTCATACAAGTGCACTGCTTATGGATGTATTTTTGGTTGAGTATAATGCATTTGTGCACTCTCTGAGTGACACGGTAAGAACTACTCTAACAAAATTTAGGGGAATGCCTACTGGTTCTCTCCTGTCTCCTGAGAGCACTCCACTGTTCCCAGTTTCTCCGCTGTCACTTGAGACCAGCTTGCTGAACTGTGTTTCATTATGCTGGCTTCTCATCTGCATCACCTGCGCCGTTTGTTTTCTCATTAAAAGCTCTTGTTCCTGGAATTACATTATTTTCCCACAATCTCTGTGCTTCTTTCTTCCCCCCGCCCCTTGTCCCCTGTAGTGAGTGTCACATCTCCGTGGTTGTGGGCAAAGGGAAAAACCTTGGGAATGCACACTCCAAAGATCAAAAAAAAGTACAATGCTGGGAAAATGTGGGTTTTTAAGTGCACTTTGTTGCATGAAGTTGTGAGCGTAGAAATAACTATGTCGCTGTCGTACAGAACCCTGACGCAGATCCATTCTTAGTGAGAGTGATCTTGAAGAGAGGCTGTGGGTGGCACAGGACCAAAGGCAGATTTAAACTTTGTTTTCAGAGGTGAAATTCCTCCTTTCCTAAGGTACCATCTTGGCTCATCTTGGGCTATGTGGTTACTTGGTCTATGTCCTAGAGAGATGTTGCTGCAGTGATATCGCTGGTACTTCTCCTGTTCCTGCATCTTACTGTTTCGTCAGACTTTGCAAGAGTCATGGAATATCTTCTTTCCCTTCTCAAATCTCCAGTTTCTAGCCCTGCACAAGTATATGAATATCTCAGCTTTACGTTCAAATTAAGAACAGAAATGGTTATGTAGATCAACTGGTTGCAAATGGAGTGTGCTTCAGGTTAAGTTTCTGTAATTGCTGGAGTTGAAAGGCAAAGGAGAAAACCTCCTAGTGTTTGTTTTGTCTTTAATCATGCCTTTACAAAGTCAGTTTTGTGACTCCCTGGGGTTTAGCTGGATATTTTTGCATATCTAAGAGAAGCGGTGTTGCTTTCCCCCTTCCCTCTCCATTATTTATCTATTCCTTTGTGTCAGGTCCAGCTTAAGTTGTGAGCGTTCTCTGGGCTGTGGTGATAATTATATTTATTCCTCTGAGATGGTTTTCATTGGGTTTGCAAACAAGACAGGGCCTCTGAGATCCTGCTGTCTTTGGCCCTTTGATAGCTTTTGAACCATTTGCAAATTTCAAACAAATTTCTCCAGAGTGTGTCAGTCTCAAAGAGAATGGTATTTTATTACCCAAAGGGATTGGCAGAATCCTATATTTCTATAGGCTTCATAAGCATAGGTAGTCAGAGAAAAGACTCTGTTAATCCCACTTCTGGGGGCTGCACTGTAAGGTCACCCTTATTAGAAACCAGGATCTGTGTGGGAGACATTGCAAAGGTCCAAGAACAGGAAAAGCTGCCTCATGAGCATGTATTTCACTGAGCGACAGCCCCTAAACCTCAGTCCATTGCTGTAGGAAAATCAGAGTGCTCTGGTTCTACTGTTCACAGAGTTACCTGAGTGTTAATAGGCTTATATATAAGATAAATATTTAGCTTCTATCTTTACATGGTGTTCCTTTCACTGTTTAAGCATTATAACTGACATCTATCACATTATTTATTTTACCCTACCCTGAGAAAGGAGCATCTGAGGACTGGCAGTATAAATGTTGCCGTGTTTCAGATAGAGAAGGCAACGTCCGAGAAACACACCTTGTGTCTGGCATTTTGGAAAGTGCTGAACACTCTGATCCCTTCCCTTCCTGGAGACAGAGATGCTTCTTGGGTGCATGATTCAAGTTAACTTAATGATTTAGTCTCTTTTACATCTAAATGAGCTGGTACAGCATACCCTCTGGGATTAGCACAGATGACCTCATGTCTGGAAGAGCACAGTGCACCCTGTTCGTCTGCTTCCGGCAGGAACAAACGCACTTTCTGGATGTTTTTGAGATTTGATTTTCAGTGGTGCTCTGTACTGAGCATCTTCCTTCGAGAAGAAGATGTGCAGAGCCTTATATGTCCACATTTCAAGGGATCAGGAGAGTCCCAGTTTCCTGCCTGAGAAAAAGGCAGGCTCCGGATATAGAACAATTAAATTTAAATTCTCTGTTCCTTTTAAATGTGCGTCTAAACCAATGAGACACCTCTCTGAAAAATGCTGGAACCTTGTTTAATCAGTCATATCCTTGCCCACATTTCAGTTAACTCTGAGGGTAGAGAAGAGGCCTCTTTCCGTGTGTGTTAGGAAGGGACCTGCACCCTTCCCCCCGGTAGCCTTGCAACACAAGGACAGTCATCGCTCTTCTCTGTCAAAAGCTCTAATTCCTAATTTAGGAGGTAATTCTAGTGCAAATTAGTGCGCCTTGCAGATAGAATTAGAGTCTGTGTGATGATTTGGAAAATACAATCAATTTACTCCAATTGTTTGTATATGTCAGATCTCTCCAATAATGAAGAATTTACTCCTCGTGCGTGAATACAAACAATGAGCTATTAGCTGTGCGAGATGAGAGAGCCTGTCAGAAACAGCAGCCCCGAGATGTGACGGGCTGCACTGGAACATCGGTGAGGATACACCCGGGTCTGTGCCGTGGCGTTTCAGGCAACAAATCCTGCCGTGGGCAGAATTACTGAGTGTGTGAGGAGGGGGACGACTCCTAGTTAGGGGCTGAGAACCTAAACCCTTGTCCAAAATGATGTGGGAAGAGGGTAAAAGGAAGGCTCTCAATGCTGCTGCAGCAGGGGAAGAGAATCCAGTGCCTCTGGAAGGAGGATGGTCTCCGACCCCTGCCACTGAGCTCTGCTTCGCAGCATGGCCAGAGTGGCCCCGTTACCCATCCATAGGCTTCTCCGCCACTCCCGTGCTCCCCAAAGCCTTGCTCTGCCTCCGGAGCATGTAAAGAGTGCCACCGTGTGCAGCATCTTTTGGAGTCCCAAGGGACTTTGCTGATGCAACCATTATTAATAGCATAGGTGTGGCTTCTCTGTTGCAATAATGCATTTTTTGAGATTTTGCCCTGTGTGGAAGAGAGACGGGATCTTCATCTGGTTCCAAGAGCTATGGATTATCTCTCAATGTGGTGATTTATATCAGCGGAGAGTGTGTCCGGTGCTTCTACCTCTTTTAGAGCTCTTACAGACTATCCTTTTGTTTCACATCCATCCAGGGCTCAGTAGAGGGTGAATGGAAAGTGACTGTTGATCTAATTCTTAATTTCTGCTCTTTTCATGGTCTGATCTAAACAGCTCTTTAGGAAGCAAACAATATGCATATTTCATGAAATTCATTTCAATATCTGTTTAATTGTGAGCACTCTCTGTGAGGCTATGAGACACTGCTCCTTGTAAATCATTTGAGCTGACAAACAGGGAAACTGAGAAAAACTGATAATGGATTTCTGAGCTCTAAGCCTTCTTTAGTCTCCTGTTCCTCTCCCTCTTCCCTCAGAAGTTTCTCACGCTATAACATAACGCAAACTTCCTGCCATGCTGCTGGCTGCAGGGTATTTTTTCCTGGTTGCTGGTGGTATGGCAGCTTGTAAAATGTGCTCAGCCTTCCTCCTCTTCAGAGGCATGGCTGAGGAGTCCCGGCTGTGCCAGGGAAAGGCCGTTCCCAGGAAGATGTTCCCTTTAATCCCCACGATGGCTACTGGAAATGGCGAGTGCTTTAGCAGGGCCCATGGCCTGGAAGCCAGGATGCGGAGATCCCCTCTGTGCTCAATCCAGGTAGGAAATTCTCGTGGCTGTAAATGGCTTAGGCCTGCAGATGTTTAAGCATATGTATCCTATCGCTGGGGCCAGCCTTAATGCTGGGGGAAATGTATGAGATGGTAAAACCTACATTATCTGGGATTTAGGATGTTTGCTTTGCAGAACAAGGGATTAGAGAATAGAAAGCTGAAATGACCATCTGTCTGCAGCAAAAGGATCCTGTGAATTTAAATTTCCATGGTCGTTTTCCCCTAATCTGCTTGACTTTGTTTGATATCTTCTATCAGAGCTGACGTCCTTGTGCCCCAAACAGTAACAGGGTTCATTTTCCACACGCGAAAGTTTTCTTCTGCTTCTGTCTTTCTAGAAGGAGTCGCAAGGTATCTGTAGAAAGCATTTTATTTATCTGTTGCTCTCGGAGTTTCCCATTGTTTGCAGCACTGTATAACCGTAGTGCTTCTAGCACTTTCTATCGCCAGAGAATGACAGCTCTGAGCGTGCACCTGGTTTTGGTGTTGCTTCTACATCTACTATTGAAATGCAGTTGCCTCTGGGGTGGAATGACTCACGCTGTTGAACCATACCACTGCACAATAGAAGTAAGTAGTCATCCTGTGTGCTTATATACTAGTGTTGTCAATTTTTGCAATGTGATTGTGGATCTAATGGTATTTGGTGTTTCTCTGTAAAGCTTCTGTTCCTGGAAACATAGGAACCTTGAGCTTTTGTTTTTAAATAAGCTTCTAGGCCTTGTGGCTATAGAGAAGGAATCTGAAAGTGTGTTAAAAGCGTAGCCTCCAGATTCACAATCCAGAAAGCTGAAAGCCCCAAGCTTTTTAATTTTAAATCTCATTATTTTTAAGAGCAAATTGTATTTCCCTTAAAGTAGCAGAGACATAATACCTGCAAAGCACCGGCAGACCCGTGGTTCTGAGGCAGAGCTGTGCGCTCTAAAATGCAGAGGCCTCAGCTCACTGAACTGATAGAGAGATGCTTAGAGACTGAATGAAATAGAGTTCTTTGGTTTTAAACCTTTCCTTGCTCTCATTCTTTGGTTTTAAACCTTTCCTTGCTCTCATTCTTTGGTGGATGTAGTTCTGAAGACCCAGAGCCTGCCTGCGGGACCTTGATTCTGAGTGTCTTCAGCAAGACAAAGGGGTTGCTGAGCACTAATCAGAAGCTGGCGAAATGGCTTGGGGTTGTGCTGGTGTTCGCATGCGCTCTCCAGAGGCTGTCCCTCCAGTGTCTTCAGAGGGAAAAACACAACATACATTGGGGTTCTCACCCTTGTGCAGGCCATCTTGCAGCATAGGAGTTAGATTTTTTGGTGTACTGTGTGTTTTCCTTTTCCTTGTCTTTTCTTTCTTCCTTTTTTTTTTTTTTTAAATTTAAGCACAAACCAGCGCTGCCATTTAGCATCTCCTTGTTTACAGCAAGGTGAGTCGTATTTACAGTGCTGGGGAATTTGTCAGGAGCTGCATTCTGCTCGTCATCTGTTTCTTCCCCATTTCAGAAAGCAATTAGCAGGCGGAGCATGTGAATAACAAAATGTGCTGGAAGGGGCTGTTCACCCAACTGTGCCGAACGGAACGGCTGCCTGTCAGTAGCTGCGAGCGACTGACAGTCCTGACACCGGGGTACAGACCAGGTCCTGTAAACAGAGATGCCCTGGACTGCCAAGTCAGCAGAGGAGAGAAGAAAGAGATCCGTGTGAGATGGTAACGGGGCTTTGGGAGGCTCGAGGAGACTCCCTTGGGGTAAATAGTGGCGATTCAGGGGCATATAATGTAGAGCTTGGTCCGTCCTCTTTCCATATAGGCCAATGAGTTGGGCGTGCAGACTTTTAGCAGTGTCCTGAGCTGTTATTATCTTAGAAAGGAAGAATAAGGGAAAAAAACTTCTTTTGTGCTGACTTCTGCAACCTCAGATGCAGCCTGGGCTGAGATAGCGTGTGTTTTAGCCAGGGGAGAGCTAAAAGATGCAGGACAAACGGAGTGGTGTTTCATGGACATTTAAAAAGAAATCATCTGCAAGTATAAGTTAACATTTTACTTCAGTTGCGTGGGACATTTCACTGCCCTTGGAGTTATTGTACTGAGTTTGGCTGCTGGATTAAACTAGGAAAGTGTGAAGCAGAGGGGTTTTGGTCTGCTTTAAGTGCAAATGTCCGTGCAAACTTCAACACGGAGCTGCTACAGGCTTTTCCATTATTCGTAGGTTAGACGGCTTGCTCTAAGTATGGACTTGGTATCTCCAAAACTCAGCCTCTCCTCTAGGTGTGTGGCTTGGGGAAGGGATGAGATTGCCCCTCTTGTTTTAGAAAAGGAGCACAGTAAACCTTTTTGAGCTGCAAGACTGAAATACGTGTGGTGTTCTTTGTCCAGAGCTGCGCAAGTCTCGGAAGAGTAGGTTAAAGCAGTGCCTGGCAACCGGGAGCCTTGGGTTTGTTACTAACCTACCCCGGGAGCTCGAGCACGCTGCGGATCTAAAGCTCACGCTTCTTACTTTCCTTCACGGAGATAGGTCTGAGCAACGAAATTAAGTTTTTGGCAAAACACTCTGTGTTTGGAAAGGCCCCGTTCTAAAAGAGAAAATGCTGTCTCCCTGGGGTGAGGGACCAGAAGGGAAAGAAGGAGAGGAGAGAAGGAGCATCCTCTATCCCAGGCATTTGGATACTTCCAAATCTTTTCCTTCCCTCGCAGATTGATTGTGGCATCCTTCAAGCGAGTAGGTCGCCTGAAAAGCAGGCCCACTTCACAAAGCTTTGCACCCAGCCAGCTTCCTATAAAATAATAATCATACCATTTAGAATATGAGGCCCGTCAGTATCACCCGAGGGCAGACGCGCCCTTGAAAGGGAAAGTTAAGAGTGTTTGTTCGGAGCAAGAAGGCGTCAGGGAGGATGGAGCTGAACGTGGGCGACAGCTCCTGAGCCTGATGCTTTCTGACGGGCCTCGGCTGCTCCCTCCATCAGCCGGTACCTGCGGGAACACATCAGGCTTCCCACCCGAGGCCACGGTGGAGGGGTGAGCGAAGGTTTGGCTACACGGGCAGCGCTGTGAACAACCCGGGCACGAGCTGGCTTGTGTGTGCAGCTTTGGGGGTAGATCCCAAGTGGTCTCAGGAAGGATATGGACTGAAAAGCAGCCTTCCCAGGAGTGGCTGTGGGCAGAAGCTCCCTTCCATTCATCCAGATGTGTTTGTGCAATGGTTTCCATGGTGGGAATGGCGCTGTACACTGTACAGATTGGAAACGCTTGTCTTCACAGGTCCATTTCACTGCACTTACTCCTTTCATTGCAAGGAAAAATGTTACTCCTATCCTGTCTGTTTGTTTCTCAGCTGCTGGGGGAGAATGTTCAGAGGTATCAGAGATAATCAGAGCGACTTTTAATTTACCTGAACGGACATGAGCTGCTGAACTGTCGCAAGCGACAAAAACACAGCATGGTGTCTTGGTGCTACAGTTTGCAGGCCTGACGTGAAGCATCGTGGCCCACCAGGCTTCCGAGCCCTGGTGGTTTGATGCTTTGCCTTATCCTGGTGTTGAACAGCTGCGTTTGTTGGAACAGAGATGGGAAGGTCAGCATCGAACACAGCAGACCCAAGTTTCTTTAGTTCTAGGGACACTTCGGGCCAGTTTGAAAACATCCTCTGTGCAAGGGGAGCCTCATGGCCCAAGGAAGAGTCCAGATCCCGTTCCTGTCTCTGCCATCATGCCTGTGTGAGAGAAGCATCGCAGCAGCTGAGCAAAAGGGCTTTGAGATTCAGCAACAAAGGGGTTATTTAGAAGTGAGATGTTTGTTATTTTTATCATAGTGCGTTCCTTTGAAACGATGGGCTCAACTCCTTGGCAGAGGGTGCTGCTGGACGTGAATGCCACGCACACACGTCCACAGACACCGTGGATATATAAATGCTTTTTGTGCTGGAGACACCCCAACTTGCGAAGCTCAGACCTGTATTCCTGCAGGGAGAGTGCAAGTTTGCGTGTCTGTGCTTGAGGTTTCAGTCAGGGCTTGAACTGTTTTCTTCCTGACAGGACTTGGGCAGTCCCTCACCCAGAGTGTGGTCTGTTCACAGATGGAGCAAGACTTTGGCTTGATTTTGGCTGCTCTGCTTTAGGAGCTTTGTCTCTCCCTTTTTAGATGGGAATGAGTAGCTGGGAGGAAAGAGGAAAGGAGCACGAATAATGAGTAAATGTTAAATTTCTGTTTATGAAAAGGCTGTTTGATAAGTTGGTAGCCATTTAAACAGCACTCCAGAAAATTCAGCCTCTCAGAAAGGCCGGTTCAATTCTGTGCCATGAATGGATTTGCGGTGTCTGAGATGGATGAGATCTCTCCTCTGCTTTCATGAGAAACAATTTATTTACAGGGTGAAGCTGTCAAACCTGCATGAACACTGCCAAACCTGGCAGGTTTGCAGAATAAGCTTTTGTGTGGTTTATACTTCTAGCTTCTTCCTTCAGCCAAAGTGGCCCTGCTTGAGCCACAGGCTTTGTTCTGAGAAGTATTAGATGGTCCAAAGCCGGCCCCTGTTCTCGCCTGCCAGCTCATCCTGACGGATGCTGCGTGTGTTTGGCGGTGTGCTGTGTGGGATGGCTTGGAGCAGAAACGAGGACTGCAAAGGTGTTGTTGCTTGAACCTCCGCAGAGAATCAAAGCCTGATTTCTCTCTTTAGCTGGGAATTAGTTCGGAGGGTGACTCACTCTGTTGTCGAAGCAGCTAATGCTGCCTGCAGGATTATCCTGGCCACTGCAGCTTGGGCTCCTCACTCACATTGTTTCAGTTCCTCAAGTGATGCTTGGCCTTAGTTAAAATTTGTAATTGTAGTTGCTTTTTCTTTGCTTCTTGCTAAGCTAATGAGGTAATCAAAGAGAGAGGCGGGAGGATCCACTGGGAAAAGTCAGAGATCTTTCATGGCATTGCCAGAATTCCAGAGCTCAACCTGGTCTGGCTTGTGGCATCATTTTTTACCAGGAGAGATCAAACACCATGAGCTTTGCATCTACTGTCCGTAGGAGATTAATGTTTCCGTTCCGCTGGAGCCTGTGGCTCAGAAATAATGACCTGGTGAGAGGCACACCAAAATAGTGCATGGAAAGGTCATGATAACAATTACAGGAGAGTAATAAAAGCGATTATGTATTCACAGCACCTTATTCCTTTGTAAGGGTGGAGATACCCCATTTTAGAGAGGAGCAGGGGTCACGCTATAGAAAGATGACGAGCGTATTTGATGTGGCGGGTGATGGGTTCGGTGACTTGAGCAGGGTGAGTGTCCTTTTTGTCTGTGTGTAGGGCGATGGAGGAGCAGGAATCAGCACAGATGATGAAGAAACCTTCCCTTACACCTGCTCTGAGGGCTGTGAGGCTGCAGGACTTCCTCCTGCTGTGGAGGGGGAGCGAGCATCTGTGCCAAATCCCCTCGGTGGTACCAGTCCTCGAGGGAGAGAGAGCAGCAGCAGGATGCTGGTGCTTTCAGCATCCTCAGTGTGCAAAGATGCTCATCCTCTGTGGCTTCGACGTCTAATTCTGCCACTGCGATGCCTCTCCGTTCCTGGACTGAGTCTGGTGGGTTGGGAACATTTCTAAGACCAGAGGCTTTATCTGCTGCGTTGCAGGCTTGTTCCTTCGTCTCTGCCAAAGGGTTTGAAGCCTTCATCCTCTGCTATGCAAAGGCAACGTTTTGCTGCCAAGGTGATGGTGTAACTGAGATTTAAGGCCTGTGTGCGTGTGAAACCCTGCAGTGTTTGAAATGGAAGTAAAAACACAATCATCCTCAATCTGTTTGGTTTTTTTTCTGTGATTCACAAGGGGACTTCTGGGCCTTGAAAACACGTATCCCATGCCAATAGACAAATGTTGCAACGCTTAGTGGTGCATTGACAGTGTTTTCAGAGCGGGATTGATACCAAAGCACTGGGTGAGTGTGTATGCACATCCCATCAGCTTCATCAACGACAACCTTGTTGCTGCTGAAATGAGTGAGGAAACAGGCTGAGAGTTAAGTGCTTTGCACATTTTGGAGTCAGTGGCAGAGCTGGAAATAGGACCCTGGTGCCTTGGCTCTCAATCCTCTGCTTATCACAGCGCTGGAGGTGAAATGAAAGCCTTCTCCAATGTTCTACTGCTAGTTCCCGGGGCTGGGAGGCACCTCTCCTCCCTCGGAGGTATGGATGGAGGGCTGGCAGCGCTGTCTGGGGCTGGAAAAACTCGTGCTGCTCCTCTGGGATGCTGTGGGGATGTCGACGGCTCTTGCGGTATTGGAGGGACTGCAGTAACGTTCCCCGCTACTAACCCCAGCCTGCTTTTGTTGAGTTCTCTGATTCTATCAGAAAGCCTTTTTGTGGTCGGTGGGGGTGGGTTTTTTTGTTTAACAGCAATTTTGTTGCCAAAGCTGGAAGTGGGGCTGGGCCCAGTGAGGAAGTGTAATTAAAGTTTGCTCTGACAAAGGCGTTTGGTGACTAGACGCAGTGTTGCTGAATCCACAAGGGGCACAATTAACTGATAAGAGTAAACTAATTGTTATTCATATTAAATTAGGGCACAGGTGATTTGGAAAATCTATAGACACTCCCATATGCTTTGCGATTTTGCATTGCAGATTATGGCTTTATAAGGCCCTTCTGGGATTTGGATTATAGAGGCAAAGTGTGGAGCTGTATCTAAACTAAACATACTCTTTCCTGATTAACTACATGATAAAAACATAAATGTGCACATCAGAGGATTTATCGCTGTGTTTGCATACTAATTTTTCTTTTCCAGGCGTGAGCACCACAGTTTTTTATAGATCCAAGTGACTCGGTTCAGTGGCAGCTGGATAAACCCAGACGCGGTGACGTGATTCCCATGTTGTCACGAAATAGTTTTTGAGATGGAGGTTAATAGCAGGGAATGGGGATATGGCAAGGCCGTGAGTGCCCCAGGAGCGGTGGGAGATGCTGAGATCTTTGCTGCTGGTTCTTCTGTGCTGTTCTGTCATGGTCTGTGAGTGTTTGTGGGCAAGAGGCGGCAGGGCCGTGCTCTCCATGGCAGGACGAGGTGAGGCTGCAAAGAGGTGTCGTTTGCCTGCATGGCAGTGGCAGGATGCTTCAGCTTTTGGAACAGTTCTGGCTCTGTTGGTTTAAAACAGCTCTGAAATGAATATTTATAAACGGAACATGAAAAAAAAAAGAGTCTAAATTGCTTGTGTGATCTTGGGACATATGAGATATTATGATTATTTATGCACTTCTGTGTCTCGCTTTATCAGTTTGTTGTGTTGCAATCCCAGAGTGTCACAAGCTGCTCTTGAAGGAGGTTCTCTCTCAGTAGGATCCAAAGCTGCCTGGCAATGCAGTGGTGGGAATGTGGGGACATCAGAGCAGGAAATGGGGCAGAGCCTGTTTCAACAGCACGGCTGAAGTATTAAGGCAGAAAGAAATGCAGGCCTTTAGCTTGGACTTGCTGATAAGTCTCCTGAGCCCTAAAAACAACAACGCCTGTGACTTCTGTCATCTAGAAGTCCCCATTTGGAGTCGTCTCACTTAACACACCAAGAGACCCAGCAATAATTCCAGCAGTGCATGCATGTTCTTGCATCCTCTCCTCTCTTCTGGTCTCAAGCTGTGGCATCCAGAGCAAAGACAAGAGTTTCTGACCTGTATGATGGGTACTTGGAGGGTTGGTTTGGAAACAGAGCTTAATTACAAAGCAGAGTGGAGAGAGCTGGATCTGTTTACGTTTGTTTGCTAAGAGGGTGCTTCCCAATAAATTAAAATCCCTCAGAGAACAGTTTGGATGTATGTGATTTAGCACCGTCTGGGTTGCGCTAGTCTCTGAACAATCTCTGCCTTGGATTCTGGCCAGGATAACGATCGGAGAAAGGCTGTAGCTGGACAAGGAGTCTAGGGGTTATTGAATCACTTCTGCCAACTCCCAGCAATGTGCTAAACCATTTCCGTTTAGATATTCCCCTGAGATAGGTTTACCTATGATGGGTCTTTAGCCCATGAAGAGTTCTTCCAAGATGTTAAGAAGCACCACTATCCAAGGGGAGCTCCGGGCAAATCGTGGCTCTCCTTTCTTGGGCTCTGAACTGATGCAGGCTCGGTCCCCCTCAGCAATGCAGAGAAGAGGGGTCTTGCATTAGGCTGAGGTATCTTTACTGGAGCAAATCCCAATGGTAAAATGCCAGGTGAGGGCTTAACTTGTTTGCCAATTTGAAGGGGAGGAGAGCACCACCTGCTGATACATCACCATGGCTTTTCTTTTGGTCACAGAATCACAGAATCTTAGTGGTTGGAAGGGACCTTTGAGATCATCGAGTCCAACCACATTAAAAAAAAAAAAAAAAACCACACAAACAAACAAAAAAACTCCTCACTGCTTCCTCTGGCCCTAAATGTGTTTTACATATATCTGTGAAACATCCCGAGGGCGTGCTGAATCCACACGTAAGAATGTATAAATGCCCTCCGTGCATGTACAGCGCCTTGATGGGGTGGAACAGTGCTGCCAGGGAAGAGAGCATCTCCCTGTCTTGGCTTCAAGGTAAGGATGGGCCCTAATCAGGGAATGGTTTTCCTCCAAAGGTTCTTTTGGACATTCATCCTATCAGGTGGGTTAGTGCACTGCCTGTTTTCCAAAGCCTATTGTTGGTGTCCAGTTCCTTGTGTCCGTCTGAGGGCACTGCCCAGCTGGGAAGTGCCAAGTGACCACGTGTCCCTGTCTGCTCACTCGAAGGCTGGTTGTGGAACTTGAGCTGGGTGTTGAGGAAGCATCTCTGATAGCTTGTGTAGGTGAAGTCCATGAGATAGGCTTTTCGAGTGGAACATAAAGAGATTTGGGGTGAGATGACAGCTTTTATTGTTGCTTGCCGTACCTTTACCAGAAGAAAAAGAAACCTTGGCTTCGGAGTAGATTTGTCACAGAATTATCTGCCAGTTTCCCCCCCACTGAAGCCCAACAGACTGAAAGGCTGGTAATTGCTCTCTGTAGCACAGCAACAAGGGCTCTAGCAGCATGTGCTGGAAACGGTCTGTGCAAATAGCAGAACGTGTTGCTCCACTCCATGAGAAGCTTATGCTCTGCTTGAAAACCTGTTGGCCTCTGTTTGGCCCTTGGAGAGTAATAACTGGGGTGGCGGGTGCTTACTGGAGATCTTTCTGCCCAGCATGCACATGTCAACCAAAGCAGGAGCAAGGATCCTTTCCAGAGAGTGGGATGGACAGTGGATGCTTTAAGGGAGCACCATAAATATGTTGAGGGGGGTTGTTGGATGGAGAGTTAACAGGAGTGGTTAGTTTAATTTGTGATTAAGAGCAGCTGCTGCTCAGCCCTCCTGTGGGAAGAAGGGGAATTGCCTAAGGTTGGCAAAGGGGCCAGACTTTCAGGGTTTTTTTGTCTCCACAGCCCTTCCCAGAGCCTGGGGTCCTTCTCATCTCCATGAGAAGGTAAGTGGGACTACCAAAAGAGGTTCTCCCTTCCTAATGGCAGGGTTGGCTCTGAAGAGCACAGGCATGTTATTTCAAAAAGCGGGCTTTCTCTTTCCTTGTCCTGTTTCTGTAGACAGTTGTATCTCAGGTCTGGCACCACAAGGCAGTAATAATCCGGAGCCCAGCCCGTGGGCTGAGGAAACTCCCAGAAAGCCCGAGGTGAGGTATTTCCCATGGTGAGGCTGCCTGCACCCTGAAAACAAGACAGTGCTGCTGGAGGGAGTGAAGCTGTGATTGGGGTAGCAGGGGAGGCTGCCAGACGGGTTAGGTGGGGAAACGTGGACCTCATCAGCCCTTGGGTTGCTCCAGCTGCTCCCTCCCAGCTGCTCAGCACCACGCTTGTGTGTGCTCCACTGAAATGTACCCTGCTATTTGCTGAATATTCGCCCTCGTGCTCTTCCCCTTGCTCTGCGCTGCCTCAGCTAATGGGGTTACTGTTTTGCCGGAGAGAGGCATCCGCTCCTGTTTGTGCCTGGCTGCAGCGAGGTTCCAAGCAGAGATCCTCCTGACAGTGCCAGATGGTGAGCCGCAAGCGCAAGGAAGAGGAGGAAAAGGAGCTGCAGCTCTGCCCCCTCCTGGGAAAAAAGCCTGGTGGGAGCGTGTCTGCCCCACTGGGTGCTCTGGAGTCTGGAAGCGGGGGATGGAGCACGGTCAAGGAGCAGGCCTCTGGATTGCTGGGGCAGGCAGAGTGTCAGGCTGTGAGCATCTAGTTTAGGTTTTCTTGTGCCTCCAGTCCTGTGGTATTAAACCTTACATAAACCTAGCCAGAAGCACAGCATTAATATTTTAAAAAAATGACATTTAAGGTATTGAGTATATGCTGTGTTCTCCAGAAGAATATCTGTGTGCGTGTGTATGCACACACTTGGGGCTTTGTTTTCCTTTTGTAGTGGATTGTTGTGTGTATGTATTTTACTCGGGGTATTTTGTGCTATAATAAGAAAGGGGAGGGAACGGGAAAATACTGCTCTGTTTATATACACTGCTGTCAACAGTGATGCTGCGTGTTTCAGATTCGCATCCTCTGTGAAGCACTCTGGATTCCAGGCAAACAACACCCTTCCCTCCTTTATCCCGAGATCCTTCGGGAGGCCTGAGCCTCTCCTGCCGTACCCCTCTCGCTGGCAGGCTTGCCCCCTCCTGGAATTGGGCTCTGGTGAGTGTGGTACACACTCCAGACACGGCATGCAAACAAGTCGATATGCTAAGGTTCAAAGGGACAACCTTGGAAAATGTCAGAGCAGCGTCTCTGCACCATTGTTCTGCTGCTCTTTTGATCACAAAAAGGAGCTCTGAGCGAGTCAGGCTGTAATTTCCAGGCGGGGGGGCAGGGGAGGGATGCAGCAATGCCTCTCTGTGGCTACGTCCCTCCTGAGCTTCTTTGACACTTTTCCCAATGCCTTTCACCTTTGTGAGTCTTCAGAGACACTGATGCAGGGCTGAGCCTGAAATGTTACTGCTCACCCATAATTTTTATAAATCTCAGGTGTAGCACATCTTCTTTCCCTCCTCCCTGAGTTTTTATGTGTTTAGGGTTTGTGGCAGGAGCGTTTTTATGTCTCTTCTCCCTCGTTTTCCCCTGTCTCACCCAGCCCTGAAATAGTGAATGAATGTGCCCTTTCTTATCTCTTGATATAGGCCTCAAGGGGCAGTTCCTTCTTATCCATCTCCTGAATGTCATAACAGCAGGTAGCCTGGGATGTGCTGGAAAAGCACTGGGTCTGAATCCGCCCTTTTGATATAAGTGGACATTATGCATTTTTAATAGACATAGAGTTCAGTGAAACCCTTAGTACTAGCTGAATTGGCACAAAATTCCTAGGCAGGTAGTCTTTGGAGCTGATCTCTCCCTGGGTACCCTGCAGAAAATGAGACCAAGGACAAAAAAAGGCCAGTGTTCCCTTTGATTGGGAGAGCTGCCTTGTTTTGCAGAGGAGGTGGCTGAGCAGAAGCGAGCCCGGCTGTGCCGTCTCTTTAGCTCTGCATGAAGGATCCTGGATTGGCAGTCCTTGTTCATCCTTGTTCATCCCCAGAGTAGGTGCAGGGGAGAGGCTGTTATAAAGTGCCTTCCTTCAAGCATCACCCTCCTTGGACAGGGTCTGGTGCCTTACCGGTCTCATCAAAGCTCACTTCCACCTGAGCAGTGGCTTGGGACCATGCGTGGAGTCCTCCAGCTTGCTTCACTTCAGGGGGAAACATCACGGGAGCCGCTGTCCCCGTGATGATGCAGTTAGGAATTGTCAGGGTGTCTTGGGTACACAGCAGACATCTCTGTTCCCAGGTACCCCTTGAGATCCACAAGTTACAGCTATAGGTTCAAAACTGGTGAAAATGGTGGGAGTCACCGGTGAACACCACTCAGAGTGTTCCACAATATGGACTGCAGCTCCCCAAGTGCTGAAGCCCTTCACAGCAGCTGGAAGGTTGTGGTTTTTTCTTCGTGGTTCCTTTTTGGTAAAGAATGAGTAAATCTCCCCACATCTCCAAGTTACCATGGCACTGTAACCTTACCAGACGTGGAAGAGAGGGAGTAACAAGGGAGTAGCTGTGGATCTGTGCATGTCCGCTGTGGATCATGTAGCCGGGAAGAGATGGTGATACATGGAGAGGGTTGGCCACGCAGCAGTGGCAGGACAGGTAAAAGGTAACTCGTCCCCAATCTAGGGGCTGACTTTTGGCTCGTGTTAAACTGTCCAGCTGTGAGCGTGGCGTTCAGAGCCGTACGTGCTGTGGTGTTCAGCTGTCTCGGAGCAATCTGCTGCTGAGCATGAGTCAGCCCCGCTTGGGTTAACTGTTAAAGGGCAGTATCAGGAGGTAAGATCTTTACTCTGGTCCCCAGCCCCTTCAAGCCCTGCATCCTCCAGGTGGTCCCTATGGAGGAAGGGAGTATACCCAGGGTCCTGCTGCGTTGTTAGAGGTCACAGAAGTGTCCTGTCTTGGTGCAATTGTCCCCAGATTAGGGGCAGCCCGAGTCACATCCAGAGCCTCCTCCCAATGGGGAAAGCATGTTCCTGCTGTCCTTTGCCCAGAGCCGGGGCCCTTAGTCAGCTCCCAGGGTGGATGTGGGACTTTTTACCTTGCTGTTTGGGTAGGGATGGCTGAGTGGGGCCATGGAAAGACATGGTGCTGGGTAGAAGGGGAGTTGCATGAGATCTACCAAGTGTTACCCACTGCAAAGCCCAAGTGGACTCAGACAAGGAGCCATCAGTCTGGGCACGACAAGGAGTGGAGGGTGCTTCTGCTAAAGCACACGTGCAGAAAGTGGAGCAGAGCTCAGCCTGCCTTCCCCAGAGCCTGGAGGGCCACCTTGCTTTCCACCCAGCATATGGTCACTGCTTTTCCCAGAGAGATACTGAGCCTCCTCACCAGCAAGACCCTTCTCTCACCCCCAGCCTCACACTTTCCATTTGCCTGCCAAGCTGGGAGAGCGTCTTCCCCAGCCTGTGGCTGCGAACTCAGTGGGTGATGCCGTGGAGTGAGGAGAGCAGGAACCAATTCCTTAAGGGGCCATCTCAGAGCCTTCCCTGGCTTTTCCTCCCGTCGCAGGGAGAAGTGCCCCTGCCTAAGTGGAATAAATTGGTACAGACCATTAGCAGCGCAGGTCCTCCTGGTGGGGGGGAGGGAAGGGGCTGTCGGCACCGCTCTGGATACAAAGCAGCCAGCCACGCTCTGGCTCCTTCCTCCCGCACCCCGTTGGCCTCCTCCTCCTCCTCCTCCTCCCTGTTTGCACGCTCCCTCCCTCCCTCTTTCACTCTCTTTCTTTCCCTTAACGCCACGCTGCAGAAAGGCAGACCTGGGGAACCGGAGGTCCGCGGTGGCAGTGGAGGAGGAAGGAGCTCTCCAATGCTGTTTCTTTGCGAGTGAAACGAGGAGGAAGAGAGGCAATGAAGGAGTGTCTTGGTTGCTGCCTGGATTAAGAAAGAATACATAAAAAAAAAAATTAAAAATCTGGACCAAACAAACGAGGAAAAAGGGAGGAGAGAAGGAGGAGGAGGTTGCTGGGGGGAGCCCACTCCCGTGGGTGAACAGCCGCTTTGAATCGTGCCTCTGTTCCCAGGGATTAAAGCATGAATGGGAGCAGCTTCCCGGCCACGATGGAGAGAGAAGGCGGTTCAGGCTGTGGGAATAAGGTAACTCTTGCCTCTTGCAGGCATTGCATGGCTGAGCTGAGCAGGACAGAGATCCTTTATGCACAGGGCTCTGTGTGTGTGTGTGTGTGTGTGTGTGTGTGTGCAGCGGGCAGGGAGTGGGAGGAAGCAGGAAAGACTCAAAGCGATTTTTCTCCCCCTCTCAATGTATTTAAAGGATGCAGAATGGGTCCCAGGGGCTGCAGTGCTGGAGATCACATTGCCCCCCCTTTCTCAGACTGGGTGCCTGAGGACGCCAAGCTGCTTTGCCTGAGGAAGGCTGGGTGGGTTATGGGGAAATATGCCAGTGTCTGCCTCCAGGAGCACTGTGCTCCCAGCCTTGCCCTCCCAGCCCTGCACCTGCTCTGGGGCTCCCCTCCTGGGCTTGTGTCTGGCTCTCGGGGAGGCTCCGTGGGGACTACAATGGCCCCGTGCCCTTCCAGCTCTCCCCCCCGCTGCATCCGTGCAGAAAGACGGGAGGGAGGTGAGAGGCGACTGAGAGAGTTGCTTTTCTCTTCCCTTGGTCGTCCTCTGCCTTTTCTTCGCAACAGAAAGGGATGGGATTTAGGAGGAGGGGAACTGAAATCCCTTTCATTCGTGCCAGCAGTGGTGAGAGCCAACTTTGAGGCTGCTTAAAGGGAAAAGCTTTCCGAGTGCTATCTTTTGGAGGAATAGGAGATGGCTGAGCGATGCTTTGCCATCTGAGGAGTGATCTCTGTGTCATGTTATGTTGTGGGAGTGTGTGGGGGTGAAAAATAGTGATTATAGGGGAGAAAGTCCATGGTGATCAATGAAGCTCTCCACAAATGACGCTTTCCTTTTCCCTGCTGGGCCTCTCTCTGACTCAATTCCTGGGTCTCTGACCCTGAAAGTCCGAATTTCTCTCAGTCAGACCAGAAAGCACAACTTCAAACAGTATTGGGAGGTGGCTTAGCTCAGATGTTTGGGAAAGCACTGAGGAGAACCTGATGTTTACAGCTGTGGAGCCCATATCCACTTAATCCCAGCAAGTGCAGGTCTTGGCTGGGCATCCCTTGGTATCTTTGGCAGGATCTTGTTGCTGCAATATCCATTTGTTCAGTGCTGTCCATCAGATATCCCCTCCTCTTGCCTTCAGGGGCTTCTTGATGGGTCTTGGCATGGGGTTGGGAAGCTTTTGCTTTGGTTACTTAGATAATGACCTATCACAGAAGTCCCCGCTTATGTGCATACAGTGCAGAAAGTGATGAGCCCCGGTGTGGGCTCATTGACGTAAGAGCTTGTGTACACACCTAAGGAGCTTACGGTCCAGTGTGTGCTATGGACTGGGAGAGACCGTGCAGGCTGTTGCACAGGTCTGTAAGGACTTGTCTAAATTCTTAGTGTCCCTCAACATCTACAGTGAGGTGTCACCAATTTGTGTAAATGAGCGAGGATGGGTGTGTTTGTGCGTGCACATAAATATGGAAGAAGGGCTGTGTGAATGCACAGTGGAGCTTCAAGCCATTCTTTTGTTTCCTGAGTAATCCTTGCTCATACGAGGAGATTCTCCTAACTCACCCGAGATGCATCTTGCTTGTCTTGTTCTTGTAATTAGTCCTTCTCTGTACGCAGATCTCCAATGCGAATGAATTGACCAAGATTTGGCTAGAAGGTTGCAACGGTTGGGATTGCTGGGGTTACCTGACAGAGCTGGGATTGAAAAGGTGTGGGAAAATGGAGGCACTGGGGAAAAAAGGGCAGAATATCTTCTTCCAGAATGTAGCACCCAACTCTGTTTTCTGTGTCAGCTGTGTCAGGAATATGGAAGATGTTCTGGTGAAGGGATTGAATAATTAGATGGTAAAAAAGAAGGATATTTCTCCCAGGAGGGTTAATTCTGTGATAGGGGCCAAGAACTTTGAAAATGGTCAAAGCCAGCAGGACAGTGGATGCCACTAGAATGGGAAGGTGTATGGAAAACATAAGGTATGACCAATAATTTTCTTTTCCCGGTTGAATATGCATGGGTGTATGAAAGACAGAGGAAGAAAAATTACATTGGTGATGTTGGCTCTGAGGACTTTACTGTTTCATGCAGGCGAGTTAGAAATCCCTCCCTGCAGCCCCCATGGGCGTTCCTGGTGAAACGCCATCAGCTCCTCCAGCGGAGCACTGGGAACTTGGAGTCGTGAGCCACACAGTGACAGCCTTAATGAGAGCTGGCTCCCTCCGAGCCGGGCTGACCTGAGGAAGGTACAAAAGAGGGGACCCAATTCCCATGTCATTTCAATTCTCTGGGATGGCAAAGTGAGAAGACATCCGTAAAAAAGGGTGTCCCTCCGCATGCTTGTGTGGGCAAGGAGGAGAGGGGGAGAGTTTTCCCCTTGTTAGTTGGCATCCCGAAGTTTCCTGACCCCATCGAGGTGGCTCACAGTGGAGAGTGAAAGCAAAGGGGGGATAGTGCCCCAGCCCAAGGAAGGGACTGTCACCTTGAATGCGTCACAGCCCTGATGCGGTGCCACCGGGGTCAGCGATTCAGTTCTCCCGTGGCTTTGTCCTCATCAGGGCAGTGTCTCACCGAGCTCCAGCCAACTACAGCGACGCCTGGGTTTGCTCTCTCCTCCCTCGACCTGCAGTGTTCTTCTGCATCTTTCTGCTTTTTTCGCTGCGACTCTGCACCTTCTGAGGCAAGAAGAGCAGCGAGTGCCTCCCGTCTGCAGGGCCTCCTCGGTTTTTAGCACACTCCAACGCTGCAAACAATTGCTGTAGGTGGGAGATGTGGCCTAAGCTGCCCAAGAAATCTTCCAGGAACAAAGTGTGAGCACACGCTCTCCCCTCGTGCGAAGCCGGCTGCTCAACGTCAAAATAATGCTTTCTGAAAGGAAAACAATGCATCTGCCCTTTTAATCTTTCCCAGCACCCTCATGTTGCAACAGCAGAAGCCTTGGGAAATGAAGAACTGTCTTTTAAGGGACACTTTTAAGGGCAAATGTTGCAATTAATTTTTCAGTGTTTTTTTGAGACTTGCCTTTTGCAAAGCCTTTGCTCTCCCTTGCCCTTTCTAGCAACTCAAAAAAAAAAAAAAAAAAAAAAATTGTGCGAAAGCGTTTTTTTCTTCTTTGCATGTTGTCTTTTCTGCTTTGCTTGTGGAGATTCTGGATGAGTTACCTGCCAGCGTTTCGCTTCTCTGGTGGGAAGAGAAGCGATCTTTACCAGGCGCGAGGTCTGAAGAGTGAGGATAGAGTCTCCCTTTTTCTCCTGCGAGCCCCAGCTGTTTGTGTTTGGGTTGGCAAGTTGACATCGGGGCTGGATTCACCTTCAGAAGCTAATAAGGGCTTTGCTGAGTGGAGATCACAGGGTGTGGCTCATAATTAATCTTCATATCCTGATCTAGACACGTGGACCACCCCCACGTGCTCTAAGTAATACAGCGTATTAGTCACTATTGAATATATCCTCCTACATTTTTTAATGGGAACTCCACGCCTCCAGGGAACTGAGGCACCGAGAGACTGAGGAAATAACTGGGAAGAATTCTCTGTGCTGGGAACAGATCCCGGTCTCTTGCGGCGCTAATGGCTTTGTCCCACAAATTTAGCCAGTTTGGTCCTCCTCCTGTTCTTCACCCTCTCCATCTGTGGATATGTTAGTTGTACCAAGCGGCACTTTCCAAGGCACGTTGTTCACAGCTTCATAAAATGATTCCTGTGCAGCAGGATACCTTCTGGGTGGGTACCCGTACTGTGCCTGGAGCGCACTTGCACAGGCAGCTTTGCATCCCTGTGTTTTCCATCCTGGCCTGCGTATCAAAGTGTGTGTTCTTCCCCTCGTACAGCTGTGTGCAGATGCACACGTACTCTGTGTTTCTGTCTGAGAAATGCCCTGTCCTGCCCGAGTACCACACAGCCTTTAAGCTATTTGCCAGCTGCAGTGGTACTTGAGAAATCCCTCCAGCTATCCTCTCCCTGTGAGCCATGGGGAACACAATGTGACATGCCTGGGAGTGACAGCAGAATAAATAGGAAATGCTCGAGATCCCCCTCCTGCCTGGATCTGAGCTATTTTCCTAAGGACGGGACACGAGCTAAGCTTCTATACAAGGCTTCCTGCGCTTCATGTGCTGTTCTTTAAGAGCAGGTGATGTATTAGCTCTCAAAGGGTGTGTTAATGCATTGGGCTCTGCTGGCCCAGCTCCAGCCTGTCCACTGCCCTGGAATGCTATTTATTGTTAGTTCCTGAGCCGTGGTTTGATACTCCAGAGTCCTTGGTGCTGTGAACTTGGAGTCTCTGCACTGGAGCATAGCATGTAAGGATGGACAGGGAAAATACTGCATGCTTGGTTTTGGTGGAAGGGTAGCCAGATCCCGACAAGGGAAAGGTGATTGGCCTGTGAGCACCAAGGGAGTCCCCTGGCAAAGATATGGGAACCCAGAGAGGAAACTCTGCCAGTTAGAATGGGACAATCTTCAGAAAGGCTTTAAAAAATACCCATCTCTGAAACCTCTGGGGAGGGGATTTACATTTTCACATCATGATTGAGAATTCTCTCCATTCAGCTCCGTGCTGTCACAAAGACATGCGTGTGCACTGAAGAGAGATGTCCACTGATCCCTGAGTTCCTTCCACAAGTGTCTCCTCTCGGAAATAAGAACATCTGGTGCCCTGCTGATGCAACAGGGAAACTAGAGTTCAGGCTCCCTCCTTCCATCCCTGCCTTGTGCAGTCCCAAACCCACCTGGTGGTGGGCTGGGTTGTCAGAAAAATCTACTCTTCTGCACTGTCTGCCATGTGGGAGCCCTGTCAAAGCCCAGTGGGTAGGGAATTAAAAGCTGTGGCTCGGATAACAAAGT
Organism: Numenius arquata; assembly: GCF_964106895.1. Classification (NCBI taxonomy): domain Eukaryota; kingdom Metazoa; phylum Chordata; class Aves; order Charadriiformes; family Scolopacidae; genus Numenius; species Numenius arquata. The sequence continues at coordinate 4,681,656 of NC_133597.1, forward strand.
CTGCTTACCCCCCAGAAAGGTGGGAAACCCTTTGCTTAAGTGTGCTGAAGATGTGGATGGATGTCTTCTGCTCGTGTAGGTTTAGCTGTAAAGAGAAATGGGCATTTCCAGGGTGCAGCTCATCTCGTCTGAAGGCGTTTGTCTAAAATAGGCTGAATGAATTCTCCCCATGGATTGCAAAAAGAATCTAGACAGCGAGCTCTGCTGTGGGCACTGCAGGAAGCAGGGGTGGGTGCCTCCCATGGAGAATGAGACACACTTCACTTTCTGACAGGAGAAAGGGCATGGGATTTGTCCTAGATGTCATTCTTAAATGCCCTAGCACAGTTTCTTCCTCAGATCCGGCACCTGAAAGACAAAAGAAGGCTAATCCAGAATACCTTGACTCTGCCTCACCTTCCATTCAGCTGGAAAGAGACCAGGAGCAAAAGGATGGATGCTGAGGCTCTGCTCTGGATTTCATGAATGGCTGAATGTAGAGACGCAAGTGGGGATTTGGAGGGGATTTGGAAGCCTGCTCCAGGATTTGTCTGGCACGCAAAGCATTTCTAATACTTCCAGCATTATCATAACATAATGCCAGTGCGATTCGTGGCCCACTCCAGCTCTCAGTGAATAAAAAGCATCACTCCTATCACCATCAGTAGGAGAGGGATGCCACTTTTAAAAAGTTATGGTTTTCCATAGCCCGTGCTCTTCTCTTGTCCTGGTGGCACCAAGCGAGGGCTTGGATGCTTTTGTGGCTGCTGTGAATGAGTGGGTCTGGTTGAATATCCGTGTGGGAAGGATATTCAGGGCCAGGACTGTGCTTAACAGAGGCTGCACAGGAAAGTCCCCTGGGGAGTCCAGCTTCTCAGGGAACGAGCAAAAGCCAGCAAGGGGTGGGGAGTGACATGGCTCTGGCCACACGGGACCAGACTAGATGATCTTCTATGATTATTCCATCTGAATCCCATAGACTGTGGCACAAAAAGTAAACCTGGAGCTGTGCTGAGACACCGATGGCCCTGCAGGCCTTCTGGCTAATGCATCCAAGCTTTTTCCAGCTTCAGCTACCGCAAAAATGTAGTGCCACCCTTGTAACGCTGAAAGAAACCATCCATCCTGTTTCACTGGGCGTCAGAGCCATCGTCCAACCCAGGGCAGCTCTTACACTGTCCTGAGCAGTCCAGCGCTGCCACATTCAGATTCACACTTGATGGAAAGGAAGCATAATTCTGCTGTTTTACGTGAGCTCCTGGGTGCCTGCTGTAGCTTAGGTGCCTCCCTGGTATGTGAATACCTCCGTGACAACGTGCTGGATAAATCACTGTCCTCCTGTGGGCACTACGTCACTTCCCATGCCCTCCTTGCCCTGCCAACCCGCCGTCCCTGTGGGGAAGTGTAACTGCAAGCCCAAGGGAAAGGTTGGAATTTGTGGAGTGTACAGGGGGTGAGCGATATTGTGCCGTAGCCATTAACGAGGTACATTAACCAGATGATAAGGGAGCGGCCTGACAGGATTGTTAACTCCTGTCCCTCACCGTAACAAAGCTGTAAAACCCACCGGAGGGATCAAAGTGGGAGCAGCACCACACTCCTCTCAGCTGAGCCCAGGCTGGGAAAAGAGCAGCTTTGCAGGAGGAATTTTGTTAGAGACTGGGTGCGGTACCTGGAACCTATTTTGGCTCATGAATAAGTTGATATTTCTCCTGAATAATAGATGCACATGATGGTTGCTGAGAGGCAGATCTGTGAGTGGGCTGGGTCTCTGAAGGAGGGAGTGAGACATACGGAGCAAGCTGCAGTCCTGTTCCGAACTGGGAGCTTGCTGGATGCTGGGAGCCTGGCAGGACTCAGCGGGGATGACGTTTGGATGGTAAACCTGCATGACTGAGGCAGAGAGGGTGCCTGTTTGGTCTTTTCGTGTCTCCTGCGGTCCATATATACCACTGCCCAGCTCAGACTGCGGGGCTGAGGAGGAGAAATATTTGTAATGATAACATTTATCCCCCTCCACGAGGGGCTTGGTGTGAACGTGTGAATGGGAGGAGAATGGTGCTGTGATTAAATCCTAGCAGAGTTTATGGTGGGGGTCAGCAACCCCTGATGTGTGTCTCCCAGGGCAAGCAGGTGGGTTTGGGACAGCACAAAACAAGGCTGGATCCCCAGAGCTGTGGCTTTTTTTTTGGGAGGCAGCGGCTGTGCTCGGATTAGCAGGATGCTTTAAGATGCTGCCTCACGCAGTGGTACTGAGAGGCAGCCTCTCGCTTCCTTGAGAGACAGCTTTCACCTGACTTTCTAGTGGCACGTTTTGCTTCTAATTTGGGAGAGAGAAGTATTATCTGGCACAAGCCTGCCACCCTTGAAAGGCTGCCAGCCAGTTTATGGCAGTCTCTCTCTGCATGATCCCTACAGCCCCGGTGAGACAGAGGAATATTCTGTCCTTCCCATCCTCAGCTCTCGCAGTAGCTGCAGGGATGCGGTGGCCCAGGAGAGGCTGAGTTGGGCTGTGTGATGTGGGGTTGTACGGACATTCAAAGCTTTGTTCAGATGGGCTGTGATCCACTTGGATGAACGGCAGCTGGTTATGGAGATTAGAGCTACAGAAGTCACTATTAATGAATAATTCTTCCAGTGTCTTTCTTATAATAGTGGCGCATCCACAAGGCGTGACTCCAACATACTCATTTTCAGAGAGCGTGCAGCTCCTGGAATGACCTTCTGCGAGGGTTTGGAAGTATTTGTTTCTGTTTGTGGCAGATTCTGGCATGATTCGTGATTTTTACCAGGAAAAAAAAAAAAAAAAAATTGCAAGTGCTAAAATTGAGAGCATTGAAAAGATTGGGTGGAATCTGAGTGGTCAGAGTCGGGGCCAGGACAACTCTACCTGCTTGGGAAGCCGTTGGCGTGCGAGTGAGGGGTCTGTGCGGTGGTAGCTCTTTGGGCAGGGGGAAAGATGCTGATAGATTTCTACATGCTAAGCTTGGCCTGAGCAGGGAGATTCAGAAACGGCAGGAGATTGTTAAGAGAGACTGTGAAGCGATGCGGTGAGAGTTCAACTCGTTCTTGGGTGGTCCGAGTTTGAAGCCACATCTACCTTAGACGGAGTTAGTTGCTCCGAGTTATTAGTTCCTTTAGCTCTGAAATTCCCCACGTGCGAGCAGGCGGTGTTGAGCCAAGAGTATTGAGAAGGGGGCCTGGCAGGCATAACCGAGACTAAAACTACTCTAAGATGAATCCCTTGGCAGCAAGGTGGAGCTGTCTGGATCCTGGAGGTGTAGATACTGTCTCTGCCTCGAGCCTGGCAGACTAGCCTCAGGAAGAAGCAAAAATGGCAATAAAAGGTGCCTTTTCTATAAATAAAGCCCAAAGGACAGGAGGAGGGGAAGCTGCCAATTTCTGCCCTTTGTGGAGGAGTAACTGTCCGTGGCATTGTGAGGATGCTGGGATTATTGTCGCTGCAATCGTGTGAAGAGGTTCTGGGGTCAGGAAAACATTGCAAATAAAAAGCCTATTGCTGCTGAGTTCTTTTGGGGTTTCACAGCACGTGTGTGGAAGAGGTGCTTTGACCTGTGGAGCAGGGGGACCTAAGTTGTCCCCTGTCCCCTGGCTTCAGGAAATTTGACAGCTCTGAAGCCCCTGGTGGCAAAGGGTTTGTTACAATCCTCTGAAGCCGTCACCCCACACATGCACCTCCTTTCTTCCTCCAATTTATCGTTTAATAACGCTGCCAACATTATTTCTCATCGCTGTCTCGTGCGCTCTGTGCTCTGCCTGGCAGTCCTTTTTGTCTCACCCAGGCATCGCGTCCCATAACACTCTAATGGGAAGAGACTCTGGCTGCTGAAGTTAATAACTTCTCCTGCAGCCCAAGTCATTCTTGTTACACAGCGAATTGTGAACTGTGCGGCAATCCAGGGCTGAGACCCCGCTCGGAGTGGGGGGGAAAGGGGGGTGTGGAGTAGGAGAGCGTTCACATTCAGGTTGGGATGAGTACGTGCGCTCCCCTGCTGCTAACGCTATGGTGCACTTTCGCCTTGTAAATCTTTTGGGATGCTTCCCAAAGCGGTGTTACATTGTGGATAGATGTGGGAAAATGGAGGATTAGGGAGTCCAGGGAAACTTTGAGGGAAACCTCGAAGAGGAGCCTGCGGAAGAGGCGGAATGAAATGAGGTCTTCGCTCCGGACTGAGAAAACCAACACATTCAGAGAGACTGAAAGAGGAAATTCTTCTCTTTTTTGTCAACATGAGAGCAACCCGGAGGAGCAAGCGTGCCGAGATGTCCTCGCAGATGTGCCATATCCCCCATGTTCATAGCCAGCTTTCTGTGTTTGTCAGGCAGCCCCAGTCCCTCCAGGTCCCAAAAGGCTTCAGGGCCACCTGCAGCACCGAGCCCCTCTGAGTCCAGGCAGCACTGATTTCTCCCTCTCTGTCTCAACCATCGTTACTGCTCTGGCTCATTTCCAACTGAGTCAAAGAGTTTGGTAGCTCTTGTTTTTAAAGATTAGTCATCTGTAGGAATGACATTTGAAAGACTGACAGTTGCAATCAAATGACAAGGGCTGCTCTTGTGCTGGAAGATATTTGTTTAATTAAAAAAAAAGGTAAAATCAACCTGACTAATTAAGTGTTGTACCTTCAGATGCAGCCTGGGAAAGTACAGATGTGTCCCTCGTCACCTGAGGAAGCTCCCTGGCCTGATGGGAGTGTGGTGGGTCTGTATCTGTGTTGATACTCTCCTGGGCGAGGGATGACCTGCCTCTCTGTCCCTGCCACGCAAGGCTGGTGACAGTCGTAATAATAACCGTGTAATTTGCCAGGTTGATTTGAGATGCGCCATAATTACTGCGTGATTACAATATTCTTAGAGCAGCCATTACAAACCCCTCCAGTTCCTCAGAGCTCCCCAAGGGCTTGTCTTGCTCCTCACCTTGCAAGTCAAACCCTGCGAAGGGAGTCTGTCTGTCCATCAGCCGTGTCTGCACCTCTCTCTGTCAGATTACGTGTGCTTTCAGCCACTCCGAGGACCACAGGGATATTTCCCTATGTCCCAGTTAGTCTGGTGGCAGGATGGTGCGTGGCCGAGCAGGTCAAGCTTTTGCAAGGGATGAAGATGCTCTTGGAACTGGCAGGGGCTGGTGAGTGGAACTGGGGAGCTGGGCAGCAGGAGAGGCACTGGTAGGTGTCTGGCTTCCTGCGAGGGCTGCTGCTTCACTGCTTTTTTGAGTTGGGCTGTGAAACGGTTGGCTTAGTTCTGTCTCCAGCTTTTGTTTGGCTTCTCCATTTCTCATTCATATGGAGAAGATCTGGGCTGGGTTTGGCCCTTGGGTGATTCTAAAATTAGGAGAAATGACCTTCCCCAGGCATGCACACCAGGCCGTCAGATTGGTGTGAGCTGTGCTTTGCCAGCACCTCAGGCATCAGGGCTTGTGCCATTTCTGTATTTAGCCTCTGAGCTACTTGAGCCGTGTGATTCCTGCCCAAAAGTAGGCAGCTATTTTCATCTCACCTCTAGAGCAAGCCGAGGTGCAGGTGAGCCGAAATAACTAAGCCACGGGAGAAGCCAGAGTCAGAACCAGGCTTAGATTGGAAGCTGGACAAACTGGTAGATTTAGCCCTTGCCTTTCCCACTAAGAGACAAACTAAAAGCTAAATCCCACCTCCTTGGGCAGTGCTGGAATAGCTCTGGGTTGATTGGATTGGCATATGGGGGGTTTATGCTAGGAGAGGAAAAGAAATCTTTTCCTTCCAAATGCCTCTCCAGTGGAAGACGGGCCACATTATTCTGACTTGTCAAAGGTTCCCAGGCAGGAAAAAGTCTCCGTGTTCACTGTGGAGAAAGGAGGTGAGGGAAGAAGGACGAGTGCATCTCGGGCAGCCCTTTGCACTGCTTCTCGGCAGGCACAGGGGGGTTAGGAGACCCTGCTGAGATTGGGCAGGGACCAGAAATCGAAGGGAGATAATTTTAAACTGACCTTCCTCTTTCCAAGGAGAAGGTTGTGTAGGTTTGTGGCTGTACTAATGGACTGCAGAACTGCAAGCGGCGATTGATTGTGTTGCAAGCTGCTGAATTATAGTTGGGCGTTTGCTTTATCATCCCAGACTCCCCCTGCCCCCCACCGCTTCCCTTTCCACGCTGTAACATGAAAGAATCGATGTTAATCCCTCAGTCCCATTAGTGACTTTTGCAGAGGTCACGGGCTGTCGGGCTCTCTGTGCCCTGTTTGACCACTCAGCACGGAGCAGGGCTTAGGATTTGAGCCTCATCTCTTTTAAAGAAGCCATCCGACAGGGATGGGAGCTGGGGGGTGTTTCTGCAGGTTGGTGTAATGATTTGGGCTATGATTTTTGACTGACTGAGTGCTACGCTGCATCTTTGTTAGATCTGTCCCACAGGAGAGAAAACCTGTAGGAAATACTTCTGGGACTCAGTGACTGGCCCCGTCCCTCCGAGCACTGCTGCTACCGTATAAATATGTACCGAATTACCTGCACGGCTGCTCTTAGTGCCTCTGAAAAGCGAAGCAGCTAATTCCCGGCTTCCGCAGCTGCCTCATGAGCGGCACGTGTTGGACGTGGCGTTGGGGGGGAGGCGTTGGAGGAGATGCCACGTGTGAATTCCCCACCTGCTGTTCTCCCCTATGCGGGAACAGCGTCCTCGTGCTCCCACGGCGATGGATGCTCTTCGCAGCCTGTCCCGAGCACCTCTCAGCCTGTGCACACCGTCAGGCAGCTCTGACAACGGCTCCTGCAAAGCAGTTTTTATTTCGGTGGCGTCTTCAGGGACTTGTGCTTACAACAGCTGGTGTTTTCAAAAGTAATGGAGAATTTGGATGCCTGCATATTTTTTTCACCAGCCTTCAAAAAAAAAAAAAAAAAACACCTTCAAGAGATACTTGATGTTTGCTATTGGAAAAAAGGAAAAATTATGCTTTTGAAAATTAAATCCCCTTTTAAGATGTTTAGGGTGCACAGCGGTGGCTTGCTGCAGTGGGAGAGGGCTAGCTTACTCACCAGCTCTGCCAGGCTTCTTTTTTCCCTGTTTTCATGCATTAGAATCAGGTTATTAATAACCCTTTTTAAATAGAGCAGGATTTTTTTTTTTTTTTTTTTTTCAGGGGTGAAAAAGGGAAGAGCTGAGGAATTAAAAGTAAGTGCTGATGGCTGTGAAGCCAGGTCTCAGGTACGGAGGTGGTGAGCTGCTTGAAAGGTGTGTGCCACGTCCTGCGGGCCCTGATGATGCTCCCCCGGCCTCCTCTCCCCGGCGAGGCAAGAGGCACCAGCGTGTGGGAGGTGAGCGGTCTCCTCTCCAGGTCTGCAACTGGGAACATATTGCAGAGCCAGCTGGGGAGATAAAATTAGGGCTTGTGGCTTGCTGGGCACGGCTCTTCCTATTTGATGGTCAGATTTGTGAGAGCCTGGTGTTAACTTGACGTGCTTGGCTCAATGATTCACTCTTGCAGATGCTGAACCCGTGGCCTTGGCTGGTTGGAAAGGTGAGGTTTGGTGGTTATTCCGCCTCTCTCACATGAGGAATCGCGCGGAAGCGTGCGTCTTCAAACCCTTTGGACAAAGCATATGCAAAGCCTATTATGGAGCTGGGGAATTTAGTCCAATCATGTTGAAATTGGGTCATCCTTTGTTAATGTCACTTTTTAAAATCTCTAGAAGTCAGCGGTGCACAAAATATTCAGTGCGATGCAGACCACAGAGGTGGAAATAGAGAGTCTGGAAATAAGTCTGGCTCTGACAATGTTGACGTCGTCTTAGATGAGCAAAGGGGATAACTCAAGGTATCGTGGTGTCACCAGTTCAAGAAGATTTGATGGAGGAGCCCCTAGATGAGCTAATTGTTGGAGCACTCTTTCCCCAGCAGGCATTCAGCGCTCACCCACAAGCAACCTTAAAGATAAGTCGAACAAGTTTTCATGGATGTCATCAGCATTTTCCCTAAGAAAACAACTCCCAGTTGCCTTTCTATTTTGGAAGTGGGCTGTAAGTCAAACAGCTTTTCATCTTGATGGAGATGCTTTTTTAAAAACCATGTGTGAAGCGCAGCCGTTTATCAAGAAGTATTGGGTGCTGTAAACGCTGTCTCATCCAAGACCTGAGTCAACCCACGGCTTTCCTGGTTTGAGAGAGCGTCTGGTCCGAGCGTTCCCAATCCTGACTGAGAGATCGGTGCATCCCTGTACCAGCGCAGTAGGGGCAGTGCTGCCTCTGGGACAGACAGGCAAGAACACTGCAAAGCCCAGGTTCAACCCTTTCTACCCTTTAAGGATCAAAGGGAAGATCTGCCTTGCTCTTGGAAGCAGTGAAATCATGGGACTAGGCAGTGTAGTCAGCATAAGAGCAGTGCCATCACGTCTCCCACCCTGTTTCTAGCTCTGGCTGCCTCTATTCCCTGGAAGGAGGGTGTAGCGAGGGGATGGTCAGTCTCTTTTCCCAAGTAACAAGCAATAGGATGAGAGGAAACGGCCTCAAGTTGCGCCAGGGGAGGTTTAGGATGGATATTAGGAAAAATTTCTTCACTGAAAGGGCTGTCAAGCCTTGGAAGAGGCTGCCCAGGGAAGGGGTTGAGTCACCATCCCTAGAGGTATATAAAAGATGTGTAGATGTGGCGCTGAGGGACATGGTTTAGTGCTGGACTTGGCAGTGCTGGGTGAACAGTTGGACTTGATGGTCTTAACGGTCCTTAACAACGTAAAAAAATTAAAAAAATTTAAAAAAACAATAATACCGGCATCTGCAGAGTTGGAGCAGCACGGAGGGAAGATTAATCTGGAGAAGAGAAAGTTTCTGATGCTTGTTAAAATTTGGCTGAAGCTCTGAAACTCAAGGGTTTATATGTTTTCCAAACTGGTGGGTGGTTCATTCTAATTCTGGATATGCAGTTTATTCACATACACAACTAATCCTTTTTCGAATCCTGTTAAGTTCTTGTTCTTCTTAGTATCCTGTGGCAATAAGTTACAGAAGCTAATTGTGCTTGTGTTGAGCTCCCTTGATCCACTTTGCTCATGCTTGCTTTAAATTTGAAGTGTTGTTCTGAGAAGCTTGGGTAATATTATTTTCTTTTTTTTTTTTTTTTTTTTTTCTGGGAAATAATCCGTGTTCTTCATCCCATTTGTTGCAACGGGACTCAGGGGCTCAGGACTGGGAAGGGGAGGGTAGGTTGGCAAGGCCGGGGAAATGCTGCAATCTCTGTGCCTCAGTTTCTCGAACAGCTTGGAAAACACAAGGAGCAGCCCTTGTGTGTGTAGCCAAGGCAGGTGGAGTGACAGAACTAGGGTTTGCGGGTGAAGCTGGATGAAAGTATTGAGCGTGAAAACAGCCTCCTAAAACCAAGCTTCCTTTCCAGGCTTTTCCAATATTTCTGAATTTTTGTGTTTAAAAAGGAAGGCGGTGCAGGCAGCCTTCCCGGAGGGCTGGGCTGCAGAATCCTCCATCATTTTCTCCCATGAGGTGGGACAATCTGCGGTTGAAGTTGGCACCCCCGATTAAATCCTTGAAGAACCAGCAATTCTGCGCGCTCATTACTCAGTTCTGGCTATGCTCAGCTTAATAACTAAACAGTAATTAGCTCCGCAGTTTTGCTACTATACTTATAATAGCCCCCATTAAAGTTATGGGGTTTTTAGGCAGTAATGGCTTACAGAGTAATTAACGAGCACGAGGCTTTTATTACTACCTTTATTTTTAGCCTGTGCTTTACAAGCCTTTTCTGCCAAATACCAAAATCTTCGACAGAGGCTTGTGGCGCCCATCCTCTGCCCTGCGGTGTGGCGAGGAGCACCCGGTGCCATAATTGCCCCGTGCCTCAGTTTCCCCATCTGAAAAATGGGCACGACAGTGATGTGCTCACATGCCCACGGTCGCTTTCTGTGCGAGACGACTGGCTCAGGCTTGTGAACTTGGATGTAAATCCAAAAGGGTTTGTCGGGTGGCGGGAGTCGTGGTCCAGCTGCTCCGTGGATCGAGGGGGGCTGAGCGGAGGGACCGGCTCTGGCTTGTGCAGCTCCTGCATCGTTTTCCAGCAGGGATCAGAACCAGTGGCTCTTGCAAAGGTGAAGGAAACCCTGTGTTTAGGTTGAGGGGATACTTTGTCCAGAGGGAAAAGCTATTTATTAGTGAGAATCTACTTTGTATCCTGAAGTATGAGTGTTTATTTTCTTTGTTAAGCTTTTGTTGTAGGATTTGGCTGTGTTTATTTGTTATTTCCTGGCTGTTTTGAAATACAAGTAAGCGCTTGGTATGTTTGTTTGGGTCTTTTGTGTGTGTTTTTCTTACATCTAGACAGTATTTTTACTCCACTGACTTATGTACATATATAAATTCAACTCAAGCAATTCTTTAGTTTAACGTGTTCTAAATCACCTCTGTTCCATGTGGGAAAACCAAAGAGTGATGACGCTGGGGCTGAGCAGCCCCAAAGGAAGAAAGGAGGTAAATCTGACTATAAACCAGATTGCAGATCAAATCAGTGCTTCCTACGGTGTCGGAGCTGACGCCAATTAACTTGATTTAAAAAAAGAAACTTCGGCGTTTAATAATCCAGCACGTTACCAACACACGGCTCCAGGATTTATTAAAGCTTTTTTTTTATTAGATGAGTGCCCTTTTAATATTGTCATGCCTTGACTCCATTGCCCTCTGCCGGAGGACGGGAAATCTCTTCCACTATGTGGCGTAGCCCTTCTGCTTGCAGCACCTCAAAATATAGTTCTGCCAAGGAAAGTCTTTCCAAACTGTGCAAAACACCTCTGTCTTAGAAATATTTTAAACCCCCCGAATCGCTTACATTAGAGCTGGTGATTTGTGTCTTTTGCCCGATTTTTCGAAACTGAAAACGGAAAGTATACTTTCTGTGGTGGAAAATAGAGTTTGATCGTTTTAATTAAGTTTTCATGTTTCAGTTTGTTCCTCCTCCTTTTCCTTGCGGGGGAGGACGTAGCAGAAGCCTAAAACTGACAATCTGAACAAAGCCAGGTTTTGTTTTTAACATTTTCAGTGGGAAAAGGAGAGTGGTAATATGATGGGGCAGGGGTAGAGTGAATGCCTTGAAGAGGACCATAATTTTCCCCAGACTAACTTTTAGCGTGTCCCAGTTGTGCCGTAAAAACAGCAACAGAAAGCATCGTTCGGCTTTGGCAGCAGGGGATTTTTGGGATGCAGGGCAAGCCCTCTGCCTTGGGCTGTGAAGCTGTGACTTCTCTCACCAGCGGTGTAAAATCGCAGGCGCCCGCGTGTTTCCAGGCTGATGTTGTTCGCAGGAGAAAATGGATTTCACCTTTTGCAGCTTTGAGGTGTGACGGTGAGGTGGGAGCGTGGCTTTGCTACGCCGAGAACTGGCGTCACCCTGCGCTGAGGCCCTCGACTGCGTTAGCGTGTTGAGAGGGAACACGCTCGAAATACTTCGCCTGAATCCCGATTTCATAGTGCTCACAGCAGCCCCCAGTGAGTTCGCACCACGTCCTTCAGCCGGGCTTCTCAGGGTCATCAATGAAATGAAATCGCTCCAGGAATTAAGAGTGAGGAAATGTCTTTGCTGCGGAGGGGAGTACGTGGTGCACCGTGGGCAGCTCGGAGTGCAGAAGAGTGGGTCAGAAACTGGGGTCAAGACGTGGTCTGTGGCTCCACGTTCTCCCCCAGCCGACCATCGCCATCTGGGATGTGGATCCATACTGGGGTTGTGTCCCTCTGGGCGTGTGGATAGGGAAAGAACATCAATTACAGCTGTTGCACGCGGGGTATTTGATTCTCATCCACAGCCCGCAATTGCCGATGGTACAAAAGGAGCTCAGCCCCAGGAGGACACAGGGAGGAAGGGTCCCCACTGCAGAGAGTGCCGTCCCCAGGAGCTGCCAGCCCTGGCAGAGCCGCAAAGCAAAGCCAACAGTTCTCTCTGCTGGGGCAGGAGTGGGCTGCACGGGTGGCCCTTGGCAGCTGGAGCACCAAAGTGACAGATGATTGACCAGGGAGCTGCTAAATGCTTCATGGCAAATTAAAAGGGATCGATGCTGAAGAGGCCGATGCACAGATCATTGGAGCCTGCTCGTTTTCCCCTGTGTTGAGGGGATGGACGTAGAGTAGCACCCCAGCCCAAAGGTGCCCGTTCTCCATCATACGACCCAGGGTGAGCCTGTCCTGTGGGAGGACACTGACAATTTGAGTCTGGACTGGCAGGAGACAGGGAAAAGGCATCTTTAAGGTAAGAGCACTGTGTTGGGAGGAAGCTGCCCTTGACAAACGGGGCATTTGGTGCGTGCCAGCCCACGGTGGCAGCTTGCCCAACGCTGTGAATGGACTCCGAGTGGCTCTTTTAGCTTGTCATTTCCTCCCACCCCCTCTGCGGTGGCAGAGTCCTTTCCCTGGTGCATTTGCAGTGGAGGCACTTCGTTAGACAAGGTGTTCTGTCTTTCCAGAGCCACCCCTTAGCGCTCTGCCCTACAGGAATGCTCAAGGGATGTGTTCTGGCTTTATCAGAGGATTCAGAGGATGCCAGTACTCGGTGCCCTCTGTTCAGGCACTGACAGCGCGGATGAGGCCAGATGCTCTTTCCTGAGGGCACTGTGTGCTTTGGCGGTGCCAGGCCAGCGGGATTTCTCTGCCTCTGAGAGCTGGACAGGGATGCAGCAGAAGGCTGATGTTTGCTGGAAGAATTCCTCCTCTTCCTCCCTGGTTTGTTTTATGTGCATGAGGCTGCTTTCTTCAGTTCTGAAACAAATGGGGGCAAATCCACATTGCTGGGAGGTGCCTCCTTGAAAGTCTGCAGGGTGTCCGGCTGCACAGAGTGTATCCTTGGGCTCTGAAAAGCTTTTTCCTGCTGGTTTCCCATACTTGACTGTAGGAAACCCTGCTTTCCATAGAACCAGCTGTGTTTGGTGGTTGGTTTAGAGGTCTGTTGGTGTTTCCTCTGGAGACCCTTCCAGAAGATTGGCTCCGTCTTATCACCCTCACTACCTGCAGCTTTCCCTGCTCCACCACAACTTCCTTCCATACCACTGGGTCCTTGCATTTCCTAAATGCCGTTTGCCAGCACATCTGCTGATTGCATCCTCTGCTTGGTGCCAGAGGAGGGTGGGTGCACATGAGGAGGATGAGTCTCCAGCTCCGTAGATGCTGGCACTGTGATCTCTGGCTGTTTGCTAGAGTTGGCTGGAAATTTGTTGACAAGTTGGGGTTTTGTATGTGTGGAAAAAAATGAAACTTGCATTGAGGGACATTTACATGCCTGTTTTAAGGACAAAGGCCACCCTGTGTGATCCCTACCCATCATTTTACCTGATAAATTAATACCTCTGTGGTTGAAGTGCTAATTTGGAAGAACCAGGTTCTGTCCAGCAACTTGAATGCTGCTTGCTTGCGCTTTAAAATGACAACCCGTTGGTTCTTGGAGCCATTTCGCTTCAAGTCTTCCACTGGGCTGCGTGCCGGAGGCTGACTGTACAGCCCAGTGGTCAAGGCAGGGCCAAGGGAAATTCAGATCAATCCAAATTGGGCTAATCAGGGATTTTGAACCTGGATCTCTCCATGACTGCCCCATGCAACCAGGAAAAAGCAAGCTCCAAGGCTCTCGGGAAGAACATTTGTGAAGTAGCGTTGTGTCTACAGCCCAGGCTTGAGGAGCTCCCCTCTGTTTTAAGGTGGGGATCTGATCGTTTCCAGGGCACTGCGGTGACAGCGATGACCAGCCAGCGGCTGTGCCGTGGGAGATCAGTGCTTTTCCCCAGAGCAGGCGGCTCCCTGCCTTCGACTGCGGCATTCTCCGGGCTCTCCCTTGTCTGCAATGCAGCCCTTTTAGCGGCGGGCTAATGCCTTCCCCCACATGGGAACACTGGGACTAAACTGCTTCCCGTGTTTGCAAACTGTCCGCCTGGCGTGTCCCTGCTAAGTGATGCACTTTGCTTGCCAAGATACTGGGATAAAATACAGTCTGCTTAAATCTTGTATGGGCTTGTATTGAATCAAACTAAGGCATTGTGGCAGTTTAATAGACTCCAGTCGCAACACCTCCGAGATGGGAGAAATGAACCTGAACAGGCCGTTGGAAGATGCCGGCGGGATGGTCTGAGCTGAGGGGATTGGAATGACGGGGAAAACGCGGGGTCGCTTGCTTGGCTGGAGCTGTGTTCCCAAGAGCGTAGGTGTAGTCACCCCGAGTGCCCTGCCTGACATTGGGAGAGGGTCTGGTGGGCACTTGCGGATGGGTCAGGCAATTAACGTGGTCGTTACGGTCTCTGCTTCCTCCTCGGGGCTGGGGACTAGCCCGTGGAGTGGTGAGGCTTGGCCGGCTTGTGGGTGAGGGGTGCTTTTCTGCTGGGGGTGGTTCAGACGCTGTGGCACTGAGCAACTTTTGCTTGGCTGAAGCCAGGGACTCGCTTGACAAGTGGCTGCAGAGGAAAGCCAGGCTCTGGACACCCCGGAGGCACCTCTCCCTGGAGAGGTGGGACACATTTCTGTTGCTCGCTGCCCCAGTTTGTTTTACTCTTCCTAAGGAGGATTTGTGAACTCTATGGAGCAGCTCCCTTGTACTTTTCTCTGCCGACTCACCTTTGCTCTGTGTTGCAGGTTTCCTTCCAAATGAGTCCCTGAGGTTCCTGCTGACAGCTGTCCTGTAGAAGTGCCCTCCTGCTCCTGGTCTCAGCAGCCGAGGCCCCTCCAAACCTGCTTCTGCAATGGGTGGGTTGTAAGCACTGGTAAGACCTACGAGTCGTGTCGCCTTCGCTGCTCTCTCCCTCTCTCGCGTTCTCTCTCTGTCCTTGTTCCTTCTTGCCCATTTATTTCTGTTCTCCATGTGCTCTGCTGTTCTGTCTCTGGGGTTTTCACTGTCAGGTAATGAGGAGCTGTGGGTCCAGTCAGTCTTGGAGATGCCGAAGAGACGAGACATCCTGGCTATCGTGCTGATAGTTCTGCCCTGGACGCTACTAATCACCGTCTGGCACCAGAGCACCATTGCTCCACTGCTTGCAGTGCACAAGGGTGAGAGAAATCAAACCAGCCCATGCCAAGTCTGTGCATCCCTCCCTCGTCCTCATCTCCTCTCTCATTTCATTTCTCCATGGCAGCCATGCTCATCTCAGCTCCCAGTCCATGCTCATGCAGAAGCCTCCCCACTTCTGCTGTAGGAACAGCCCAGGGCTCGTAGGGGTTCTTCAGAGACATCAAACTCCAAGCCACGGGATGTGCTTACTGCACTTGGAGAGAGCTCTTTATGGCCTAAATCCAAAGTACTGAAGGAAGATGTTTTTCTTTGTTCCCTGTTGATCTGTAAGAGAGGATTTCCTTCCTGCTGGCCTTTGCAGCATTCTGCACGCAAGGTAGTCCAGCAGGAAAGCTGCAAAAAAAAGAGAGCAGTGGAAGCAAAGCTGCCACTTGAGACAGCTGCTCTGGGAGACATGAGGCAAAGAGCATTTTTTGAGTGTCCTCCTGAAAGCAGAAAACTGATGCTCTTGCACTTGACGGAGAAGGCAAGAGCCAGCATCTCACCTGATTGTTTGGTAGAGTTACAGTGCTATGAGAGAATCGGCTTCTACACTCCCTGTCACACAAAGCATTAAATAGAGCCCTGGCCCCAATCAGATGAAGGCAGGAAGTTTTGGGGGATCCTCTCTGGCCAGAAGGGTCCTATTTTTTGTCCTGTCCTTGGCTTAGCAGCAATATCTAAAGGCTTTGAGAGCTCTCGGGGGCTGGAAGAAGCCACGCTGCCTATTGCGGTCTTCATTCTTGGTCCTGCCCTTCTGCTGAGCACCACGGCAGGCGGGTGAGCTTGGGGAGGCTTGTCTTGTGGGGAAGAAGGCAGCTCATTTCCCCTCTCTGGTCCCTTTCTCTGGGAGATTCTCTCCCCTTTTTGTTTTCCCCACAGTTGCTTATCCTCTTGCTGAACAGACTGATGTACAGTTTGAATTGTCAAGAAGTTCAGAGTCTGTCCCGAGCAGCTTTACCTTTCTCCCTGGAGGACTGACGGCCACCCGTGAAGCTTTGGGTGGTTCTTAAGGGAAAAATGACTGCGATCCCCTCTGAAAGGTGGACAGTGTTTCAGAGGGTGAGGGTTCTACTGGGCTCTAAAACAGGACCTGAAAGACTACTAAGAATACACTGTCTGTCTACCAGTTTGATTCGGTGCCCTAAAAACTGGGAGCTGTTTTTTGTAAATGGCCACAGACGCTGGAGTTACAGCAGAGAGACTGCTCTGCTCTGACTCAGTCCATGACCTTGGTAAGACTCTTCCTCTGCCTCTGCTTCCCTGAGCCCCCAGTGGAAAATGAGTAGTGATAGAGACCAACCTGAAAGCTCTTGGGAGAAATCGTTTTGTGCCTGTAATGCTTTTCTGAGATCCTTGAGTAGCAGGAGCTGAAAAAGAGATGTGCATCTATATGCTAGAGAGCACAGAGCGGCCGTGCTTACACGTGCCAGGATTTACAGCTGAGGGTTTGACCTGCAGGGGTTTGCAAACCGTCCCAGGCACTGTCCTGGCTAATTACATTTGTGTCTGTGTCCAATGCATTTTGCAGATTTATTTTTGAATTGATTCCAGTGTTCTCTGCTTTCAGAGAGCTCTGCTATGCGACGCTGATGTGCTTTGCCTTACGTAGGGCCTGATACCAATATATACATAATATATATCCCCTTGTCCCTGTCCCCCTCCACCAGATAAACACCCTCCCTCCGTCAGTGCCGCGGAGTACAAGGCCTTCATTCAGTCCAGAGCTGGTATCAAAGTCTGTGCTGCTGGAAGAGTAACATTCTATGAAAAAACCATAGGTCGTACCCTGCTGGGTCAGATCTAATGTCTGTCTGTTCCTATTCTTTCTCATCTGAAGTTTCTGGTAGTAGCTGGTTTTGCAAAATCTATGGCTCAAAGTATTATGTGCCCACCAGAGAGCTGCTGGCGTATGTCCTGAATGGAGATGCCCCTTCACCTCTGCCAGTTCCTGACTGTAGACCATGGTATTCCTGCTGGTCTACAGTGATACCAAAGGGTGAAAGTCACACCCGGGAAAAGCGAAAAGTGCGTGACCTTTTTTTTTCCCTTGAGCTGGTCGTGAACAAGTCTCTCTTTGCAAGGATTTTATACGTTTGGATCAGTGTATCCTATATATATATATATATACACAATGCTCGTTCTTCACATCCACACTACTGAGAGGGCTGTTATGTTCAGAGGTTGGTAGGGTCTTTTTGAGGAGAGATTAATCAGAGGCAGGTGAAAGTCTCTGCAGGAAAATAACCTACGATTACAGGCTTTAATTTCTACTCTCCATTTCTGGATGTGAAGTGTGTCTTTCCCTGCTTCTCTGTGCTCCATCCCAGACCTGTTAGGAGGGCAGTGGGGTACCGCGGTATCCTGGCTAGACGATGCTGCTGGGCTATCTTCACTGACTTGCTATTTTCCACCAGTTAGTTCCCTGCCTCCCAGTCCAGGTGCTCCAGTGCCCGAGTGCAAAGCCACGAGTCCTGTCCCACCGAGCATGGTGCCCAGAAGCACCGGAGCTTTTCAGGAATGACAGATCGTCGGTCCACGTTGCTATTTTCTTTATCTAGATCTAATTGCTGTACAAGCCTGTTTCTGCTGGGTGCTTTTTGAAGTTGCTTATTCTGAGCACTCGGCTGCAGCATTGTCCTGGGCTCTCAGGCCTTGTTTGGTGCTGGTTTTCTAATGGCAGGAACTTCTTTTCTCATATGTGTTTGTCCCTGATTCCTTTATTTATTTGTGTACTTATTTATTAAAGCCTCGATCCGAGCTTATTTCCTTTCCTCTGAAACCATGAGGGTGACCTGCTATTAGCAAGCAGCCTCCTGGCTCAGTTCGGGGAGGGGGTGGGTGTTGGAGGACTGAGTCCATGCGGCTTTTTCTTCTCTCTCATACCCTCGCTCAGATGATGGTGGTGATTCCCGGCGTGATCTCGCTGCAGGCTTGGACTCCAAGGAATACTGCTTGTCGGACCGGGACATTGTGGAGGTGGTGAGGACAGAATATGTTTATACCCGCCCACCCCCGTGGTCAGACACCCTTCCCACCATCCACGTCATTACACCCACCTACAGCCGGCCCGTACAGAAGGCAGAGCTGACGCGCTTGGCCAACACCCTCCTGCACGTTCCCAACCTGCACTGGATCCTGGTGGAGGACTCCCAGCGACGCACGGCTCTCATCACCCGCCTGCTGCGGGACACGGGGCTTAACTACACCCACCTCAACGTGGAGACACCCCGCAACTACAAGCTGCGGGGAGACATGAGGGATCCCCGCATCCCCCGGGGGACCATGCAGAGGAACCTTGCCCTGAGATGGCTGAGAGAGACCTTTAACAAAAACAACAGCCAGCCTGGGATTGTTTACTTTGCTGATGACGATAACACCTACAGCCTGGAGCTTTTTGAGGAGGTAAGACCCTGCTGGGTGACCCCACACTGGCAAAATACAGCAAATTAGCCCATGGGGTACAAAAGATGCTGTGTACTGAGCTGAGGAGATGCTGTGTACATCCTCTCTCGAGCTCCGGATCAGCCTTGTCTGTACAGCGGTCCCACTGCAGCTCTCCTGAAGTTTTCTCTAGAGCTCGGTTACTGCATTGCAAAGCGTGCGTTTCCCAGCGTCAAAGGCATCCCGTGTGAAGTAACGGGAACCCTGGTTTATCCCACGGCATGTGATCAGGAGGCAGACAGGTTTTGCTGTAAAGGAGGCTAATGAGGAGCTGCCTTCCCCTGCGGGGAGCCTTGTTAGGGTTGGAGCATGGCCTGCTGTCCGACATGCCTGTGCAGAAGCACGTGCTTAGCAAAAGAAATCTCAGCCATCTTCCTTCCATGCCCCACCCCGGAGGAGATTTCCGGCTGGTTCCTGATGTTATCCACCTTTCTTCTCCACCACCCCTATGTCTTGCACTTGGCTTGCACAAACTTCATGTTTGTTCTTGTTTGAGGAGTCCCTGGGGTTTCTCTTCCTCGCTCGCTGTTTGCTCTCATCCCAGAGTGTCCACTGGTTCAATTCCGTAGCTGTCAAGAGCCTGGCGCTTGCTCTGCACAGATCCCCTGCGGAGGTAGCAGTGCCCTTTCAGAGTTCCACCTGAACGCTGTCAGCACAGTCACAGCGCTCACAGGACATCTTGTTCAGAGACGCTCCGTGCCGCTGTCTTGCCGCACACACGAGGAGCATGCGTTTGTCGGTGCTTGTTTCTCCTTCCAGAAAAGCGGAGCCCTTCACTGCCTTGGAGAGGGCTGTCTCTCCGCCGGGAGCAGAGACACGTGCAGCTCTCCCCTCCGGAGCTCTTCCTCGCGCGGCATCAGGGGACGGATGGTCTCTCAGGCTGCTGTGAGCAGGCGACGGAGCTGAGATCTCAGCCTGGAAGCTGGTGGCTCCGGGAACGGTGATGGCAGGCTGAATTTCAGCACATGCTGATAGTGTTGTCCTTGAGCTTTCCCACCTTTTCTGTTGTTCCACTCCCATTGGGGCTCTAAAAGGACTCCTGAGCTTTTCCCTGTCTGCAGGTTTGCAGGGGTCTTACAGTGCCAGGTACACTGTACCTCACCTGGCTTCCAGCTCAGAAATTACTTGTTCCCTTGCTCTCCTGAGGCTGTGCTCTTGCAGCACAGGACAAGAAAGGAGGACTGCTTCCTTCCCCACCAGTTGCCGGTTTTCATACCAGGGATCTCTTATTTATTTGCTTCACGCATGCCCCTTTTCCCTTCCCTGACGGCTTTCACTTCAGCCACAGGACTATACATGCTTTTAAAGCTGAAAGCACATTCAGACTGAACATCTTTCTTCCACAGCCCCCTTTGAGGCTGGCTCTGGCAGCATCTTGAGACAGACATTGCACATTAATAAAGCAGAGAGGGTTCCTCTGTTCACTCATGTGCTTTGCTCCTAGAGGCTTCTCCTCTCTGATATGTAGCTGCAGTTAAGGTCACACGGAGCCAATGAAATGTGCTGTGAAATGCAGAAGACACGCACTATTGTTCCCTGTGGGCAGGGTCTGCCGTTAGCATGTGTATAATGCAGAAGGGCAAGTGCCAGAGCTCCTCTGCTCTCATTTGCAGTAATTAGCAGTGATGAGATTAGCTCTGGGAGATCCCTGATCTAAGAGACTGGGCTGGGAGCAGAACGCCAGGCTGAGCCTGCCAGCGGAGCAGGACAGGGCACTGGGGGTGAGCAGGCAGACTGGCATTCAAAGCATCTTTGTTGGCAAGTGCAGGCATCTGAAGCGTCCCCTGATGGCTCCTATCTATTTCTGTTGGCTCTGCGGGGAGCAGAGGCATCCAGCCTTGTTCCGCAGGGTAGTAGGAGCAGCTACAAAGCACCGTTCTGCAGGCTGAGCGTTTGTGGAGGGTCTGTGGTTCTCAGTGGTCCCTGAGGTTGTAGGCTGCAGCAGCGCCTCCCTCTAAAGATGTTTTTAGCCTTATGGTGGCTCCTAGGCTGAGATTGCGGCTCAAACTCCTTAGCTTTCAGAGAAAGCATCGTTCTTCCTAGATATGCCATTCCTGCATTTCCAGGTATCCTTGGACAAGGCGCTTCCCTCCTCTGCATCCTGATTTCCCCAGCTGTCCATGTGGAGGACCGATGCCCCACAGCTCTAAAGACCTTCAGACGAAAAAAAAGCCCTCTTAAATCTCAGTGATGTTTATTCTTGGCGGCTTTGTTTTTAGTGCTTGGTTCCGCAGCCATCCGTTACTCTTGCTATTCTTAGTTGCCACTTTCCAAAGCACTTTGCTGCTCCAGCTCCAGGATGTACCTCCTTGTGCAGGTGAGTAATGAGCTCTGCGGCTCGGTCCCAGCCACAGAAGGCGCCTGGGAATGTCACCCAGGCTCTTAAGCTCTGAGATTTGTGCTGAAGCTCAGGGACATTGGCCTCCTGCAGGACAGTGAGCGAGGGGAAGTCGTACTGTTGGGTTTGCGTGTTGGAAACCACACGCAGCCGATCCTTCTGTGTGCACCCACCGTACCCTTCTCTTTCCTTGCCTCCAGATGCGCAGCACCAGAAAGGTGTCGGTGTGGCCAGTAGCCTTCGTCGGTGGCTTGCGCTACGAGTCACCCAAAGTGAACGCCGCGGGGAAGGTCTACGGCTGGAAAACTGTGTTTGACCCCCATCGGCCCTTCGCTATAGACATGGCAGGGTTTGCCGTCAACCTCAGACTGATTCTCCAGCGATCTCAGGCTTACTTCAAACTGCGAGGAGTGAAGGGAGGCTACCAGGAGAGCAGCCTGCTCCGGGAACTAGTGACCTTGAATGACCTTGAGCCGAAAGCTGCCAATTGCACTAAGGTATGGTCTTTTCCTCGTACCGGGGTTGAAAGGATCCAGAGGTAGGAGAAAGCCCATTCAACCCCATCACTTATCCTCTGTGTTTGAACAGGGCACACCCCCATTGCAAGGGAGCTGGGAATGGGCGATTATGTCTTAAAATGTGTGGCCAGCAGTTATCTTTTTCGGTTGCAGGTTGCCATAGGCCTTGAAATACGGAGTCTTCTCTCCCCTGTAACTGTTCCTCTTTTTTTTTTTTTTTTTTTTTTGTATTATCTGTAGAAAATATCCTTCTTATTTTCAAGATGGGCTCATCTGTGGCCTTGCTAATCCCCTGGAATTCCATAGGTGAAATGTATGTCGGTTGCTTTACGTGAATTCCTGGGAGGGGCGCTTTTGAGTACTCGTACTGCTGGGATAAACTGGTAGCACGTGAGATTTGGCCCCCTGGAACCCATCGGAACTGTAACCCGGGGGTACCAGCCACCGTGTTTCCTGGCTCAAGGCGAAGACTGTTCACACAATCACCTCCATATTGCCAAGTTGCCTTCTCCCTCTCGACGTCGATGCAATATCGCCTTAGTTGTCCACAATAACCTGGATTTGTCTATGTCAGAGAGAATGCAGCAATGTTTTAATGCCTGGGATATTGCTCTGAGCTCCAGGAGGCTTCCAGGAAACTTCATTTCGGGGGGATTCTACTGCTGTCAAATGACTGCTAATTATTTGACCGTACGCATTGCCTAGGAGCCACCAGGTCATGGAGCAGGACCCCTTTGTGCTAAATAACGTAGAAACTCAGAACACAATGATAGTTCTTGCCCTAAAGACTTCCCAGTCTAGGATGAGAGACGACAGATGGATATCTTATCTGGAACGACAGGGGAGTGTGTGAGATACAATGAGACAACGCTGCTTAGTGTGACAGGCATCAATCACAGCACATCGGCCACGGAGGTGCTGGCAAGGGCTTCTGAAAGCTTTGTGAGTGGGTGCACTGAGCACTGCAGGTGTGGAGGGGGTCCCTCTCAGATCCCAGGCCACTCTCATGCCTTTGTCTGTAGAAGGCACCAGCCAGTGTGATTTCAGGAGTCTTTATTGCTTAATTATTCCAGGAGGATTATTATTTTTTTGGCAAATAAGCTGTTACTGCCAACAGAGCCAGTGTTGGATCCAGGTCTCCATCCCTTTTTGGGATAGGAAAACATTTTGAATAATACCCTTTGTCTCTGCTTTCCGTCTGCACTGCTCCACAGCCGCGGCAAAAAACAAGGATCTCAATGTTCAGCAGTGCTCAGGCAGGGAATCCCGGAATGAGGACGAGGAGCTGAGGAGGAGGAGGAGCAACTTTGTTTATCATCTGCTACCTGCTGTGCCTCATTTTTTAAATCTACATGTCTGTGCTTATGGCTGTCCAGCACTGGGATAAATAACACAGATGGTCTCCCAAGGGTGGGAAAAGAGATTGGATTAAAATTAGATCTCTGTTGTTGGGCACTGTGTGCCCTGCTAGCAAGAAACTGCTGGCTGGAAATAAATGTGTTTTCCAACAGGCCAAGGGAGATGCACAGGTTGCTTTTAGGCTGATTAGGGGTGTTTACTTACACAATCGTTGGTACATTGTCCCTGCTGTAAATAACTGTTGGAAAGAAGGTGTGTTAAAAGGCTGGGGATAGGAAATGACGGTTGTTGAGGAACAAGTGGAGGAAGGAGAGGAAGGAAGAGATTGTTTCCAGGCAGGAGGGTAAAAATGATGCTGTCAGCCAGGCTGCCGTGTCAGTGCTGTCACACCAGAGCTGCGGGTCAGGGGATGGAGGGGAAGCAGGAACCGCTGGCCAGGATTTGAAGCAGACTGCATTTCTTTGCAGTGAGATTTACATTAAAAATTATGATGTGCTCAGATACAAGTCGTTAAGGAGGGATCAGAGAAGTGCGTGAGATAAGCCCAGACATCTGTTCTCCTAAAATCCTGCCTTCCTCGTGTGCAGTGCTGGTGTTTGTAATATTTATCAGAATTCAGCCCACAAATGCACACTCCTGCAAAAAGCTTAAGCTTTGGCCAAAGACATACATCCTGCTTATTTTCTTTGAGTTGGGAACTGCCCAAAACGAAGGAGAAAATTCAGGAGGGAAGGGTTGGTATATACCGGAGTTGTAAGGAAACAAGGCTTTGCAAGCGTGCTGGGATTTCTCTGTTCTGCTGCTTCTGCATTTCCCCCCAAAGCAAATATATACTCTCTTCTATCCATCGACACAGGAGAGAGCTCTGAGATTCTGTATTCCCATAAGGTTGAGGTAACCAGGACATACTCTGCTTCCCATTTTCTATTAAGACCTGAGTGTGCTCAACCAGGGAGCCCTTAGAAGAAGAAAGACTTTGAGTGGCCGCGGCTATTGGAAAAGCCTCAGCGTGGGCTGGCACGAGAGGACAGGCCACAAAACACAAGGTCATTGGAAATGAGGCATCTCTTGTTCCAGCTGCTCCTGGAGCGGCTCGTTTCTCCGAGCAGAGGTAGACGTAGGGATGTTTCTTTGGGTGAGGCAGCTTTTTGTGCACTCGGGTGGTCTCGGTAGCAATTCACAGGGATTGAAGCGGTGGCTAAAAGTAACCATCCCTCCCCTCTCCTTATCTCAGAGCTGAGGTTAGATCTGCGGGGTTGGTGTTTGAGGTGGATTTTGTGAAAGGGAACTGGCTGGGGAAGGGGCTGTCTCTGGGGCTTCAATGCTGGGGGTGTGTGGGCACTGGTAAATGCCACAGTCAGTGTAACTGGTTCCTGTCAGACACAGGCTGGAGAACGGGGAGCAAAGAGGGCTCTCCCAGCAGCACCTGAACCCCACGCTGTGGTTACCATGAGTCTTGGAACCAGCTCCGGGAGGGGAATAACTCCTTGTGCGTGTGGAGGAGACCAAGCCCGTGGGCCCAGCAGCAGCAGCAGCAAGGAAATTACACAGCAAAAGGAGACCAGAACTGGCTGCTTCGTGATGTCACAGATCTAAAACTGGCTCGGAATAGGCAGGAGAGAGGAAAAATGTCAGCCTAAGGCAAGAAGGCTTGAAAAGGAGTGCTTGGCTTCCTCCGGATTTTATCCTGTGGACTTTTTGCACAAGCCAAAGCTTCCCCGAGGCATAAAACAAACCCACTGCTCGTGGAAAAAGCCAAGCCATGGGGTGAGAGGAAAAGCAGGTGTTTCTGTCCTAAATGGTGATCTCCCTCCCACATTAAAGAACACAGCATGAAAACCGGTAGAAGCTGCTGTATCAGGTTGCAAACACTGAAAATTCCCTCGCTTTAGTTAATTTGATATAACTGTCTGTTTTGGCAATTGGCTTTAACAATGCAGAAGTGGAATCCAGTTGAAGGAAAAGCTACTAATGTGTTAATTGGGGTCTGTTTACGAAGTGTGTGGCTGGAGTTGTGTG
The DNA here is from genome assembly GCF_964106895.1 of Numenius arquata. Lineage (NCBI taxonomy): Eukaryota > Metazoa > Chordata > Aves > Charadriiformes > Scolopacidae > Numenius > Numenius arquata. The sequence continues at coordinate 4,706,301 of NC_133597.1, forward strand.
TGAGCCCCATTCCTGGCAGAGTGCAGCGCTTGGCCATCGGCGGCGGCGAGCGTTTAGGAGTCAGAAGTGGAAGGAGCTCTTACCTGCTCCCGCTGGGAAGGAGAATTGGCGACAAGACCTGGACCACATTAAGGTTTGTTGGATGAGGAGCCCGTAGGCGACGCTTAGCGCAGCGCCGAGAGCCACTTGGACCGACCTGTTTGCTTTTGCCTTTTCATAGGAAAGTAAGGCAGTAATTGCATCAGCGTTGCTGCAGAGGGCGAGCAGGACTGTAATAAAGGCTAACTTTGATAAGCCGGCTCTGAAGTGGTTGTGGGGGAGCGATGAAATGGTTTTTTTGGACCCACTCCAGCCAGCAGTTGGTCTCCGCCGCCTTAGTATTAGCAGGTGAGATTTCAGCCCAGCGCAGGAGGTGACTGCTCACATCAGAGACAAATTTGGTCAAAAAGCATCTTGGGAAGGCGAGGGTGCTGCTCTGTGTAACCCAAAGGGCTTGGGAAACGCTTTGTTCATCCTTTAGAAGCAGAAGGTGCCCTCATTTTTTTTTTCAGAAAAGCAGGGACCGGGTATGAAATGGTTTGCAGACACTTGGATTAAAGGTGCAGAGTATTGTCATAGCAACAAGAGGGAAACCCCCGCAAGGTAGGAAATATCAACTCCAACAGGTGTAGGGAAAGCAGGAAACTGCAGCTCTGAAGGGATAAAGCTGCTGCCAGCGATCCAGGTTCTAGGAGCAAAGCTATAATTGAGTCTAGTGAGGGGAGAGTATTTAAACAGCTTCTAGAACCGTCTGTGGCAGCAGTATAGCACAGCTATAAACTATTATTAATAAATTATTTACCTATAATACTCCCCCTCCTCCAAAAATGTTAGACCACCTCTTCAATTTATTTTTTTTCCCAATTCTCCTCCATACACGTTGATCTGTATGAAACTTGCTGCTACGGCTGAGGGAGGCTTTAAGCAGAAGCTTCAGTTCTGTTTTAAGCAAATTGGGGAGGGGCTTTAAAGTGACGCAACTTATTGAATAGTGGATGGCAGCGTGGGGCCAGCATTTCAAAGGAAGTGCATACGGGGCTTTTGAGGTGATGTGGTAGGGTAATGCTTGCTGGGTTATGCTTGGACGTGGGAGGAAGGGAGTGTTCCGTAACCAGCTCCTGCATCTTGCAGCTCTGAGACAGCAGAGAACCGAAGCAGCAGTAAGTACTTCTCGGATGGCACACCACTCTCACGTCTTTTTAGGGTCTTGAAAGAATTTAAAGGTGAAAAAGAAGTGATAGTGAGGTTAGGGAGCAGACTGATGTCTTCCCTCCAGTGATGGATTATCAGAGATGCACTGAAAAATTCATTTTACTATTTCACATATCCAAAGGCAATGGTGACGACTGGAGCCACTGGTGGTACCCGGTATAACTGCTTCTGCCCTCTAACGCACGAGTCACGGTATGACCTGAAGTGGCAAGAAATTGCATTTCCACTCTGAGCCTAGCAACAGCTCCACACTGGCCAAGGAGGTAGTAACGGGGTAACCAAGAACCAGAGTAAGGAACCTGGTCTGTGGGGAAACACACGTGTGATGCTCCGGTTATGAAGGAACTGCCTTACATCATTGAAAAGGTTGATGAGCCTTTCAGGGAAGATGGTTGCTAACTACATGGAAGGAGCAGGTTAATGTCCCAAGACAGTACACTGTAAAATGGGTAATTTCTGTGCACTGTGCATTTTGGAGAGCACTAGGCCTGCCTAAATGAAGTTTTATGCAAACCTCCTTTCAGCTGTGAATGCGCCATTAGGCTCCGGGGTAGATGGTTAAATTGCACTATTGATTTAATGTGCAAGAATATTTGTTAGTGCAGTGAAGAGATGCAGCTAATGACTTCTGTTGGCTTCTTCAGATTTTAGTCTGGCATACGAGGACAGAAAAGCCTGTGCTGGTGAATGAGGGGAAGAAAGGATTCACAGATCCCAACGTGGAAATCTGACTGTGCCTGGCTGAACACCAGGTAGGAGCTCACATTTCTGAACGGTAACGAGAAGCAACAGTAAAAAAGGAAAATACTAGACAATGACAGGAAAAAGACAAGAGCTCTTTTAAATGTGGTTTTTAATTTTGATTTTTCACATCTCTGGCCTTCTCTTGAAGGTCAGAGGAAGGTCCCTCCCCTCCCCTTCCCATTAGTTAATCTCTTTTTTATCTTTAAGACAAGCTGCTAAAGGGGAAATACCTGGTGAAAGGTTGGGAGGAAGAAGAGAAATCCAGGGAGTGAGAGTTTAGGCAGGAGCTACGTTGTTAAAAAACCAAACCCGTGTCTAAATAAGAAGGTTGCCTTATTATCTATACTAATACAGCTACAGCACAAGGGTGTAGGATGTGGATTAATCCACCTTCAAACACCTAAGGAAAGCTCAGGCAATATCAGTGAAAGCATTTTTAAGTCAGGCAGACAGCTTTCACCGAGGGAAGAGTTTATCATCAAAGCCACACAAAGTCAGTGACAAGGAAGGGAGGGTGTGGATTAAACCCCAGATGAGGTATTTGTTTACCTAAAGTGAGCTTGAAGTGTCTTCTTCCCTGGAAAGAAGGAAAGAGCACGCACGTTGATGGCTGACTTTCTGCTCATCTGTTCGTGCCCTGGCTTCTCACCTTTAATTACCTGAGCATCCTGGTGCGTTTAGTCTTCTGTATCCGCAGAGCACGCTCTGCAGTTGTTTTGCTGGAGTGAAGGATGGGCTATTTGCTTCTATCTGCATCCAGACTACTTTGCCACTCTTCTTTATTATGGGAAAAAAAAAACCCTCCCTTTAACTGGAGGGTAGAACCAGGCCTGGAAGGGAGGGAAGGTTGCCGCTTCGAATAGGGAGAAGTAAGAGCAGCAAAGGAAAGGGGTCGATTTGCTCAGCAGCGGTGTATTTTTAACAGTAATGAGCTCTCTTATAGCACATTCCCTGGGGCTGACTGGATGGAGCCCTGCCTGCTGCAGCGGCCTTTGCTGCCCATTGGCAGGACAGCAGAGGGAAGCCTGCACTGCATGTTATCTGCGCTATATATAGCGGCTTTGCGGAGAGGCCATCGCTCTTCGGCGCTGTCACAACTGCTTTCCACCAACACCCAGTTGCCTAGCAGCAGTACTCGCAGATCTGCAGTGGGAGATGGGTTTTGGGACGGTTCCAAGGGGTGGCAGCTAACTGCAGCGAGGCAGAAGGGTGATATTCATGCGGGTTGTGTCTCTGTTGCAGGAGATTTCTTCATGCACAGCCTGCAAGGTTCCTCTCCGCAGCATACGACCAGCCAGACGTGCAGTCACCAGGACCTCTGCTGACTTCCAAAAGTTTTAGCCTACTGAAAACAAGCAACACTGCGTACATAAACTCCCTGGATTTCCCTGCCCTTCCTCCTGGACTCTGAGCAGAACCAGACGCTCTGGAGGTGGAGAAAAAAAGAAAAAAAAAAAAAGCACAGAAAATACAGGACTGACATCGACTTCGGCACAAGCCCAGCTGTCTCACGAGATGCTCGGTTTGGGAGAAGCGCACACGGGGCACGATGCACTGGAGCCACGGCCCGGCTGGAATGGGAGTCTGGACTGAGGGGGCTGTTTTACAGGACCTGAAAGCAAGGGTGAGAACGCCCACAGGAGAGTGGTGGCCCCCGGTGACTTGTTTTTCCTGAGACACACGTACCTTGTGGCTATGTGTGCAACAGCCTAAGCAGCTCTCTGGTGACGGAGGGGGACAGCTGCCTTCTGAGATGGCACCTTAGCCCTTAATTTTAAACCTACTTTAATCAGTGTTTATTACGCTGCACAAGACAGAAAGGTTTCGGGGGAGGGTGAAAAGCGAGGCAGGTTAGAACAAAACCATTAAATATCTCTGTTTTCTTTGTATTCCCTCCCCTTTCCCTTCATGGTTTCATGGTTTGGAGGGCGCTCTGACATACCTCTGTGTTCCTGGATGGAGTTATATTTACAGCATGTGGTTCTCTCTTCATCCATGCTAAAATAACTGGAAGTGGGTTTGAATGAGATTGTTGTGGCCATACACCATAATACTTCATCCAGGCTCAGATCTTGGTTCTGTTTAGCTCTAACTTGGGTTAGAGCATTAGGTGTGGGATTCTCTGAAGGGTGCTCCTACGTAAAGCCCGATTTCCACCCTTAAAAAATAAAATTAACAGCTTAAAACTAGGGATTGAATGATAAAAGCTGATTTTAGTGCATTTACCATTCTCCTGGAATGTATCCTTCAGCCCTAGCCCCTTTTTCAGGGCCGGGCCACGCTACTGCAGAGCTGGCGGCGTGAAAAGCCATGCTGGAGCAGTCGGAGAGTTAACTTCTGGTGGAGAGAGCAGCACCCTCATAAAGGGCATCCTGTGCTTAGTGTTCTGTTCCTTCAGCACCCGGCTTGAGGTAGGTTGAAAAAACTATCTATGTAGAACAATAAGTCGCCTCTCCCCTGTTCTGTAACATCAAAGGACCCGAGATAGCTTTGCTGAAAGGGTGTTCTCTGATGAAACTCTGTTTTTGCTTCTCAGAGACACAGGACTGAGCAATGCAGAAGAAGAACCTGGGTGCTACCACCTTGGTTGACTCTGTAGTTGAGATTGAGAAACTTGCTGAGGAGGAAACTGAGGTACAACAGACCCCCTTCTCCCCACTTCCAGCCCCTTTATAAAAAAACAAAATTTACCTCCCCCCTTCATCGTTGTCAAACCTCTGATCAACCCCCACTGTCCCAATTCTTTCAAAAAGGTCTGAAGCACAATTTTACCTTTGAATTGAGGGAAAATGTAATCCTGGAAATAGACTCGGTTATTTTTAGCCCTAACACATAGAACTATTAAAATGCTGTAGATTTGATTGTTAGCTTCACAGTGCAAAAATCTCCCCTTGGACTAATGACATCGTGTATCTCCTAATATTTTAAAAAAAAATATTTTTTGTAAATTATTTTCTCCCACTGTATATCAAAACCATTGGGGAAAAGTTGCATTCTTTAGTTCCCAGCCACAAAAGCCTTGCTCCGTAGCCTTTACAAAAACGTTCCTTTAGGTGCACTGGCTGAAGAGCTACTTGGATAGAAAGCGTTTGATGCTACCGGCCGCTGGCTGCTCTCTGGGAACGGGCATAGATAACTTGTATTAAACCAGTAGCTCTCTGCACTCGAGCAGATTGATCCTGTTACTCTACCAGCCTTCCAAGTTCACTTCAGTCTGCAAACCCTAGAGTGGAAAGAGACATTTTTAAAGGACGACAAAGTTTTCATACCATTTAACTAGTTTCCAGCTGCTGTCCTCTCCGAGCTGCATGTTTTGTTTCACTAATCTGAATTCCAGTCCCTGCTGGGTTCCAACCTTCCCTCCTCGGAAGGAAATAGCTTTCAGGAAAATGCCAAGGCTCAAGTCCTGAACACAACCCTCCAGTTACGCTCCACTCTCCTCGAAGGTGGTCCCACAAACCTGGGCCCTTCCAGAAGCTACCGTGGTCCTCAGGAGCAGAGATACCCATGTTCAGTAAGACCAGCTCTGGCCAGGATTGAGTGTATTACAGCTGCACTGTCTGTTCTCAGTTTTAAACAAACTGTATTTAAATTTGTTAAATAAAATTATGGTTTCTAAGAGCCAGAATACCCCGCAACTCCCTTATCAGAGACAGTGCACATGTTTGGTGTTTCTCTCATAGCGCGAATCCTCTGGGTACGGGAACAGAAAGCAGGGGCTGAGCGACTTCTCGGAGATTCTCAACAGATTCACAGCTTAAGTTTGATCTCTTCCTCTGCCTAAAAAGACGGCAGCTCCTCAGTGACCGCGGAGCTGGTGAGTTAAAAAAAAATGTCATATTTTCCTAAATTCTGTGTTTCTGTTTTGAGGGACAAAAAAAGAAAAAAGAAAATAGGACCCAAGATCCCAACATTTCACTGCAGGTTGAACTAGAAAGTACAGATGTGCTCTCCCGTTTGCAACTACGTGTGCAACCCCTTTGCTTCTTCCCCAACCACAACCTCATCCCTGCTCATTTCACAAGGGGGAAATTCATCTTTCGGTGCTTCACGGTGAGAGCAGGGGTGGAGGGATGACTGGAAGAGTCCTTTTCTCCTCCTGGGAAGTTCTCATTCCTGCCTGGCCTGAAACAGAAAGATCTATTTGATAGAGGACAAAACACATTTCACTTTGTAAAACTTCTTTTTTGCCTTTTTGAGAGAGAGACAACCTCTGTAGTAAAACGGCTTGGAAAAAAACCTCCAATTAAAGTCATTTGACAACCAACTCAGCTTCCAACAAGTGAACAAGTAATGGCCTCTCTGCAGAGCGAGTTGCTAAATTCTGCCTGGAGGCGCAACAAAATGGTTTTCCCCACCTGGTTACTCACATGTTCACCGACTATTTTCTCCCTATCTAATTATAAAAACGAGGAGGCCAGTAATAACATATTTTGAAAGTCACTGGAGAGCTGAGCTCAGCGTTCAGTTCAGATGACTTCAGTTCTTTCTCTCTCTCTCTCTCTCTCTCCTGCCTCCAGCAACATTTTACTCCCCCACATTCCCCAGACGGTCCATAACATCATGCGCAGCCAGCCAAGCTGTGGGTCCTCAGTCGTGCAGGGAGATGAGCTTCCGCATCCATTTATGAAAGAACGGACTCTGGTTCCTTCGGGGCCCATTCTCTCTTCCGAACTCACTGCCGAAGAGCAAATCCTTTACCTGGCTCTAGTGGAAAATAACGTGCCCAAGGGCCTGGGCCATGGCGTCCCCAGACATGCAACCAGGAATAGTCAAGATGAACCAAACATGGGAAAGAAGCTCTCGTCAGTCCACGTACTGGGTCCTTCCTAAATAAGGGATGTCGACAGATTGTATTATGCGTCCTGCAGTGCGTTCTTCAAAAATAACGATCTGCAGGAGAGAGGGAGATAGAAAGTTCCTTCATACAAAGGCTGAGTTACTTTAGATACGTTTAGGAGGAAAAGGCATACGATCACAGCAGGGGAAGGAAGCACCATTTAAAGAGATCAATCAATATGAGTCTGAACAGTAACTGTGATTCTTCTTCAGCACCACATGATGCAGAAAATGAACAAGCACCAAATCAGGTTTGTCTTGATTTTGAACTTGATGCAGTGCTTTGAAGTTTAGCTGCCATCCTCATCAGGCCTTAATGGTCGTCAGAGCCATCGTCAGCTTTACAGCAGCTAAATTTTCACAGATCTTAGGAGATAACAGTCTCCTTCCTCCCTATTGTGCTGGTTTTCAGCTAGAGAAAGGTAATTAATATACTGTATATGTCTAGCTCTTTGGGACACAACTCAGAGCAGAATCTTTGATAATACAAACAAGCAAAGAGAAATCCCACCAAAGCCTCTCACCTCATTGCTCCCTTTCCATAACCAGGGGCCAGGAAGGTATAGCGTTTCCTGAGGTCCAATTTTCCAGTAGCGGCCCAAGTTCTTACCATTGACAAACACAACTCCTTTTTCCCAGCCCTAGAATCAGGACAGCACAGGGAATTACTGATGCAGCTGTATTGCCTCGTTAGCGTCCCCACGGGAAACCACGACTACTTTCACACTCGCATTCTTTCTGGCCACTTTCTGCAGGTTTTCTGCTTGCTTGCCCCGTGCAACTCCCTGAAGCCCTGAACATTTAAGTAAGCCCTGTTGAACAGGAGTTATCCTTAATGTACTAATTAAAAGGATAAAGCTTTCAAAAATGTGCAATTCATGATTCGTGCTTGTACCGGAAACTTCGTCCTTCTGAACAGACATATCTTTGTTTCTTCCCAAGCACAGAATATTTCTCCTCACCTATTTCCCAGGTGATAGAAATACTGCATTGCCACTGACGAGCATAATTTACAACAAAGCATAAATGGCCAAGTGGGCAGTACAGTCAGGATTGGCATGAACCTTGGCTCTAAGGCACTGAAATAGGAGGAGAGGTTTAGTAATACTTAATATCTCGTCGTTAAGTTCTATGCAAGAGCGGCAAATCTTCCCCAGAAGGAAGACATGAACACATGAACACTAACTCTCATGCCACGTCTACAAAGAAGTGACTCTTTCCCTATGACGTGGAGGAGGGAGGGATAAAACTAGCGCCTCCTTTCTTTTTTGAGCCCATTACTCCTCCGCAACTAGAAAAGAAATAGCATTTGTATGTCAATAAAGAAGACTAACTGTTCACTAGAGGGGTTGGTATTGCCCTTTTTTTTTCCTCATCAGGACCACCACAGACTGAACAAGCGTCTCTCTAACCAGCTGTTTAAAAATCTGAGTCAAGAACAAATAGAAGGGGGGGGGGGGGGGGGGGGGAGAAAAAAAAAAAAAAAAGGACTTACCTGTAGCTTCAAGAAAGTGTCCTGTGGCTGATGCTCTATCCACAGCCTTCCGCGAAAAAAAGCTGGACCGACAAAGTAATCCGGGACCGCGCTCCATCCCGTGGTGTGCCGCAAGCTGCAAGAGAGCGACCCAGCACAGGTCACAGCAGGGAAGCACATCCCGGGCTTCATTACCCTACGCTTGCCACGTCACTGAGAGGCCAGCCTCCGGTACAAGAAAAGGATATATGGGGCTATCCCCATCTCTAACACTTCACAGCAACGTGAACATCTCTGCTTCACGTTTGCTGCTGAAGTGCCCACCCTCCTTCAGATATGACAGTGCCACGGTACAAGCTTTCAATGCTTTCAACGCACAGGCTAAAGGGAAACCTGCGGAATTGATAGGATTCAAACCAGACATTCCTGCTTGTGTTCCTGTGGAGGAACACGAACACATCCCTGCAAGTCTGCAGTAATTAGGGACAATCTGGACCTTAGGGTCCAGGGTCTAGGGACAATCTGACCTTAGGGACAGTTCTTACCTGTGGCAACACTTTGGGAGCAAGAAAATAAGGAGTGTAGAAGTCCCACAGAAACCTTCAACTTCTGCCAGAACGTGTTCCTTCCGACCTTCCTAACTCCATCTTTTGGATTCAGGGAAGTTATTGATCCACTGCAGCTTGACTGCTACTAAATTATTCAACTAAAAGCCTACGACAATTCCTTTCCCAACGCCATGCGCTCCATCCTCCCACGCAGCGACTGTAAGCTGATTGCCTTTCATTGCTACTGGTCAATTGCCAGTAAGGGATTGTAGCGTTGACTAATCTTGCTTTTGTTTGGGCCTGGCAGTTCCCTCGCTTTAATGTTCTTTGTTGGAAATATTCTTCTAAAACCCAGCAGTCAAAGGTTCCGCGAGTTTCCCCATCAATAATAATCCTTCAAGCCCCCCAGCACCTGTTAAGATTGTCCTTAGAAATTTCAAAATATATACTTCTTTTTTTTTTTCTTTTAAAAGCCATTTCAGTTTAACTGGGAGTTTAATTCTCTCTCTCCTTCCTACATAAAATGTGGGAGCTGTGATGTCTTGGGGGATGCAACACAACTGAAAATAGGCTCTCTGGATCGTGGCCAGAGTCCACAGGGCATTTGCTGCCTTAAATATTTGCTAAGGTTTTCTACATCTACCAACAGAGGCTCCTTGACTTACCCCTGCTGCATTTCTTTTTCAGCCTTTCTTGAATTAAAGCAAAATAACTTCAAACAGAGGAAGCCATCTGGACTTGTTAATGTACTATTAGTAGCTTCCTAGAATTACTCCGTCCCTTGCGAGTTTGAATTACTAAGTATATCAGCTATATTTCTGATTTCAAGAAAGGCACAAACTTCTCCAACGTGTGGGTGTGCTGCGACCCACCCCTTTGGGTAAGGCACGCTTTTACCTACTCGATCGAACAGGCTGTGAGGAAGCCTTTAAATCCTCCACAGCGGGAATACCTTTCATCCCTAAATAACGGTATCGATAAAGTGCCACCGTTTTCTGCACTATTTTGGGCAAAGGTATCAGCAAGAAACTTCTCAGTGCAAAAATCCAGCTACCTACTTTCACCTCGTGCTGCCTTTCCGATACATTTAACTGTCGCCTATTAGATTCCATACTGCTGGTAAAACACTTAGTTTCAAATGAGGAAGAAAAAAACCTTTTAAATCCCACAAACCTTTTCATGAAGCCAGGTTTCATCTCCAAACTGTAAATCTTGAAGTTCCTCAAGGGGGCTTTATTCAAGAAGACGTCACCAATTAGGCCTGCAAGAGCAATGTGGGTAATGAAGAGTTGAAAAACAGCTAAAGTTGATAGATTTTCCTATTTGGATGCGAGGAACAGCAGGAGATGGAAAGCAGCCACGTTCTGCAGTGGAATTAGAGTCCATATGGTCCCATTGCTCATCCAGATTGAGTGGGGAACATTTACTAGACTTTGGCCTCTCCGCTCTCTCCTTTGCTTCAACTCCCCAACGCCGTTAAACACCCTCCAAGCAGAAAACATCCCTGGCACACGCAGCAGATGGGGTTTTGTTGTTATTGTTGGGTTTTTTAGTTAGCTGTCCACGCATAGGTTTTCTCTAAAGCAGTAGATCAGTTACTTCTCTAGCAAAATATAACACGGGCAAGCGCTGATGTCCAGTGCTGATCCCGTGCTTTTCATCCAAGGATCTTAAGACACCTTAATAAGTAATTTAACTTTAGCGCTCTCTTGGTAGATAAAGTTATTCTCCATGTAGCAGCCCGGCTCCTAATCCAGCCTCCTAATTACAGGGCTGCAGTTGAGGCTGCCCAAGCAGCACAGAGGCTTTATGTGCCTCTTCCGCAGTAAAATAAAATTACTACAGTCATGTGCCTAACTCCATTAGTCAATTTTGTATAGTTTTTACACACAGTTCCCCAATAAAATAGAATCCTGGGGTTTCGACCTCCTTCAGGTCCTCAGTTGTGTGTGATAGACTTGAACATTTCAGTAAATTCTGCTCAACAGGATGCAATTCATTCCTCCTGATACTGCGTGACTTTTTAAAAGTTGTGATCCTCCGATATCAAACCCCCAGGGAAAAACACAGATTAAAAAAAAGGTTATTTTCCTTCTTTCCCTGTGAAGTAACACGCTCAAAGAGCAAGAGAAAGGGTACCCGAACATCACCGAGCAAATCTAGAGCGGAGTAAGATCCATTGATGGCCTTGGGTTTAGTTGTACCCCTGTAAAATCAGAAGCCTTAACTTACCTTTCCTCTGTTCGTTCAATGCCAGGCCATAATTGACGCGACCGCGGTTCTCTACCAAGAGTCTTAACTGCCTGAATCCCTGTAGAAAGGAAAAAAAAAAGGGAAGAGCATCAGCCGGACCAGCGCGTGGCATGTGCTGTATCAGCTGTAACCTTGGTTAAGAGAGGTCAGTAGAGGTGTTTAAGAAGGGAGGTAGCACCAATTATTGCCAACTTCTCCCAGGGTAAGGCTACTCTCAGAGCTAAAGAGAGACATTCCCCCCTCGTTCCATTTGAGACCCAAAAGGTGCAAAAGCCCCCAAACTCCCTTAAAACCTGCTTTGTGCTGAGGAAGATGAAGCCTACACGGACTTAGCCGGCACAAACAGGGTACCGGTACTCGATGTCTACAGTTTGTGGGTGTGGAAGGAAGGCTGTTTATTTTGTGCAGCAAGGACTACACTGACTTGAACGTTGTCCATGGAAAAATATTCAAAACCCACTTCTCAATCACAAATAATGACTTGGCAGTGAAATCACGCTGGATTTCACTAGTGAAATAGAGTCTAATTAGGGTATAACGACTGTTCCCTGCGTCAGGTTACCGTACCAGCTAGTTAAATGGATTAAGTGGGAGGTGCCTTCTTGAGAGCTACGCCTCTTCAGCGGCCTTGGTCCTGTTATCCACGAACTATTGTGGGAGCAATCCCCAATTAGTTACCTGTCCTTCGGGAAGGGAGAGCTCCACTGTGTTGTAGTCCAGCTCGCCAACGTACATGGTGTTAACAAACACCTGCAGAACAGGGCACAAGGAAGAGAGCAATTTCTCATCAATTATACTATAATCATGTGTTCCATAGGTTACTGACGTTGTATCTGGGGAGGAAACTGTCTCTACTTGAAACTAGAACTAACTCAGTGTCCGTAACTGTGTCGCTGAGTCTGTCTAGGTGGGAAAAAAAATCACAACATTTCTCAGAACATTCAATATTCTGATGTTTAAATTATAAGTTTTAGTAGGCAGGAACCTCGAGCTGATTTACAAATGATAAGGGTTGGGGCTTAGCTGAGAACTGAAAAGAGCAAATCATACTTCTAATCTAAAACGTCACATTTTCCTCGTGGTTGACCCATTTCCTGCTTAACTGCCACGACCGAAGCACTGACATCTGACCGGAGCTGGTCACAGTTGTCCTCTGCTCCTTTACCTGGGCTCGGTCACGGATGTGGTCCCTTGAATGCAGATGTCCACCACCAAATATGACAGTCTCGTAGAGCACGTATCCGTAGGACTGCCCACTGCTATCATTTAGATGCAGATTCTCCATGTTAATGGGAAGCTCTGACTTAATGGGCTGCAAAGGAGAAACAAATTTACTGATGGAAGTGGTCTCTCATAATTGACAGGCCACATCGAGGCAATTCGTTTAAGATAGGCGTTCCACTCTGCCACAGGTTAGCTTTCCCTCTGAGAGGTCTCTTCCACCCTATGCCTCTATGGAAGCTACAGCAACGAAGACAAAATACCAGAAAAGGGAGTCAAGGACTTGCAAAACTGGAACTCCAAGAGAAGAGAAGTCGGAGTAAAAAAGGTGAGATAAAAGATTTGCCTCCTTTGCATATCCCTGACAAAACATTCCCCAACCTTATCCTCATGGGATAACACGCCAGTGCATTAATTGCCTTTTCCACCTCCGAGGTGATGCCTTTTAGTACTGAGATACACGAAAATTGGTAGTAATACCTGTAAAAGAGATGGTAACACATCCCAGAGAGAGATATATTGATGCAACAGGATTGCACCATATGATGCCTTGCTTTCAATCATGGGAGGGAGAGGAAGAGGCTGCCCTGTGATGCAAAAAAGAAAGAGAAAGATGGAGCAACTATCCCAGATGCAAAAATCCAACACAGATTTAAGCCCCCTCCAGACCTCCTTTGGTCCTCCCTCCCATCTTTTAGAAAAAGTACCCAGCCAGAGTCTCAGGGCTCCAGCAGAAGCGCCAGTTTAAACAAGTCTCTGATTTAACACCGTAGGCGGAGCAGTATTTTGGTTCTTGGGTTTTTAATTACCAATGATCATGCTGAAGAGCTGTCGGAGCTTGAAAAATTTGGATGTGTAGTCTCCAGCCTCTGTCAGCACGGCGTCATAATCTGAAAAAAGAAGCACATATGTTTTAAAAAACATACAGCAGCTCTGGGACAGCCTTCGTGTACACTGTCATCAAAGAAGTACAAGCCCAAGACACAATTTTCTTGGCAGAGTCTGGATTATGGAAACCTGTACGCTTTTATCTGTGTGAATGTAGCCAGACAAGCTTAATTTGGAGAAGAGCCACTCACTGAGGAGCAACGTACTTCTAGAGACCTAATTTGCACTTATCCAGAATTTCACACAGGATAAAGTCAACAATTAACAATTTTAACAAAGGGCTGTTGGGATGAAAAGAGCTTATGGTACAATTTGACTTGGTAAGATTAAAAACCAGAATTATTATCTTGGATCACCACCTTTCCCTAGAAACAAGAGCCATCACAGAGAAAACACGAAGCAAAACCATCAGCTGCGACTTCTATTCCCAGTTCAGAATGAGGGGATCCTCCACGTCCTGGAATGGGTCTGGAAATAGGAAACACCAACTTAAGCCCCCTTTTAGACAGGCTTCTGAGCTGTGTTCCAACTCGTCTCTCCACGACACAGTGGTTGTACTGATCACGTCTCAATGCTTCAACTGTAACGAGCCCAAAGGGTTGTCTGAGCTGCTCTCTCACAACAGGTGAACGGGCAAAGCCGTGAAAGAAAACTCACCGTAACTGGTGACATCTGACTTGTACTCATCAGCCTCCAACGCACCGTTCATGAAGCCGAAGTTGGTGCCTCCGTGAAACATGTAGAGGTTGATGGATGCTCCCGATTTGAGGATGCTCGCGACGGTATTCACCATTTCTGCAAAGGAAGGGCAGTGCCAGGAAGGCCACCGAGCAGGGACCTTGGCTGACATTCTCCCAGGCATTCAAAGCAGACACACACGTTCTGGTCCTTGTCAGTCAGTCACGCTGTGCGATTACAGCCATTCCTCTCGTGATTTGAATGTTGCCCTCGGGAAGGGCAGCACGTCTACTGACACAGTGGGACATAGGGATACATTCAAATACACCCCTCCTATAGGTGAAAAGGGTAAAGCTCGCGTATTTGAGCAGGAATTTTCCTTTTAAGCAAGGACTACTCAATCAGACTCCTAAACTCAACACACCAATGACCCAATTACCTAGACAACTGCAGGAGGAGAGAGTCAATAAAATAGTCTTTAAAATAGTCTTATATAGCTGTTTTCACTGTATTTTAGATGCCCTGGAGGTTTTGGGGTTGTTGGGGTTTTTTTAGTACTAGTCTTCCTTCCTAATGAGCTTTTAAACAAGGAAAAAAAAAAAATGATGCAAGTATAGCACCTTCTGAAAGTAAGAGGCTTAAATTCACCATATTCCCACAAAAGGTAAAATGATCCTCTCTTAATGAGGAGTGTTTAATCACTAGACAGGTAACATCGTTATGATGGAGGTTTCACAAAACTCGTGACATTTTACAAAATACACATAAAGTCTTCACGGGATTGAGGTGACCTCAGGAGGTGAAAGAGATGATTTAAATCACTGGGCTGCATTTTTAAAATCAACATAGAGTAGCAAGAGGCCTTATGACACGTTGACATTAATATCTTAAGATGTTTGGCTCTCTGCACACCCCATAGAGTCCCTTTTCAAGGAATAAAAGGCCAATATATTTTTTTTTTTAAAAAAGAGCTGCTATTTACTAACGCTACTAAAGAAAATCCAAGGCATGGCAACATGACCCCCTGACTGAGAGATTACTCACTGACAAAGACTCACACAAAGCAAAAGTCACAGCAGGACAGAAAACGTGGAAAAGTTGTATGTCGTTTTTCCATGCCCGTTTGCCGAGCAATAGAATCATAGAATTGTCTGGGTTGGAAGGGACCTTTAAGATCATCTAGTCCAACCATCAACCTAACTCTGATAAAAACCATCACTGAACCATGTCTCTAAGCACTATGTCAACCCGTCTTTTGAACACCTCCAGGGATGGTGCCTCAACCACTGCCCTGGGCAGCCCATTCCAAGGCTTAATAACCCTTTCAGCGTAAAAATTTTTCCTAATATCCAACCTGAACCTCCCCTGGGGCAACTTGAGGCTGTTCCTCTTGTCCCATCGCCTGTGACTTGGGAGAAGAGACCGACCCCCCCCGGCTACACCCTCCTTTCAGGGAGTTGGAGAGAGCGAGAAGGTCTCCCCTCATTCTCCTTTTCTCTAGACTGAACACCCCCAGCTCCCCCAGCCTCTCCTCATAAGACCAGACCCCTCACCAGCTCCATTGCCCTTCTCCGGACCCGCTCCAGCACCTCAATGTCTTTTTTGTGGTGAGGGGCCCAAAACTGGACACAGCCCTCGAGGTGGGGCCTCACCAGTGCCCAGGACAGGGGGACGATCACCTCCTGAGTCCTACTCACCACGCTGTTCCTGAGACAGGCCAGGATGCTGTTGGCCTTCATGGCCACCTGGGCACACTGCTGGCTCGTGTTCAGCCGACAGTCAACCAACACCCCCAGGTCCTGTTCTGCCGGGCAGCTCCAGCCACTCTGCCCCAAGCCTGTAGCCCTGCATTGGGGTTGGTGGGACCCAAGGGCAGGACCCGGCACTTGGCCTTGTTGAACCTCAGAATAAACACCCCCCTGTGTACAAGAACAGTATCTGGTGCTCACCGTCCGCATCAAAGACATAGTGAGGGCCTCCCCAGTTATCAAACCATCCCGTCCAGTACTCCATCACCATCTTGGGCTGATCTTTCTGTATGAAAACAAAACCAAAGAGTTAACACGGAGACAGGGCAGTCTTGCTCTCATCCCTGTTTTCTAGAGAAGCATCGTTTGAGTGCAGTTTGGCCACATGGTTTACAAGAGCATTTTATTCTCAAGTCAGCATTAAAAAAAGGCAACTCAGGAGCTCTGAACCAGTGAGGAATGAGATGCTGTGGGCCAGCAACGCCCAGAACAGGCAACCAAAGCCGAGAAGTACCCCGCTAGGTAAACACCACGGCACACAATCAGGTGATGCCACACGGTTCTGGATATCGTTGTTTGGTAGAGCTGTAGCAAAAAAAAAAAAAAAAAACAAAACCCAAAACCAACTGTCACTGTTTGGCTTCTGCTAGAAATACACATTTATAAATGTCTGCTTATCAGCCACGCCGCTGCCAGCTGAGAGTTTGCAGGTGCGCTGCAGCCAATGCTTGCCAAGGTAGGAACAGCAGACCTTAGCGGCTTAATGCCTTTTTAATGCCGCATATGGTGTTGGCAGGAAAGAATTAGCCTTTGCAGGAATTAGGTCTTCATTAAAAAGGTTCTGCGCACAGAGCAATTGCTTCCCGTTCGTCACCGTGTGCCAGCTCCCTTAGCTCCTGTAGAATTCCACCTGGCCCCGTCACACCGGAGAGGACGACATATCTTCAGCCCAGCTGGTGCTCCCTCCTCCTGGTATTTATTTCTAGTCAAGGCAGTTTTGCCCTTTATTTGTCGGGGGCTTTATCTGATGCCACATGAAATGGCCGAGGTAAGTGGCATTAAAGAAACTCGTGTTTCATTAGGAGAGAACAACCACAGGTGCCTGTAATAATCTCACGGTTCCAGGTTCAGACCAGCTCTTAGAAATACGTTTAATCAACCCATCCCCAGTAAATTAGTCAAAGAAGGAGTTTTATCACCCTCTGGAATACGAGGCCGTACAAGGAAAAGAGAACATAGCTTCATAATCCTTACAAACATGAATGACAGGCTTCCTATCTTGTAATTAATAAGTGTGGCAAAGGAGGAGCTGCTTTTATTGGGCCATATTACATTTATGTATTCAGCTGGTGGGGAAGGTGCTGCCTTCTCTTCATTTGCAGGGTTCGGGGAATTTTGTAAGACCTAAAGAAGGCAAAAGCCCCTTTTGCCTGTACAGAAAAAGAAAACAAATTGAAGTGGTGGGATCCAACGTTCAGCGCACCAGCGGCAAGGTTTCCTTTCATAGTCCAGGCAAAAGCCAAAGGAAGAGATCAGAAGAGAACTGATCACGGCCAGGGGCAGATATCAGTTGTTCCCATCTTTCCGGGCTGACATCCGGAGCAAGAAGAGGACAGATGACGCAAAGAGAGAGAGGACCTGTTGCTAGAAAACAGAACTCGTTCTTCCCTCACTACTCCCCCATCACACAATCAAGGTACTTTTGGCATCAAGTGGTCATTAGGCAATGCCCTTCTCCTGATTCACATCTCCGACAGCGCAGAGGGTTAAACATGCTGAAGCGACACACTAAATTTGAATGCTTTTCCGCAGTGAGCACTGTTAAATGCCAGGTGGGCTGGGCTGCTGAGAAGGCAAGGGGAGCCCGGGAGTCTGGAAGGTGTTTTGTGAAGTTCCTCTGAAAGCGGGTCTGAAATCAATGTGTTCCTCTCATCGGTTTTGCTGCAGGTCCTGGCAGAAATAGGACCAAATGTCTAGTGGGGCCAATACTCTCTTCTGTACAGCGGGGTGTTAATACAACTTTACATATCTACACCAAATATGAGGTACTGGAGATGACTGAAATCCCCATCACATGGTATCCTTGCAGCAGATCAGCACCCAGCGTTTGAGGACTACAGTTTTCAAACATCCTCTTGACGGCATCCACAGCATCAGGGTCAAAGAGTTTGGGGAAAAGAGGATAGAACTCCAGGAGCGACGTCTGACAATTGCAAAGTAGGATGTTACTGGGTATCTCAATACTTGAAAGTGTGAAGAAATCCAACCCCTAACAGCTGAGCACAGGCCACAGCCAAATGGGAAGCCCTGAAGAAGGTGCTAGGTAACATCATACTTAAAACCTTCCCAGAAAAATCATCCTAAGTACTGATTCCAGAAGGATTTGGCCTAATGGGAAGGAAGCCCAAATGTTTGTTCAAATAAAAAAAACCCAACAACAAACCAACACATAAACCCAAAGCAGACTATCAGTGCTTCACTTCTAATGCTGCCCTGGAAAATCAGAGGTGAACAAAGTTTTTCTGCACCTTACCTGCACCGTGTCCAGATATTTCAGTAGCCCAGGTTCCAGTTTCTGAAAGTTCACAGTGGCCAGTGCTATTGGGTAAAGAAAAAGTTTTTATTAGTTTAGACACGTGCAAAATGCCTCGGGGACCATCTCCTTAGGCATCAACCCAGCACAAGCTCAGGGGGACCTGGAACATCTGAACCACCAATACAAGCTCCTCGGAAATTTCCCATCAAAGTCTTCACTTCGTATGGAGAATCTAACTGGACCGCAGCACACAGTGGAATATTTGCAGGCCATCTTTTTAGCTCTGATGTTCAGAGATACTAGAAAGAGAGAGCATCAGAGCAGCTCACGGGGTGTCACAAGCTTTAATTAGAGGCTGTAAAGCACTTGGAGATCCTCAGATAAAAGGCACCACATAAAGGCAAACTTATTATTAGAAAGTCGTATCTAGATGCCACACTGATCTCCCAGGCTTGAGCTGCGGGAATCACTACCCAGGCAATATCTTAGCGCTTGTCATGTCTGTGGGGGTGGGTGAGAGAAACCGCAGGACGAGTGAAGCGGATAGAAATGGTAATTGGAAGACTTATCTATGGTTCTGCCCCGTGCAGCATGGGGGAACCAGCAACTAGTTTGCGTGCGCTGCTGGTACAGCGAAAAGTCCCTGCGTGATCTTCAGAGATCCGTCTGCAGGAGCTGATGCACAAGAAGACACTAATCTGGCATCAGTGTCCCAGCCCCTGCTACACGTTTGAACCATTTTTGTACTTTTACACCATTTTTTGTGACCCTCGGTCACACTGATGACATTTCTCCCAGGAAACTTCGACAATGCAGGAGCAACGATACCATTCTGTATTCAAAACTGACTTCTTACAAGAGACCTGGTATCAAATCCAGCCCCAGTTGTGTCAGAGCACTTCAAACAGAATATTTAGAGAAGCAAAAGCTCGCCTCTCACTATTTATACCTTGATTTTAATAGGCTGGCCTATGGAGTGTGCTGAGCTGAAGAATTTGGCACAGGCAAACACGGTGAGGGAACAAAATAAAACATGGACTTAGCACTGATGTAATACAGTAGTTGGCAATCCAGAAGGCAAACGTGCCCAATTCTGCTCCTCATTAACAGCACAGCGTTGAACACGGTGTAAAAGTGTGGAGAACCAGTGCCCAAAGCCTCTTTCCTCCTTTCCACGGGAGGCAGTTTTCACATACACGCGAGTTCCCACCGCGGGGCTTCAGCCATGGCCGGGAGGGAAACTGGAGTTTTTATTTTGTCAGATTAGAGCCACCCAGCTTGGGATTCTTGCCTCTGTGCCCAAGAAGGGAGGAGAACCGGAGGAGCTGGCATAGGCACTCCAAGACCGATGGAGGTTTTTTCCCCCTACAGCATGGGACATGCCTCTATGAGCATGAAGGGACCCACGATAACAAAAGCTTTCCTCATCCCCTGAAAACGTGCAGTCTCGGGTCCTTCTGCAACAGCGTTCTCTGCTAAGAACCAGACTGACGGCTCCTGGCAAAAACAGGAACCTACAAATGCTTCTGGGAAAGAAATCCTTACGCCCCTGATGAACAGAATGAACAAAAATCACAGAATCACTGCATTTTCAACTCCAGTACGGAGTCTTCTCTCTCATTTTCTCAAGCATTTCTACAGTGGGTTTTGTTCTCTCTCCTTCTGCGCTTTCATAACCCCCTTTCTGCTACAACTGCTTTGAGCCCTAGTTATTCCACGCCTCTGACTACTCGACACGTTGACTCTAATGAGCAGATTGTTGTGACACCTAAAAGGCAAATTGGTATCAAAGAGCTCTCGGCGCGCAACACGCCGGAAAAGACAACTCCAAAGGAGAAGGAGCTCCGAGGCAGCAAACATTGCCACCGAAGGTGGTGAGGGATTTCCACACCAGCTCTTCTGCGTGTCAGCTCGACGGCAGGGAGAGAGTGACTCTACATGGTCAAGGCTGGAAACTGCTGCACAGCGAAAAAATACAACTGAGAAGACCATCGTACTGGTGAAGACCCATGGACTTCAGAGTTCTTGAATTCTTCCCTCTTATGCTGCCATATAAAAACAAGAGGAAGAAAAAAAAAGGAGGCAAAACTCTTTCCCTTTAATCATCTCCATGCCTGAGATTAGAAAATTAACATTATTTACGACTCAGCGATGACAGGAGCACTCAAAGGCTTGCCCCCTGCAAACGCTTCATTCGGGGAAGCAATTACTACTCAGGCAGGCAACTGGCAGAGCCACGGGAGAGAGCAGAGGCCACGTACACCGTAAATCTCAGCTGAACTGGGGCTGGAAATCTGAAAAACCAATATCACACTACGCCCCAAACAGTCAGCTCTGGGGCACAGTGGAACTCAAAACAGCTATACCTCCATTTCCTCCCAGGGAAAAGCAGGAGGGGTGCTACGCAGCATTTTTAAACACTTAACAGAATTACATTTTTTAAAAGGGAAAGGGAAAATGGACACCCTTTTGCGTTATGCACATCCGACACCCTCCTTTCAGCCAGACAGGGTGCTGGGCCACCTTGTCCAAACTGCTTTTGCCAAGAAAGGCTGGACCAGATGATCCCTGAGGTCCATTCCAACCTGGTATTCTATGATTTTTTACCCCAGAGCAAGCTCGATGAGAGGACAGGGCTGCCCCACAAACTACTGCTCAACTTACAGCACGGTAGACTTCAGAATCTAGGTTTTGAGGGACTTTTTTTTTTTTTCTTCTCTTTTCAATTGCAAAGCAGGTATCTTAAGAGTAAATTATTACTATTAGTGATTGCCGAGGTACTTGTGTAATATATATTCAAATATAGCAATAAGAAGTAGTATTTTCAGCCTCTTAATCTGGTGGAAATACCAAGAAACGTAAGGTGCTGCCATCTCTTGCCCAACCTCTTGGGAAGTACAGACGCCCAATACAGACAGGAGGCAGCAAGGTGTTTAGTCTGCACGGGCTTAATGTCCTTGAAAGCAGAGAGGCTGCTTCCCCATGGAACAATCCTGCTACCACTCTAAAAAAAAAAAAAAAAAAAAAAAAAAAACCCAACCAAACAAAAAAAAACCCCACACTTTAAACCTTTCTGGGAAGGGACTGGGTTTGTTCTGGGTGTATTCCATCCAGTAAGGGGGTCCCTCCTCTGTGGCTGAAGCGCCACAACCCGAAAACAGTTCATGTTAGTGAATGAAACCTACTGCTCACGTTCAAAGGCACCATTTTCTTCATTTTTCTCATTCCAAGGCACCACATTCTTTGCCTGTTTCATCAGACAAAGATCTCAGCCTTACCTTGCTCTCCTACCAGCACCTACCTCCTTCCACTAAGCCAAACGAGAGCCCGTTCTTGTTGTCGGAGGTCATTAACAGTTCCACAATCCCCCTGTTTAACAGCGCCTAAATTAAAAAGAGGAAAAGCCATTGTGTTAATAGCCCCGGTTCGGTATGTGTCAGGATATTAAAGCATTAAAGTACATTATCACCTTCTCTGGGGATAGCTTGGAACTGGTCGTGGCTTGGCAAGAAATATTATTCCTGTGGTATCTCCCACTCCTCCTGAAGCTTCCCCGCCTACTTTTTCCAGCTTAAAAGACAGCAGAAAGATCTTATTTTGTTTTAGAAAGCTGGATCGGTTTCTCACTGATGCATCAAGCTTCAAGATCTTATCCTCTCCTTCTCCTGGCATCAGTTTAATAAATAGCATCCAAAGAAGGCTTGAGGTGGAAGAAGAAAAAGAACAGCAGCTTGCCCTTCCTGACGGTCTAACGCTGGAAGCTGAAAGGAGGAAATCCCTGGTTTGCCGGTGAATGGACCCACAGGACAGCTCAGGTAGATATGTTCTTAAATAGTCAAGTCTAAACGAATTTACTGGCTCTTCAATACCACAGCAGTGTATGGAATAGCACTCCAAGGTTTTTAAAATGCACACGCACACACAAGATTCTTCCTGTTAGGATTCTTCCCTTATATTTGTTTTTTTACAGAACAGTGGTTGATGTTTGAAGGAAAGATTAGGAAATCCTAGTTACAAATTAACCCTTTTGCACTCTACCTGCATGGGAAGTCACTCCTTCAGCTTCAAGGAGCTTTGAAAACAAGCCTTCAGTCTCTTAATTCTAAATTACTAACTCTAAAATGGTGATAAAGACACATCAGCTCGTACAGGAGCTACCCACGTCGTGGGCACCAACTAGTTAATGCCTGCTGGGTGTTTAAATAATCCTTGGCGTATCGCACATGCCTACACACACAGAGCGCATCACACAGGCTACCTTAGAGAAACATTACAACACAGAGTTTAAAGCCAAACCCAATTCAGAGTTAGGGCAACCTGGTTAATTTATCACTATCATCACTAAATTGATACCTGGACAGATGCTGGTACCTAATTTTTTTTTATGGTACCTAAAATTCAGCTACTGAGGAAACGGGAATTTCTAACATATTTTATTAAGATAATTCTTGGAGCACTGCCTTAATACTAAATTTCTTCCCCTCCAAGTGGAAAATGGAGAAACGGCAGAGAGCTGCCAGGCATCGAGATGTGTTACAGGGTTTCAGGGTGCAGCAGAGAAACCAGGAATAGAAACAGCGGCTGAGGCAGCCCCAGGTGTGGGCTCCACTAATCCCAGCTCACGTCTGGGGAGGGAGGTGTCAACACACCCTTTCGTGGCCTAAACCTTTTGGAAGATTGAGATAAAAGACAGGGATTTCAGGTTTTGTGTGAGTTATGGGGGGGTTTAATGGGTATATTAATTCCAGGAAGATTGCGACATTGACATAGATGCTAGATGTGAATTAATCACCTTGCCACATTCAAAGCTCAAACCAGGAGCTCCACCTCACATTAGATCCCACTCCAACCAAAAAAGGAAGCCCTGCAAATCCTGCTCTCCCACGTTTTCGTCTCTAATCGCTATAATATACATCCTCAGATGTAAGTTGCACACAATACCAGAACATGACGAAACAGCATGGCAAAAATACACCCACAGACCTGGCAAGGAAACATTATCTGTTCTGACAAGTCTGTGAAACATCACAAGCTCTTTCGTGGCTGAGATATGGAAAAGCAAGCACCGAGTCTGCACGCTCTTCGGATACAAGAGTCTCCATGGCCCATTCCTTAAGCGCTCTGGAAGCCATTTGCTTCTATGTTTGCCACCGGTGGGACATGGGGAGGGGAACTACATGGATATAACAGGCATTTTGGACATTATCAGCTCAGATTGGCAATTAACTCTTTAACTTTTTCGTACGTACGCTTCATAAGCAACGTTACATCACTCCAGGAGATGGAGTCAGAGTGGTGTCTGCTCCTGCACTAAGCAGATTAAGGCTCCTGCCACACGATTTATTTGGAGAGGAGCCTCTCTATACCTTGAGCAATAGAACAGCCTGAGCCAGAGCTAACCTCGGGGTGCTCAGGGCAAAGCTGGGGTACCCAAAGGGCTTCAGAAAGATCTGATAATGCTTTAGAGAACGTAAAATTCACAGCACGTACA
Source organism: Numenius arquata (assembly GCF_964106895.1). Lineage (NCBI taxonomy): Eukaryota > Metazoa > Chordata > Aves > Charadriiformes > Scolopacidae > Numenius > Numenius arquata. The sequence goes on from NC_133597.1 coordinate 4,729,972, forward strand.
CGCCACTGGATGGGGAACCTCTCTCACGTGCAGCAACACTTTTAAGCATCCAGTGAGAAGAAATTAAACAACGAACCTTGTCAGACATAGTGCAGATCCCGTTAACGGTCTGCCTTGCGATTGGACTGGGGGCAAAGGAAGAGGTCGGACTCACGTTAGATCCACCAGGAGAACCCAGCCTCCTTGGGCACTGGCCAACTCTTTATCACCCAGTTCAGAGGCAGGAGCCAGGGCACAGTCTGGTCTCTGTTTGACAAGGGTGAGGGAGGCATTAAGCAAATTAACCTGTCTGATGCCGAGCTCCAGATTACACAAGTTTAGGAGGGTGCTGGTGGCTTGTTCAGATAAACCTCCCTCCCAGGAAAGTCAACAGAGACAAAGAGAAACCTTTCTCTAACGTCATCCAAGAGAAGCAGAACAGGACCAGCAGGAGAGAGCTTCTTCAAGGCCAGCTATTACAGATAGTCCCCCATTTCCCTATCACCCTCTTCTCTGGAAGACATAAGAACACAGGCTTATCAGTACTGAGAGGGTCATATGCCATCTCTTCCCTTCCAGGATGAAACATCAAGGGAAATCCAGCTGGATTACGCACTGACGCTTTCAAGCGTTTCCGAAGCCATGCTCAAAAGTCACTCAGAAGAAAGAAAATGCCATAAGGAAGGTGGAGAGAGATTCATCACAGAAACAAGTCAATGTGCCAACATTACCTTTTTAACATAGGTCATGTAGTGTGGGTCTTTGGCGTAGGAACCATATTCATTCTCCACTTGGACTGCAATGATGGGACCTCCTTTCTTGTACTGTTGGGGACAAAAGGGAAGTTGTTCACCGTGATTTCTAATCAGAGGGACCCAAATCACAGTGGCACTGGCTTGCAGGAGAGATAACACGAGTCTCAGATGGATTTAGCTCATCCTCCCAAAGTCTACGCATAATCAAATGGCCAGATCTGGAGAGCTGACACAGGCAACTACTGGTCCGTACTAGTTCCTAAAGCAAAGCTGGTAGATTTGTTAACGCTTCCACCACACACAACTCACACTCATCTGTGCAGACAGTTCCCACTTGTGGACAGAGAGGGTAACGGATCGGACTTGCCTGGAGGGGGACGACAATAGGCATTAGATGATCAAAATAGGCATCCACAGCTTCTGTGAAGCCCTTGTACGTCGTCCTCAGCTGCATCTCTGGGTCTTGCAGTAGCCAACTGTGAGAAAAACAGCAAAGAGAATAATCTATTGGAGTCTCCCATCTAGAGAGGGTGCCAGAGGTAACACCACCCACCAACATCAGGTCACATTTGGGCACGAATCGTTGTCTTTCTGTGTCACTTGGCTAAACCTGCAGTGCAGGGACGGACAGCATCGTGAGTCAGTGAATGACACACTTTTACACGAGTCCAGATTGCAATTGCCAAACTTCTCCCCTTCTTTTTGCTGTGTATTTTGGGCCTAAGTTCATTTCATTAACTTTCCCAGTAAGATTTCAAAGGCTAAAACTTACCACTCTAAAGGTTACTCTGGAATCCCTGCATCCCAAGGGCACTCTACGACCGAGTGCCTCCTCATAAAACCCCAATCATCGCTCAGAACAGAGCTTCCAGTAATTGTTCCCATGGTTTCTACTGCTGACTTACAAGATGGAGTTCGTTGGTTTGGGGTTAACACAGAAAAGGGCAATTTGTTTAAGAGCAGAACAATGTGGTGCTAGAACAATTTAAGCAGAGTAAGCTTGTACCTTCCTCGTCTCTGGAAAAGGAGGCATTAATTAATAGTGCTTCCTGAGGTCTGAAAGACTCATCTCCTGTATGCTGTATGGTGGCCTTACAAAAAAAAAAAAAGCGCCTCTTTATCTCTAAAATGAGAATAATCCCTGACACACCTTCACAGCACCTGAACTCTCCGATGCCAAATGCAGGGCATTCTGAAAAAATGACAAGATTAAAAGAAATAATCCCCAAATTTTGTCAAGCGTCTCCACTGAGGTTTATGCTCTGTGAAGGAGGAGAAAACAAGCGGTGTGTAACCTGGCACTGGTTCCACTGGGATCTAGTAACCAGGCAAGGCTCAACGCTGAGATATTCAACTCGGCTCTCCAAGCCTCTTATCAGCAAGCTGTGTGCTTCAGGAGAAAACACAACAGGAGGTTGGAAAAGTTATGGGTCTTTATTACTGCCAGCCACATAATACATACGTTCTTGTAGGACTTTTAAAATGGACCTGAGATGAAGCAAATTCTTACATCAAGCTGCAAATACCACTATTTGTATTATCCAGAGGGTCAAGCTGCAACAGCAATAGAAGATGGGTTTCCTCAATTGTATTTTCTTGCTGTAGCCATTATGCCATAACCCAATTATTATTCTAAAGAATAACCACTCCAAAACCAAATCTGGTTTCAGGCTTATTATCTCTACTGCTTAGGAGAGCTCAGTAACATAACGTGTCTTCCCTGCTTTGGGGACACAGAAAATAAATATCCCCATCAACCAGCCAGCCATTCTGTATCTTTGAAGGAGGCTCAACTGTATGATCAGGGGGTTTGGGTTTGTTTTTTTTTCCACGTTTGCCCAAACGTTTGCCTCGACTGAAGTACTTCCACACTTACCTGGGCAGACCACCAAGGTCCCATTCGGAGCAGATGTAAGGTCCAGGACGCAGAATCACCCACAGTCCATTTTTAGCTGCCAGTGAAAGGAAGGCCCTAGAGATGCAGACAGGACGATTATTGTCTGACTGCAGAATCCCTACTCCACGTGCTCCTAATACACCAATCGCCAGGAAATTTAGGGACCAGAACCAGAAGAAAATTGCTTGATGAAGCCACTATACCAGATTGGTGAGAAACCTGTAATTTCCCAGGACTGCAGAAAGCAGGGGAAGGAATGAAAGTCTCCACAAGGTATCGACATCGCTTCAGAAACTGGAAATCACACCTTCACCCAGAACCGACACGCCCCCCCTTCCCCTCAAAAGAGGAATATTTAATAATAGAGCCGTCTGTATCACATACTCTAGATCCAGGTTTCGACTGAAGTCAAACTTCCCTCTTTCTTGTTCATGAAGGTTCCACGGCACGTACCTGGAATGCAGAGAGAGGGCAGGGGAGGTGAAGGGCTGAAAAGGGCACCGTATTTGTGAAGCACAGAGACAAAACTATACACTCCCTTCGTTAGTCAGTAACAGACCCAGAGATTGCCGCGTGGACACGTTACAAGTGTCTATTTACGTGTTATTTGTGCCTTTGTTTCATTTTTCTGACAGGTCCTTACTTTGTTGACTCTTTTCCTGCACTCTGGAATACCCGAGTTTCCCAAGCCCATCAGACATGGTCTCTCTCTAGGTATATCCTCCATTCTCCAAACCAGAGCGGTTTCTAAACCAGAGCTGTGCTGAATGGCCGTTTCAGAGCCTTCCTCATCGGGCCAGCGTGAAGAAGGCACCTTCCCGGTACATCTGACAGACCCGTTCCAGTCGGTATTTGAGGATACTGCAGCGCGTGTCGGTTACAGAACACCCGAGTCTACTCTTTTCTCATAACAACAGGGGCAGAAAGACACTGGTACGGCCCACTGGAACGAACAACAAAGTCCCACCAAGGACTATGGAAGAGGGGAGAGGCTGAAAGGTACGTGTGACAGAGCCCAGGGAGTGGGGACACTTACGTCGTGAGGGTGTTTAAGCCACACGCTTTCATCTTAAGCATTCGGTCTTCCCAGTACTCCCTGGGGACTCGGAAATAGTGCATTGAACCTCCAAATATGCGGAAAGGCATGCCTTCCAGCAGGAACTGGGAGTTTTCTGTCTGCAGGCCTAGGGTCCTCCCCCATAACCGCAGAGGGATCAGCTCACTCCAGTTAAACCTAGAAGAGAAAGAGAGACGTATGAGCATCCCGTCTCAAGTAAAGAAATCTGTGCCCCCACGAGAAGCTCCTCCTTTCACCCTACCTGGCAGGATCAGCTCCGACCTTCCTAAGTAACCCATGCTCTTTGTCATATAGATTTTTCAGAAGACGATAAAACAGATGGAAGATCTGCCCAAGGTGTGTTTTTAATATTTCATTTCACTAGTAGCCTCCATGCCGAATGCTCTCTACAACTGAAACATAGCACTGCTCAGGCACAGACCATGAAACTAACTTGCTGAAAATCCAAGACGGGGAAGTTTTCTCTCACGACACTGGCAAACACTTTCATAATTTATGAAATTTCAGATCTCCCTGTTTTGCAGTAAGATGACATAGGCTGGCTGAATGTCTACCCTGCATGTCTTGTGGTCTCCGATACCTTCCAACTCAGTGCATGGAAAAAATAAAGAACCCTCACCTGTTCACTGTGAACGGAGAACCTTCTCCTTAATTTAAAGAAAACTCCCGGACGACGTTCATCACTCAGGAAAGACGAGGTCTGCTGTCACCACAAACTGATCTCTGCCTGCATTGCTGCTTAGATTAATCCCTTCATATGTTATTTGCCAAAAGAACCGGAGCGAAGGAGATAGCAGGTTCCAAAATGCTTAGCAGCTTCAATACTCATGCCCTCACAGCTCCACTTGGGTCAGTTCCTACATGCAAGAAACTACTTCCTGAAGCCCTACATGGCTCCCCAGTTCGTTTTGGCTGAACCAAGAAAATATTTTATTATCAACTAGTGCAGACCCAAAGCGGTTACTCTGCCTCCATCGGGCCACCCCACTTCCACAGCTCTGAATACACAAAGCCTCAGACAATAGCGGCTTGTTCCTCTGAGACCTTATCGCAGCCAGATGCCAGGGGTGAATTCCCCGCTCGGGAAAGCAAGAGCGACCCACGCATTTGAGAGAAACGTCGCATTCGGAGAAGAGGGAAAAACCTAAGCCTCCGGCTGTTTTCTAGACTACACGTAGAGCAGGATTTAGCAGAGGGTGAGGACTCCTGGGAACTCGTGGCTTGCAGGGATTGCTCTCCAGGAGCCTGCTGTGGTTACCTGCCCTCCGACACAAGACAAGGAGACTACAAGGGAACTAAATCTAAGACTCGCAGGATACTGGGCGGGCTGGCTGACAAGCCCAGAGGGTACCTGTAGAGCACAGCATTTTCACAGGGCTCTGAAACAACCGGCAGCAGGCAGGGGTAATACCTGGAAAAGGAAGTCTAGATTAGATACTCACTGCCTTCAATGAGCATTCGTGTGCATTTATTGCCAAACCATTTACAAAAATAGCGCTGAGCAAGGAGTAACATATCCCATTCCAAAGACGGTGCGGTAATAGCAGAGCTTTTATGAAGGTAGCACAGCTCAAAGGAGGAGAAATAAGCACGAAACACCTAACTGCCATATTTAAAGGGCGGCTGCCCGAATAGGATCAAAAACGCTCATCTGCACAAGAAACTTAGGTACAGCCAGAGAATGATGACGTGAGGCAGAAGCATTGCTCCCAAGGAATTCCTATGAATTTTACCAGCAAGGGAGGTGGTTCTCCATCCACATGCAGGATATACCTGCCCCTCTGTTCTGTTAGCACTACTTCTTTTGCAAATCAGATCCCAACACAGCACCTGTATCTGCTCCTATTGCTTGATGTCAAGCCTGAGACAGAAAGCTCAAAGGAGTCTGGAGACGCAAAACTTTAATTTTTTTAAGGATTAGGTTGGAAAACACCTAAGTTTCCAACCTGTTTCTGAGCTAGATAAAGCCCTAAATCACCCCTGCATGCACCAGTACTGCTAACTGGTGCCAGAAGGGAGGCTGGACTCAGGAGGCTGGACTTAGGAAGCATGCACAGCCAGATAAAAATAAACAAATCGCTTAAGCTCCTCTTCTTAATCCTGGACATAACTTAGTTGGCAACTTTCCATACAGTTTCCTACCTTAGAACTCCCTGGCTCCAGTGTTTTTTCTCACCCAGAAGGACTGGTAGGAAGCTCCCAGGCTCCCAATCTTTTCAACATATTACGCTGGATATCCTGAAACCCACATTTCTCACAAGGATCTGTTCAAGAGACTTCTCAAAAAAAAAAAAAACCCCAAACTTCTGTGACTCAGCAGAGCTTCATCCTGTTACCCTGAGATGGATTTCCACAGCTCAAAGCCCACCGGGGCTCCGTGCTTCCTCTCGAGAGCGATGTGTAGCTCCCAGTAGATTTCTTCTTCACTTCTATGATGCCAGCAAGAGTTGCAAAGAATCTTTTTCTGTCCTTTTGCTAAAGGTTACTGGCCTACTTTTTCCCTCTGTGGCCATTTCCTCCTTGCTTCAGGGAAGTCTCTTTTTTTTTTTCTTTTTTGCAAAAAAAATAAATAGCATTAGATTACCAAGTTCGCCCAGAACAGAAGCTTCGAAAATGGGTTAGATAAGCGAGTCCTTAATGAAACGATCTGTCTTGGGTAAGATATAAGTTGAAGTGCAAAATGCTCCAAGTGGAATAGGAAAGTGGGAGTTAAACTGTTAAAACAGAGAGCCACGCTAAGGCATTCATCCCCGTAAACCAAAACCCAGCTGATGTCCTCTCTGCCTAAGAGAGGTAGCTTTGGTATTGGTCTCCCGCACACCCAGAAGAGCTGGGAGAAAAAGCTAATGGAAAAGAAAAAGAAAGTCAAACCAGGGGAAGAGGCATGGAGACCATTAGCCCCCTTTGCCAATACTAAAGGACGCGCTTCAGAGGACAAGGGACTTGAGAGTTAATCCCTAAACCCTACTTAGACCTGTCTCGGAGGGCTTTGCTGTTTATTCTGGGCTTCCTCTGCCCAGAGAAAAGTGAAAGCTTCGAGTGGCCTTCCCTCCCGACTCGCTGTCTTGCGGCCACCGAGGTCCTGCGTCGGTCAGAGAAGCCCCCCCCAGGTGCACGTTCAGCAGGGCTGGGACAACCACCACTGCCATTTGTGGAACAGGTTATTCTCAGGTGACCCCCGACCAGCGAGAAAAACACCGGGTACCAAGGGATAGGGAGTTTTACTGATACGCTCTGACAGGAGACAGACTTCTATGCTTTTATCACATATCGGTTTGCAATAATCCTCCGCTAAGAACGTATGTGGCACCAACCCAGGAACAGCTATAAAAGAATTCTGCTTCTAATTAAGCCGAGATTTATCAAGACTTTTCTACAGCTTTGAGGATCAAGTAACTTCCTACTATGAATTTAAGAACCCATTACAAAATACCCAAGTCATTAAAAGGATCCGAGGGGTAATAAATAACTGCATCTTCCCTTGCCTGAATATTATCTCCAGGGATGGAAGGGCGGCCGTCACTTGGTGTGGAGAAGCTGCTGTGCAAAAACACCTCTGGCTCCCACACGAGACCCGCTCCTCTGGGAAAGAGCATCGTCCCCAAAACGAACGTGATCTAAACCAAGCTTAGAGCCTTGAAGAACTTCTGGTTACTACAGGTGGGCTACGGAGGAACGACTATAGGCCTGGAGCGTACGGATGGGATGGGAAGAAGATGGGGAACGTGGTTGTGAAAGGGGAGGTGGACACCACCACCCGCTGCAGCCCGGGTCCCTGGGTACCACGCTGCTCCGCCGACGGGAGAGATCCAGGCTGGAAACGACGCTCTGGCTCCGGAGATGGGGGAGATGTGCCGGATTGATTTTGCAAACGTGCCTCATCCAGCGGAGCCGCGATGATGTAAAAGCCTCACCAGAGCCAAGGTCGGCAGGGAGAGCATGGGGCCAAGGCAGGAACCTGATTCATGGGGCTGGAAAGGGCTCTCCCGGTACCCGTTACCTCCTGCCAGGAGCCAGGAGTTGGGTCCAGCGGCCATGTGAGCCGCAACGTTTATTTAAAGCTTTTCAATCCTTTCTGCACCGGGCGGCAGCGCGATTCCCCGGTCCTTCCCACGCTCCCGTCCCGGGGAGCGGCGCTCCTTCCCGAGAAGAGGCGGCGTTTTGATTGCATCGCCGTTAATTAATTGCCCGGGCGGCCAGAGGGAAGCGCAAAGTTAATTATCCTTTTTATTTCCCGCCCCCACCCCAGCTATTTCCTCCCGTTCCCATTCAAGCGCAGCCGCTCTCCGCAGCAAACGCCGGTGAGGGCGGCTCGGAACCCACCCAAGCCCGGCCGCCCCTTCCAGCCCCGCCGCCCCCGGGGAGCCCGCCCGCCCGCCCGCCGCTCCCGGGCCGCGACGGGATCGTGCCGGCTCTCACCTGCGCACCAGCACCCACAGCACGAAGAGGAGGAGCGCGGCACCCCCGAGCCGCCGCTGCCGCCGCCCGCCGCACGGCCACATGGCGGCCGCCCCCCGCCGCGGTCCCGGTCCCGGCCCCGGTCCCGGCCCCGGTCCCGGCCCGCCGGCGCCGCCGCCCCCCCACTCCCCCCAGAACCGTCGCCGCCGTGGGCCGCTCCGCCCGCCATTGGCCGCGCCGCCGCTTTGCTCCGCCTCCCCGAGCCCCGCCGCCGCCTCCCATTGGCCGCCGCCCGCGAGGCGCTGCGCACCGGCTCGCTGAGGTGAAGGCCCGGCCCCTCAGGCCGCCGCCCCGGAGAGAAGGGAGGCGGCGCCGGGGCGGCTCTGGGGAGCGGGCCGAGGCGGGAGTCTCTCGGGCTTTGAACCGTCCCGCGAGAGAAATTCCCTCTGCAGAGCGTGCGGGGAAGCGCGGGAGGAGAGGTAAGGGCCTGCCAGCAACAGCCCCGGAAAGACCAATGTCCGCCCCTAAAGCTCTGTCACCTCCCTGCCCTGCGCTGAGGGGGGGAGAGGAGCTGCTTCACTTGAAGAGGTTGAGAGACGCTGGAACTAATGAAAAAAAAACCTCAGAAGTTGAACTTTTTTTTTTTTTTTGCACACCCCACCCCCCCCCGCTTCGAAAAGCGCCTTTACCCCTCTGGTTAAAGACCTGAAATCCCAGCAGGTTTGCTGATGATACCGAACACGGAGGGCCGTGCTGCCATCCAGCGAGACCTGGACAGGCTGGAGAGCTGGGCAAGGAAGAACCTCATGAGGTTCAACAGGAAAAAGCGTAGGGTCCTGCACCTGGGGAAGAAGAATGTCAGGCACCAATACAGGTTAGGGGTGGACCTGCTGGAGACAAGTTCCAAAGAGAAAGATCTGGGGGTCCTGGTAGACAGCAAAATGACAATGAGCAAGCAGTGTGCTCTTGTGGCCAGGAAGGCCAATGGAATCCTGGGCTGCGTAGGGAAGAGTGTGGCCAGTAGGTGGAGGGAAGTCATTCTCCCCCTCTGCTCTGCACTGGTGAGGCCACAACTGGAATAGTGCATCCAGTTCTGGGCTCCCCAGTTCAAGAGGGACAGGGAACTACTGGAGAGAGTCCAGCGAAGGGCAACGAGGATGATTCAAGGATTGGAGCATCTCCCTTATAAAGAAAGGCTGAGAGAGCTGGGACTCTTTAGCCTGGAGAAGAGAAGGCTGAGGGGAGACCTTATCAATGCTTAGAAGTATCTAAAGGGTGGGTTGAGGGAGGATGGAGCCGGACTCTTTTCAGTGGTTGCCAGTGACAGGACGAGGGGCAATGGGCACAAACTGGAACATGGGAGGTTCCACCCAAATATGAGAAAAAACTTCTTCACGGTGAGGGTGCCAGAGCCCTGGAACAGGCTGCCCAGGGAGGGTGTGGAGTCCCCTTCTCTGGAGATCTTCAAGACCCACCTGGATGCAGTCCTGAGTAACATGCTCTGACATGCTCTGGGCAATCCTGCTTCGGCAGGGGAGTTGGACTAGATGATCTTTATGGTCCCTTCCAACTCTAAAAATTCAGTGAAATTCAGTGAAATCCCCCAGAAGGAAACCACCACAACTTCTGACCCTCTCAGGGAAGTTGCCACCATTGCTTTATTGATTCCAAATCCGAGAGGAAAAAAAAAAATCATCATAATTTGAATTTACCATCCTTTTAACTCCTCCCCCCCGCCTTGTACACAGCTGGGAGTAGTGATTTGAGGCAACAGTTAAATATTTCTTAGTTTTTGATTTGTACCTCTGTACCGCGAAGGCGTCTTTGAGAGACGGAGAAAGCACGGGTGCGGGGCAGAAAGAGAACACAAGCAGTGGGTACGTCGGAAAAGGCGTGCTGGGAAAAGAGGGAGAGGAGTGCTTGTAGCTCAAGGAGAGGCATCCCGCTCCTCGGTTAAAAAGCCACCCCACTCTGCAAGCGGTTAGAGCCACGTGGCTGGCTTGTTCCCGGCGGCGCAATTAGCACCCAGGAGGACAGGTTTTGAAGCAGAGCGACTAGTTCCCTCCAACTAAAGGTTTCCTTGATAAAAGAAGAGTCCCCGTTGGGCTCGGGCTGCACCTCTGCTCGGAATTCCTGATTCAGTCCTGACTCAGCAGAGAACGGCCAACAGGTTTAGTGTTTCCGAGAAGGATGGCTGGCAAGCAGCCCGCGAGCAAGAATCGGGGACAGAGGCTGGTATTCACCGCTGTGATGTCTATCTTCAGGCTGCACAATACCAGCCTGGTAACAGCAGCTCTGCCAGGCACAGAGTGCAGCTGTGGCAGCGTGTGGGTGTCATCCAGCTGTGCTCCCAAATCAATATAAGGCAGAAAGACTGTTTCCACTGGGATATCCCCCTCTCCGCTCCCTGGGAGAGAGCTGGGGAACAGGGGAGGGAAACAGACCGAGCTGAAACAGACCGAGCTGTAACAGATGAAGTAATTTTAAGGCTGCAGATTAGTTCCTGGCTTCAGCCCTGTAGCAGATTCCTGGCCACAATCATCCGCATCACCTCATTGGTACCTGCAGCGGGACGAGGGTGCAAAAGAAAGACAGTTAGGGAGATGATCCAGTGCTGCCCCCAACGAAGGCAAAGAGAATTCTTCCCTGACCTGCAGTCTACAGCACAGAAAAGCTCTTCCCACCCACTGAGGTGGCATTTAGGAGGTGTTGGGCCAAAATACATTTGCCAAGTGCCACCACATCGCTCGGGAAAGGCTTCGAAGTGGTAGATAGTGGTGCTTGGTTTTATTTGGGCATTGAGAGGCCCTCATTGGGCTCCAGGCATCGAGGGGAACTGGATATATGCCATCATCCGAGTTCTCTGCTTTACTGTGTAACATATACACAAAACAGACAGAAAAACCACAGACCCACTCGGTATTGGAAAAGAGTACGTCCCTTATCAGGTACTCTGGTCGTAGGGGAAGGGATTTCAAAACAAAATGGTTTGGAGGCCAAACTGAGATTAGGAAAGGCCAGACTGTTAGGGACACACTGTCAAAGAGCGAAGATAGACTGGAATCACGGGAAAGGAACTGCTGGGGTGCGTCAGCACACGGCTGTAGGAGTAATGGGATGAAACCGGATAGAGGCACCTCTAACATGACAACTCCATATCCCCCCCTGCTGTAACACTCTTAAATACACAGTAACTGCTCCAATACACCAACAGCTCTTGGCCAGGGAATTCCCACATGTGACATCCGGGGACACCTCACACCCAGAGCAAAACAGGATTCTGAAACCCAAGAGTCAGAGACTCATGTGGGAAGGCAGGGGCCTCTGGAGGGCCTGCTCCCTCCTGGCTTCGCTGCCAAGTCGCTGGCAGTAAGAGTGTCTTTTACCTTCCAGGATCTGGTGGACTCTGATGTCTCGCACAAACTGCTGCACAGCATAATCCTTCAGGTAGCCGTAGCCCCCGTGCATCTGTAGAGCCTGGTTGCAGATCTAAGAAGATAACATCGCTGGTGAAGTGGCTCGCGTGGTGTCGAGGACAAGTCAGTGACAGAAATTCAGTAAGAACCCAGGAACCTGGGCACTATTTTTTAATTATTTTTCTGGTCATTAATCTCATCGCTTAACAGTGTGGTGTGACAGCAGGGCGCTCTCAGTCCCCATCACTCCTGCTCTCAGTGTTATCATGTTACCCAAGTGCTGCTTCTACATTAAGAGTGCATTTATGTGAACAAGATAGCACAGAAATACCCGGGAAACACTTAACTAAGGCAATTTTGTCTGCATTTCCATGGTGGTACTGATGCAAAAAGCAAAACGCCAGATCGCCATCTAGCGGTCAGTCGGGGGAGGGGAATCTGCTCTGATTTCTACCGAAACATGACTCCGTGCCTCATTATCTGTCAAGCTGGGACATAAAACATAATAAATAGCAAAAATGCAGAGTGCTGAGAGTAGCTTCTAAATGACACTGATCTAGGAAGTGTCAAGCTGTAGATTTCCTTTTCCTTTCTTTTTCTCTCCCTTCTTGCTTTCTCTTTTCAGGGACATTTTGTGATAACCATTTTATTTTTAAGTGGCCTAGGAAAGATCACTTGCTACCTAAGAGTGATCAGACCCTTTGAAAATAAAAGTGCTTTGCTCCCTGTCCTGTCTCCCTACTTGGTCACCTGGAAAGTAGTGTAGAAAGCTCTGGAGGCCAGGAAGCTGTGGAGAGGCTAATCCTGCAGCCTCAACAGGGCGCAGAATTCTCTTTCATAAAACATCGTGGTGCTTAAATGAAGCTTCTGGCTCAATGAACGTGCTCGGGTCTGGGGCGCTACAGTGTCAACCTGCTTTCTGACATCTAAGAGGGGTCTCCAAGCTTCTGAGCTTCCAGTAACCTACCGCAAAGCATTCGTCGGTAGCGAAGAGCTTGGCCATAGAGCACAGCACCGCCGCGTCCTCCCGTCCCTCCTGCAGTGCCCGTGCCGCGTTGCGAACCATCAGCCGTGCCGCCACCAGGCGCGTGGCCATCTCCGCCAGCCTGAACTGCAGGTACTGCCAGCAGGAGAGGAGAAACGAGGTCAGCATCTTTTGAACCACATCCCCACTACCTTCAGGCAGGTCTTAGGCCTTTTTGACTCAGGAAAAGCACTTTCCTGACTTCTCCAGGGAAGACCCTGTGAAGTGAGCGATGGGACCTCTGGCTGCTTGTTCAGCCAGGATCAGGAAGAGCAGAGCTCTGGGAAGGCAAGTCTGGTGGAGACGTTACCTGATTGTTCGCCAGGGGTTCTCCAAACTGTTTGCGGACAGTGAGATGTTCCTGAGCCAGAAGAACAGAGGCATGAGCAGCTCCTAATGAACATGAAGCTGGTGGGAGAAGCCAGAGACATATGAAGCTAACGTAGATGGGCAACAAGATGATCCTGCCCTCCTCCCTTTGCTCCTTCTTACCGATATTTATCCTGCCTCCGTTCAGTCCCTTCATGGCAATGCTGAAGCCCTGCCCTTCGGCTCCCAGCCGGTTGCCAACAGGAACAACGCAGTCCTCAAAGATGACAGCCCGAGTTGGCTGGGAATTCCAGCCCACCTGGGAAAAACCAGCACACCTTCCAGACTGCCCGAGGAGCAGCTCCCAGCAGAGAGCTGCCCGCCCTGCTTTCAGCCCCTCGGTCTCATTGCCACGCTGCCGCAGAGCCCCTCTGGTCTGAGCCCCTTTGGCCTCAGCGTGCTGAGTTGGAAACTGGAAACTCTATTTGAGAAAAGGAACCTTGATGTTCCCAAGATTAAAATCCTTCACTTTGCAAAGGGACAGGATTGGGCAAACTTCATCAAAGCTGGACTTGGCTTGGAAAAACCATGCCAGGCTGGGACTCTGGTCCCATCCAAGAGGAGATCCCTAATACTTTGCACACATGGGCTCATCTCTGTCCTGCACTTCCCTTAGGCACACGGGGAGTAAAAACCAAGCTTCTTACCTTCTTCTCTTTCTTGCCAAAGCTGAGCCCTGGTGTCCCCTTCTCCAGCACCAGGCAGGAGATGCCCTTGGGGCCTGGGCCTCCTGTGCGACACATGACCACGTAGACATCGGTGTCACCCCCTCCACTGATGAAGGCCTGCAGAAGGGCACAAGAAGAAAGGGGTGGCTTTCGCATGCTGAGCATGCGGCAGCGGCTGGGGTAGAAAGACGGAGGGGCAAAGACCCCACGCCAGCAGGTATTTAGGGACCCAACTGTACTAAGCTCTGGTGAACGCTCTGCAGAGCACGTCCTACCTTGGGAGAATACACAGAGATGAGGAGACAGCAGGAAATGGAAAGGATGGTTAGACCCAGGCCCCCTTGCGCATGCAGTGCCATCCAGCAGCTTTAGGAGGAGCAAAGAGGTACCTTGGAGCCATTCAGGACGTAGGTGTCCCCTTTCCTCTGAGCTGAGGTCAGCAAGGAAGCTGCATCACTTCCACTTCCTGTTCAGGAGGTAAGGAAGCAGCCAGTGAAGCAGCAGGTCCAGAGCCTACAGACTCTCCCAGGAGCATCTCAGCAACCATCTTCTGCCCCTTCCCAGCTTCCCAGCCATTGCCCAAATGAACACGAAAAGAAACTTTTCACCTCCAGCTCCGTGCCGTGTTCGTGTCCAGTTAAACCACGTTAGGAGGGAGGGAAGGGAGGAGATTTCTCGATCGAGGATGCTCACCTGGCTCAGTCAGGCAGTAAGAAGCAAATTTTTCCATGCTACAGAGCGCTGGGCAGAACCTGCGCCTCTGTTCCTCATTGCCAAAGGTGTCGATCATCCAAACGCACATGCTGGGGCAGGAGAGAAGGAGCAGCGTTACAGCAGGTGAACACAGCCCTGGGAGGAAGGCGAGTCAGGGAAGAACATCCCTGGCTGAACAGAAGAACAAAGCTCCAGGGGGTTGAGGCGAGAAAGTGTATTGCTCCACACCAAAACAGAACAAAATTAGGTGCCGCAGAAGCCGAGAGGAAGGAGATCACCTTCCATTCCCCACAGACTCGCTGCCTTGTGGGAACAGCAGGTCCCTATTTAACAGCTTCGGGGTTCCCCTCAGGGCTAAGCCAGACTGTCTCCTTGGAAAACTGCACCTGGAAGAAGGAGGCATCGTCACCCCATCCTTCTGTGCCAAGTCAGGCCGTCACCAAACATGTCTGTACAAGCAGGACAGGGCCCCAGTATCAGCTGGTGCCTCCGGGCTCTGTTACAGCTCGACCAACGCACAAAGGCTTTTTCCAGGCAGGTTACTATCTATAGACAGCTTAAGTGGAAGAGCAGGGAACAAAATCCAGAACCTAATCCCCTCTTGCCTGCCACAAAGCTAAAATTACTTCTTGGTGGCATCTCAGCTTTTGTAGCCTATTTGTTTACGTCCTCACAGGGACGTGTCTACTTGGGGTCCCAACTTTAAATAATGGGAGGTGTTTCCAGCTGGATTTAGAGGAAAAACGTGGTTTTCAGCCAGGCTGACACCATCCACGGCTCGGCAGAGACACTCACTTGTGGATGCTCATGTAAGCTGTGGTGCTGGTACATCCTGTTGATAAAGCTTCAAAGATGACGGAGGTGTCAAGTCGTGACAATCCAGACCCACCAACGTCTGGTTTCACGTAGATCCCACCGAATCCTAGCTGGGCTGCCTTCCGCATTGTTTCCACGGGGAATATTTCCTATTGGGACAGGCAGAGACATCGCAAGTGAATATTCACGATCAAACCCATCTCAATGTTCAACATCTTTCGGTACATCTGAGCTACCAAATCCGGTCCCGAACTCCCACAGAATTTAAGTTAACTGGGTGGGTTAAAGACGAGGTGGCTGCCTAGAGAGATACATACCACCTTCAGGAGTAAATTCCGGTTTCAGATGATGGAATAGCCTGGCTAGGAAGGCTTCTAGGAATTTCTGATGGCTTCCCCACCCTGGCTACAGCAGCAGCTTCAAAGAAAATCTCTACAGATGGCATCACAGCCATTGAGCTATTGCGGGAACCCCTCTGATGAGACCCCCAGGATGACAACACCTCAAGGGAGGAAAAACCGAGCGGTACAACCCTCCTGAGGCCGTCGTACCTACCTTCTCATCCCACTCAGCCATGTGAGGAGCCATCTCCTTGGCAGCAAAATCAAGGGCAACTTTTTGGAATTCCTTCTGCTCCTCAGTCAGGCCGGCGGATGCTAGAAAAGCAGGAAGAGATGGGGATACGCGTCTGTTGCGGGAAAACAAGCGCTACCACCTCCTCTGTACCCCAACCAATTTCAAAGTGTCCCTTAACTCCATTGCTCTGCTCCTTGGGGCCACCATGAACTGGGCTGGGGGCTTTGGGAGGGGACTTTTTTTAGGAGAAAACAAACCCCAAGGTCTCAGCTACCCCTGACTACTCAACGTCGCGAGACAGGGACCGGGGGCAGCACAGCCCGTGGCAGCTGATGCTCCATCTCCTTAGGTCTGTGCTGCAGAAACACAAGGACACAGCCCTGGGACTTCAAAGGGGTGACACCAGAAAAGAAGCCACGAATAAAAAAGCCCTTTAGAAACGGCATCTAAAGTTTCGGGTAGATCCTGCATTGGAAACCACCTGCTTCGCTTGCACGTAAGATCCCGAGGTTGTTTCGTTAGTTCCTCTCCTAAAATTCATAAGGATGAAGCTGCTGCTTCCATCCTAAACGCGGTTACATTTAAACAAGGAAGCAATTCATCCGGGAAGGGTCCAGGAATGCCGTAGGAGGAGTCCGGCTCGGACACAGCTCTTGTTCCATAACCAGAGACCGTGCCCAGCGATCAGAAGACGGCTTCCATCGCAGGATAACCCAGACTTACAGCCGGGTACGGCCTCCCCTGCCTCCCAGTGAGCCTTTGCGCTGTTTTACCGAGTCTTTTTGGAGATATTCTTTGATTCACACTCAAGCTTAAAAATCCCTGAAGACCCAGCGAGGGCAGAGGGAAGGGGAAGGCGCTTTTCCTTTGCGGGGTGGGCACTGCCGGCCGGGGCCCTGCGCAGCCGGTGTAGGACCAGGGACATACCCCCCCCCCCCCCCCCCGGCGGCGACAGGAGCCCCCCAAAGCCACCGACCCTCTCCCCACCTTCACCCCACACCGCCTCCCTCCCCGCAGGCACCCATGGCGGGGGCGGAGAGAGGAGGGATCCCGGCGGCCCCGACCCGTCGCTTTTGGGGGGGGGGGGGGGGACGACGACGACCGGGGTCTCCCCCCGCCGCGCTCGCCCGGAGCCTTACGGTCGATGCAGGAGGCGATCCCCCGCCGCCCCGCCGGATCCCGCAGCAGCAGCCGCCGGGCTACGAGGAGGGGGGCTCCTCGCCAAGCCATGGCGGGGCCGGGCCGGGCCGGGAGGCGGTGTCGGGCAGCGGCCCGGTCGCCGGTGGCCGGGGCAGGCTGGGAGCTGTAGTCCGACCCTCGGCGCCTCCCGCCCGCGCGGTGGCTGCGGGGAAGGAGACAAGCCCACAGGCCGTGCCTTAATTTTGGTTTTGTTTTGTTTTTTGTTTTTTTTTTTTTTTTTGCATAACGGTCACCCATTTCCGATTTTAGTCGGGCGAGGGGGCGGTGTGTTTCCTCCTCCCGCGCCGAGGCGAGAGCATCCTTCTTCCCCAGTCCGAGGAGAAGGGGGCTGTCTGCGGCCCGGAGACGGTGAGGGGGAGCCTGGGGGGGGTGTGGGGGGGTAGGAAGGAGGGAGGGAAGGGGGAGAGAAGCTTGGCATGGAAGGTGGAAAAGTTGATGCCACCCGCTCTGGCAGAAGGAGGCCAGCTCGGAGCCAAATAACTTCTAAGGGGCTGCTGGCAGAAGGGGGCTGGGGTTGGACCAGCCGCTTTGCTCCCTTTCCCGAAGGGACTTTGCGTGTATGATCTCTGCGAGTACCAAACCGAGCCAGAGGCTCTGGGGGGGAAGCTGTTCTCCCTTTTCTAAAAGCACAGCTCCTCTTGTAACGGCAGAGAGGGGCCACGCTTAGGCCAGGCCAAGCACCTCCGGGACTTGTCTCCAAGATTTGCGCCAGGGTGGGGAAAAGCAGCCCAAAGCAGCCCTCCTGCCGGTGTCCATCAGGGCCTGCCCGTCTCCAACACGCTGAGCGAGGGTGTGGTTCCTCAACCAGTGCCAGCATTCGCACTGATAGAGGAAATGGCTGAGCCCAAGGAAGGGAATTTATTTACTCACCACTTTTACTGTACAGCTTTTACTCTTCTCTGTCTCAGCTTGCCTGAATAAGCAGTAATTCCTCCTTCTTCTCTCATTCAGCAGGTGCTTCTCAGCGAAGAGAAGATAATTTAAAGAGACCAGAGATGCCTTGGCCGAGCAGAAAGAGAGACAAAGGAGCAGCAGCAGGTCTGTTCTGACATCCTAACTAATTCAGCATCTCTCACTCGAGGTTCCAAGCTATAGTGAAACTACAGACAGTCATCTTAACCGTCTGTCTTTCAAAGCCGCGCGTCTTACAGACAGCATTTCCTCTGTAAAAACGGGCTGAGCATCCATGTGTGACTGAGGCTAGATATTCAGGAGGGACAATGATGTATTCTCAGCACAAGGTGGTTAAGAAAGGTAACTCATGCCCGTTTTATAAAGAGTTTTCAGATCCTACGTGTCAGAGATGGTCAAAGTGTACCCAGGCAGGAAGCTGATGTGGTACCATCTGCAAAAAAAAAAAACAAAAAACACCAAAAAACAAAAAGCAAAAATCTTGCACTTGAGGCAACATTACATGGTGTTTCAGGTGTAAGATATAAAAATTGCACAGTTGGCTCATCTGCTTAATCAACTCCAGCAAATAAGCACCTTCCTACCCTTTAATCACTTCTTATTAATTGTTGTTTTGCTGTCTGGGTCCTGGACAAACAGGGATATGGACCTCCTCTGAACAGGTAGCACAGTGGAGGCTTAATCTAAGGCTTCCAGCAGTAATTGACATAGCTTGCTTTGCTGGTCATTTTCCTGTTATTCACCTGACTCACCTAAATCAACTTCATTGCCTGCAGCTGATTTCTCAGCAATTAATTAAAAAAAAAAAAAAGTCAGCTACATTTCATGTGGGCAACATGGTCTATCCTGGCTTTTTTTAACTATGACTATGGTTTGTGCATACCACACACACACACAAATAATCCTTATTTCAGATGCAAACTAGAAATACTCAAACACTGGTACATAATGCTACTACCTTACCCATAGCATCTGGGGTGCACCAAACTTCTGCTACAGTCAAATCCCAGTGTGTGAAAGTAGCTTGGAACTGAAACTGAAAATGTTTCAGCACCAGTTCTTATCAGAAACAAAATGTGTTTTATCTGAATGGTCTTGTTTGTTGTTGTTTCTTTTAAGATAAAAAAGAGCCTGATGCTAAAATTGCCAAAACTGAGGAGGAGGCTCCGGATAAGGAGGAAGAAGAGAAGACCACTAAACCTCCAGCTGGGAGTTCCAAGTCGGGATGGAAGAACTGGAAGAAGACAAAAGAATCCGATGCCGGTGGGGAGGAAAGCAAGATAACATACTGTCATTGGCTTCTGAAATCAGAACCAGAGAGCAGACTCGAGAAGGGAGTGGATGTGAAAGTAAGCACTGATACCTATCAGCAAAGTATAGAAGCAGTTTCGCTACTGTCCAGAGCGTTAGAGCCTGAACTCTGAGTTACAGGATCCAACAATTCAGATTGCTTGCAATATTAACATTATTAAGTCTTTACTTCTCAAAAAGCGTCTGTCTTCCTGGAAACAGAAAGACATAACGTTGTTCTCTGCCAGGGTAACAGCCTTGGGGTTTGATACTTGGAATAAAAGAGGAAATCGGGTCCTCTGGATGCTTCACTGTTGGTATCAGGGGCAGCATCTCTTTCAGCCTCTGCATTCAGTGTCCCTCCTTTATGAAGGCTTTTCTTTAGCCCCTGTGGGAACCAGAAAAAATGTGTGAAGTTTGTACTATAATTGAAGGAGTGACTAGGCACAAGTGTTTAGGCACAGGACAGACAATAAGACGGTAAAGATGAGACTGCCTCGTGAACCTAACCTGGGTTTTCATTCCGCTTGGCAGTTCAGCATTGACGACTTGAAAGCTCAGCCCAACCAGACAACCTTTTGGGATGGAGTAAGAAACTACCAGGTGAGGAGCACGTGGCACAGATGGAATCACTGTTAGTTCTTGTTGCTAGCTGCTTACAGTGAAACCCTGAGAGCTTGATACAAAGAGCTTAAAGCCCCTCCTTTACACCTGACAGGCAAGGAATTTCCTGAGAGCCATGAAACTCGGGCAGCAGGCCTTCTTCTACCACAGTAACTGTAAAGAGCCTGGCATTGTTGGCATTGTCAAGGTGAGTGCTGCTTTCTCCTTCTGTGTTTCAGGGAGGGGAAAAAGTACTAATGGGTGGGTTATCAAACAGCTCATTAGCCCTGCTTCTGTCTCGGCACCAAAGGAGTGCAGAAGTTGGCCAGTCAGAGCAGAGACTCAACGATTCATCCCACAGCAGGGCTGACTCAGGCATCTTTCCCCAGAGAAATGGAACCAAACTGCTGTTTCCCTGCTGACATTTCAGAGTGCTTCCAGCCAAGCCAAGTGTTGCTCCACACTCTGATTAAAATCTGATTCACTAAATCCTAGTCAGCTGAGCCTGCAAGGCAGTAGTGTAAAACCTAGGGCACAGAAGAGCTTTTACTTTAAGAGGAGAACTCTTCACAAAGACTATCATCATCTACCCAGTTTTCCTCTATTGCGTGTGCTCCTTCTGCAATGCTCTCCTAAGAGGTGGTGGTGCTTCATTGGGAGCCATACTGTTCTGCAGTGCTTCAACCCAAGAAATGTAAAGGAAGGAAATGCATCTCACCACTAGAATGGAGTTCAGGGAAAGGAAGGCTGATTTTTGCACCGGGATTATTCCTTATGGCTAGTCACAGCTTGCTCAAGGGCACGTCATACCCTTTGCTGACAACAGTTTTTGAACTGATGGGAACTTGTCTCGCCTTCTTCTCCCCTTCTGCTTCAGATCGTAAAGGAGGCGTACCCTGATCACACACAGTTTGATCAGAAGGATCCTCATTATGATTCCACCAGCAGAAAAGAGAATCCCAAATGGTCCATGGTAATGTAGTAAACTAAATACAGGTGTTTCAAGCTGTGTGTGCAAGCCAAGCGAAGGTAGAAGCCTCTTTGCATCATATTACATATCTTCTTAAGCTTCTGGCCTGGCCTAGCTGCTTTTTTCTTTCTCGGGAGAAAATCCAGTCCTAATTGTTTTCTCTACCTTTTCCCTCATCTCTTCCAGAAGGCTGCCAAATGTATCTCTGTAATTTTTCAAATCTTACTTGGCTGCAGAGCTGACCTCCGTGCAGGGCAGAATTCTGGGTTAGGAAAGAGAAGGAACATCTTTAAGTACCGCTCTCAGCCTACAGCAAACAAAGCTGTAGTTTTGAGGCCCACTAAATTATAGGGAAGTGACTGTTCCCAGGCTGGCTGCATCCCACATCTTAATTTTGTGCTGTTTGTGACAACACGAGTGTGTGTTGCTAGTGCACAGTGCTACGCTTCATGTAAACAGATCACCTGCCAAAAGTTGCTTTAGCCTTAGTTTCCAGCAGCCATTTGCTTCGGTCTAAAATCTTTATCCCCACAAAGTTCTCCTGTGACATCTGGAGGCTCTGTCCTTCTCCAACCATGCTCCTTTGCCGCCCATCATTTCCCAGGTGGATGTCCAGTTTGTGCGGATGACAAAACGCTTCATCCCCCTTTCTGAAATCAAGGCCCACCACCTGGCACATAAAGCAGATGGAGGCCCCCTAAAGAACATGATGCTCTTCACGAGACAACGTCTGTCCATCCAACCACTGACACAAGGTAAGAACCTCCTTTGCACTCTTGGTGCCATCCCTCTGAGAGGCAGCCCTCACTCAGAGGACTTGGAAGCTCCACTGATGGCTTTCTCTTCCTTACCTTTTCAACGCAGAGGAATTTGATTTTGTCTTGGGCCTGGAAGAGGAAAAGCCACATTAAGGAAGTGACAGCAGCACAGCTTCTGCCCAGCCCGCTGATGCCTCCTCCTAAACCAGCATCATTCTCCAGTTTACTTGCTCAACTGCAGCAACAAGAACATGCCCGCACATGATTTGCAGCTACATGTCCCTTATTCTGACACACTGTTGTTTTTTTGGGTTTTTTTTTGCTTATTTTTAAATAAAGCCTTTTAGAATCAATTGCAGCTCCTCAATTTTCAATAGGGGAAAAATCTGCAATTTATCTCTAGAAGGATGAAACGGGTACATCCTCCTTGAGGATGGCGACTGCAGGATCCCGTGCAGTTCCATGTGCTGCAGAGGAACATTTTTCTGCAGAAAGGTATCACTCAGCTTCTGTCTAAAACAAGAAAATTTAGATGTATGTACGTATCCAGCCCGGTTGCTGCAAAGCAGATCGCGGTTACCCTCCTGCAGGTACAAAACCTCCCATGTTATTTTAGTACTGACAATAGGGAAACAGAAGAAGATACAGCTTGCTTGCTCATTTTTAAGCTACGTGGGTCCTCCACCAGCACAGCTTCTAGGCAGTGACACAGCTTAAAGAAAGACCACGAATTTATGAAGATAACAAACTCTTTAAGCATGTTTGGGAGGCTATACAGCATGGCACTAAAGGAAAATGTCTTAATATCCTTAAAAGAACTAACAACCCCAGCGAGGCAGTATAAACCATATCAGACAAACTCATGGACAGCATTTGACAGCCAGGGCTGGCTCTTTTTAATTGGAGAGACAAAAAACCCAAGTTTTTAAAATACAGCCATTGAAAAGACGATGAATTAAGAAACATGTAAACACAGCAGAGGCTTAATTACAGGTTGCACTGCTTGGTTCAGTACTTGCACGCTCCCCCCTGCCTGGCTGGGCCTGGGAGAGAGGGAATGACCCAAGTATTGAAGAGAACTCCCCCCAGCTCAGGGGACAGTGACTGCTCGAGTAGTATCTGCCCCTTACCCTGCTAATGAAGTGCTTTATTCTGAAGTACCTTGTCCTGGAGTGACCTTAGGCTTCAACTTCTCTCTAAAGGTGCTCCACCCCAGACAAACAGAGGGGGCCTGGTGGGTAAGGGGGTTGAAGGGTCCATCTAGATTAAGTAAAAACGGGGATCCTTTCTGAATTGTGGTTCCACAAATAGGGACACAGGAGAGAGGGGCACAAAGTAGAAAAAAACCAAAACCAAACCAACCCAATGTACGGGCTCATGCACTTTTTCCAAGTAATCCCTCCAGAAGTGATGAACAGATGTTTAATAGAAATCTCCTTACAGCACATCGTCTTGGCAGACAATTATCTTACATCCAACACTGATGCTGTTTGGCCAGTAAACAAAACCCTCCCGGAATGCAGAGACATCTTCATCCACGGGGTTTCTTTAGTACCACGTGGCCTACGGTCAAGAGGAATAGGCAAGGAAAAAAAAACCACTGGGTGGGATGGGAGCTGAGGGAAAGCTAGAGGGGGTTTAGGGTGCTGCTGTGCTCGGCGCAGCCACGGAAAGGTCATCTGCTATCCCTGGAGGCTCCCATGGGAGCTTCACTTGTCTCTAAGAGATTGTGTTTTGCCGCAGCACAGGTGGTTCTCCCGACACGGAGCGGGGAGTAGAGTGAGTGTCAAAAGTAACATCCAGATTCCTTTGCCGTGTGAGCCTCTTGCCCTGGCGTAACAAGGTAGTTGTCTAAAGTAAGCTTTTGCTTCAGTCTTAGGAAGACACGGCTCCAGCCCATGGCACAGACTTCTCATGTAACGAAAAGCAAGCCACGTCTTCACTATTACAGAGCAGAAACATGATGTGACACGAGCATTCAGCAGAGATGAGATCATTAGTGTCCTCTACAACAGAGCGAAACTCTCCAGCTCTACTAAAAACCACAACCTTACACGTGGTGAGTAAAAGATAACTTACTTTGGCAAGCAGAAACACACATTTATCACTGAAATACAGTAGCTGTCTTATTACATAAAAAGCTCCCCTTCCCACCCAGGCCCCGCTCCCTCCACCAGCACCGTTCCACTAACAAAGCAGGAGATAGATACTTCCATTTCCCAGCTGCAAGATGACTGTTCTACGTTCAGCTGTAGGACAGAGACAGAGGAGATTCATTCCAGAGTCAAAAGGAAGCTGGACAAAACCCTAGCGAGCCACAAACCCACAGGGAAATCCATACAAATCCCACTTGATAGAGTTTCTATCCCAGCATTTAGTGCAGGCTTGTCTCTCCATCTGTGAGGAGCTCTAACCACCTGCTTCCATGAAGGGCATCTAAAGAGGATGGATATTCTCCAGACTCAGTCAATCAAGTTTACAAAGCCACATCTAATTTTTAATGGAGGAGTGACTCCCTTCTGGGAATGTTCTCATGACTCTACTTAGCTGAAGACTAAAAGCAGCTTATTTTAGAAAAGAAAAGACCCGCGTTCAGGTTCTCAGTTCATGGCAAACCCTCAGACCTCACTGGTGACTTCAGCTTGGGCCTCAGGAATGTGTCTCTGGAACCAGAGAGCTCTACCATCCTTCCAGCTGCTGCTTGGCTTCATGTTAGCAGCGCACACAAGCCATGAGCTTCTTCAAACAATTGCATCCGCTTTCTGCCCTTACTAATCCTCATCCCGCAGGCGTGAGGGAGCAAACAAAACGTGTTTCTATAGTGCCCTCTACTACAAAGCCTGCCCTGTCACAAGGACACAGACAGGAGCAGGGCAGCGTGTGCAGCATCAGCCCCCTCCCAAGAGAGCCCCCATTTATTTCTCACCTTCCAAAACTATTCTCTAGACCCCTCAAGGCTGGTCTGCCCCTGTTCTACAGCAGAGACTGAACCTCAGGGGCACTCAGGCAGCCGCCGGGACAAGACTAGGAAGTCACTGCTCTCGGCCAGGAGCCTTCCTGCCCCCTCTTCTTGCCCACCCAGCAGCACCAGGACCTTCACTGCTCTGCCCCAACCTGTGGCACCTCCTACTGCCTTCGCCTGCCTCACTCCCTCCTACCAGCCACAGCTCCCCCGTGACGCAACACGGCGACAAGGAGCTCCACGGCAAGCACAGGAGAACACAGTGGCTGTCCCTGCTCCATGGCAGTCCCAGCGCTGAGCCAACTACGGGATATAACTCTTGGTGACAAGGAATCCAACGCCAGCACGAAGAGGAAAGGGAGGCAGCGAGAGGATAACACTAAGCAATTCCAAGCAGGCACCTCAGTCTCTGACTCCCTCCTCTACCTTCCAGCTAATCACTGTGTCATTCTCCCTCGTGAAGATTTGAGAAAAGGCAAGAAAAACATCCATCCCACACAGCCCCAAAGCAACCTCCACGCCGCTGGGAAGAAGCAGCAGATTTGGCCTTCACTTGCTCTCTCCTTCCCCGCCGCCACGCTGAAAGGCTCTCGGGGCAAGGAGGAGATCAGGCAGCTCCGCAGCCTCCGGACACACGCCTCAAAGCAGCCGACTCCAGAGGAATGTAGTTGATTGGGAAGCACTGAGGTACCTTCAACTCTGCACCACCAGTGCCCCAGCTTGCCTCGCCCCCCCCGTCCCCTTCCCACCCTCCGAGTCCTTTGAAGAAAGGAATTAAGTCAAAAACGGATATTTATTTTCATGAAGTCTCTGAAGTGTGTTTTTTTTTTTTTCTTCCTCCTCGCTGCTGTCCCCACTGGCTCCACAGCAGCCTTCCTCCGCGTGGCCTCTCACTGCCGGCCGTTGTTCTCTGCAGGCTGGCTGGGGGTCTTGGCCTCGCTGTGGGAGGATGTCCCCTCAAACCTCTGGGAGGCGATGGCTGCTTGGTGGGACATGCTCTTCCTCACTATGTCTCCTTTCCGCCAAAGCACCACCTCCTGTAGTAACACAGCCAGCAGGGCTTGTCAGGGCTTGTGAAACCTCCTCCTGGCCACCACCCAGACCCAAAGGCTGAACCAAGCTGCCAGGCGAGCGGTGAGAACTCAGCCCATGCTGGCACATTCCACCCGCAGCCCTGCACATGAGGCCACTTGCAGTGGCAAGTGGAGGCCTTGCATTGCGGCCTTCCTCAAAATCTGGATCTGAGCACGCTGGGGCAACTCACTGGAGGTCTAGGCAGCTCTGCCCTATTGCCGTTGGCTACCACATTGGAATTCATAAGGTGAAGCACAGAAGCTCCACCACAGGGCAACAGAGTGGAAAAAGAAGTCACAGGCGGGCACCTTCTACAAGTAACCCCACCACCACGCACATCTCACCTGCATGGACCACTCCTAGACCCTCTTTGCACGCTCCAATTTGCCTATTTCTTACAGATATCCAGTCAAGAACATGATTGTCCCCCCTGGGAATCCCAAATTCCCAGAAGATCCCAAGCATCCCAAGCGACAGCCTACAGGTCCAAGAAGAATTAAGTTCCGATTCTCACCTGCTGTTTAAAGTAGCGTCTCTCCTCCTCATCAATCAGCACCAAATTGAGGTAATAACGCACCGAGAACTTCTTATTGATGTCCCTCATCGTTGGAGTCAGCTCATAGCCAGCCAGAAAGAGTCGGATGGGAATGGACTCCCCTACAAAAGCACACAGAGCCATCAGCACAGATATAAACTGGGAGAGCACCCGCAAAACAAAATCTCACTAGGCCACAAACTTTGTGACCCTTTCCACAAGTGGAGTAAGATGATCTAAAAGACCTCAACTCCCTTCAAAAATCAGCATGCACGGTCCATAGCCAGATCCTGCCCTTGTTGACAGCTACTCCATCTCCACTTTAACAGCACAGGACTCATCCGGGACCTGCATCAAGACAGCACCGCAGGAAAAAATGAGTAAGGTGACATTTTCTCTGGCAGGTGACTCTGCTGGGCAATGGAACTGGAAAACAAGTGGCACAGGAGACTGGCACAGAGCTAGAACACCACATCTTTCTGCTCCAAGTTGCAGCAATGCCAGCTGGTGGCCCACGCCAGCAGTGAATTTACATCTATTCCTGGTCCTGCCACTGCTTCATCAAAAGAATTAAGTCATTGCAACTCATTATGCCTCAGTTCCCCCTCATCGTACCAGAGAAGGAAAGGGATTGTCTTTAATCACCTGTGTAAACTGCCATGAGTCCACTAGTGAAACAGGATGCACACTACTACTGAGCACACAGACCCAGGTGAAGACACTGCAGGACTCATATTCCTCATATTCCCACCCCAAAAGACTTCAGAAGAGGAATTCCGAAGGGTTCATCAGCCTCCTCACCTCTCACAGGTGCCCCATCCATGATCTCGTATTTAGCTATTGTGTCATTCTCGTGATAGACGTTGGGTCCGGTCCCCGTTGTTTCCCTCTTGATGATGTCTATCTCCATGTGTTTGATCTTGATTCGCACCAGCAGGAAGTAGATCTTTCCGACAATCACATCTTTTAAATGATACCTAGCACGCGGAGGAAGAAAGCACGACAGTCAAACGCTGTCAAACTAACCCGAATGCTACCCTGCAGGGAGATTTGCCAGCATCGGCTGGGAAAGATGCTTTAAAAGTAGTTTAAAAGAGTTGTTTCCAACTTCTGTGCCTGAATTAAGGTCCCAATTCAGTTCATTGTCTGGTTCATTCATCTGACCATTGTCTGGTCAGATGTTATACTTTGAAGACACCTGGAAATGCTGATCTTGCCAAGGATACAAGGAATGGGAAGTTACTGCAAGCAGCCTCAGACTGTGCTCCCAGCTCCGTGTGCCACAGCCACCACTTCCCAGTCCTTGGTCCAGAGTGCACATTGATGGCCAAGGAGAGGAACCTAAAGATCCTCCACCGGGATCCAAGCTCTCTGCCAGCCTCGCTGGAGCACGGGAACAAAGAATCCCTTTGAGGATCCCAAGACACAACTCGAACTGCTCTTGAGACACTTACTTGGACTTGTTATACTCGAACTCGATGTGCAGGCAATCCTCGATGCCCACCTCCATCTTAATAGAGGAGTTGAGCTCTGGGTAGGTGCTCAGAGTGTGCACAACGATGTCCATCTCCTTCACCACATCGTTCAGTCTGCGGCTGACGGTCGCTCGGAGAAAATACCTGCAGGGAGAGTCCCCCTCCTGTTAGGGCTGTACAGGCAGCAACAGAGACAATGCAGGGAGATGGGGCTGAGTGGGTTGTACTGGGCTACCCAAGCAGTCTTACTGGTAGCCTGGCTTCTGGTGCAGCCGATAGCCCATTGTTGGAAAAGAAAGAAGGGAATTTTCAAATGGAAAAGCAGCCTCTTCTAAGACTTCTCTAAGCTTTCATGCATTTGTGAGCCTGAGTTACCTAAGCGCTGTTGTGGGGATCTGAGTAACACCTTGCACATGTTAAAACCACTGCCCTTTTGCAAGAGATTAGATCACACCGGTCTCACAGGCACACCTTTTTCTGCAGATCTCAGAATCTTCCAGCTCCCCCCTTCAAAGCCAGTGACTGGATTTCAAGTCAACTGGAGTGCCTGGATGTGAAATACAGTTTGCAACATAAGAACGAGGTACAAGCCAGGCACCTGTTTGCACATAGAGCATAATTAAAGTCGACAAGACTGATTACAAGGCAGCAAAAATGTCCCCCTTGAAGACAATTTCTTTTGCTTTCTGAATTACCAAATAAATTAGAGAGTCTTTCATTGATTCAGAGGGGCTGATTTCTCCTGCCACTTAAAAGGGGACAGAACAAGTTCCATAAAGCGTATGTATAAAAGCAGAGCCCTCAAAGACAGCCTTTTACAACTCAACCCACCAAAACTCATTTGGAGTTACGTTACGAGCTTGCAAAGGTGTCTGGGAAGGGACGCTGCACACCAGTATCCTCACAGTAAATATCCGTACAGAACCAAGAAGGGGAGGAAACTCACCGCAACTTCACATTCTGCCCCGTGTAGGACTCATAAGGTTTTTCCACGTGTGTGAATTCAAAGTCAAACGTCTGCGATTGGGTGAATTCACCAGGACGGGCCAGGTCTTTCACCAGAGACACGAACTCATGGTGGTTTCCTCGGTCATAGTAGAGTTCTAGGAAGACAGAAGCCCAGGTTAAGCAGCGATGCTTAATCCCACGTGACACAGTGAGGAAAGGCAGGAGGTTTCACAGCCTCAAGCAGCTCTCATCCCGTTCACTGCTTCCTTCACCACTGTCCAGAGAACCTACCAGGGGAGGTCCTGCACTGGTTCACGGCTCTCCACCAGAGCCAAGTTCAGGCCAGAACTTTCCTCCTTGAAACAGGAAGGAACAGCCTCACGTTCTACAACAAATCAGGAACTTGGCTTGCCTTAGAGTGACAGGGGTCACCTATTATCAATATTAACTATGTTCAGACTGTTTGGGAAGAGGAGCCAGCAGCTCACACGATGCCTTCCAGTAATTTTCTACACAATATTCCAGGCCAAAGGCATTGCCATTGTAAAAAGATGAAAAAACACACCACTGCTTCTCTGGGAAGAGCAAACAGCGACAGAGCAAAACCGAAGGGCTTGGGTGGTCTTGAATGGCACCAAGGAGTAAGCAACAGTGGAGATCCTCACCCATTCTGTGTTGGCCAGCACGACTACCAAGTGTGTGGGGAGGCAACTGAGCCAACTGCTCCACCAGCCCCTGGATAACACAGGAATGGCTGACGGGAACACGGAGGAGGGAAGAACATTGGAAGCACTGCTCAAACCAGCTCAAGTAACCAACGCGGTCACGTTCCTTCAGTTTCCCTCACAACCTTCTTGCGTCAGCAGGAAACAGCTACAGGTTTCCTCATTTCATGAAAGCAATCCTCTCTACACTTCCACAAATTTTTCTCCCTTAAGACAAAGCAACAGAAACGTAAAACTCTGCCATTTGGATTAACAGCTCTTGTGTTACACACAACCATCACTGCAACCTGCCCTTCCCAACCCCTGCGCGGGAGCTGTGTGACTCCAAGACACCCACACGGTCCTCCTAAAAGGTAAGGCCTTGGCCAATCTGATCCGTTTAGACGAGGAAACAAAAAAACCTCAGTCATCAGACAATCATAATACACACAACTTCACTGTCAGCACTAAACCCTGCAGAGGAGGCTTCTGAGAGGTTTTATTAGAGCTCGCAGCGAGACTCGTTCTCCGCTCCTTGAGATGCAGGATGAGATTTCAGCTTTTAAGTAACGTCTGTTTCTTACGTCCCTTTGCTCACCTTATCTCTGTAATGGAAATATTGGCACTGGAACACCCCTCACTTGCGCAGAACAGCGAGTGCCATCAAGCCCTTCAGGCTGGGCGGGCAGGTGACATAAATAAACCAACTCTCCCTGCACCGAATACGTGTCCACCGAGAGGAAAGTGACAGGGAGAAGCCACGTGCCACGCGAAGAGAGGAATATATCATCTGCCCACACGATGCAGAAGGCAACGGCTGAATTTAAAGGAAGGGGAGGCAAATGTCAGTGTACGAAGTTCTCTGCTACCTCGGAAAGGGCTCTGCAGCCGTAAGAATAGGAAGGATTGATGTTTCCCACACTTCAGCAGACGTTAGCACCTCAAACAGATCGAAGCTGTAATTTCAGCTTTTCAGAGCTTTAAGGTTTCCAGATGGAAAAAAGAACTAAGCAACGTTTTGGTGGCACGCTCAGGACACGGTAACCGCAGGTGAACCACAGCCTTAAAAGGGTTCTGCGCTCAGCAGAGCAGTTATTCTAAATACGTATGGCTCAAAAGCCTTCCGAAATGGGGCTTCGGAAGCAGGCGAGGCCGCAGAGAGGAGAGAGAGCGGAGCAGAAGCGGAGCTCATGCTTGATTTCCACTGACGATCATAATCAAATATCAGGAGGTCATAAGCTCGCTCCCGATGAACGGGCTCGCTTACACTCCATCATTTACAGGCTCTCCCTGCCTCTCCTCCCCTTCCTTTCCAAAAAATCAGCGTCAACGACAAGCGAGGCCAGCAAAACCATTCAACACCAGTATTGCTGGGTGGGGAAACCTCTGGGTCGCTTCCCTACACCGCACGATTTGCAATGCAAAGGTGGCAGGCCCACAGCTCGCGCGGTGATTTTGAGGGTTAAACCCGAGTTAAGGCCACAGACGTGAGACAGTCCCATCGCCGGGAACAGCTTGGAACTTACTTTGGCTCCTGGGTCTTGGGCACATCCCTGAAAACACAGACATCTCCACTCCCATGGAAGAGTGGGTGTGGCAGCTCCCTTTCCTCTAAGAAAGCAGGGAATATTAAACCTAAACGGGTTCCACGCGCAGATAACCACCAGTTTTGAGCAACTGGAAGTCACCCAACTAATGGCACAGGGACGCGTGGTTGCCCACTCAAAAGAAGAAGAGAATAAAAGATGGAATGGGCCGAGCTGAGTCCGGAAAGCTCATCTGCCCAGCTAAAACATATCGTGGGGTCTGAGAAACTGGATGTGAGAACCCCTCCTGGACCAACCGGACCGGGACGTTACATGGGATAGCAGCTGGGAGATGCTGCTGGTGGTTTGAGATGTTTGGGCAAAACCCACCCGATTCGCTGTCCTCAGCAGAGCCATCGCTTCCCTGCCCGAATCAGTAGGGACAGGAGAAACGCAGACAGCCAGCTCCCGGAGCTGCCAATAAAGACAACCTGGAGAATTCCACCCGGGAGCTGGCATCGCTAGGATGCCCGGGCTCCGACCTGCATGGGCAGGATGGAAATGGAATTTTACCCTGCCTCCGGGGAAAGAGAACTGAAACCGGTGACCGAGCAGGAGCGAGAAAATAGGACGGGAGAACAATGACCTGGAAAAGGACCGGAGTGCCCTCCCTTCCGCCGGGGCTGGAGCCCAGGCCGGGGACCGGCTTGCCCGGCCGGAATCATTCCGGGCGGCCGTGGGAATTCTCCCCGGAGCAGCCACCGTAACCTACTTCGCGCCGGCCAGGATTTCCCTGCCCTGGGCCTGCGTGCCCAACCCGGCACCGACGGCCAGAGGGACGTG
This sequence comes from Numenius arquata, assembly GCF_964106895.1. Lineage (NCBI taxonomy): Eukaryota > Metazoa > Chordata > Aves > Charadriiformes > Scolopacidae > Numenius > Numenius arquata. Next base: position 4,761,462 of record NC_133597.1, read on the forward strand.
GCAACCCGAGGGAGAGGGGAGGCCACCGGGGGGACCAGCGTTGGGGACGAACGAGCTGAGCTCTCACCGATCTGCCCGATGAATTCCACCTTGATGCCCTGGTGCTCCAGCCGCTTGTTGGGGTACTTGAGTGTGAGGACCACCCGCCCGGAGACGGTCTCCCCGTCGTAGAAAAGGAAATATTTCTCCTTCTTGCCTTCCTCCGTCTTGTGCTCCACCCGCCGCCGGCTCTCGGCGTCGCTCAGCACCAGCTCCAGCTCCGCGCTCTGCCCGAACCCGAAGAAGCTCATGGCACCGGCGGAGCGCGGCCTCCCGGCCTGCCCGCACCCACCACGGACACAGCTCCCGGCGCCGGGGCGGGGGACCCCGCAATGCGGCAGGGATAACCGGGGAGGGGGCGGCGGTTAGGGCCTCCCCGCCCGCCGCTGGAGGGAGCCCGGGGCGGCCGGACCGCCTCGCCGGGCCTGGTCCCGGGGCCGGGCCGCGGCACCGCGCATGCGCCGCCCGCCGGGAGCCGGAGCCGGAGCCGGGGAACCGGGGCGGTGGCAGCGCCTTCCCCCGCCTCTCGTCGTCCGTCCGTCCCCGCCCCGGGTTCCGGTGGGCGGATCGCTCAGGGCCGACGGGAGAGCGCGATTGGCCCGTTCGAAGGGCTTCGGTGGCGGCGGGAGATGGCGGCGGCCGAGCTGTCCCGGGCCCTGGAGCAGGGGTGGCGGCTGCGGGACGTCGGCGGAGGTGAGGGGACGGTGAGGGGCACCCGGGGGTCGGGGGGGGGGGGGAAGGAAGTCAGCGGGGGGACCCCCCCCATCCAAACTGATCCCCCCTCTCGAAACTGACCCCCCCCCTTCCGAAACTGACCCCCCCCGGCACTGATCCTCCCCCCCCAAAACTGATCCTCGCCCCCAAAACTGACACCCCTCTCCGAGACTGACACCCCCCCCCCCCAAACTGACCCCTCCTCCCAAACTGACCCCCCCCCAAACTGATTCCCCCCTCGAAACTGACCCCCCCCCCTCCGAAACTGACCCCCCCCGGAACTGATCCTCCCCCCCCAAACTGATCCTCACCCCCAAAACTGACACTCCTCTCTGAGACTGACACCCCCCCCCCAAACTGATCCCCCCCTCGAAACTGACCCCTGCCCTTCCGAAACTGGGCCCCCCCCTCGAAACTGATCCTCCCCCCCAAAATTGGCCTCCCCTCCGAAACTGACCCCCACCTCGAAACTGATCGTCCCCCCCAAAACTGACCCCCCCTCCGAAGCTGACCCCCTCCCACCCGAAACTGATCCTCCCTCCCAAAACTAACCCCCCCTGCCCCGAAACTGACCCTTCCCCCCAAAACTGACACACACACACACCCCCCCGGAATTGACACCCCGCCCCGAAACTGACACACACACCCCCAAAACAGACACCCCCCCGGCCTCGGGGACCGACGTTTCCGCTCTCATCGTTTTATCCACCTATTTATGTTCCAAGTATTCCGTAGGCTGGAACGCGCCTGTCAAAGGGGCTTCCCATCTGATGCTCGTATCTCTGGGTTGTTTTTTTTTTTTGCTCCCAGTCTGGGTGGATGCCGTCTGGGATCTGGATTTCACCGAGACGGAACCTCTGGATGCCAGGATAGCGGAGGAGATCACCGAGGAGGGACTGGATGTCTTCACCTGGCTCTACCAGGCCCTGTGGCCCTTCGCTGGGGAGGACCGTGAGAACAGAGAGGTAAGGCCGGCTGCGTCGGGCCACCTTCGGCTTAACAAACATGGAAAGTCCATAGAATGGTTTGGGTTGGAAGGGACCTTCAAAGACCATCTCGTTCAACCCCTCGCCCTGGGCAGGGACACCTCCCACCAGACCAGGTTGCTCCAAGCCCCGTCCAACCTGGCCTTGAACCCTTCCAGGGACAGATGTGGCACCCACAACTTCTATTCCAGGGTCTCACCACCCTCACAGTAAAGAATTTCTTCCTAATATCCAATCTCAATCTCCCCTCTTTCAGTTTAAAACCCTTCCCCCTCCTCCTGTGGCTCCCCTCCCTCATCAAGAGTCCCTCCCCAGCTTTCCTGGAGCCCCTTGAGGGACTGGAAGGGGCTCCAAGGTCTCCCCGGAGCCTTCTCTTCTCCAGGCTGAACCCCCCCAACTCTCTCATCCTGTCCTCCCAGCAGAGGGGCTCCAGCCCTCCCAGCATCTCCGTGGCCTCCTCTGGCCCCACTCCGGCAGATCCATGTAAATAATATTATACGCTATACCCTAATTATTAAAAACATATTTATATATGTATTATATATATAGGGGTACGGTTGCAGTGGGAACCGTTAAAATGTTAATAGCAGCTACTTGCAGAGAGCCGTGTTATTGCTGCGTTTCTCACAAATACTCGTGTATTTTGCCTTCAGAATATCTGGACCTTGTTTGCTGAAAACAACATCTCTCACAATGCTCTCGTGGCCGTGCTGCACCACTTTGTCCAGGCGGGCCAGCATAAAAGCGCTAGCGCACAGCAGAGGATTTACGCTCTTCACGCCGCCGGGTTGTACTTCCTACTGCTGGAAATCCCAGGTGAGCAGAGGGATGTCCCTCTTTAGTGTTGGATAAAACATCACTCGGGCAAAATCAGCTTTTTCTCATAAGAATTCCAGGTGGAACAAGTGACGGCTTTTGAACCGTTCGCTTGATCTGCCTGAAATCCCCGGGGATGAAACTCAGCCGTGCTGTTGAGGGCTGAGCAGCCGTCACGGTCTGACGGCAGCTTGGTCTCCTGTCATAAAGTCTCAGTCCGGGGCTGCGTTGCCGTGTGTCTTCTTGGTAGCTCTGTGACAAGGTCGACAGAGGAGTCTGAACGGTACAGGGAGCTGAATTTCACTGAATTTCACTGAATTTTTAGAGTTGGAAGGGACCATAAAGATCATCTAGTCCAGCTCCCCTGCCGAAGCAGGATTGCCCAGAGCGTGTCAGAGCATGTTACTCAGGACTGCATCCAGGCGGGGCTTGAAGATCTCCAGAGAAGGGGACTCCACACCCTCCCTGGGCAGCCTGTTCCAGGGCTCTGCCACCCTCACCGGAAAGAAGTTTCTTCTCATATTTGAGTGGAACCTCCCATGTTCCAGCTTGTGCCCGTTGCCCCTCGTCCTCTCACTGGCAACCACTGAAAAGAGTCCGGCTCCATCCTCCTTCAGCCCACCCTTTAGGTACTTCTAAGCATTGATAAGGTCTCCCCTCAGCCTTCTCTTCTCCAGGCTAAAGAGTCCCAGCTCTCTCAGCCTTTCTTTATAAGGGAGATGCTCCAATCCTTGAATCATCCTCGTTGCCCTTCGCTGGACTCTCTCCAGTAGTTCCCTATCCCTCTTGAACTGGGGAGCCCAGAACTGGATGCATTATTCCAGTTGTGGCCTCACCAGTGCAGAGTAGAGGGGGAGAATGACCTCCCTCGACCTACTGGCCACACTCTTCCCTACGCAGCCCAGGATTCCGTTGGCCTTCCTGGCCACAAGAGCACACTGCTTGCTCATTGTCATTTTGCTGTCTACCAGGACCCCCAGATCTTTCTCTTTGGAACTTGTCTCCAGCAGGTCCACGCCTAACCTGTATTGGTGCCTGACATTCTTCTTCCCCAGGTGCAGGACCCTACACTTTTCCCTGTTGAACCTCATGAGGTTCTTCCTTGCCCAGCTCTCCAGCCTGTCCAGGTCTCGCTGGATGGCAGCACGGCCCTCTGGGGTGTCAGCCACCCCTCCCAGTTTGGTATCATCAGCGAACTTGCTGAGGATACACTTGGTCCCCTTGTCCAGGTCACTGATGAATATGTTGAACAGGACTGGACCAAGTATTGACCCCTGGGGGACACCACTGAAATCACACACATCCCTCTGGTATGACAGCGAAACACGGCGAAGGCAGAAGCTTATTCCTGGTCCTTTTCCATAACTAGAGAGGATTGCAGTGTGCCAGTGCTTTGGGACAGGTTCATTTGTGAAAATAAAAGTATTTGTTTAAAATAACCAGCAGTTGGAACTTTCTGGCCATTGATTCCCAACAGCATCCTTTGGTATTCGAGGCCAATGTGTCCTCTAGAGTTTTGCTGGATCTTTGTTGTGCAGCACGTTACTGGCTTGAAGGGGTCGATCAGCTGGTGATCCTACTGGAGAATGCCATCGCTGATGACATGTCATCCTGATCCACTTTGACTTTATTCAAACAATTCTTTTTTCTTCTCCCAACCTCTCTTAGGCTCCCAGACTTTGTCCTGGCCATCTGTTTGGCTGTCAAAGCACATGGAGAGATGGCCAGATGGTTTGTTGCTCCCTGTGTTTTGTCTGGAAGATGGCTGATGTTGTGTTTTTTGGGCAGGCAGCGTAGCTAACCAGCTCTTCCATCAAGTGATGTTTGATAAATGTCTTCACACCCTGACAAAAAGTTGGCCTCAAAACCCAGATCTGATGAGGAAGAGGAAGAAGATGCAGGCTCAAAGCTCTGAGACCAACGCACGAAGAAACAGAAAGAAAGGAAAACCAAGCAGGACTGTCAATGTAAGACCTTCGTGTAATCTCTTCAGACATAAACCTCTATTATTAATAAGCAAATTGTTGGCAAGCTGTTTCACGTCTGGGTCAGTGTGGTACTCTTCCTTTTTTTCACCCCTTTTTTGATTTTTAACCTTTTATTCAACAATTCAGCTCCGCTCTTGATCCTCTACCTATTATTAGGGATTTCAGAGGTCTGATGATTCAACATTAGCTGCAGTTTCCCGGCTGCTGACTAATAGAAAAGATACAGCTTATTTGTCTGTGGCATATTGTTAGAAAGCTCAGTAGCAGAGGGAGAAACTAATTTATATCGGCTTCTTCAAGAGACATTCGAGCTTGCAAATGACATTTGCGTTTCCTTGCCAACTTACTGATGGGAAGTTTAGGGCTAAATGCTTTGGTTAGCTGTACTCAGCAGCTCCTTCTAACACTTATATGATTATTTTTATTTAAATGGAATTGAGGATTACGCATCAGAAATCCATCAGAACATGGGTGCTGCAGGATCATGACAAGCAAGGGAAGAAGGGCATAGGCGTTGGGGGTTTTTTCCCCTCACCGTTAAGTGCGTTAATTAATTGGAAAGAAAAGATGTAGAATTTTGGATGTGAAATCATGTAGGACCTAACCTGAGAACTCTGTGAAGCACCAAAATGTGCGAAGAGCACAGCCAGTGCTGTGGGACAGGATGGTGCTGTTTCTCTTTTCTCCCAATATAGATGGAAGAGATGTTGGAAGAGGAGGAGGAGGAGGATTGTGAAAATGTTTACCTTTCAACGGATGATCTTCTTCAAGTTCGCAACTCAATCTTCCTTCTTTTGAAAAACTTCTTGAGACTTCTCCCTAAGTTCTCCCTAAAAGAAAAACCCCAGTGTGTGCAGAAGTGCCTGCAGGTAATAAGATTCAACTCAAGGAACCTTATCTCCTCTTAACACAAACTTTTGGTGGCTGCAGAACACTCCTGAGCCACGGGAGTGATGGACCTAAGCTGGTCTCCTGATGAGACTGTCCTCACTGTCCCCTGTGGGAAAGGTGTTGAGCCTGTGGCTTTGGGGTCTCCTTATGTTCTGCTTCAAGGCAGGTGCTGTGGTTTGAAAGTTAGACCCTACTTCTCTGTGGTCTGACCCCCCCCAAGCATCCAAAGAGACCTGCGTGTCTTCCCCTCACCTGAATTAGCTCATCTTGCCTTTGTTTCCTTGCAGATCTTTGTCGAACTGACAAACTTCGAGCCGGTGGTACACGAGCTGGAGTTTTCAGCAGCAATGTAAGAAAATAACTCTTCATCTTCAAACGGTGCTTTGAATAAGCGAAGCGCTTGATGCTGGTGTTATTCTCCTGCTTGGACCGAAAGGAAAGCAGTGATTTCTTTCCCTAAAGATAATTAGAACGTGTTCCACCTAGCTAACAGTAAACAACATTAGTGAATACTGAATGGTTTCCAGTCAATGAGCAAATGTAGTTGTAATAGTTGTAGTAAGTGTTTCTCCAACGAGATATGACGACATCTGTTTGCTTTTTTTTTGGCGTAGGGATGTTAACAAAGCCAAGTACATTCCCCAGCTGGCCTACCACGGACTGCGATTACTGTGTTCCCCTCTCCATGGTACAGAAGACAAGGTAGGATTTGGACAAGAATCTTTAAAATGCTCGCTGCGGTATTGAAAAGGAGCAGTTGTTTCTTTCCTTCTCTGCACCTTGTTTTTGCTTGGGTGTTTTTTACTTTTTTTAACGTTAGTTTTACTTTTTTGGGCATGTGTTTGCTGGGTCAGAGGCAAGATGCTTTTTTTCCACCCCAGTCTTTATTTCCCTCCACTTGTATGATGATGCATTTCGTGGGCATTGAATTCTGCGCTGTAGTGACTCCTGTGGCAAATGAATCAAAAGCAGAAGTCAGCTACAGTGGCATTACATCTCTGTATTTTAAAAAAAGAGAATTCCAGGTTACTGCTTTTGCCTGGAATGTCGTTGTTTCTTGCTAGGTGGAGCTCCAGCACTGCTTGGCAGGGTGCTGTGGCGTTTGTTGAGCAGCAGTGAAGCATGATGGGGAGGTGTTATGCGCAGATGATGGTAAGCAGGGCTGATGCTTATTCAGAGAATAGTCTGGCATCGTGGAAGAACATCCAGTTCTACCAGAAGTGTGTCTGCGGCTTTACATTTTGATTCTATTAAATCGCCAGGCGCAGCGTCATCTCCCACTTATCTGCGTGCTGCTTCTGTGGCTGGGGCTTTTGAGCGTTGGGTGTGATTGTGCTGCCGTGTTTGCGAATCTCTGTACACCCTTCTGAGCTAGAAAACCAGGGAATTAGCGACTGTCTAGTCAGGAGAGCCTGGAGCTTGGTAACCTGACGTATATCTGAGTGTCTGCCCAGCTTTAGCAGCCTTAGACCTGCGTGTTTCAACCTCCTCGGTTTCTTAAGGCAGCACGAGCTTTTCAGAACTGTCACAGCTGAGAAGGGTGTTGTGTGTATTCATGGGGCCTCCTCGAATTATTCTGCCAGGAGTCATATTTTGACAGGTGCTGTTATTTGGATCTAAGTTTCTTTAGCTCAAAATTATTTCATAATCCTGGTCAGAATGCTTATCCGTGGCCTCCAGTTGCTGCTGAAATGAACTTGAAAATAACCTTTTCTTTCCAGATCCTTCGTTGGGTCTTCCAGCGAATCCTCAATGTCATTCTTATGCTGGAAAGCGGTGCAGGTTCCAGGCACACCGTCCTTGCCATCACATCGGCCGTGATCGGTGCCAGGAATCAGGCTATAAAATTCATCAGGTGAAGTACAGAGCTCTGGCACTACCCTTCCTGGGTACGTCTGCTCTTTTCTTCTGGCGTGCCTTCGCTTTGCTGTTGAGTTGATAAAGGGATGAGACAAACTGGCACCGACTTTGAAGTTGTTCGTGCAAATGAGGTTTAATTAAAATGTCTGTAATGGGAATTCTCTGAACTTGCTGGCGGAGGGGAAGGAAGGTTCTGTTTGACAGAGAAGTGGCGGTGAGGGGAAGGGACCTGCCGTCTGTATTTTGCTTTGTGTCAGTTTTTCAGGTTGTATAGTTTACTACAAAGTATTGTAGAGAAGATAAAAGATTAATACGGAGCTCATTTCTCCTTAGTTCTTTGCTTTCTCCTTCTTAAAGCTGTATTTTGCCTGTTCGTTATTCCCCGCTGTGGGGATCCATGTGTTTGAAAAGTATGGTTTGTGCAAAGATTCCCCAGACAACGTACAGTAAGTAGTTTAAGAATAAAGAAGCTTTTCATATTGACCTTCTAGTTGTTAAAAGAAATGTTTTCTGCCTGCAAAGCAAGGTAAATGTAGAAAGTTTGTAGGTCTGAGTGTCTCCTGCTGCTTGTGATTCCAGAACATGGACTTTTCCTGACTTTGGAAATGCATTCCGACAGGAATGTCCTCGACTTGAGGTTTGCTCTGCTATAAGCCCAGCCTTATTCAAGTCTGCTTGTTTTCCTTCCGTGCAGTTCTGTAGTAGATGAGCTGAAAGAAGTTGTTTTTCCTGTTCTTCGGATATTACTGCAGCACATCTGTACCAAGGTATGCTCCGCTTTGCTGCACCTTAAGCTGAAGAACTCCTGTCTGGCTACATTGCAGTAGCTGTAATAGTCAGGAAATCCATTTTCACAATGTTTTGTAAGGAATGAAAAGATTTTAAACGTTTGCAAATTCCTTGACGGCCTGATTGCGTTTGGTGCTCATCTTTATTGACATTTTCAGGCATCTTAAAAATAATGTCACTCTCTAGGAGAAGACTGAGGGTGAACACTTCCCTCCTCATTCACAATTTATTCTACCCTACTTTTGACTTTTCCCCAATTTGCTGTTGCTTTTACCCCTGTTTTGGTAGAGGAAAATGAGGATTATGAGAGCTCTTTGCCTAGCTAACCATCTGAAGACTGCCATGTAGAAATACTGCCTCGGGATTTCATCCAGGCTCTGCCTTTGCCTCGGGGAATTTGCTGCGTGATTGTGGGTGGGCGCTGAAGTAGTGACCAGAGAAGCTGGGATGGTTCTCCCAGTCCTTGCTGGATGTGACCGAATCACCTCATTAAATAAAAAAAATATTTATCTTAACCCCCGGAAAGCCATTTTGGTTTCTAAAGCAGAGCATTGAAATGTCATCCCATGTAATTGCCCTTGTTTTCCAGGTCCCAGACAAGGCTGATTATCGCACGTACGCCGCGCAGGCCTTGGTGAATTTGCTGAACAAACTCCCAAGTGCAGAGTTTGCTGACTTCATCGCTTGGCTTTATAAATACTCACGCAACACTAAAGTAAGTACATCCCCTTGGCGTTCCAGATACAGCAGGATTTTGAAGCTGAAGGGCTCGATATCAGGACTGAATAGCGTTGTTGTTGTTGCTGGTGGTGTCTAAAAGGGGGTAGACTGAGTCAGCAACGCCCGTGTCTCTGCTTACATTAACACCTTGTGTGCTTTTTCTTCCAGACTGCCTACAGAGTGTTTGCTCTTGATGTAGCCTTAGCTTTGTTGGATGTGCCCGAGAGGAACTTGGACGCCTCCTTGTCCCTGGATCATCAGAATTTTCTAAAGCACAAGTTTCTGGTGCAGGTCATGGTGTTCGGCCGGTGCTCGGACAAAGCGTCCGTGGTCCGTAGCAAAGCTTTGAGCAGCTTTGCCCACTGTCTGGAAATGAAAGCTGCCGCTACCTTGGAGAGTATACAGGACTTATTACAAAGCTGTAAGTATTATGGATAAATGAGATAGTGCAAGTATTTCCTGAAATTTCTGGGAGATGGGAGAGCTGGTTGTCAGGAGCTTAAAAATCTGCATGTAGTCTCATAATGAGAAATAATAGATGAGTCGTGGTACTCATGAAGCCTCATATTTGGAAGGGATTTATTCACATATATTGGTTCTAAATAGATTCCTCCATGAGATACCTTTGAAGGATATTTACAGACAACGGAAATTGCTCATTGAAAGAAAAAAAAAGAAAAAAAAGTTTGGTTTTGCCTGACAGTTGATTAAATCTTGAGTTGCCTTTGGCTTCTGCTAAGTTGTTTTGTTGGTGACTGGCATTCTGAACTCCCTCAGGTGTGGTAAAGGCCAGATGGCACAATTCAGAAGCCTGCACGTAGCATCCTACGGTTAGATTACTTGCCTGAAAAAAAATTGGAATGACAGAATATCCAGAATTAAAATGCTTCATTTAATTTCTTTTTTTATTTCTTTTTGGCAGCCCCTGACCGTACAGTCTTGGAAGCAAACACAAACACTGGAAGTGTGACAGTTGATGCAGAAGGTATAGAGTCATTCCTTTTTAGTAAGACTCAGGCTTTTTTTGGCATGCCATTTTCTAAAAACATGGTTATCTGTAAAACCTAGGGCATGCGTGAGGCTCCGTGTTCATCAGTGAACCATCGTGCTGGGTGAATATATGCCTTTTTTTGTACTTAAACTTGTAACTTTTCTTTCAGCTGTGTCCAGCCATCCACTGAAGACCTTACCGACTTTCAAAACTATCGAGTTGGCAGACACCAGCGATACCGCTGGGCTTGACGGTACGTCAAAATTACACTCGCCTTTTCAGATAACTTTTCAAAACCTTAATTGAAATTAGACTTTCGGAAGTCTATTCATGGTCCATTTTTCAAAGAAACTGTCGAGAGCTTTCTGTAGAGCTGTTAAAAAACACTTAGGGGTGATGAAAGGGGTGGAAGTGCCAGCCGTAAAGAAGTACTATTTCCACTCGAGTCTGAAAAATACATTTAATTTTGAAATACCCGTGTTCGTCTGTACTAATGTGGTGGCAACACTTGTTGAAAAGCAGGTAATTTGTTCTTTGCAAAAAGGATGGTAGTTGATGTGGGATATAATACTTGTAATTCCATAAATTTAAGGGTAATTAAATCTCTTGCTCCAGCGCACAAAGAACTAATATATTTTTTGCTACAATAAGCCCTGGCACCTTTGCCTGGTGCTGTTGTGCCAGGGAAGAATTCCCTTCTCTGCAACACCAAGTATTGGCTGGAGCTGAGAGCAAAGCGTGAGGTTAAACGGCCTGACACGGGGTGACAAGCAGCTAGTTCTAATTCACTGATAGCATGAAATCGGCGCGTAAGTTGGCCTTTTGTGGCCAGGATGTTCCTTCTGTGAATCTCTTCCTTTCTTTTCCTCTTCCGTGTGAAAGCTTTTCCCAACCTTTAGGCCCCCGCCGGTATCTCTGCTCTCGGTTCTCGCCGCTCACCTCCCTCGAACCGCTGACAGTTCAATTCTCTGCCTGCTTCCCCTCCTGCCCCTCTGTCTTTGTTACACGGCTCGTGCTGCTCTTCGCACGGGATCTCCCTCCCTATCTCCAGCAGCCAGGCTCCAATCTTCTCCCTTGAAAGCTTTCTTTTAAACCATTTGGCTGATAAATTCCGTTAATCTGCTCTCTCAGACAGAACCCTCCTCCAGGCCACTTAAGGTATTGTGTACTCCCCGTTCGGTTGCAGGCTCCTTGTGGCAGAGGGGGCCTGGTTTTGTATCCGATACCCAGCTGAGCGTACGCTTGGCGCTTGGCAAAACAAATTAGGAAAAGGATTGGATGAAAAGGGACTTGTCTGGAGCTCGGGAGAATAGCTGAAACACCGGCCTCTCCGAGGCAGTCAAGGTGCATTAGCAAAGCTGTCTGGCGCCCGCTTGCCTTTGGCTTATGCTTCTGCTCATTTTGCACTTCTGTGAAGACCAAGCAGCTCGTGTTCTAGAAGGGAAATAAATCTTCGCCGAGGATAGTCAGACCGGGCGAAATGCACAAGGGCACACAGCTAAGAAGGGTAGGGATAATCTGCGGGGTGAAGTGAATTACCACTGCCCAACGGCGTACAGCCAGTACGCTCCCCTGAGAGTTCTCAGCCAGTTAGAGCTCAGGTTTTTTGTTTGGTTGGTCGTTTGGGGTTTTTGGTTTTGTTTTTGTTTTTTCTCTCTTTTCTATGTCACGGTGAGTAAAATCAATGTCAACTGGCGAAGTGTGATTATTTTAGCAGATTTGATCACCTTCACAAGAGCTGGGCTATTTTAATGGCAAGATCTTGCAATGAAAAGGTTCAGTGCTTTTGCTGTCAAGCTGCCATCAGGAGGAAGATGCAATCACAGCTGCCCTTTAAGAAAGCACAGATCACAGAGAATCACAGAATCACAGCATCTTCTTGGTTGGAAGGGACCTTTGACATCATCGAGTCCAACCACAAAAAAAAAACAAACCAAAACCGAAAACAAACCACCAAACACCAAAACCAAAACAAAAACAAAAACAAAAACCAACAATCTCGGGCACTAGAGCATGCCCTCAAGTGCCATGTCTACATGTTCCTTAAATACCTCCAGGGATGGCGGCTCCACCACCTCCCTGGGCAGGCTGTTCCAGTGCCTGACCACTCTCTCTGTAAAGTCATTCTTCCTGATATCTAATCTAATCCTCCCCTGCCCCAACTTCAGACCATTTCCTCTGCTCCTGTCATTATTCCCTTGGGAGAAGAGGCCATCACCCACCTCTCTACACCCTCCTTTCAGGGAGTTGTAGAGGGCAACGAGGTCCCCCCTCAGCCTCCTCTTCTCCAAACTAAACATGCCCAGTTCCCTCAGCCTCTCCTCCTATGACTTGTTCTCCAGACCTCTCACCAGCTTGGTGGCTCTCCTCTGGACACGCTCCAGCAGCTCAATGTCCTTCCTGTAGTGAGGGGCCCAGAACTGAACACAGCCCTCGAGGTGAGGCCTCACCAGTGCCCAGTACAGAGGCACCATCACTTCTCTCCTCCCGCTGGCCACGCTGTTCCTGACACAGGCCAGGATGCCGTTGGCCTTCTTGGCCACCTGGGCACACTGCTGGCTCATGTTAAGCCAGCTGTCCATCAAAACCCCCAGGTCCTTTTCTGCTGGGCAGCTTTCCAGCCACTCTTCCCCAAGCCTGGAGCGTTGCCTGGGGTTGTCAGATCAAAGTCCCTTTCCTTCCTTTAGTAAAAATTTATTTTCAAACTCCTTTTGATTAGCTCCCTGTGACTAATTCTCTCTCTTAATGGCAGCAGAGTGGATCTCCACCTCAATCTCTCGAAGTAACAGGTCTCTAAATTTGATGTATAGTTGGGAAATCTTAATGCTGTAAGAAACCTAACAAACAGCAATAAATAGAAACCTTAAAAGCAATGGTGAAATACTTGAAATCAATATTGCCAGCTTGTCAGTAGTCCCTGTGAGGGATTCAAAAGGTGAGCAATAGTTGATTGTGGCCCTGTATGTTCAGTTGTGGTTTGTTTGGGTTTTTTCCCTCTGGCTTATGCCTCATTCTGGATTATTTTGGGTGGGTTTTAATTCTGCTTTGTTCATTCCTCCTCTCTGAAAGTCTCAGGCAAGAAATTGCTGCTCGGTTTTGTTCGGAGCTGGATTCCTCCTCGCTGCCTCAACCGTGTTCCCTGTGTTAGAGCTGCTCAGTGGCGCTGGGGTAATTTCTTTTTATCACGTTTTTGGACAGGAAAAGAAATCATGGCCATGCTGAGACTGAGAGCTGGAGATGAGAAAACCAACGTGAGGAAATCTGCTCTCCAGGTACGGTGTTTTCACCTGCTCCCCTGTTCCCAGTCATTACCCACAATGCCCTTAAAAATAAATAATTAGGCAGTGGCACTGTAACGAGCTGTATGGAACCTTGCCCACCTGTAGCTTCCTGCTATTCCTGCAGAGAGCCTCCAGGCCTTAAGGAGGTCGCGCTTGCTAATTCCTCATAAGTAAATAATGCGAGCATGATGATGGAAAATTTTTCTAGTACTCTTGCTGGCGTTCTCTCGTTCCGTCATTTAGAAAGAGAGGCTCTTTTCAAATGTCAATAGGCATTTCAATTAAACGACTTCCGTATAAACTGAAGCATATTAGCTGCTCAGTTTGTTTTGACCTTGTTAACAAAGAGATTAGGTTATATCCAGATTCTTTTGGAGGGACGCGTTGCTTTGCTTTTTGTTCTTTTTTTTTTAATGAGATCATTAGCTTTTAAAGATAATGCTTCAAGGAAAATTTCATCATCTGCTGTTGACTGCCTTCCTCTGTTAGTCCTCTTCACTCCAGCTCTTCCTCCTCAGCTCACACACTGATTTGAGCTTCTCGAGTTAAGGCTTTACAATTGCTTGGGTTTGATGCTTTTTCATTTTAGAAAAAATAAACAAAATCCCCTCTTCCTTATTACCAGGTAAAAGACATGAGTCACACAAGAGACACATTATTTTCAAGGGGAAATTGTGACATTCACTCTATCCGAATGCTGTTATGAAACCGGAATGACTGAAAAAAATGCTTTCTGTTTTGTTCTACATCTCTGGTGGTGCCCAATACTCATAAATTGCTAATGTGATGTTTCACTCTCGCTGAGATAAATTAATCTCTAGTTGAAGTTGGTAGGGGGTAGATTGTATTTCTGATTTGCTACCCGATGCGCGTGGCCTGTATTCCCAAACAAAGTTATGCCGGTGTTTGGCTTCCAGGTTTTTATGAACATCCTGAAGCACAAAGTCATCCCTTGCACTGCAGAAGATTTGTCCACCCTTCAAGACCGTTGCCGGGACCCCGCTGTTTCCGTGCGGAAACAGGCCCTGCAGTCTATAACGGAGCTCCTCGTGGTGAGAAAAAATACCGTGAATTCTTACGCAGACCCGAGATGAGCAAACTGTGGGTTAAAAGAAGGAGGAAACAGCCAAATCAGTTGTTCATTCAGCAGATTTCATTTTATGACTGTCTTTTAATTTTTTTTTTATTACCTTTTGACTTGTAAGTCATGACTCATTCTTATACGTACTTGTGATTTATGTAGGATGCTTCCAACTGTTGGAAACATTTATTTTCCTGGCTGTTGATTTATCTGTCATGGAGAAAATGTTTATGTTGCTGGCCTTCTCAAGTTAAAAAAAAAAACCCTGAATCACTTTACTAAGATGTAATGTGTAGATGATAGCACTGCAATATTTTTCCTTCTTTTCTATTTATTCACGAAGGGTTAGTAACTGAGGCTTGGAGCATAGGGTTTATATTAAGCAAAGCTCTTTTTTTTTTAGTGTTAAATCTGTACAGCTTTAACATGATACTGTTATAATTATTTATAGGGTTTCAAAACCAAGTATTACAGTACTTTAGCAGAAGTCCCACGTAGCTTGATACGATCAAATACCTTGTGGTGTCAAGGAGATACAAGTTCCCTTGTCCCACGTGCTGCCATGTTGCTAGTTGAGCTTTATTAGAATTTATTTTTAAAGTTAGTAGCCCAATCTGGAGGTTTCTAGGCCTTTGCTGCTCTTCCCCGTGCATATAGGATCCTATACTGATTTAAAAATGTTGCTAATACACGGTGTGTTTCTCTCAGTCCCAGCACAGTAACGTTCTAGTGCAGAAGGCCTGGTTAAACGGAGTGGTGCCTGTTGTGATGGACGCTGAAAGTTCTGTCCAAGAAAAGGCCTTGGATTGCCTTGATCAGCTCTTGCTTCAACATATAAAACATTATAATAAATTCAGGAGCGAAGATGAAAGGCAGGCTCTGGCGTGGGATCTCCTCACCCTCTTGACTTCAGAAAGCCAGGAGCTGAAGTAAGTGCGGTTTTCCCTTCCTTGTAGGCTCTGATGGCTTCTCCCTAACAGCCCTTTGTCCGGCGCGTCCTATGTTTTTTTTGCCTTTACTCTTAGCATTCAGGGACAACATGGTTTTTTTACTTTTAATCCTGTTAGAATACGCAACTTTGCCTCTACAGAAGGAAATTGCCTGTTGACTGGAGGACTGAGATAAGAGTTTATACTCTCAGCGTTCTCATTCGCTGTGTGGCCGCAGACCATTAGTTATCACAGGTTACATACTGTTTAAATGCACGTGCCGTTTTTTGTGCAAAGACAAGAAACCAAATTTATTGGGGCTTTTTTTAAGCTATTTGAATTCCCTGCTTGAAATAGTCAGTATAAGCACATATTACTGCTAGAGATGGAAACTGTCGTGTTGTTCCTGGGCCAGAAGAGCACGGACCAGCTGGCAGTGGGTGAGAAAAAAGCAGTTTTCCTTTGTGTCCTTACCTGTGCTCTCTCCCTGAACTCCAGTGTTCATGTACAGGAATGTTACACGCTGTTCTTGATGTGTTGATAGCAGCATGAATATTTAAGTCAAATGGAGGTGTTCTGATGACACAAGTAAGAGAAGATATATAAAGAAAGGAGAACAACACTTTTTATTAATTCCAATGTACAATATGTTACTTGTCTTACGACAAATAGGATTATTCTGCCTTATGCAGAATGCTGTGGGAAGAAGCAGAAGAAATGGGATGACACACAGTATGACAAGGACACAACATTGATTAAAGACAGCTGTATGTTTATTAGTCAACAGGGCATAATAGCTTAGAAATAGAAAATGAGATAGTGGTTGTGCTGCCTCGCCAATCTGTGAAACTGTCAGTGTTCTAATTTGGGCTATTTTAGAACATAATTTGCAGATTCATGGCACCTTTTTCTTCATGACCTTAGAGTACCTTGCAGCTTGATAAATCTCAGAACTCTTTCAACGTGAAGTAGGTAATTGGAGATAAATAGAAGAAGGGGCAAGTTATGGTGCCTTAACACGACTGTATCCTGTCCCATTATGGGTATTAAATTACAGCTACTAGAAAGTCTTTGTTACAGATGGCTGAAATTATATTTTCTTGATGTGTCACGGTATTAGTTGAACCTTCTGTCTTCCTGACACACAGCGCTGCATCCCTGCTTGTGTGCCAGGTCTGCAGTGTATCACAACATCAACTGAAAGACTGCAAATATTTCGAGTAAAATATGTAGCAGAAATCCTGACATATTCGGAGTAGTGGGAATGCCAGGAGAGAGCAGCTTTGTTGCGTTGCCCAGTGTATCCTGGGCAGGGATGTTGCATTTTACTGCCAACGTCCAAGACCAAGCGTTTTGTTTTGTCCTTCTTTAACTTACTTTTCTTTCTTCCTTGCAGCCGTTACTTCAACAAAGCTTTTCATATGTGGTCCAGGCAGAATAAGTTCACCTCCACCTTCATCAATAACGTCATGTCTCACGTGGAAACGGAACATGCTGTACCGGCTTGGATGTTGCTCGCAAAGGTGGCGGGTTCTTCACCCAAGCTGGATTATTCCAAGGTCATCGAATCCTGGGACAATGTCAGCAGGTATCTGTGCGCTTTGAACACCATCCTCCATTCTGCAGGAAAGAGATGGGGGTGAAGAGGAGGGACAAAGTGAGTGAGCACTTGCTGTCCTTCCATGGGCAGAGCGACATTTAGCTGCTCAGATCTCAGTTCTTTATTCAGGCAGCAGCAGGTTTGGCAGCAAGGGGGCAAGTAATCATAGAATTATAGAATCATAGAATGGTTAGAGTTGGAAGGGACCTTAAAGATCATCGAGTTCCAGCCCCCCTGCCATGGGCAGGGACACCTCCATTAGAGCAGGTTGCTCAAAGCCCCATCCAGCCTGGCCTTAAACACTTCCAGGGATGGGGCGTCCACAACTTCCCTGGGCAAACGGCCCATGGATTTCTGCAGTGACCAACTCTTACCTTGAGCTCTTTGAGTTTTCATTTGGTTTGACATGTCTGCCTTAATAACGCATGTCCCAACCGAAAAGACTTTCCTCCTGTGACTTGGTGTTGTTCCTTAGCGTTGATGTTAGTTTGTCTGCTCTACTGTTTTTCAGGCAGCAGAACACGAGCGTTGATACTATGGGACACATACTGTGTGTCATCGGTCACGTTGCAAAGCATCTCCCCAAAAGCACCTGCGAGAGGCTGATCGGTGAGCAGCCCTGAGGAACTGCAGAGGGGGAGGCAGGTTCATGCCTCCCGTCTTATTCCTTCTCCATAAGCAGATGATAAGCTTGGAAAACACTCATTTGTGTGTGTGTGATCTGCTTTTCAGATAGCATCAAGTGCTGGCTGAGGGACTCTCAGTGTCCCCTGGAGGTGATTAGCCCAGCGGTGGAAGCTCTGCAGAAGCTCTGCCGTGCGTATGCAGATGTGCCGGAGGAGGCACAGGTGTGACTTAAAATACATCTTTTAAAATAGCTTGTTTCACACTTAGGAGGGCTGTTTGTTGAAGGCAGTTCAGTTTCCAGCCTGTGCGTTGATGAGCTCGCTAAAAAAAGAGGATCTGACTCCAACAACTTGAGTCTGTTCCGCTCAGGTCTCGCTTCCTCTGCTGCAGTTGTGCTGGCCAGCATCCCATAGCTAAGGATGGATTGCAAAGAATCTTCTTTCTTTAGAAGGATTTTTGTTTTTTCCCCACCTGAAATGCCTTGCATTTGCCTTCTCTCAAAGTTTACAGAGTTCCTAAAGGGGACCTATTGCTGTGCCTTTGTGATAGCAGCTATTTCTCAGGCTTGGTCCAGTTCAAAGCTGTAGGTTTACAGTATAAACTCAGATTATTCTATATCAGAGCTGCTGTAGATACACATATTTTCTAGACCTCTTTCGTGGGACCAAATAGGGAGTGAATAACACATTATTTGCACATTTCTCTTTTCTGCCCCCATTTCTTTTATGCCATAGCTTTGTTCCATTTCTTTAGTGAGAAGGCAGGCTGTCTTTTGCTGTAAAATAAAGATCTCAGCCAGAGCACAGTTGCAAAAAAGCTAGTGCAGGTCTCTCTTGCTAATGATTTCTCTTTGTGTATATGTTGTATTTCTCTTTCAGTATTGACGGCAGCTATTTTCTAATAGATATCCCAATTAAGTTTAGTAAATAGTATCCAGAACTGCACACTCTGTGCTTCAGAATCATAGAATCATAGAATGGTTAGAGTTGGAAGGGACCTTAAAGATCATCGAGTTCCAACCCCCCTGCCATGGGCAGGGACACCTCCACTAGACCAGGTTGCTCAAACCAGGCTTTTTTTTGTTTCCCCTCCACCCCTTGGAATTTGCATTGGGTTTTCCTTTGAATGGAACTGTATTTTCCAAACAGCATTTACAAATTCATACGGACAACTTCAAACGCGTTGGATAGACATGGAACAGTTGCCTAAATCCTTTTTGTTTAAATCTGTGTGATTTCTATAATGAAGTAAGCTTAGGCCTGTGGATCGTTAAAAGCCAGATTTTCCAAGGTGTTTTGACACTTGCACATGTCCTTTGATGTGCAGGAAGAATTTTAAAGCTCTAAGGCACTGTCTGATTGATTTCAACAGGCCCTGAATTATTAAAAGCTTGTAAGGACTTTCAGATTAGGAATTCACACGTGGACAGATATTACAGCTACATTTTGTTTAATTAATAAATTGCCGAATTAATTTTGTGTAATTATGGAACAGGAGCTGCTCAACCAGGTGTGTGGAGATTTGGTATCCACCTGTGAAAGCTACATTTCGAATATAGTCCTCAAAGAGGATGGAGCAGAGCAGCTGCAGGAAGATCTCTTGGTAAGTCTGGTTCCTCTTCCCAGATTGGCGAAAGGATGGAGGTGGGTTTGAAATCGATGTTCCTTAAAGTTCACACCAATAACTGTGTTACGTAGGAAACTACTGATGTGGAAGCTCGTAATGAAATCTGGTATTTACGGGCCTGGGAGCAGACAACAGTTTTATACATCATAAGTTGCTTTAAGGATGTGATACCCCATGTATTGTTTAATAAAATACGTTTTTTCTTTGCTTTTCCACTCTTAGACGAGCTGCTTGGGAAATAAGTCAGTAAAACCTGTAGAATGCTTTGAGGAGTATTTCAATATCAGTAGATGATGGGGGGTTATATCATATTAGCCCCCCCCCCCCCTTTCTGTTTCAGAGCTTCACCTTCACCTTTAGCCACTGTCTTCTTGAAAGGACTGTGGGAATTTTAAGTTGTTTTTGGAGAAGTACCATACCAACTCCTGCTGACTTAATTTGCAGCTCAGCCTGTGCCTTTTGACTGCAGTGTTGCTTTTTCTCTGCAGGTGAGACACCTCTTCATCTTGGGTGAGGCTGCACAGCAGTGTCCGGCCAAAGTGGAGAAACGCATCTTTCTTCTGATTCAGTCCATTCTGGCTTCTTCTGCCAACGAGGACCAATGTGAGGCTCTCTCCTTAGTGCCTTTCATTTTGAATTTACAGACAACACTGTTTACCAGAAGAGCATGTTTTCTGTTCTTTTCCCAGTATCTAGTTCTCCAGATGGTGAGGAAATTCCAGTTTCTCAGCAGCTCTCCCAGTTCAGAGGATCAGCCATGCCTCCGGTGGTCAGAGCTCACGCCTTCATTACTCTGGGTAAGTGCCATCCTGCTGGCGAAGCGTTCCCTCGTGTACCCAATTCCCACCTTTTTCTGGTTAAAGTTGTGCTCAGAAGCTGTGTCAGTCGTTTTGGGGAACCACGGTGCTCCCTGTTTGCATTGCCTCAGCCCAGAGCTTTTAGCAATGCGAATATCCATGGTAACAAGTCGCACAAACCATCAAAGTGCTGCCATCTACGTGGCTGCTTCTTGAGGTGGTTGATGCATTAATTGTGATCGTTAATTAGCAACGTCCTTCAGGACTGTGCTGTCCTAATCCTCGGAGTTGGCTGCTGTCTGGCTGAAGAACCATCTTAGCTGTGATGAGGTGCTCAACAGAGGATGAGGAAAACTCAGTGCTTTTGGTGCAGTTTAGGGCAGAATAACTGCATGTAGTTACTTGTTCTCCTCGGCGTGAATGAAGAGGAGCTTTCGGAGGAGCCTGGTCAATCTGCATCTCCAGCGTTATGGAGAGCACTGAGTCAAAGTTCTGCTTTTGTAGTCCCTCTGTGATTACCAACGAGTCTCTTCTCTTGCAGATAGTCAGTATTATTCTTCCCTTAACTGCATTGGGAAGCCTTGATACTTTTGTACAGAGCTTAGAAACAGTTAGGGAGAAGGAATGTTAGAATGCAGGCTGTTTTTTATTACGTTGGTTTAGTGATACTTTTAGAGGTGGGTGTCTCCCTGCTATGCCTGTGACAGCTGGGGCTGTTCTTTTTAGCTGCTTTGAATAATACCCTGTACGCAGAAATAGTTCTCTGAAGGAGGGAATTTGGCATAGGGACCCACACTATAGGTCTAAGAGGAGTTTGGAAGAACTCCTGGAAGTATCATTTCTTTGAGAGATCGTGCAGATTGCTCATCAAGTTTCAGCATGTGTTTCATGTTTATTCCCCTGTTTACTTCCTGATTCCTTTCTTGGCTCGCATTGGGCTCGAAGGAAGCCCTAAGCCAGGCTGTGGCGGTTGGGAAGCAGAATATATTCGCAGCGCTGACAGTCTCGTCCCTGTTTCACAGGTAAATTGTGTTTACAGCATGAGGATCTGGCAAAGAAATGCATCGCAGCTCTAGCTCGAGAGCTGGAGGTGTCCCACGATGTGGCCGTTCGCAATAACGTTGTCATCGTTATGTGTGATCTGTGTATCCGCTACACGTCCATGGTGGACAGATACGTGCCCAACATCTCGTTGTGTCTGAAGGACCCAGATCCCTTCATCCGTAAGCAGACGCTAATCCTGCTCACCAACCTTCTGCAGGTAAAGAGAGTCCTAAGCACATGTCTGACAACCTCTGTCGTGCAACCTGTCCTGGGGGTGTATCGCTTGTTCCTTCATTAATCTACGCTTAATCAAGAAGATTTTCAGCTATGTATTTTGTTACAGCTTTTTTTAGGCAGAAATCACATCGAGGACACTTAACACGGTTGGATAATGAGATTATTTTTAGTCAATGGTTACCTCTTTTCTTGCCTTCTCTTTGTTTCGTTGAATTCCCCTCCATTTCACTCCCATATGAATGAATATAACAAGCATCCCAGCACTTTTTCCTCCTGCTGTCTCTGCTTATTGTTCTAAAGATGGAAATGTTGAGAGGCTGAAGATGTTTACCCTCCCAACACTCGTATGAAGCCAACCAAGGCAGATTTGGAGTGCATTTGGCTCTCTGCTGAAGAGCACGTGTGCCTTGGCATGGGAGACCAGATTTTTCACGAGTCTACTTAATAAAAAAGTCTGTTGTAAACCTAAGCACTCACCGCTGTGGCATTTAAGCCGTTTAAAGCATCCTCCAAAACATTGTCTTCCTGGGGTTTATTTTGAGTACCTCCAGCTGAAGTTGTATCGCTTAGTCGTTTGCTCGATGTACATTCTGTATTGCCTTGTGCACCTTGTGGGTTCACGCTAGGGTTTTCCTGATTCAGGTTGAGAATTTATTGTCTGGCCATCTCTTACAGGAGGAGTTTGTGAAATGGAAAGACTGTCTCTTCTTCCGTTTCATCAGCGTCTTGGTGGATCCGAATCCTGATATTGCCAGGTAAAATACTCATCTGTAAAGCAATGAAGGAGTTGAAGGCCAGAGATGTATCCAAAACCAGTCCTGGTTTTGCATCTTCGGCGTGTGGAGAAAAATTGCCGTGAGAGAGCAGATGATTGTCCCATTAATATCTTCACTCGTGCGGTTGTTCACGCTTTAGGGCCTGCAATGGTAGCAAAGGAGTGGAGAACCTCTTCCCGAGGCGTTTGAAGGTCCTAAAGGAGCAAGCTCTGTGTTCTTGGCTGTCTTCAAAACACGCAGCTCTGCTCTATTTTTGACTCTCAGTTATCCAAAAACATGGAATTTTTGAAAGAAGCCTTTATGAAATCTTCCTCATGGATTTCTACCAGCCTCTGGCTTGAGTGCCAGTTTTGTTTTAGGAGTAGGATTAAATAGTCTCTTTGTCTTTTTATGCCTTCTACCACATTTTTTAATACTTTGACATGTAAGAAGAATTCTGCACACTGGCTTTAAGTGCATGTTTGTGAAGTTTTTGTGGGTTTCAGAGCCTCAAGCCGCTCTGTTACGTGAGAAATGAGAGCGGGGCAGGTCTCTCTAAGGACGGTAGATGATGCGGGGATGCTGGATGCAGAGGAGGCTTGGACACCTTGCTGCTTGCTTCTACCTGAAACAGTCACAGAATCACAGACTCTTCATGGTTGGAAGGGACCTTTGAGATCATCGAGTCCAACCATACACACACACAAAAACAAAACACCCAACCGTCCATCTGGAGATGGGTGTTTCCAGGCCCATCATTGCTTACTAGTGCATATTCACCCTTTCTTTTCTCTTCAGTGAGTTTTTAATATGTAAAAATGTCTTTCCAGTAGATGGTGACATTGCAACATCGTGTTCCTAGAGCTGCGGCTAAAGGCTCTTTGGGAGCCTTTTTCTTTGCATCTGCATTCAGTGACTGCATCCAGACAAAACCACGTTCCTCAAGTCTGGGATTGACTTGCAGGACTTCTGGTGATTAACTTTTTCGCGAAGCGCTGTAGGTGTCTCAGCCACATGGGAGCTTAAGTTATTTAAATAATGAAAGCGTTGTGCCCGGATTCAAGTTCAAATTTACTTCTGTCTCTGTTTACTTTAATGGCAAAAAAATGAAGTGGTATTGTGGATGCTGAAAACGTCCGTCTCTCTGGATGAAAAAAAGGCTTAAAGTCAATAAGCTGATATCCCTGTTCGAGCCCAGATGGAGCTAGGCAAGAATTAAATGTGGTATGGAGGGAGACTTGGCAGAGGAAAGCCATCTGCCTTCTTTATGGCTTGTGGACCCTGCACTGTGTTTCGGGGGTGGCTTTTTGAAACTGCCTGATGATAAACTCTTTCTTTTCCTCCTTTCTAGGTTTGCAGAGTTCTGCCTGGTCCATCTCTTGCTGAAGAGGAATCCGGGAATGTTCTCCCAACACTTCATTGAGTGCATCTTCCATTTCAATAGCTACGAGAAACACGAGAAGTACAACAGGTTCCCCCAGAGCGTGCGGTCAGTTGAACACGTTTAAATCTCCTTATTGCTAAACGAGGGGCCGTCTGGCCGTGCAGCTTTTGGTTGCAGCAAAGCGCTTCATGGTGGTTTATAATTACGCATGCAGTAGGGGGGAAACCGTGTTAAATTAGTGTCCTGCCTGCCCTGTGACACTTCTGGGAGGACTTCTGCATGTAATTTGTGGGAGTGTGTGGTATCCTAACAGGTTAATGGGTCTTGAAAGTGACATTCAAATATTCCTGGCTGATTTAAAGTCTTATTATTTCTGCGAGTTCCCATAACGTGACGTGGCCCTTGTAAAATGCCTTGCTTGTACCACAGGGCGAAGAATCTCTTCTCTCTGAAGGGAAAAGATAACAAAGAAAAAAGGATGCGTATCTACAGGTTCCTGCTGGACCACTTTACAGATGAGCAGAGGTTCAGCATCACAACAAAGATCAGCCACAGCATCCTCGGTAAGGATCTGTCTTGAAAAATGTGGCAGACAGAGAACGGGTGTCTGTATAAAGCCACCGGGCTCTCAGTCCAGCCGTGTTGTCTTTGCTGGTGGAAATAAATCCCGCTTATTTCTTCCCTGCATGTTCCAGCGTGCTTTGTGGATAATGTCCTTCCGTTGGACCTGGAAGCCAGCGAGCTGCTCTCGGATACGTTCGCAGTCCTTAGCTGTAAAGAAATCAAGCTGTCGACTATGAGATCCAAACCCGAAGAAGACATTCAGCCCGATGAGGATGAAATGGCAATGGCCAACGCCGTCATGCAGGTGGCGCAGAAAAAACTCATCTCGCAGGTGAATGGCACTCGGTCTGGTGTGGGACTGGCCACCATACTGGGAGGGATTTTACCTTCCTGTGACAGAGAAACTCGTGCAAAAATTATGCAAGTAACACAGCGATGCCGGTGACATGCCGTGCCCGTAGGCTGGTACTCGGGCTCTGTCTGTAGGCCCACCCTGATCTGAAGGCAATTTGCCTTCAGTGTGAGAACTGCCTGAATTAGTGATGTATCTTAAAAGATTCCACTTAGGTTAAAAGCCTGCGTACACGCGTGTGGCGTGAGAGCAGGCTTAATTGTGGTAATTCCCTTGCTGGAGAGTGATAACTCCTCTCGCTTAGGCCGTTCAGAGTGGCTTTTCCTTTATTGCATCGTGTAACTGTCCATGCCTTGTTCAAACAAAGGTTCAGAAGAAGAACTTCATAGAAAATATCATCCCAATAATCACGTCGCTCAAGTCTTTGATGGAGCAGAAGAGGATCCCAGCTCTTAGGGACCTTATGAACTACCTGCGGGTAAGGGGAAGTGTTTTCTTGTTGGGTTTTTTTTTTTTTCCCCTCCCCTGAGTTAATTGTTCGACGTGCAATCAGTAATGGAAGGAACAGCTTCTTAGAAGGAATTTAGGAGGCATATGATGTTGTGACACTGCCACTGTGTTAAATAATGTGGGAAGTGGGGGGATTTTAGATAAGGATCTCGCAGTGTGCTACGTGTGAGCCTCCTCACTGGAACGTGGGCAGAAAGCTTGAACGCTGGGAAGCTTTTTCATGTTCTGAAGTACAAATTGGAATCGAAACTCTTAGTCTGTTAAAAACACCTCTGCTCTACCAACTGGTATTTCCTTTTGCACTTAAGCAGCTGTGATCTGAATGGGGACATGAATCAGTCGTCAGGAGAGATTTCTGAAAGGGTTTAAACATTCCTTATTGCTCCAGGAAATGATGCAAGATTACCGAAACGAAATCAAAGACTTCTTTGCTGTGGACAAGCAGCTGGCGGCCGAGCTGGAGTATGATATGAAGAAATACGAAGAGCAGCTGGCCAGGGAGAAGGAGTCAGACCAAGAGCAGGTCTCGGCAGCGCAGGCAGAGGTTGGTGGTGCCATTAAATCTGTCCACGTACTGTCTTCTCTGCTAAAGTCTGTGTATGTGTAACTGCGGACCTCCTTACAGCACTTGCAACAGGATGGATGTGTGATGTTCTCATACCTCTTCGCGTTTGCTGACAGAAACGTTGGTTTCAGAGTCATTTAATACACTTACAAAAACAACAAACCACCCACATAAGCCAAAGAGGAGCAGCAAACAATTAACGTAAAAAGAATTCAATTTAAAGGGAAAACCAAGTCTAATTTGCCACCAGCTGTGCTTACATGTCGTGTGGCTCTCTGTTCCCAGAGTGATAAACAGGTCAAAAAGAAAAGGGTTCATTTTGTCTGGCTTCAGGTGTATACAGAGAGGCAACTTAATCTGTTCTAGTCATGCAGATCCTCTTCTAAAGTCAATGCAAAGAAATAAGGATGTGCTTGGGTCAACTGTCCTAAGCTATTTTAGATACTTGCCTTAAGATGAGATGACTTCTACCCTGGAAGTACCTTTCTCTCTCTGCTGACTTGAAAAGAGCACCTATATATAGACCTCTAAACTGGGACATACGTATCCCATCCAGACTTCCTATTCACTTCTTGTTAAAATTTTGGCCAAATAAATTCTTTCTCCCTAGAACCCCTTTACATCCATCCAAAGGCCGTTTTTAATCACACAGGGTGTGGGTCTAAGCTTCTTGTAGCTTCTTTTCTACACTTGTATCTATTAGATATATGATCTCTTCTCCCGTTTTCTGTAGCAACCTCCATCTTTGGAGAGAGCTGTGCCTTCGGGTGGTTGGAATAATAATGCTAAGTCTCCTGTAAGTGGGAGACAGTCCTCGCCAGCTGCATCAAATCCTTCCTCTGTGCCTTCTGAGTTCACTACACCTAGCGCTGGTGTTCGGAGACAGCCGTTATTCGGTCGCAGGTATGGATTTCTGTCTATATTACCAGTTATAATATGCCACAGAGCTGTTGCTTTGCTTATCCCACTCCTTACTTAGCGGGATGAGAGTCACCAGTGTTGCAGCATAATCTTCTCCATTACATTTGGTGTTTAAGATCATAAGGGATTGGAAGGGGACAGGTCTCTCTCCTCATTACGTGCATCTCATCCGGGCTTGGAGGAGGAAATCAATGTTTCTGTCCTGTTTTTTGCCCTGTAGGCCAGCATCCTTGAGCACGCTTGCCATCCTGAACTCTGCCAGGAAAGCAATGGAAGCCAGAAGCAAACAGCGTAGCAAGAGTGTTGGAAGCAGTTCATCGGCCGCATCGCTTCCATCGAGCACCGCTGGCAGCAAGCAGGGTAGGAAGCTTTCTGCAAACTTGGACTAGATCTGGTTGACACAGCCCGATCGTCAGACCCTTGAACGCATTTCTGTTCTTAATTATTTCCTTGTTATTTCTAGCATCCTTCCAAAGCCTGAATCAACAGTCTACCGGGGCAAACGTTACTGTGTTGGGCCGCGCCATCAGCACACCAGAGCGTAAGTGTAACCCAAAGGAACCCTTCCCAAATTGGGCTGAGCACTCGTTCTCTGAGAGAGGTAGCAACGCATGGCTCCCCTAAAGAGCAGAGAAAATTACTCACTGACAGCCGTAGATTATTTATTTATCTAAATGGTTGTAGTAAATAAGAACTGTTCTGAAACTGAAGGTCTCAGGTGAATGATGTACACAGGAAAGGACAGTCCAATACGGTCTCCGTTTACGTGTCACGGGTTATTATAGTGTTGAGTCAGTGCAGGAGAGTGTTTATTTTGGGCTGCTGAAGTAACAGAGCTACTGCCCTTTCTTCCTTCATTGACTCTGGGGTGCCGACGAGGCACGTTGTCATGGTTCCTTAATAGCATGCGTTGCCCGAAGGGTGCAGGATTCTGTTGCACTGAGGCACTTGCTGTCCTTACCTCTGGAGGCATAGCTTGGCATTTTTAGACTGAACTACAGAATCCTGCTGCAGAGGGAAATACTCAAGGTCTGATCCTTTTCAGCTCTAAGATAGGGGCTTCCTGTTGTCCAGACAAAGGATCTAAGGTGAGCTACAACCTGCTTCTAGTGAGCTGTGACAATTGTAAGAGAACACACAGGTCTGCTCACGTGGGATTAATAACCTGCACAGTCATTTCTGAGTGTGTCTGTGTGTTCTACCCTAAAAAAGAACTGAACTGAGCATCGGAGAAGGAATGATTTGGGTTTTTTTGTACTCTGCTGTGGAAATTAAAGTAAAAACACACAGAGAGGAGTCTCTAATACCCAAATGGTGAGAGTCTGCTGTGCTCGCGTCCACTGCAGCTGAACTGCCCTCTCCCAAAACCTGACCTTCAAAAGTTAGGTTTTATTGCAATGCTTCCTGACAGCCCCGCAGCGTTTCTGCACGCGCAAGAGGCAGTCACAGTAAATGACAAACGGAGCTGAGCTCCAGCAGCAGCTTCCCTTCCTCTATGTCAATGCGCTGCTGAACTCCTTTAGGGCATCTCAGTTGCGAATTGTGAGTGTGATGAACACCCTCATGCACACGCTGTGGTTAAACTGGGAGCACAGGTGGGCGCCCCACAGGTCTCCTCTCTCATTAGGCAGCTGGGAATTGTTGCGGGGAGGGGTGGATCTGCCAGAAGCAGAGGTGTCCGACTGTTCCCTCCGCCTGTATCTGTGCAGACCCTGCACGCACACGGGGGAGCACACGCCATGTAGCCCATAAGGCAGGCAGCTGGGCAAGCTCTCTGCAAATACCTGACACCCGCGAGCGGGCAGAGATGTGCATCCAGCGGAAAATCTGACCCTTCTCTTCCCCCTGCGCTCCGCCGTGTGGCTCCATTTGTCTCCCTCGATGTTTCTCTCCGCTGCCTGAGCAACACGCCATGATCTTCGTGGAAAAAAAAAAAATTAAAAAAAAAAAAAAAAATTAGGGGCATGTTTTAAGAGAGCAAAAATCTTTAAGAAGTCTATAATCTATATCTCTGTCTGGAAGCTCGCACGGCTGTTTCTCTTAAGCACCATATGGTGAAGAAGGAGGAGGAGAGGGCCGAATTCCTACTTTGCTTCGAGGCAGCCTGTGTCCTTCAGCGGGGAGACAAACTGTACAGAGCGGTGTCATCACTCCAGTTAGCGTGTGCTGAGCCATCTGCGTGGTGGCGGCTGGGTCTTGCTGGCTGATAGACAACCCAAAGAAAACATCTTTATTTCTCTGAAACTCTTGGGAGCTGCAGTTCTTTGCAAACCGTTTTGTACTTGAGAAGTTAAGAACAGCTGTCTCTTCTCTTTACTTTATACGACTGTTCTGGCTGTCACTCTGTCCCCTGCTGTCTTTGGGTCTCCTCAACTCCTGCTCCTCGCTTTGAGAAAGGCCTAGTGGGTCTGGGCAAGCGTAGATTCCTTCCCTGTGGTCCATAAACACGTGTTGTGAAGATGCCACCTTGGACTGCATGGGAAGCCCTACTTGATGACAGTTCCTTTACCGTTTCCTTCCTTCCTTTCACATAAACTTCTCATTAATCAAGGTAACTTGTTAAGGCACACACTGCACAAAGTCAGGTCACTTGGATGGAGCACCTCCCCTATGAAGCCAGGCTGAGAGAGCTGGGGTTGTTCAGCCTGGAGAAGAGAAGGCTCCGGGGACACCTCATAGCAGCCTTCCAATATCTGAAGGGAGCCTCCAGGAGAGCCGGAGAGGGACTCTTTGTCAGGAAGTGTAGTGACAGGACAAGGGGTAATGGTTTTAAATTGGAAGAGGGGAGATTGAGATTAGATATTAGGAGGAAATTCTTTGCTGTGAGGGTGGTGAGGCACTGGAACAGGTTGCCCAGGGAAGTTGTGGCTGCCCCATCCCTGGAAGTGTTTAAGGCCAGGCTGGATGGGGCTTTGAGCAACCTGCTCTAGTGGAGGTGTCCCTGCCCATGGCAGGGGGGTTGGAACTCGATGATCTTTAAGGTCCCTTCCAACTCTAACCATTCTATGATTCTAGGATTCCAGGTCAGGCCTGAGAGATGCAGAGGTCAACCAAGGCAGATAGATTTAGTTGGATTTCACCTACAAGCTTCAGTGGTTCCCTTCCAGGATGGGGAAGTAGCTGAAAAGCAAACCCAGTTATCTGTAGAGAGAAGTCCTTTCGGCAGAGTTTCCAACTCCTGCCCTATAAAGCACTTTCTGCCTTAATTCCTTGTGAAAGGTTCTGGGAAACACGAGCATAAAACAGAGCGTTGAGTAAAGTAAAATCTGAATATTGTGACATCTCTCCTGAGGTAAGTGATAGGAAAAGAGACAGCTGACAACCACGGCCTGTTCAGGCAAGCTAAATTCTACCTTGCCTCCTTGTCAAGTGATTCCTCCTTCCTGGCTGCCGGCAGTTCCTTACGGAAGGGCCACTCAGGTCCTTTGTCAGTCCTCGGGGGCTCCATGTTCTGCCTTTAGACAAAGCACGGTCTGAATCTAACACGTTGTGAAGGGTGACAAAGCTTCAGCGGGAGGTTTGGCTCTCCCACCCCAGTTGGACAAGGAGGTGCGTGGCTGAGGTCCCATATTTAAATTAATTTCTTTGACCTACAAGGAAGGCCGTGAGTCTGGAGTGTGAAGCTGACGCGCACAGATCGCCCATCAGGTTCAGTTTTGGGGCTGGATGGGAGACACCGGGATCTGCTGGGCTGGAAAAGAGAGATTGTCTGTGTGGGGGATATGCTTATTCTGTGACACTTCAGTCTTCTCCTACAGCGTGCCTTGCCCTCTGGCTGTGTCATAAGCCGATTGCGAATGCCCTGTGTTTTTTCTTGCAGAGACCATTAATGAATTGACTTTTGGTGCTGGGGTCAGTTACATCAGCTTGACGCACTCACCCGGTTCAGCTCCAGGCAAGTTATCTGTGTGATTCTAACTTGAGGGGGGAGGAAACACACCACCACCACCCCCACCACCCCCAAAATGATCAAATCTGTGGCGTTTTTTAAAATATGAAAATATATGCATTATTTGCAGAGAATAAAGAGGCTGAGGATGTGCCAAGAGATATTATCTGTTTGCTATCACCCGAGAAACCGTAAGTTCAACCCTGGTCTGAAACAGCAATCGCAGTGAGAAAGATTGCTCAAGTGCTTTTAAAATAAATGGTCCTTCTGCTTCCTTCTTCCAGCCCGTCCCTGCCACGGGAGTGGAAAGTAGAATCCCCAGCAAGGAAAAAAAGCAGCCAATGTGTCCCTCTGAGGCGGTCCCAGCGGAGAACTCCACTGAAACCAGACAACTGAGCCCTCCATTGAACTTCTGTACAGAAGCATCATGTTGCCTGAAATCTGTCCTTTTCCTCTGTAATTATAAATCACTGCGGGCACACGTCCTTCCTTCCTTATCTATTCTTATTTGGTTTTTATGTGAAACTGTCTAGAATATGGGCATACAAAGCCCGTATTAACATATGTATGTATTATAAGCTGCTGCTGTTGACGAAAGCCGCAGCATAAAGGGAGGTTTGCTCTTCACTCACAGGATGTATAATTTGTCCATTTGGAAAAGTAGGAGCATGATGTTGCCACAAGCTCAGCAATAAACGCATTTATCACAGCTTGCAGGGAAGCGAGTGGCTCAGCTTATTCACTCCATCCCTCATTGTCCCTCTTGCTTATATACTAAAGTTGCTTTAATTTGAACCAAGGTAAAAGCAGCTTGTCGCTGCCACCCCCCCCCAAATCTGGTAATTGCACGCTACATCACCTCCTGTTTGTCGTGCGTTCTCCCGTGTGTATGAACAGCCTTCATGTTTTTATATGGAATATTTCCATTCTTCAACTATGTTATTTCCAACTATTAACATTTTATGAAAATAAATGGTTCCAGAATTAATTCCACCCACGGCTTCTCCCCTCATCTTGATCTGACAGAGAAATTATTTTTTTTCTATAGATTTCTACAGCCTCAAAGTCTCTTCTACTACATCGCTGGTATCTTAGGCATTCAGTTCAATTAATGTGGGACCCAGCAGCTTTTAAATATAGACTCTTATTTGACTACAAGCAGGATATGAGTAACTCGCTAAAATCAAGGTTGGTAAGTCACATACATGGCTTTGTGCTCTGCGCAGATAACTTATTTATCCTAAATGTGCTGTGGAAATGCGGGAATCTGACCATTCCCGACTCCCTCTGACGCCGTGTGAACCCAACAGAAGTTTTTCCCGTTGTTAACTTCCATTCCAGAGCTCTTGCCCTAGATATTATTGAAACTTGAAAACGGAATCTGTTTTATTCATGCTGGTTTGTCTTATTCAGGCAAGAACAACGGAAACGGGGAAGGCTTTTCTTCACAAGCAGAAACAAAGAGGCTGAGCGCGCTTTTGCCACAGCCCTTCCAGAGGCACTTACCTCCTGCTCCGGAATCCCATAATTTGGCCTCACTTTCCCTATTCAGTTTTGAAGATCACAGAAACCTTTAAGGGAGGTTAAACTTTATTCTCAAAATCAAAGGAAAAACCCGGGAACAGGGGATGTATGGAACGGCTTTGGCTTAAGCGATGGACAGTTATGGCCACATCTATTTATTTTGTGCCTTCTCTCCTGCCTTACAATATTATTTAACCTCTTTGAATGGTAAATTGGAATAGTTTATTTTCTAACTGGTGCTGTTCTAGTTTTTGTTCTGTTCTTGAGCAGTATTGAGATGAGCTTTACCTTGTCTTCTCTAGAGATAGACCAACGTCCAGGAATAAACTGATAAACAGCAACGTTCCTTGGACTTTCTGTAACCTTCAGCCCAATGCAAGTCTCTCTCTCTGACAGAAGAGACCTTCCCTTATTTCACTAAACTGAAAACAGAAGCCTCCAATAATATGGCTGTTTAAAACCAAAACCAAAGAAAAAAACCTACAAGAATGCTTTATAGCTTGGTATTTATGTAAAACATTCTTGGCAAAGTTAAATGTAATACATTAGTAGAAACCTGAATATTATTCACAATGATACAATGAATTCCATCAGTCAGATCTCATCAGCTGTATCGGGGGGACCATCTCCCCTTCTCTCGTTAGAGATGCCACTGTCACATTTTAGAAGTGAAAAAAATAAGCCTGGATTCTTGGTTTGCTGGCTTTTCCCGTGAAGGCTGCCTTTGGCTTGTGGTGAGACTGTAGATTGTGCTCCCGTCGTGCCCAGAGCTACCCTGATTCAAACCTTCTCTTTCTCTGCCTTATTGTAGGTATCCTAAAAGCAGCGTAGAAAAGGAGTAGTGGAAATACAGGAGGTGCAAAGGAATGTTACGCTCGTTACTGTCGTAAAGATCAGAGGCAGCCAGTGAACAGTGTGGCTTGGCTGAAGAGCGTGTCTTAAGGTAACCATAATGTAAAGGTAGCAGTGGTAACGTCCGAGTTACACGGGGAACACGTGGTTATTGCTGCCCCCTCCTTATTTTTACTCTTATTAGCAGAAGGAGAAGTGGTAACGCTTTGTTTAGGCAAAACGAATGCAGCAATGGCATGTCGAGCGAGGCCCCCGAGGAAACAAAGCAGAGTAATGCAGAACACTAAAAAAAATTAACACTGACAGTCCAAATCGTCAAGTATCCAAAATACTGTATACAGGAAAAGTTAAGACAACTCAATTCATATCGGAAGTACAAGAACACTAAATTATGCTACGTTAAAAAAAAAAAAAAAAGAAAAAATTTTTTTAAAAAAATCCTTAAACCACAGCACAGTTCTAGTGTTGTATCCACATCTTGCAGTCTTAAATTACCCAACCCTGTTCAACGCTATCAACGTGTATGTTCTGGGGAAACAGGTGTTTCCAATTATTCTCTCTCTAAAGCCAAGAGAACTCGATCTGTTTTCTTGTCCTTTTTCTTTTACCACCTAGGGAGAAAGTGGCAACCGACACTACAAAAGTGCTTTTGTCTCGAGCTTTTGCTTTCCCAGCTCCAGAACCTTGGCTATGGGGTTTAAACCTAAAGTCGCCGTAGCTGTCACACCGCGTTCGCGCAGGGGGGGGAGCAAACATTGAAGTCACTCTGTCACCTTGTCGCAACTGAATCCAAAAGCCATCCCTGGATATTTCTTGCGACGACAAAAAACAAAAGTGTTGGTCACTGGCAAGAAAAGTCAGGTTTTTTGTATAAAAAAAGTCAATAGCTCCTGCCATAAATTTACAAAAACTATCCCTGAGTGACTCTGTTCTGTGTCTGGTAAGACCTCTTGTGACAAGGAAATTGCTGAGGAGGAAGGAGATGCTGTTCCACCTGCAGCTTTTTTATTACACTTTGCAATAATACTGATATGCTCTGACAGTGCCGTACTCTAGCAACATTTGAGCTCCTCTGTGTAGCTTAACAAGTAAAAAAATAGCTACGTTACTCGAACACTGCTGGCATCGCCTATTTACACTTTAAATAGAAATGTTTACCTCTTCTGAAGTAATCAAAATATATCTTTGCAAAAAGTTTTAGAAGGTGGGATTTTACAAAATAAATGGCGAAGGTAAAAAAAAGCTTGAAGATATCTCAGTACCTTTCTCGTGGCGATCTTAGCCCGTGGAAGTATTTGGCTTGAATTTTCCTGAAAGGGATGTCTTAGCACTAAGTTCTCTGCCTCCACTCTAAGCCTCTTGAAAACCCCAAAAGATGCAAGAGATTAGGAGGAGGGGTTACCTGCGTGCAATGAGTTTTCTAGGAAGCAGGGAACAGAAGCGATCCTTCCGGCCTGACGCTGCCCGTGTTTCATGTTAAGTGGAGTAAGGAGGATTCGGTAAGTTTAGGAAAGGGCTGAGAACATTAGTTGCGTTTACCCTACGGGTACCTGTCGCCGTAGGCTGTTCAGATACCCCCTTTCTGCACCTGAGCAGTCAGAGTCTAAAGCACAAAACGATCACAAATGTGTAAAAGTCACCAGCCAGACCTGGGCAACAAGCTGCTGAGAGGAAGACTCCCCCCTTGCACGGGTAACTCTTATTTTCAAGTCCATCTATTGCTGTATCAGCACTTTTTTTTTTTTTTTGTCTACTAGTAATTTGTACTAGTAAGGTCTGCTACACGTTTACCTAACGCTGTTCCCCTGCTTGGTTTACACATCGTGGCTGTGTCCCTGCAGCGCAAATAGAAGGCAATTCCCCAAACTTCCACAGCCCAGTCTCTTGGGAAGTATGAAAACGCTTCCTCAGTCCAAGGAGAGGTTTAGGTGATATCCTGTTGGTATCTCCGGAGGCAGGGGAGACGCAAGTTGGGCAGTGAGGAGTTACTTTAAACTTTGGCAAAGAAAAAAAAGATATACAGATAGCTAGCTATCAAGTTCTTGTGTGTTCCAAACTCTTCCAAGCGCACTTAATTCATCCTTTGCTCTTGCTTTGAGTTCCTGGAGGAGGTATTTTCACACTTGCTTTTGCTGGTTTGCAATATTCTTCTGGCATCTTATATGACAAATGAAGACTTGTGTCTGAAGTCGCCCTGCAACAAAACAGTTCCGGATGGATGAAGGATCTCCTGCCTTTGTCCCTGCTGCCCCCCACATTGCAAAGTACCCGTGAAAGGTAGGTCTGATCTCTGTAACTTCTGGCATTTGGTCGAGGTGGCCCCCGCTTCCAGCTGGGAAGGATTGGGAGACTCCAGTCATACTGACCAGGCCCTCCTTCTGTCCTCCTCACACGCTAAGCCACGGCCGGGGACTTTCTCATCCCTTCCTCAGTATCTCTGCTAATAGGGAGAGGCTTTTTCTCATCTTAAGCTCCGTGATCTATTCAAATCCCAAAATGCAAATTCTCTGGTAAAAGCATCATGGCCGGCCCACTTAATCCAATGAAACTCATCCTAAGGGGGTCAAGCCATAAGATAACTGAGAGAGCGCAGAGCTGCTTTTGATGGCTCTTGGCATCAGTCACTTAAGGCAACTTAAACTCTTCATCATTTCTAAGGAAATGACTCAGCCCTCGCCCTTCTGTGTTCTCTCTCTTCTGCATCCTTGCTTCTGAGCGGTGCCCACTCGAAGAAAGTCTGCAGGCCCTAAAAAAGCTAGGTGTCCTCTGCCCACCCTCCTCCTCTCCTAAACAGAGAGATGTTAAATGCAAATCGCTCATCATCTGTTACCTCATCATCTGTCCGGATATAGTTAACGCCATCGGGTTTCGCCGGAGCCTTGTAGCTGAAATAAAGGGAAAAAGCTCATTTCTGGGACAAGAAGACTGCGGGATTTTGGAGGGGAAGTGCTGAGGAAGATGAAAATGAGGAAGAGCAGCTGAAAGCAGAGCGAAGCCCAGCCCATTGCTCAAACGATAGACCTGTGCTTATCCCGTCATCCGTCAGGACTGGGATTTTTTTTTCTAAAATCCCCTTCAGCACAAGGGAAAAAAAACAACCCGCTGTGTGTTTCCACAAGACTAACTCTGCAAAGAGATTGAACCGATTCCTTTCTGGGCTCTCCCGCTCCGGTCCCCGTGCGCTACCTTCCTGTGTCCCTCCTGCATTGTTTCCTCTGGCGATTATAAAGTTCATTTTAAACCTTCGCTGCCAGGTGCCTTCAGCATTTCCCTTAGTTATAAGCGGGTGCCACTTGTTTGCAATCCCATAGGAATGCAGGATTTATATCCCACTGTCAAGTCCCGTGTATACCAACCCCCCCAGCTGCATTTAAATAGGGTATTTGGAGCCTTTTCTGCAAAACAAACCAAACCGAACCAAAAAAAAAAAAGAAAAAAAAAAGACAGGACTTTTGCTGAAAAGCAACATTTAACATGGAACAAATCTATGTGGTGAGAATCTTGGTTTTACATAAATTATCTCTTCTTCGGATTCTGTAAGGACATCAAGGCTTGTTTCTGATGCTAATGCTGTTGTTTTTTAACATTTTAACGCGCATGCTAAAATGCTTGCTTGCTTTTAATCCCAAATTTAGGTTCTCACAACTGGTGAGATTTCCTGCAGAGAGCCTACTCTTCTGCATAGATTTCCTATGCGTGTCCTGATGCTTTAAACTATTTGTGCAGCGAGCTCTCTTCATTAAATCGCAGACCTCGTTATGCCGAGAGCGCGTAACCTATTGGACAAACACCTGTGGGGATTTAATTGTGCTTGTCCCCACGCAGTCTTTGGTAGGGAACTGGGAAGAAATATGTCCACGTCAGGCACTGAAATACATTTTATCCACCAATTTCTGTTGCCCTTCAGGCTACTTCATGCAAGCTGTGGGGCAGGGACTTGTATAAACCGCTTTGAATCCCAGCTCTTACCTTTCCCCACTCTCTTTGCTGTTTGCAAAGTAACCCCTTCTGTAGGCGCAGCAGATACCGAGGGTGATGAGCACCAAAACTGCCAGGACCACCAGGACTCCACCAATTATCCCACCAATATTGAGGTCATCTGGCAAAGAGAGAAGCCGTCATCCAGCATTTCTTTAAGGCAGCAGCGATATTCTAGCTTTACGTACGCTAAAATGACATCATTTAAGCAAACCCCAATAATTCATAGGGAACTAGTGAGTCCCAGGTTCCAAGACTAAAGCTGTTGGTGAATTTCAACTGTGTTTTAATGTTTCCCTGAATTCTTAGATGTTTTTTTTTTCCTCCTGTGTTTGGGGCCGTGAGAAAGCAGGAAAGACTTAACACTCTAGGATGTCCCCCTTCTTTCCCTGTGGTGATGAGAGTTTATTTATGGTGATATATTGATCAGCGTTGGAAAAAAGAAGGTAGAGCCACTCACAGACTTCCATCTCCTGCTCCTCACACTTGGCAAAGCCAGCGTCGTTCGTCGCTATGCAGGAATAACGGCCCGTGTCGCCTTTGTGCACGGCGTGGAAAACCTGGTGGGGAGAAAAGGCAGTGATCGAAACCGAACAGCTCGGGTAATACCTTCTTCCATCGCTCATCTTCCCTTTCCCAAGTCACCCAGATCCTAGAACACCCAACCTTCTTCAAATTATTCTTCCTTTAAAAGCCATGCGATGACTTTTTTTCCTTTACAAATGACCCGTCCGGCGAGACAAGTCTCGACTGTGTCTGTAAGGGCATTACCAGGGTGCCTGTGGTGGGGTTCACGGTGTAGGACGAATTCTGGAATCTGGCGTTCGATTTGGTGTCTGGTGACAAAGGTTCGCTGTTGCGGTACCAGCTGTATGTGGACTTTGGGTACCCTTCATTCTCGTGGCAGTGAAGAGAGGCCGATTTGCCAACAGGTACAGCTTTAGGCACCGTGCATCTGGGAGTCATGGGTTTCACTGGGGGAAAGACAAAAACCGTGTGAATGGCGCCGCTGGGTAGAACTAAATAATTTCTGACATATTTTTGAAGATAGCTCTGCTACAAAAGTATCAAAACTTTCCATTATTTCCATCTGGTTTTAAACAACTTGCAGAGTGCCACCATTTGGACTCTGGAGGGATCCACAGCCTCATAGGATCATAGAATTGTCTAGGTTGGAAGAGACCCTTGGGATCATCGAGTCCAACCATCTACCCTACACTACAAAGTTCTCCCCTACACCATATCCCCCAACACCACATCTAAACGTCTCTTAAACACATCCAGGGATGGTGACTCAACCCCCTCCCTGGGCAGCCTATTCCAATGCCCGACCACTCTTTCTGTGAAAAATTCTTTCCTAATGTTCAGTCTAAACCTACCCTGTTGGAGCTTGAAGCCGTTCCCTCTCCTTGTCATTAGTTACCTGTGCGAAGAGACCAGCACCAACCTCTCTACAGTGTCCTTTCAAGTAGTTGTAGAGAGTGATGAGGTCTCCCCTCAGCCTCCTCTTCCTCAAACTAAACAGTCCCAGCTCCTTCAACCACTCTTCATAGGACTTGTTTTCCAGGCCCTTCACCAGCTTCGTTGCCCTCCTCTGCACTCGCTCCAGCACCTCGATATCTCTCTTGGATTGAGGTGCCCAAAACTGGACACAATACTCCAGGTGTGGCCTCACCAGTGCTGAGTACAGGGGGACAATCACCTCCCTACTTCTGCTGGTCACGCTATTTCTAATGCAAGCCAGGATGCCGTTGGCTTTCTTGGCCACCTGGACACACTGCCGGCTCATCTTCAGCCGCTTGTCAATTAGAACCCCAATTAGAACCTCCTCTCATAGCTTGCAGAGGCGTCTGGGTTTAAAGGCACATACCTTGGACCGTGAGCTGGATGTTGATCTCATCGATGGTTTTGGTATCGGAAGGTGCGGCCACTTCGCAGCGGTACGTGGCGGTGTCCATCCGGGTGGTGTTTTTAATCACCAGCGATGTCCGGCTCAGAATTTCTGCACGAGTCGCAAAGTCTCCTGATACAGAGGAAAGAGAGAGAAAAAAAATTAAGGGTGGTCACACAGTGTCTGAATTAAGTGGTTGATCTCGGACTCTTTCTGGAGGCAAGAAAACCACCTAAAACCAACTCGAGGCTTGAAAGTGAAGAGCCATCCTTTCCCCAGTGACCAGGAGGGGAACCAACGCTGCTAAGCATGTAAGAGGATGAACTGGAAAGCACCACCCCAAATCTCAAGAACTGTGGCAAAACTGGACTTCCAAGACAGACTCAAATCTTGTCTCCTTTGGGAGATTCATTTGAATGTGGCTGTTGGTCCCGTCTCAGGTGCTGGGGTAATTCCAGATGGAGTCAAACCCTACAGGCAGTCCTGTGTTTGAGTCACCATCAAGTTAATGAGTCTGCTTCTAATCAGATCCTCCCGGGATGCTGAAATCACTGTGCTGCCTCAGCAGAAAGCACCGACAGCTCAAGACAGAGACCCCTTCTGAAGTGCAGGTGGAGCCCTCAGATGTCACAGGGATAGACAGGAGGGGTGGGTGTCTCGTCCTGAGAGCCCAGCGACCACGCGAGGACCCCCAGGTGCTGGAGAAGGGAAGCTGTAGCCTTTGCTTTCTCTCCCAAGAAGCATCTCCTACAGAGGATCTCGCTCCAGCTCTTTGTGGCTCCCTACTGTGAACTCTCAGTAACGAGAGCAGGGAACATCCTGCTCCCTCTCCATCCTGCGCTGCGACTGCTGAACCCCCGCTCCAGAAGAAAGCAGGAAGACAGCCACAGGTCCTGCCTTTTACAGGCTTGCTTCTTCTCAGTTGTATTGTCTCTGAGGCTGTTTTGGAAGTCTAAGAACAATGAATCTCCATACCCTGCATTTTATTGTCAAAAAATACGTAAGAGGTTTCTCCATCTCGGATTTTCTTCCACTCGATTCTGGGATCTGGCGTTACGGTGGATTTAATGATGCAGGACAGCTCGACACCTACCAGGAGAAAGAAAAGGAAGACAGATTAATGGGAAGCAGCTGTATTTTTGCTCTGCTTTAAGCAGCCTCGCGCAGTGTTTTATTAGGAGATGCAGCCCACAAAGCGAAGCCTTCTCTTTCATCTGCCTCGCAAACAGAAACACTGCTGGGTTCCAGGAGCTATTGGGGAAGATGGACTTTGGCCAGCAAAAATAATAGCCGAACAGATATCAACTATGGAGAGAAATGAACACACTGTTCTCTACAGGCTCTAACTCATGGCAAACAAGACCTTATGACAGGGTGAGTCCCGAGCGCTGTCTTGTTGCTAATCAGAGCCTACAGCGTGAGTCAGGGATGCAGAACCTCCCCGGGTGGTGTCTGGCAATGTACTGAGGACCACGATGCCTGGGGATAAATCCAGCAAACCCCCCCCCCCCCCCCCTTCCCTTTGAAGCGGGCGCTGTCATCTCCTTCTCCTCTACAGAAGGCGGCATCGCAGCGGGGTCGAGAGGTGGTTTGCTCAGTATGGCCCTGCACGTCTGTACTGGGTCCAAGATAAAATATAAATTTCCCAACACCACCCCCCCCCCCCGCCCTTTTTCAGTATATTAATTGCAAGGCGACCGCCTTTCCTCCTTTTGGGATTCAGTTCAAAAAAGCACTTAGGCAGACGCTTTGCAATGCCAATGGCTTGCAGGGGACTTCAATAAACCATTTCAATCAAGTGCTTTGTTAAACAGGGAGAGATACAGACATATTCTTAAGCGCTTTTCCGGATCCCAGGCTCTGGGTAGCCCTGCCTCCCCCCGAGAAACCGGATCCCACAAGCAATAAGTACAATTTTTCTGGATTTTGGGGGACCGGTGCAAATCCCCAGGCAGAGGGTGGTGCAGCCTTGGCATCGGGCGGCCAGCGGGCCCCCGCGGCACTCACTCTGGAATTCCTGCACCACGGGCTTGGTGTTGCTGGATGTCAGTTCCACGGCCAAGAGTCTGGAGCCTGGGAAAAAAAAAAAAAGAAAAAAAAAAAACAAACAGAAGGTAATAAGAAATAGCACAGCTCATAAGTCACCCAGCTGGAAACACGCTGCCTGCTGAGAGATCTTCTCAGCCGGTGACAAGGAGTAGCTTCCCTGGAGAAAGCCCATTCCTGGCTACTAATGTCACTCCAGCAGGCCCGAGTTTTATCTGGGAATTGTGGTGTAAATACAGGAAAATCTAATTGTTAGAAATAGCAATTAAAGAGGAGGATTAACATAATGGCACAAAACCAGTGCCAGCCCAAGCCATTTCCTCGTGTGCCTTACGCTTTTTTAGAATGGTAAAGGAACTCTTACTGTGCTAATGCAAGAGTTACAGTATTACTTGGCAAATTAATTTGATGAGGAGGAAAAGGCAGGAAGCAGATCAACCTCGGGAGTTCCGGTCAGTCCCTGCAAGATGGAATGTGCCAGGCGTCTAACACACGCTGTATGTCTTCGAGTATTTTAAGACTCAGTGTGGTAATGTAAAATGCAAGGTAGTAAATCATGAAAGGCCGGCAATTTGGGCAAAAACTGAGGAGTTTTGGGTAGAGTCCCAGCCAGGCTGACACTGGGACAAAAGCTCAATCATGCAACGCTGCAAGGCATCCTTGTACCACAACCTATTTCCCTTTACTCTGAGCACTAAAATGTTTCCAATTAATACAGTCATTTTTCCTCTTTCATGTATTATTTCCTTTTGAAAAATCTGCCTTTCCGTGTCTTTTCTGCTCTGCGTTTCCCCAGAGCGGGTACCAAGCTACTGGACGCCCAGACTCACAAAGAGCTCTCCGGAGGGAGAAGGAAAACGAGCCGGCAGTTTCCAGCGCGGCGCAGGAGGAAGAAAGGGAACCAGAGAGGATATTTTGGAACCGGCTGTTCTGGTTGTTGCAAAGCCCATCGCCTCTCCCTCAGACTCTGCTATTCGCAAAACACATCTATCTCCAAAGCCCTGTCTTCCAAGGAGGAGGATCCATCCCGCAGTCGTTGGCAGATAATGAGGTACAGGGGTGTGACACGGCCCCATATGCAACGTTGCTGTTATGAACCTTATCAGAAGTTTGTTGAAATCTAGGAGAGGATGCCCGTTGAGTTCCCTGGGCGTTCGATCAAACAGCAAGGTAAAGACGATGGAAAGCGGCACCTCAGGGACCGGAGAAGAGATGTATCTAAAGGTTAAGGCTGTCTTAGGGGAAAAAAGTCATAACCAACCTGAACAGAAAGCAGAAAAGGCAGCTGAAGGGAGATGTGGAGAAAGAAAGGATCTTCGGCATCATGACAGACAGCTGGAAATTCCTGTGCGCTGCCCTTCGGGGTTTGGAAAGCTTTTGGACAGAGAGAATCTGACAGTGCAGGGGCAAAATTCCTCCGGTGGAGTGGATGAGACGGCGCAACAGAGCAAGGCAGGAGGCTGAGAAACACCCGAGAGCTGCGAAATCCCTCCCACTGTGAAAGCTCCGGGGCCTCGAACACCTAAAATCCTTTCCGCATTTTTGGAACGTTCCCTGCCGATTCTTATCCCTCACTGTTTGTTAAATGCTGACGCTTTCTTCAGTGCCTTGGCTCTCGGTCCTTATAGCCCCGAGACCACGGGGGAGAGCTGACGTTTGGCAAGATTCAGAAGCTGCTTTTGTGTACAAAATAATCGTTACTCACATAAAAGCCACCGGCTGATGCGGACTAATAGTTGGCCCAGCCAAAATTGCTCTTAGCAGGACCTTTCCAGCCCTCTCTTTCTGCACTTGGAGACGTTCACACAGCATTTGGGAGAAATCCAATATTGAACTAAGATGACGGTGCTCTGGACTATAATATAATGGAGCTATTTGGGAGAAAATCTTGTTTGTCTGCCCCATTCACATAAAGAGATTTCACTGATCCCAGCAGAACCCCAGAGCATTAGAAGGGGCCAGTCACCAGAAAGACAAGAAACAACCTTGGGAAAATCCTTTTGAAATCTTCGGACACGTTTTTCAAGCACAGCGTGGGGCACTTCATGCAAACGAGGGCATTTGATTGCTTCTGCTGTGAGATTCCTGCTGCTGGAACCAGGGGAACTTGGTCTCGAGGGCCCAGGCCTGAGCACTCAGCTCTGGAGATCCTGGTTGGCTTCCTCCTTGGGACAGGTGGCTCTCATAAGGCATTTGGCCCAGTTTTCAAAAAGGGGGAAGCTGGAAGTTGTGTTTTCTTCAGAGACAGCACCCTCCTTCATCGGGGAACTGCGTTAAAAGATGTTTCTACAAACAGCTTCTTTCGAAGACCTGAAGTAGCAGATGACTGGAGAGAGAAGAGCTGAAGAAGATGGCTGTCTGGTCAGTCCCCTCCTATAAATCTTCCTTTTGGAAATGCTAGAGAAAGATGGGGAGGGAAAGGCACGTGGCAAAGGTTCCTTATTCCTTAAAAGAAACCTGATGCACCTGTTTACTTTTTGTTAAACGTTCCTGTTTTAGACGTTTTCAGAAAAAGTGTGTCCCATCAAGCAGATAGGATGGCAGCAGTCCTACTGCGGTACATCTGCTGTAGCTACAGTCTAAGTTCAGATGAAGGTGGAGACAGTAACACCACAATGTTGTGTTGCTCTGAAGGAGCTGTGACCCCAGAATTATTCACCCCAAGACGGTGGGACTCCATCAAACTCCGGCCCCATCTCGCTGCTCGGAAATTGTTCACAGCAGGCTTTTTCCCACCCACTAAGCGTAAGAGATT
Organism: Numenius arquata; assembly: GCF_964106895.1. Lineage (NCBI taxonomy): Eukaryota > Metazoa > Chordata > Aves > Charadriiformes > Scolopacidae > Numenius > Numenius arquata. The sequence goes on from NC_133597.1 coordinate 4,804,464, forward strand.
TAGATCTACCCCTCGGGCACGAGGCAGGCTGACAACAAATTTTAGACAGAAGCCGAGCCCTTGGAGACTGTGTGAGAGGCTCTGACATTATTACGTGTATCGACTGGGCAGAGATCAATGTGGCTCCTTAAATCACTGCTAAGACAGATTTATTCTCCTGCGTGTGGCACACGAATGCTGCAAGTAGCATGTTCTAAATACCAAGAAGGCTACAGCTATGCAGGGAGCAAACCGAAAAGCCCAAGGGATTGCAAAGCAGGAGCAAAACACCTTTATGGCTCTTCTTAGCATTACTTTTGGGGCGTCTCCCGTTCACCAGCCTCCCTGGGGCTGGAGGAATCTGCTCGAGGCCAGTGAGCCCACTTCTGGGTTGCTTCGTTTTGCGTGTTAAATCATCATTAGCGGTGACTTTGACAAAGAGGGTTCCAAAGATATTCCTTTAGGCCTCTTTCAGCCCGGTGCAAATAAGCAGCAAAGGGTTTGTGTTATGCAAATCTCACTTCAAAGGCCTCGGCACCCAGGGTTTGGAGAAGAGCCGGGCACAGAGGTGCGTTCCTTGCCAGAGCAGCATTTATGGCACAACAGATGCACCTACCAGCTCTGTATGTGCTACATCTCCCCATACCTACCAGATCTGTATGTGCTACATCTCCCAAAACCTACCAGATCTGTATGTACTAGAGACTCAGCCAGACATATGGTTGAATCCCAAATGCCATCACTTCTCCAAAATAGAACCCAGGACAAGGCAGCAAAGTCTACAGCATATTCTTTATGGCACTTCTTTCAGCTAAAGAGATCCAGCCCATGCTTGTTACTGTGACTCATGTTATCTGAATCATGTTAAAATGCTACACTGAAACTACAGTTTCAGGAAAAAAAACTAGCAGCTTTATAGACAACTAGACCGTGTTAAGTCTCCTCTCTCCGTACCGGGTTTAAGGTAAAGCTTGACCTATCGTCTCCTTTCATCCCAATCTCTTCTCTGTTTGAGACCTCTCGGCAGAAATTTGAAGAGGAGGTGAAGTATTCCTAAATTATTATAGGCAAGATAAGAAGGATGACCAGGAAACAGCTCAAATAAGTTGCTGCCAACAGTCCGTGCTGCAGCATCACTCAATATAATAAATACTGCAGTTATCTGATAGGGGAATTTTAGTTAACGCACTGTTGGGCACAAGCAGTACAAAACCACGCAGCTGTATTTAAACACCTGCCCACTAAAGCAGTGAAAATATGCCTTGCTTGAGGTGTCCATCATCCCTAAGCTGTCGCTTGATTTGCAATTCAAAACGCATCTAAGCCATGTGGGAACGCCGCTATAAACCGCGTCTTGTTAAGCGTCTTTGCTTTGGGGATGGGGTTACTCTGTGTAGCAGGAGCGGAACTGAGTGAGAATTATATATCGATAGGTGTTAGAAACACGTCAGCGGGACCCTCTGCCCGTCAGCACGTTGACGGCTGCCCGTTTGGAGATGCCCCCTGGAGCAGCCATCCTCGATGCCGCGAGCTGGAGCGAAGGAAACGGTGACGAGGACAGCAAAAGCGATGGGAGCAGCAGGCGGGAGACGAGGACTGTTGTTAAGGGCAGCCCAGCTGACCCCGGGACTGTCCCTGCCTTAGAAGTGTTGTGTGTGCGCGGTACGGAGGAAGCCAACTGTTAAATGGGTGAGAAACCTCCCGCAGAAGAGCAGAGGAAGCCACACGGCGCTGGACTGGAAAAGACAAGGAAGAGGGAGGCCAAGTTTCTGCCGTCAGCCAGGCTTATTTTAAGAAAATCGCTGTAAGCCCTAACTTTCAGAAACATCTGACCCTCTGCACCCCGAAATATCCATCCCTTTGTCTCTCAGGCTCTTTATCCTCCCTCCTCTCTGTCCCCAGTGCACCTCACTGTGATTTGACAACACAACTTGTGCCCGTGTAGACAAGGTGGTGTAAAACAGACAACGCAGCATGGTGTAGGAATGAGATACCAAAAAACGCCTAACCCTCTCTGGCTCTGGTAGGATTTGGGGGCTTTTTTTGTCCAACTGTCCCTTGGCTGGGGTTTTGGGAATACCTTAAGGGACTTAAATGCAACTGTGATATAGAAAGACTGGATTTATAAAGGGAGCATAAATGTGTGGGCAGGGAATGAATGGCATACCTCATTCTTATCCAATTTCCGTGGGAATTAGGCACCCTATTGGTCCTCATTTACATTTTTAGGTGTCTCACTACCTAAGTGACAGCTCACGTAAGTCTGGTTGAAAAAACCCAGCCTATGCCATTAGATGCAGTCAGCGGGGCTTTGCTTTGTAGAACTCAGTCTTAACTTTTAACCCTCCCCTCCAGCCCAAGGAGCTGGCTGTATTTTTGCTCTGGCACCCAAACTGCAGGTTAAAAGCCCCCTCAAGCTGATAGAGGTGGCCCACACTGGTCGAGTGACCTTTCTTTTATTCCAGTTTTCCCGAGATCAGCAAGCCAAGCCTGACTCCGGGGTGGGCTGCCCGGCAAGAGAACAATGTAGATGTGCAGCCGGAGATTAGCAAACAAAAGCTTAGGAGTGTCTCCGCTCAAATTAAGTAACAGATGGACCTGGTCTGTGTGGGAGCTGATAACGATTATAAAAAGGCCATCACCAGACTGTGGCCAGCCCACCCTGGAAATAAAAACCCCACTTGGTTGTAAATCCTCTGTGCTGTTATAGCTGCTTGTGCTAGTAAGGCTTTATTTTTACCAGCCACCGTAAACCAGCCCGACTTATTTTAGATGCATGGCTTGTACCGCTCGGTTAAAAGGGCGCCAGCTCTCCGATAGACGTCTACAAACAGAGATGTGTCCACCTAGGCAGGGACCACGGAGCATAATTAACCCAGAGAAGGCAAATGCAGCACTACAGAGCAGTGTTTGGCATTCCACATGGTTCTGGCTTTTGCTTTTCTCCTCTCTTAGGTAGCTACCTGACGGCACCAGTTTCCTCTAAAAGTCTCTGGTGGTCTCAGCAGGACCAGGACCCCACAGGACAAAGTTGTGTGGAAGACCATTGAGTATCTGCATTCATCTGAAGATGTAAGAATTTCAGATTTTGCTCTTAATTCACTTTCTTCCCGCTCACCACTAGAGAAGGCAGGGAGATGCCTGTCTGCTGATAGAGTACATACAGTTCTGGAACGAAATCTTTACCTGTTTAAATCTCCCTGGGACCTTAATGACCTGACTATCTGCTGCAGAGAAGGTCCATTAGCATCCAGGCCATGCTTTTCTTTTCTTTTTTCCCCCTTTGGACAGGAAGATTTACTGTTCTACCTCCTAGTTAGACAGCAAAGCCACCGGTATACACACAGCCTACACACCCACACGCAGCAGTGAAACAGGTTGCCATCAAGGAGACACACAGCCCTCTTAAGACAAAAACCTTTCTGCAAAGCAAGTCTCCTTGTTCAGCAAGCACTCACTCCTCCTCTCTCCCATGCAGGGAGGGAAGCGTAGGTGTTGCCCGCTGAAGACCGCACAGTGCTTTCCGATGGTTTCCCAGAGTTCGGTTCCATCACGTTGGGATGCAGCTGCCTCAATCTGACAAGGGCTTCTGGAGGTAAGAATTTCACAATCTTTGGTTGCCGTTTTGCTCGTGGCGTTGCAGTGTGTTTAGAGATGAGACATTAAGGCCTTGCATATCTGCACCTTGACAAAAACGAGACAGCCTGTGCTCGAGATCAGATTTTCATGCCACCCACTCTGCAAATCCTTAGGGCCCCTGCTGGGAGGAGGCATCATGAGCCATGCTCCAGAGCTGTCTGAACAGGAAGGGTTCACGCTTACTCACGGCCTCAGCACAAGCCTGAGCTCTTGGCTGGACATGTTGAGCTTGGAGCTGGCCCACCAGCAGGTTCTCATGTTCTGCTCTCCCTAAAGGAGCACAGAGGCTTTAGAAAAGAGCCAGAGCTGAGCCCGTGGCTGGCAACCTGCGGAGAAAGCTTCCAGGTTGAAGGGCCGAGCGCACTTAGCCCGTTTTATTGAAATAGCAGAACAAACACGGCTTGAGAGACCAAGAGCCAGCTCCGCAGAGGTATCTAGCTGCTGTTGACACCACGGGGAAGACGGGCATTTAATACTTTGAAGATGTGGCTGTACGTGCCTTGCCCAGCGTCTTAATCTGTGCATGAGCTGGTGCTAGTTCTCCTGTTTTCCCAAGCTCCTACCCTGGTTCCTGGCTCTTCTCCTGGAAAGGACTGAACGTACGTGCAAGATGGGAAGGAAGCAATACTGGGGTGGATGACTAATACCTAATACTTAAAAGAGATTAAGATGGAAGCAGCAAGGGCGAGGGAGTTTCCAGGATGTCAGATTGCATCGCTTTCTGTAATACATTTCGGGCCATCTCCAGCCTAAAGAAAAGATGGAAAGAGTTAGAATTTGCCCCTCAAAATCTGGGTAACGGAGAGGGAACAGAGAGGAAACATGAATAGGATAGCTGTGCAGAGAAGAGGATGTTATTACAAGCCCTTGCATTCCTGAATTCCTTCTCCCTTCCCCAAGAAAGGAGAACTTGAAAGTCTCATTTTCCTTGGGTAAGCGACAGGGAACAGGGCACCAATCTTCTGCCTTGCATTAGATACCACTAACCAGGGGATTAAGTTCTGCCTGGGTCATTAATTTTGCCTCGCTACTGGCCTCGGAGGCCAAGCCCCTTACACAGACGCTTTGGGCTGACTCTCCAGGAATGAAAAAACAGGGGCAGGTGGCTCTGAGGGAAGGCCATTAGGCAGGAGAGCTTCTAATTAGGCCTGCACCAAGTCTTTGGCAAAAACCAGAGGAGAAATAAGGCAACAAGAAAACAATTACAGATCACTTGGCTGGGACTGCCTCAAAACAGCCACACTGTACCGAGCGCCCTTCTTGCTGGTTTCATTAACAAATGGGCAGCCATAATTACATCTTCAAACTGGGCTGGCTCACAGCCAACACGGGCCGTGAAAATTAGCGCATTCACAGAAAAAATGGGACAGGAGGGGATCTCAGGAGGTCACCTCATCCCCACCCCTGCTTTTAGGGCACGGAAACCCAAGGAATACAAGGGGCTGGATGTCTGCTGAGGTTCTCGCATGCCGTGTTTCCCCCCCATCGTTTTCATCTGTTGGAAGTGCTGCGTGTTTATCAGTTAAACCTCAGTTCCTTCACATTCAGTGGCTCCTGCGATTCAGAAGGATGTTTCCCAGTTCACTGGAGAGGAAGAAAAAAACGAGGAATGGGAAATCACAGGAAGGGTGAGAATCGCACTATCTCAGCCGGCAGTGGATACACCGTTCTGTGATCCGCTCGCTGGATGAGAGTGTCCTGCAACAGCAAAAGTAAAGGCCAAGAACAAGAATGGCGAGCACCGAGGAGAAGTGGGAATATTTGCACAGGGCAGATTTGAAACCAACCCTTCCTGCCTATTCCCACTTGCCTTCCATTGTTTCCCGAGCCAGCCCCAAGAATTGCCACACAGGCACATCCTACGTTAGTTCTCACTTTGGCAAGTCCCTTTCCTCCCCAAAGTGGCAGATGCTGATACCAAATTAGTGCAAAGTGGGAGGGAACCAGAAGATAACTGTGATAAGAGCCAGGGGCAATGGTCTTCCTCCCGTCCTCTCCCTTCCTCCCTCCCACCCCAGCAGACAGATGCCGAGGGAAGTCTCCAGGGCAGAGTCAAGTCAGTGAGACAGGGACCTCTGGCCAGGAGCAGGGAGGCAGAGTGAACCGTACCAGGAAAAGGGGCAAGTTCCTTTATTTTTGTCTTGTGTGGGAATTTGACTCAAGGATTGCTCAGAATTTCATAAGCCAAAGTGACGTTTTCCAGGCTGAGCGCCAGGCAAGGCACAGGCTTGATCTCAGCAGGTATTTGACTTCGACAGGAGCCGGGATGCTTGGTACCTGCCTGACCCTGGCTTTTGATGAGGACACATATATCAAAAGCTGCCTGAAATGCAAAGACAGGAAATAAGCGGATATGCTATCAGCACCAGGCTTTGCAATACTCTTTAGTGTCTGGCTGGGTCCCAACCATCAATACAGAGACTCGCAGGGTTTTAGCCTATAATCCTCTATTCCTCTGTCTGTGACTCTAATCTCTTGATCCCCCCCTGGTTCTCCTCCAGCCTATAGCTTGACCAACAAAACCCAGATCTGAAGTTCTGCTTATCAGAGACCAACCATGTCATCTTCCTGTGGAAAATGGGAGTTGGGAAGAGAGTCGTAGTCATCAGAGCCAAGAGCTGAGAGTAGGCTAGAGAAGGGAACAGGAGAGGGCGTGAGCAAGCACAGAGAGAAATCATTTATGACAAGACTGAAAACAGCTTGCTTTTTAAGAACATTTTTTTTCCGATTTTACAGTATCATTTTTGTCTTTTTTTTTTGTGTGTGTGTGTGTCTAATTCCAGCCTGGGGTATAAAACACAATTGTCTAGCTAATGCCCTGCACAAAACACGTACAAACCAACCGCGCGAGAGACTGACTGCAGGCACCGAGGGGAACATTCACATCTGCCTGCGACCAGGAGCCTGTGAAACTACTGCACGCTGGAGACGTGGGGCCATCTTCTGCCAGGCAGCTTGGAAGCTCTGCAGCTGATCTGTCAGCGCAAAGGATGCCCATCCACAAGGGGAAAAAGGCGTTGGATTGAAAGCCGCGCGCCCCTGCAGACGCGTGAGTCGGGGGGATGCGGTTCCAGGGGCAAGCCCCGAATCACACAAACAGATCTGAAAAGACTTACCTGGTTAACGTCAGCCCGAGCCCAGGCTGCAAACCTGCAGAGGGAGTTGCGCTGCAGGGTTCAAGAGAGATTATTTCCTTAGCAAGTACATCGGGAATTAAAGGGAGCCCAAATGAAGTCACAGACAGATAAAGATGAAAAGCTTGACACAGAGCGCTATTAGGAAGATCCTGGCATAAATAAGCAGGGGAAAAGGGAGGAAAGTAATGCCATGTCAGAGCAGAAAGCCATTCTGGCTCGTCCCAACCCAGATTCCTCACCAAGCCAAGCTCATTTAATAGAGCAGAAAGGAGCCTTGGCATGGAGGAGTTAAAAGATTACTTGTCCTGGGGGAGTTGAATTAGCCGCATATCTGGGAACTAACTTCTCCCAGACCCTGACTTGTTTTTCTCCTTAAACATCTCCTGCTGCTATTTTTAGCAGAGAATTTTCTCAGCCGAATGCTCCCAGTTGAGTCCTGGTCAGAGGCCCTTTTCCCAGAGAGACACGGGCCCAGCAGCACGAGCTGCTCCCCAGTTCAGCCCAGCCCTGTTCCACTGTCCTTCCCACTTTGGGGTTCACATATCAGGTCTCTCCTGAGGCATGGGGGGCAATCCCCCCCCGCCCCCCGGGCATATTAAATGCCTTCAAAGACCCCAAAAGCCAGGGGAAGCTGCAATCTGGTCTGCAATTTCAGAAGCAGCTACAGAAGAGGGTGGACTGGACTTGCTAACCACCTGCAGGCATTTTAGGAGTATGAATGGCAAAAAAAAAAAAAAAGGTGGGAAGGAGATAGAAAGAAATGATTAGGCTGACATTAATAACAGGATCTGCTTCTCAGCACTAAACTCTATTTGGATTCGTTCCAGTTCCTCCAAGGGAAACCATGGAAGCCTTTATTGTTCATAAAAATTGCAACTAAAATCGGACTGGATAAAGCTTAAGGAAATACCTCTCGGGGGACAACCCTGCTTTGGCTGCTGGAAACAAATGAGGTAACTCCCTTCCTCTTCTCTGGCTTTCCTGGGGCCTTTATTCCTCCTCAGCCAAAATGCTCACCTGTCCATCAGTCCATCCCTCCCTTCCCCTGGCTCCTCGCTGCTCAGCCTCCGGCACAGAGCAAAGCGATCTGTCGGCTCGGGCTGTCTGCCCGAGCGCAATTAGCGACGTGTCAGCGAACGTCTGGGGCGGTTCGCAGGGAAGCGACGCTCGGAACTTCTCTTATTTATTCTTTTCTACTTCTTTTATTATTTCTTGATTTAATAACTGCCTGCCCAGAGATGGGCATGTAAATCGAAAGGCCAGATCAGGCCACATGGATGGACAAATCGAGCAATGAGGATGAACCCCTGGCTTGTCGGGGCTAATAATGTGCAGTTAAAGCCGGAGGACCCCGGAGGATGGAGGGCTCGGGATGCTGTGGATGAAGCAGGGGGAAGGCAGCGGTCCAGCGCTGGAGAGCAGCGGCCGCGGCTGGTTACAGCAGAGCCACAGTCAAGAAGATCCCTCTAACAATGGCCCCTTCTTGGTCGGCGTATCTGTTGCCTGTGTGTCTTGGAGTCACGTCAGCGAAGCAAACAGATTGGGAACATATTTGTACTCCCCACAGAAGCCAACCCAGACAGAGGAGAGCAAGCTGGGCTCTTTTCTGCTCCTCGCCTCGGTGCCAACTTTCCAGCTCGGCTTGAAACCTGTGGCCGAGCCCTCCTTTGGCAGGGGCCAGGGGAGAGGACAGGCAGGGTCAGGAAATACTCGGCTCCCAGCTCAGGCTTGCAGAAGTTGGCAGCTGGCTAGAGGGGAGGGAAGCCTGGCTGAGCTCAATCCTGCACCTCTGAAGGCCCCCACGAGATGAAATCTGGCACCGTTTGTGGCTTTGCCCTTCTCCCATCTTTGCTTAAATAAATGGAGCTGAGAACAGCCGTCACCTGGATGACCCACAGATGCTGCCTTCGGGCTTGGCCCAGTGGCCAGAGCTGCCTTCAAAATGCTTCCCCAAGCCCAGCGGGAATCCCAGGAGCCCAGGATTTCTCTGTTGACCTTCACGTACGCGTTCCAACACATGGGCACTTAACCTTTGAGGCTCCTTTTGAAAATCCCAGCGACGGCGTTTCACGGATGAGTATGTTTCCCCTAACATCTGCCCCCTGTATCCGATGCTGCCAGAGCCGCTCGCTCTCTCCTGGCTGGGCTCCCAGCCGAAGGACAGACAATAGCCCGTTTGAATGCAGTCTCCCCTTCCCCTCCCAAACAGCCTGGGGGGGAGATGGCACATCAAAGCCAAGACAGCGCTGACAGTGCAGCTTGCCAGCCAGCGACAAGTCTCTGTAGATCGCCGCCTGCCTGTCCCTCCCCTCCCAGTGTCGCTGGACCACTGGCTACAGTTGTTAATGGGCACGCAGGCCAGCTCTGCTGGGCAAATCCTGGCAGCGTCCAGCCAGCCATACCGAGGAGGTCTTTTCCCAGCTGGAGCCGGCCCGATCCCTCTCCCAATGCTGTGAAAATTGACTGACCTCCTGGATTCCCAACTCTGCCGGCCAGAGCTCTGCTTAATGGACCTCTCCTGTCCCTCTCTGCCCTGCCAGCTCACCTGGAAACACACCGGCCACCTCTTGGGCTTCCCCTTGCTCACTCTTAATAGCATCTGGCTGCAATTAACGGATTCAGGCAGTGCGTGGGGCACGGAGAGGAGAGGTTCTACCTGCAGGAGGTTCAGCAAGGGTTCAGCGAGAGCTGGCTTGGGTTCTCCAAGAACCATTGTTCCGTCTTTCTAGAAATAGCCCTGCTCCTGAAGAACCATTGTTCCATCTTCCTAGAAATAGCTCTGCTTCTCGCATCCTGGAGCCGTTCAGCCTGTTTGGCACCGTTTCTCTTGCTTCAGAGACAACAACAAGGAGTGAGAAAAACCTGTCTAGACACCGCTTACCTTCCGCGGACTCCCACTGCCACATCAAAGCACCACTTCGAGCAAACCTGCAAAGTGGCCGAATAAGAACCCTGTGCCTGCTCCAGCCAGAGGCAGTCAGACCCATCCCACCCTGCTCCAGAAGGTCACCTTTAATCCAGGCCCTTCTGACAACAGGAAGAGAGGTAGGATGACAAATCTAACCAAATCTCATTACAGGAACATCCACAGAAGTTACCTGGCCTCAGGCTGCTCAAGAAGGGGCTGTGTCCCTTCTGCTCACCATCCAGGTACAAGCAGAAATCAAGAGATCAAAGAATATCTCCCCATAGCACCCAAGGGCATGGAAGTCACCGAGGACCACAAGCAGCTTGTCCACCGTGAGGCAGCAAGTCACTGTCAGAGCAGGACAAAGCCACAGGAGCTCAGGTAAATGCTGGAGATACCTTGAAACCAAGGAAGCTGGAGATGTTTTAAGGTCACTTGAGCACAAGTTACTTGAAGTCACTGCTTTGGGGGGAGCGCCTGGCAGTAGCATCGAGCACCGACCCCGTGCAGCCACCACAAGAGCAACATCTAGCTCATTATTTTAATAAGGGTCCTTTGAAATACCTTCTGTGTGAGAGACAGCTAAGAAAATCCAGTCTGGCTTTATTCTGTCTCAGGCAGAAACAGCCTTTATTTAGCAAACTGCTGCTAACAGCTCTGTCTCATTAGTCAGTGTTTAGGGAACCAGGCTGCAATTGTTCTGAAGTCTGGCATGGCAGAAAGCCTTGGTAATGAGGTCTACAGGAGACGATTCCTCCTGACAGGCCCACAATGACCTAGAAATCCTACTTAATTCCCTGTCAGCGAAAAATGCTGAGTAACAGCGAGGTGCAGAGGCACTTGGGGGCTCATCCGAGAGGGCAGGCTCCAGCCTCTATCGCACTTTGGGCTGTGCTGCAAGAGCTCTCAGGTGGAAGAGCCGACACCACTCAGCTCTGCAGCATCTCCCCAGATAAAGCAGAGGGGGGCAGATAACCAGGGGGTTGTTCTGGGAAGGTCTGTAGCATCCTCTTGCCACCACGTAGAGCATCCAGAGCACTGGGAGCAGAAGTCTCTGTTTAACACAACAGTAGAGACGAGGGTGAAGGGTTTGACGCTGAAAGAGGGGAGATTTAGATGAGATCTTGGGAAGAACTTCTTTGGTGTGAGGGTGGTGAGAGCCTGGCCCAGGTTGCCCAGAGAAGCTGTGGCTGCCCCATCCCTGGAGGGGTTCAAGGCCAGGTTGGACGGGGCTTTGAGCGACCTGGTCTGGTGGGAGGTGTCCCTGTCCAGGGCAGGGGGTTTGGAACTCAATGATCTTTAAGGTCATCGTGTTTTGACACGTTCTGCCCAAACCACTTTTCCCGTTTCCTCGCAGGAAAATGCAGCAGGCGGACACAGGCTCAGCCCACGGACACACTACTTTGAGGTGGTTTGTTTTTGACAAGCAGCGCGTGTACCAGGGTGAGGAACCTCTGGGCTGGATGGCCCAGAGCCAGCTAGGCCAGAAGATGCCTGTATCCGGGGTCCCAGCTGGAATGTGGGCTGGATACAGCTGACCTTGAAGATGCCCCCCCCCCCCCCCAGCAAAGACCCTTACGGGCATGTGCTTGCCACCTGTTTCAGCCAGCAGACGAGGGACTAAACCAGGAATTCTGGAACTGAATGTAGGGTCTGTTCAAGAGTGGTCTAAAGACTCCCACCCACGTGAAGCTGTCACCGAGGTGTGCTCCCTTACAGATCCTCGCGGAGGAATGCATCTTTGCCCATCGTGCGCGAGGCCGCTGCTCCCACCCTGCAGACACAGCCCCGTTTAACGCACAGCTCAGATCCACAACGGGCTGCTGTGGAAAAAAAAAAAAAGAGGAATGTGGAAATGAAATCACCAGCCGAAACAGTGTCTAGAGACAACTCAAGCCAAGTCCCTCGAATGTCAGCACCAGAAGGAGAGCTCTGAAATGGAGAACGTAGCTCGCTCGGCACCGGCTCCGCTGGCACAGACCGAGGATCTGCCTCGGAGACATGAGGGAAAGCCATATGCTGAGAAAGGAAGGACCAGCTTTATTTTACCAGCCGGTGTTCCCACCAGAGATGTGCTTTAAAGACTGCCTCGCAAAGCAGGAATTAAATCCAAAGGTGCCAATGCATCTTCCTGGCTGTCATCCCCTTATCAGTTATCTCCAGCCTGCTCTGAACCAGAAGATGAAAGGATGGTAACACCACTTATCTTCCCACTTAAGAACATGCTTAACAGCTTGCTCTTAAAGAGGAGGACGCTCAAGCCTGGGGAAGCAGCTGTAAATTCTGCAAATGGGTTCTCTCAGCGTTTCTTTGAAGGAGCTACTGCTTCTCAATAAGGGACGCAGATACCAAAGGAAACCGGGAAGGAGGAAAAAAGGGAAGCCTTTGTAGCAGAGAAAGGCTTTGCCTCACGTCCAGCACGTGAAGCTGAGTGACAGATGTGAGACGTACAGCATGTGTATCTCAGAAGTGACCAAGGAAGAGCCAGGAATTTAAAAGCTCTTGAGAAATATTTAAGCAGCCAGAATTATGACATGTTTGTCGCTTAGACCACAAGAAGCTCCAAACACACGCTCTCCTCGGGAGAATGCAGTGTTACAGCCAAGAGGGTCAGGGAGGGATCCCCTTACAAGCTGCAGGAACCCAGCTCCAGCTCCAAAGGTGGAGGCCACGTCACTGCCCATCCTCTGTGTTTCCCCCGCAGAGCCTGCTCTGCTGCCTCATCCCTGCACTTGACCCTCATCTCCCCTCCTTGCAGAGCTACTTGTTACCACGCTGAACCTGGGTCCAGCATGCCTTTGTCGTTTAACAGCCGAGTCAAACCATCCAAACAGCCAAACAGGATCTGTTCCAAATATTTCTAGAAAGAGGAGGATCAAGGAGCCTTCAGCAGGAGCCTCCCCGGGCGAGAACAATCGCTATTGTTGGCCAACAGCGGGGCTGCTGGTGGGTGATGAGCACGCCTCGGCACAACGTCGGGGGGAAAAAGCCCCTGAATCCTTCCATGCTCACAGAGAACCATGAACAAACTGGAATCCAGAGTCCTCTCTGTCCCCTGGCAAAGGCCCAGCACTCTGGACTTCTCAGCCCCAATGGTAGCTCAGCTGTTGAGTTGGAGAACTCAAGGCGCAGTTGGCAACTGGGAGAAGGGGGGGTCCCCCAGTGCCTTAGAAGCTGCTGCCAGCCCCAGACGCAGACTTCAAAGGGCTTATCTTGCCTTGTTGTGTGGGAGAGCAGGCAGTGCCCGTGGGTGAGGACAGCTGTGTGTTGGCCAGCCCCACCAGAGCATTTTTGATGGCAGAAGAGAGAAGTTAGTACCTGGTTTAACCTCCCCTCCGGCACGCACAAGGCAGCTTTGGCAGGCAGAGCTCCGTACTGCCCTGTTATTTATGGGCTGTTGAAAACTGGCCAAAATGGAGGGAAAACACCAGATATCTAGGGATGCTCACCAACTCAAACAGCCGGTTCTGCTTGAGGGAGAACCCATGAGACACGGGAGGCGATTACAAGGCGCTCTGCCTTTCATCTCCAGATCACCAGTTCAAAGGCGACTCCATCAGCGCTGCCTAAGCTGTAGCCAACTAATAGCTATTTGCTCGTGCACAAGAAATGAGATAAGCCACAGCCTCCTCTCTCCCCGAGAAATCAGACCAGCCCCGTCGACGTATGCCACGTGCAATCTCAGCAGAGTGGCTAAGACCAAAGAGGGAAAGAAACCAGGGCCTCCTCTGCTGTAGGAGCTGCAAGGAGATCCGTGGTGGTCGAAGCTACCCTGTTTCACGGCACGTGTACCCAGTCCTGGCAGCAAAGCACAGATCACTCAGGCTAATAGAGGGTTGTGTATTACTCCTTCCACCTTGGAGCTTGGTATCTAAACACCTCCACAAAAACCAACCAACCCACTCTTTCAAGGACGGGGGACTCCCACCAGCCGGGGAAGTCCAGGCTGGTCCAGGGGTACAAGCGGCTGCAGGGCACAGAGCTGGGACTTCTTCTCTAAGGTATGTTACCCGCGCAGAGGACCTCGCTACTACAGAGCGGATGTTTTCCCGGCTCTAAAAATAACTAACTCCAAACAACATGGCGGGTATAAAGCAATATTTTCCTTCGGGCTTTTGCACAGATCAATGCGGAAGAAAAAAGATTAAAGCCAAGATTTAAGTGCGTATTAAAAATAGCTGTTGATAACATCCCCTTTGAGGGGATAAAAGCTGTTTTGCAGAAGCAGCAAGAACTACAGGACTCTGCAACACCTTCCCTGCCGTTAAGCGTGTGAGCTCCCGGAAACCATTCAGGAGAGTGTTGGCAGCCAGAGCGCCTCGGGAGGAAGTCCATTAGCGGGCAGCAATCTCCTTAATGGATCCTCGGGGCGCGTGGTAGACGCTGCTTTGCCTCTGGACACTCGAGTTCTTTCCACTGCTGTGATTCGAGGGCCGCTCACGCAGCCGTTATCGTCCAATCCTCGAAGGAACGCTCCTCATCTTTATGGCAGCCCGATGGCGCGATGAATTAGTCTGTTGGGTAGCTTTCACTGAGCAAGGACACAAATCGGTATAATGAGTTTTTTCTCCTTTTTTTTCCTGACAGCCCCTGGCAAACAGACTCCGACCCGTGAACAGAAGCCGCACACGCTCCTGTAACGCAGGTGAAAGCAGCAATATCTACCCAAGGCCTTTGTTTTCCAAGGAAAACATCCCAGCACCACAAAAATACTGTCTCCGTGGCTGATCTTGGCCTCAAAGATCAAGCAGGGACTTGTACGTTTACGCTCAGATAAAATCATGAAGTCCTCAGCTGCACAACCGATTCCACCGGAGCAGGTGGGAGAGAGCACGCAGCCACCCCGGAGAGATGTAAAATGGCAGGAACCTTTCTACTGGGAATGAAAAGCTAAAAGGTGAGCTTGGATTCTCAAAACCAGCTCTTTCCGTACCATCGTTTGCCAGATTTTTTCCTTATTACTAATGAAACAAATGTTCTGACTTCCTTTGGATACGTAGAATATTACAGGCTCCTTCAGCCACCGCTGAAGAACTTCATGGTTTCACATCTTGAGGCATATTGGACAAGACTGTCAAAAAAGGCAAGTAAAATCAGGTGTCTCAGGCTGGGGAGTGAGCGGGGAAGTCGGGACGCTTCCAATCGACCTGAATTTTTAGAAATATTACACTTCCACCCTCCAAAAAAAGAGTCCAAACCAAAGTTCCTCAATTTACATCCCACCCGTAAAACGCTGGCCACTCCTATAACCAATTGTCCCGAAGTTTATTAAGGCAGGGATTTTCAGCAGAAGCCGTGGGCATTAGAAACAGCCTAATAGTGGCAACAAATCCCTTTAGATTTCAGCGGATTTCTCCAGCTCAGCAGAAAATCTTACCTAGGCCACCAAAATATATTTTTAATAGTGCGATTAAAACAAAAAATCTCGGAATGCTGCTGAACGTTGTCAACCGCTGCCTTTTAGCCACGCGCCGGAGACGTGGCAAGTCCCTGGCAGGCTGCAGTTTTAAAGCTCAGTGTCTTCGAACGAGCCAGCTGTGCCCAAATGAATTAAGAGGCCTCTTAAAAACCCCCTGATCTTGATATCTGCGTTGCGATAATCAGGTACGTTGACGGGAGTGGGTTAGAGCGTGTTTTGGCTTTAACTCTGAAATCCTTGGGATTTATGACTTAAAAAAAAAAAAAAGAAAACCTTGAGCGTTATCTGAACACAATTTAATTTCATCTACTTCATCTATTGCTGCGCTGAAACCTTGATTTCCCCTTGTAAGTGACTCTGTGTTAAGCCCCGTGCTCCAACCCACGGCGGAGGGAGGGGGGGCGGGCCACTCCAGAACCCAATATATTGCATTATTTATACTGACAAGCGATTCCTGCGTGACAGAACAATTCCCATTCATTTTTGCAGCTCATCTCAAGTACCTGTGGGCTGTCAGGTTCCAGCACGCATGTGGCTGGGTTTCTTTTTAATTAGTTAATGCCAGCCCAGCGCCGGTGTTGACTGGACTCCCATTTGACAGCTCTCAAGGGTTCTGCAGGTGAATTCCTGGGAATCCAACCCCACTGTGCTCTCAGGAGCAGGGGAAATTGCTGAGATTTTTTTGGTTTAGGGTTTTTGTTTGTTTGTTTGTTTGTTTGTTTGTTTTTTTGTGTTGCCAACTCCTAATTTATAAATTGGGAGCTCTCTTTTCTCTGCTGCTCTTTGCTCTGCCAGTTGTCTGGTTTGGAACAGCCACCCAAAGCCATTTCACCACCCAACGCAGCCGAGAAGGAGCTTTGACAAGCCACCGAAGGACTGCAGAGGAACACCCTCTCTAGACCTCACTTCTTGCTCGTTAGTGGCTTTTTCTACGAAATTTGAAGGCCTGGCTCAGGATGCTGCTCTAATACGGACTGGGCACCAGCTCCATCACGCAGCTGTCTTGGTTTTGCACTTCCAAGGCGTGTGTCAAACAGCTGAACTTCTGCACAGGAGTCACACAAAGCTTCCTTACACGCTGAAATGCAGCGAGGCAATCAAAGCTGGCGGCTGCTGGTGGGAGACGTGGCAACAGACCCCCAGCTGGCCATTCTTGCGCAGAAAACATCTTTAATATACACCTCCCTCCACGTTTATCCCCAGGGCGAGCCTGCTTGACCTCCGCTTATCTAAAAAGAGGAGCAGAAGTTTGTGAGGAGCTGGTTATCCTGGGACCAGTGTTGTGGGGAAGCCCACGGGGTGCCCGGCTGTCCCGTTCCCCACGGATGTCCCCTTCTGCTGGCAAGTCTCTAGAAAAAGAATTAAACTCTCCAAACAATTCCTCTAATCTCAAGTTAATACCGAGGGTGTTAGCACTCTTGAAGGGATATAAGCAAACAGAGACCTGCGCTTTCCAGCCAAAAAAAAAGCCTGGTTTTTATGTTATTGTTTATTTTTCCGAAACTGAAAACTCTCTTTTCCAGCCCTGGGAGTTTGAGAACTGCAACCCAGCAGGTATTTCCTCTGCCCCAAGCTCAGCTATTGCCAGAACCGTCCCCAAACAGCAATCCGGCCCCTTTGGGTGAAAATTAAGACTGCATCCAGAACATTCATTAGTGCAATTAAAGCCATTAACTGGTTCTTAGGCCATGCCCTGACTCAGCGAAGGGATGGGGTTTGTTGTATGGCACACACCCTTACTCCTCCACTCCACGGAGCCGACAATTAGTGGTTGAATTTGTTTTTGATCCTGTCTCTCATAAAAACACGATACTCCCTGGGGGTCCAGAGGGAAGGCAAACAGCCCTTATCAATTGGAAAAAGACAGCGCAGTTCATATTCCAGTTGATAGAGAAGCCAGATTGAGAATGTAATTATCCTAATTAATTTTCTATCTCGGATTCATCTCTTTTTATATAAACAGCAGTTTCAAAGCAGGCCACCGGCTTTTATGCGGAGAGCGGCTGTTTTATCTTGTTGGAGGGGGGGGGCGCGTTTGCAACACGGGCTCTTGTTTTGCAGCAAAAGGCTCTGGAGGACGCGGGGATCCTGTAGGTCTGCGGAAATCTCTCCCCTCGCCTAACTCCCTCCCTTCCTCCCATCACTCCAGGCCTCCTCTGGAAAGGAGTTCACCAACCTCCTCCGGATCATCGGGGGCTTGATGCAATCAACCGTTGAAGCATCAGCTCTAAACAGACAACTGGGAGGCTTCGACAGGCAAAAACACCCCTCCCCAAGGAGGATAAAGCACCTGGTGCTTTATCAGTTTGCGGGAGGAACTGAAATCACGATCCAAGCGGGAGCGAGTGGGGGCTAAATCAATGGATTTACCCTTTGGAGAGGGTAAAACATTGACCCAGTTGGGGGTGAACTGGCAGGAGGCGCAAAACCCAGGCCCACCCACAGCCGTTACACAGAGTGGCTTTTGTCCTTATGGGTGAAGCCGAAGGCAGCAGCTCATTCCCCTTTATTTACTTGTTTTAGGTGATTTTTGGCAACCCCTGGTGCAAATCCTCGGTGTGTGGAGGGATAATTGAAAAAACAGGCGGGCCAAGAGACCCAGAATTCAACTCGTACAAGGAAAACAAACAGGTCAGTACAAGAACCTAAGTTCACGATGGGAGCGACATCTCAGTCCACGGCTCTTCCTCCTCCCTTCAAGAAAACACCGTTTAACTCTTCGAATCAACTTGTTGTTTCGGCAACCGAGCAATTCTCAGAAGTATTTAGAGCAAGAGGGAATGTGCTGGTGTCACGTTCTTTGTCAACAGCTGTAAAGTAGATGCGCATCCAACCACTCTTTGGTGGCGATGCCAGATATCGCTTACCCAAATAAGAACACCAAGCCCTTCCTAAGAATGTTTTTTGAAGATGTTATTAAGCCTCTGCTTTTGGCCCGGCTCTCCGAGCTGTTTTATCCTGATTATTTTTTTTACTGCCTGTTGAAAAGAAAGCAATACTGCAAATACTTCCCACCAGCAAATACCAACAGGCAACTTATCAGGACTGCGACAGAGCTGATGACGTTTCCACCGAGTGGTTTTTGGCACTGACAGCTGACTCGGAACAGTTGCTGGTGGCTGGGACAGATGGACTTCATATAGATATACACACACACACACACACACACACACACAAAAGGCATTAAAACTTCTAGTCCGTAGATTTTGAAAAGCCTTTTTGCAAAATCCAACGTATTATCAAAACCTCAGAATTCATTCAAAGGGAGATTTGAAGACATTGAGCTTTAAACCTGTGATGTGCCAGGGACTTGCCCGGTTCTCCCCGTGGAGGACTATAAGGCGCCGGGGACTTGCCCTACTCTCCCCATAGAGGACCATAAGGTATCAACGTGTTTTATTTTCAACGGGAAATACTTGAAAATTTAGGGAAGGGCTCCACAGCGCTGCCCTCGGCCCAGCATCTGAAATCCTCCAAATCCAAATGCCCTTTTCCACGGGGAAGACCTCAAGGTAGGACCTGACATCCGTGGCGATCCAAAACCCCGCTTTCCACCACGGATTTCACTTAACTTCCGCTGCTGTAATTCCGACCGTGGCATTTATTTCCCTGATGTGCAGAATCTTTCGATGCTTTCAGCGCCTAGAGCTGGGGACGCCCCGAACGCTCCCCGCTTCGCTGCCTCCTCTTCCCTGGCGGCGTTTTAAGGCCACCATGAAGAGTAGGCTCCGTAAGGTCTAATTAGCACCTTATTATCTAAAGCACACAGGTCTGAGTCTGGCAGCTTGGGATCTCCCCATCTTCTTAGCTTTGTCACCTTCCTTTTTTTGCCTTTTTTTTTTTTTTTTTTTTTTCTTTTCCAAATAGTCATTAAACGCTTTAAACAACCCCTATCCCACTATCCAGCACCAACCCTACGGACTTCAGTACACCTTTAATTTTATATACTGCCGACAGAGTAACCTTAACGTAGTGGGACACACACACCCCCCCCAGGAGGTAAAGTCAAACTATTTTTTTATTCTCAACCTCACTTCGGCCCCGCTCTTCTGGGCTTATGACCCCAAATTTGAAAACAGCTGGAAAATAGGATGAGGCACTTGGATTTGGCCGTAACCCTTTGTATTTAAACGGAGAGCGGACCCTGTTACCACTTGCTCTGCTCACTCTCAGGCAGAGGTGTGAAACTAGCGGAGTTTGGGCTGGTTTTAGCAACTTTTGGCTGTCCAAAGAAATGCAGAACTGGTTTAATTTCCACTCTTGCTGTCTTGTAGGCCGGATTCAACAGGACATTTAAGCACCGTTCACACAACAGAGGAAGGGAATGGGGTACCTTCCTACCTCGGCGCCCAAGTCTAAGGAAAAGTTGTGTTAAATCTCTCCTTTTTTTTTTTTTTTTTTCCCCCTCGTTCAAAGGGAGCATCCGGATCCAGAGTTAGCACCGGGAAGACTTAGGGGATCTTCCAGGATTGGGCATTCCCCGTTTCTCCTGCTGAGAATTCTGCTACAAACCACGGTAAAAGCAAGTGAAGAGCAGACCCTGGAGCGCGTGACAACCACCTCCTCATCGCAGATGAGTGTCACAGTCACCACCTCACCCCTCCGCTCGCTTTTTTTTTTGGTAACGCCCAAATCTCACTTTTTCTTTTTTTTTTTTTTTTTTTTGAGGCCCGAGAGGCTCTGCGAGTTCTTTGGGGTCGTCGGAGAATTGTTTTGCCCTCGGATTAACTGTTTGAAATATCTCAATACGCTTCAGCCTTGAGTTGACCCAAAAAAAGTTATCTGTGTGTGTCTGTACGCGCGCATATTTTAGTAATCAGTTGCTGGTTGTCACCCTCGCCCCACTCCATCCCATCTTCTCCTTCTGCCGTCCGGACAGACGGGGAGGGGGAGGGCAACGCAAGCCCCACCGGCTGCTGTTCCCCCTTCTCATCCCCCATCCCCTCCCCAACCCCCCCCCCCCTATTAATAGACAGACAACAAATGACCCCAAATTCATTCCTGAGCGGAATTAGCAAATGTTTTTGCAATTAAAACTGCAAACATTTCATGCGGGGCCCCCGGAACAATAGGCGCCTGTGCCTGGTCTTGAATAGGCACTAGTGTCCGCCCTGCCCGCCTGCCGAGGCTGCACATTCCTGGCACCCTCATCCCTGGACCCGCTCCTTGCTGAGCTGCAGTTTTGGGATGGTTGTACCCCCCTCTCTCGTCTGTGTCCCCCCTCCGCCTCCCCACGCTCCCGGCAGGGGAGCCGGCGGCGAGTCCTTGTCCCGGGATTCCCGGTCCCTGCATCCCCCCCACGCCCCGGGGTTGGGGCAGCGCATCCCTCCCCGGGACCGAGGGTCGGGGGTTCCGCATCCCTCACCTCCCCGGGACCGAGGGTCGGGGGTTCCGCATCCCTCACCTCCCCGGGACCGAGGGTCGGGGGTTCCGCATCCCTCACCTCCCCGGGACCGAGGGTCGGGGGACACCGCATCCTTTCCCGGTACCAGGGGTCGGGGCACCGCATCCCTCCCCGGTACCAGGGGTCGGGGGCACCGCATCCCTCCCCGGGACCGGGGTCGGGGGGCACCGAATCCCTCCCCTCCCAGGGGGTCCGGGACATCACATCCTTTCCCTGTACCAGGGGTCGGGGCACCGCATCCCTGCCCTCCCCGGGACCACCGATCGGGGCACCGCATCCTTCCCCACGCTCATCCCGGTTCGGAACCGGGTCAGAGCATCCCCCCCCTTCCCCGGGATCGCCACCGGGGCAGCGCATCCCCCTCTCCCCGGCCCGCGATGGGGACGGGGGCAGCGCATCTCCCCCCCCCCCCCCTCCCGCACCCCCCTTCCCGGGGGGGAGACGCGGGGCCGGGGCTGGCGAGGAGTCCCCGCTGCCGCTCGTCGCCGGGACGGCTCCGGTGCGTCCGGGACTCACCGAGGAGAGGCAGGAGGAGCAGGAGGATGGCCGGCCGCCGCAGCGCCATGATGGGGTGTGCGGAGCCGAGCCTGCGCACTGCCCGGGCGGCGGGGAAGGCGGCGGCGGGCGGGGGGGGGGGGGGGGGGGGGGCGGCCGGCGGAGCCCCGGGGGCGGGGGGTGCCGCGGTCCCGTCGCCGCGGAAACCGGGCGGGGAGGAGCGGATCCCGGCGCCTGGCACCGCGGGGAGGGGAGTTACCGAGGAAAAGGGAAGGTCCCCCCCTTCGGGGGGGGTTGGAGAGGAGAAGCGGAGGGGGGGGGGCAACCGGCCCGCAGCCCCCGCATCCTCCCGCCGGTCATCCCCGGGAAACCGGGTGGGAAGAGGCGCCCACCCCGAATTCCCTCCCGTGGGAAGGGAATCACCCAGAGGAAGGAGCTGGGAAGACTTTAAATGGTTTTTTGGGTTTTTTTTTGAGCCAGCAAAAGCTGGGTATTAACTTGAAGGCAACGTTTCTGGTTGTCAAAACCCACCCAAGTTTTGCTCTAAAGTGGGGGCTTCCCCCCACCCCGTATTTAATAAGAACCTCCGAAAAGGGGGATTTTGCTGGGAGAATTTTCCCTAAAAACCTATTTCACGTTGAACCGTGCGTTTCGCTGTAACTTTTGAACCAACTTCCAGGAAGCAACCAAGCAGCTGGGACGGAGCATTTCTCCGGAGGAGCTTCCCCGAGTCCCCCTCCTGTCCCCAAAAAAGTCTCTGCCATGGCCACGGGCTTGATTTAGTGATTCTGCCCTAAAAAGTAGCTTTACACAGAGAGCATCCCGAGCTGCTGGGTGGTCCTCATAACCGTCCCGGAGCCTTTTTCTCTGATTAACAGAAAAAAAAAACCACCCCCAAAATTGTCATCGCCGGCCACTCACCCCGAATTTGGCCAGTCGGGCCGGGTTAATGCCGGTTCTTGCGTCACTAACTGTCAGCAGCGTGTGATGGGGATGTAATTAAGGATGCTGTTGAATATCAAGCAGCTGGAATGAAAGCCGAGCTCTTCCCTGCTCCGTAAACCAGCTCGGCAGAGCTGGGAGAAATTAAGGGATGTAAAAAAAAAAAAAAAAAAAAAAAAAGTATTTAACTTGGTAATGTAGTAGATCTATCTCAAGACGCTAATGAGTAGATTTAAAGGGCTGATCTGAGCCTGGTGAAATGAATACGGAGGTTCTCATCAATTCTAATGGCCAGATGGGACGTTTCACTGGGGATGAAGGGGAAGGAATCGCCTAATAAGACTGTGTGGCTTAAAACCCGACGCCGGCGCTCGTGGGGTTGGGTCCCTGTTGAGTAAGGAGTCATTTTAACGCAGCCCATTTGGGCTGAAATGACAGGAGACGTAAAATATGATGACACGGAGCATAATCAGCGATAAAGCCTAATCGCCGAGGTGTCAGGCTCCTCTTTAACTTCCCGCAGGAGCTTGATGAGGGAAGACTGGGGCTGAGAAAGGGGGAATGAGAGAGGAGGGGAGAGTTTCCAGCTCCTGCGCTCCTTTGGGGCCTTTTAAGTTGTGTTTGTGTGGCCAGGAGAGACATGGACCCTCAAAGGGTCTGCGGCAGCCTGGGCTGAGGGCTTTCCATCCACCGCTGGGCACGGACCAGGCTGGAAACCGGGCTCAGCATCTCCAGACTGGACTGGAGATGAGCAGCAGGCGGAGGGTGCTGGGGTGCCCCGGTGTCCCCGGGCCATCTGGGCCACCTGAGGGGGAGCTGGATCAGTGCTAAGGTTCTCCTCTAAGCCTTGATTTCCTCCTCCGGGCTGCTGGAGCTTAGCCCGGGCACGCAGCGCGAGGGTGTTTGTGAATAATCAATGCAGACAGAGGCCGGGCTTGAAGTCAACTGGCAAAAGCAGGTATGACCTTCACGGATAACACCAGGGCATGACACCTGGAGCATCATCTCGTCTACTCATCCTCACGCGGGACGTAGGTGCCAATCGCCTCTCTCGGGCAGATACGGCTTGTGCCAAGCTCGTCTTCTCTTCTCTTCTCTTCTCTTCTCTTCTCTTCTCTTCTCTTCTCTTCTCTTCTCTTCTCTTCTCTTCTCTTCTCTTCTCTTCTCTTCTCCTCTCCTCTCCTCTCCTCTCCTCTCCTCTCCTCTCCTCTCCTCTCCTCTCCTCTCCTCTCCTCTCCTCTCCTCTCCTCTCCTCTCCTCTCCTCTCCTCTCCTCTCCTCTCCTCTCCTCTCCTCTCCTCTCCTCTCCTCTCCTCTCCTCCTCCGTGGTTTTATTACAGCAAGGTTCTGCCTCTCGATCTGCCGTCGCCACCGAGGAGCCATTTGAAACGTGAAACTCAACAAGCAAAAGGAGTCACCATAAATATTATACAAGAACCGTAGCGCCCATCAAACCAGGACGGCAAAGCTCTGCAGTGTAAAACATTGATTTTCACACACAGATGGAGCTCCCGTTTCATTATTTAATGTTGAAACAAGTAACTAGAATAAAATATGTGCTAAGAGCACAGGGGTGTATTCAGGCATGATGAGGGGAAGCGTAAACCTGCCTCTTCCTATGATTTCTTTGTTCTCTGAAGAGCTTCCCATCCGTGCTCGAATCTGCAGGGTGAGAGGGAGGGAGGCAGGACGTGTCCTGCCAAGGAGCCCCCCCGAGCTCTAGCGAAAGCCTGTGGTGGGGGGTGACGGAGAAGAAAGCGCTGTGTGACCCGTCCCGGGGATAAGCGGTGGTGGTGGCAGTGGAGAGGTGCAGGATGAGGCAGCGGGACCTCGCTCCTGGCACTTGTAAGAAGGGAGGGAAGGGGAGCCAGGACTAAACTGGGGGAAAAAAAAAACCCGAGCCTGGGGATTTCTAAGGGTTGTACGGAGCGTGTTGTACACCAAGCGTTTGGGCTCTGAAGGCGACTCGGAGAAAATGGATATCCTTTTGATGCTTGTAGTGCCTGGAGGCCCAAACTGAGGTTCAAGCCCTGCTGGGAAGAAGCTGCTCAAACCTGTGATAACAGGCTGTGCCTGTCACGATGAGTTTTCAATAGCAGGACACATGGCAGGCGCCGGGGAGTGTTATTATCCGAGGCACCGGGGCTCCGAGGACTCTGCCAACGAGCTGTGACATCCCTTGCCGTGCGGAGGAGCAGCCTGCCCGAGTCCTCGGGGCTGTCCATCTGCACCTTCCCCAGCCATTCCCCGGCTCCAGACACCTCTTTAACTGCGGAGCCGTGATCGCGGCAGGCGGGTCCGCTCTCTCCCGGGGAAGCAGGAGATCCTGGCAGACACCGCGGCCGCTGCGAGAGTTTGGGAACCCGCTTTGCTCAGCGTGGGAGAAAAACTTCTTTACACCCAAGAGTGGGGCACTGTGTTTGCTTGGGGCGGGGGGGCAAAAGCCAGCAGACAGGGGTTTGTGAGACCGTCTGAAGTGTCTCCAGAGCCATCTTTGCGTGTGACAGAGGGAAGGTCCCAGGTGACGTGGGCAATAGGTGACACAATCAGCCATCAGAGAGGGAAAGCCTCGCCGTGGAGGTGAGCGGGATGCCACCGCGCTCAGGCTCGTAGCCCAGCCCTTGCCCCACGAGGCTCTTTCCCCTTTTGTAGGAGCTGGACAGGACGTTTGGAAGCGAAGTCCTGCCTTGTCTTGGAGAGTTTCTAGAGTGCCTTTAGGCTCTGCGGATAAAAAGACACTCTTATTGACGCACAAGGCTTTTAATTTGAGGATCTCAAAGCACTTTGCAAAGATGCCATTTACCCAAGAGCGTTCTTAGCTGCTCTGGGAACAGCAGCAGGTATCTGGCCTCCCTCTTCTGACCAGCTTCTGCTGCTGCTGGGGGGGGGGGGGGGGGGGGAAGGCTTTCTCTGGCTGCACTCACGCTGCAGTTCCCCTCGCTCCCCGCTTAAGACGGCGTCTCTTTTTTTGTCTCGACAAGCTGTTGATTCCCTGGTGTCACAGACCACGACCCCACTCCTACGCCAGTCCCGTCGTTGCTCCCCAGTTCATCCCGCAGGCATATGCTCGTCTATTTTGAAGCGTTTCCATGTGTGAGGCTGAGTCGCTCCTAATCTCGTCTCCCTCCCGAGGCGTCAGTCGCGCTGGCATGTGCCTTTTCCCTGTCTGCCTCCCTCTGTTTGTGGACTATGGGTATTTTTAACTCCACCCTCTAATTAGAGGTAGTTTTCTCCGGATAGTCTGCGCGCGAGGGCTCTCACGGCTGTGGTCGGCAGGGCAGGCAGCGAGCGCCGGGGACTGGCCCTGCATAGACATCTTCCTGCTAAATAAATCCACCGCCCTTCACCTCCACATTTCCAAGGCGTTGGGATGGAGCGGGAAGGCTGGCATTCCTCGGGGGTCTGTCTGCAGCAGGGCAGAGAGATAACAGCTATATAGAGGAGCCGGCTAAGCCCCCCGAGAGATGGACACAGCTGCCTTCTCCTCCTGCAGCCCACGGCCTGTGGCTGCTCAGGGCTCCCTGCAGCTGCTTCCAAGCCCTACGCTCCCGGCCTGGAGCAGGCTGCGTCTCCAGGGATCCCCGAGTTGAGCTGTGCTGGTCCAGAGATGGAGAAGAGAGCGATACTAATTAGAGACGGCCTTGAACCAGGTTCCCCCAACCAGGAACCTGGTCTCCCTGCCCGAGCATCGCTGCCTACCCGGCTCCCAGCGTCCTCCTGAGCCACGGCCGGGAAGGATGCTGCTGTTCCACCGGCAGCGCAGCGGAGCGAGGATGCGGCTGGGTGCGCGCAGCCCTTTTCTCTCCTCCACCAACAAACAGCATCTGGCTGACCCATCAGGCGGCCAGCACCCCTCGGGCTGCCCGCGTCCCGCTGCGGATTTCCTTCAGCTCTGTTCGCGGCCAAGTCCTCTCCCTCCTGCCCCAGCCCCTGGGCAAACGGGAGCCGCAGATTCCAGGGCCAGCTGGCCATTAGCACGTTACGCTGCGCTCTCTCCCCTTGCCAAGGCGAGGCGGGGAGATGGCACCAGCTGGCAGAGCGGCAGGTTGGGCACTCAGGGTGGTGACCCGGCTCAGGTCTTCACGCCACCGGCCGCGTTGCTGGCGATAACATCGCTCCCCCCGAGGCCAGGGCCGCGCGGAGGAGGTGGATGCTACTCCCTTTCCCTCTGCCTGGGGTGTGGAAGCAAGGTTTGACTGTCAGCGGGAAGGGGATGCTTCCTCTCCCTCCTCATCCCACCTAGATCCTGGGTCACAGCCATGCTAATAATAACAACATTCCATAACTCTGTTGAATTTGTCTCTGGTTTCGGAAGAAGACAAGGGATAAAGAGGGGGAAATATTTGCTTAAGGAGAGTGAGGATGCCCTGCAAAGCTTGGGGCTCCCTCAGCCCTCATCTGCCGATACCCTGGGGCTGAAGGAGCCGCTCTGGTCCCTCACCATCATGGCAAGAGGGCAGTGAGGTCTTCAAGTCCTCACCGTGCAGGTAAGACCAGGCTGCTTTTGCAGTGCCTCTCGCTGCCTCCCAGCAGACCTCCCCCCACCCTGTAATCCCCTCTGCCCCTTCTCTCCCCGAGTCACTGTTTTTTCTGGCTCCCAGGGCTCATGCTGATGTGGTGGAGCAGTCTTTGTCCGCGCCAGCCGAATTTTCCGACCTTCCCGGGATTGTTTTGACATGCTTGACTAGCAGTTTGGGGTGTCAGCCAAGGGTCTCCCACCACCCAAGCAGCACCTCGCTCGCCAAACACCACACGCCCCAGGGCCAGGAGTTAAGCCATGCAAACACCCCCCCACACACACGCACACGCCTATTGCAGGGCTGTTGTGTTTAATAACTGCCTCGGGTTTCTCTGTCCCGGCTCTCTTCTGCGTTGTCTCCACCTAAAGCCAGCTTTAACGGCTCTTGATGACTGGAAACCTGTCCGGCGTCGGGCTCTGGACTGGTAACCGTGCTCAAGCCCAGGAGTTTGCTTGGAAAGGAGTCAGGGATTTGATTCTTTTTCACGGAATCACAGAATGATATGGGGTTGGAAGGGACCTCTGGAGATCATCTAGTCCAACCCCCTGCCAAAGCAGGTCCACCCAGAGCAGGTCCCACAGGAACGTGTCCAGGCGGGGTTTGAATGTCTCCAGAGAAGGAGACTCCACCACCTCTCTGGGCAGCCTCTTCCAGGGCTCTGTCACCCTCAAAGTGAAGAAGTTCCTCCTCATCTTTAGATGGAACTTCTTATGTTCAAGTTTGTGTCCATTTCCTCTTGTCCTGTCTCTGGGCACCACTGAAAAAAGACTGGCCCCATCCTCCTGACACCCACCCTTTCAGTATTTATAAGCATTGATCAGATCCCCCCTCAGCCTTCTCTTCTCTAGACTAAAAAGACCCAAGTCCCTCAGCCTCTCCTCAGCAGAGAGATGCTCCAGGCCCCTCAGCATCTTTGTGGTCCTCTGCTGTACCCTCTCCAGCAATTCCCTGTCCTTCTTGAACTGGGGAGCCCAGAACTGGACCCAGTGCTCCAGACAGGGCCTCACCAGGGCAGAGCAGATGGGGAGGATGACCTCCCTCCACCTGCTGGTCACACTCTTCCTGATGCCCCCGAGGATGCCATTGGCCTTCTTGGCCACAAGGGCACATTGCTGGCTCATGGGCATCCTGTTGTCCACCAGGACTCCCAGGTCTTTTTCCTCAGAGCTGCTCTCCAGCAGGTCAGCCCCCAGGTTCATCTCTCAAGTACTTGTCAGTGCCATTTCTATTTTACTCATAGAATCATAGAATGGTTAGAGTTGGAAGGGACCTTAAAGATCATCGAGTTCCAACCCCCCTGCCATGGGCAGGGACACGTCCACCAGAGCAGGTTGCTCCAAGCCCCATCCAGCCTGGCCTTAAACACTTCCAGGGATGGGGCAGCCACAGCTTCCCTGGGCAACCTGTTCCAGTGCTTCACCACCCTCACAGCAAAGAATTTCCTCCTAATATCTAATCTCAATCTCCCCTCTTCCAATTTAAAACCATTACCCCTTTTCCTGTTGCTACACTTCCTGACAAAGAGTCCCTCTCCGGCTCTCCTGGAGGCTCCCTTCAGATATTGGAAGGCTGCTCTGAGGTCTCCCCGGAGCCTTCTCTTCTCCAGGCTGAACAACCCCAGCTCTCTCAGCCTGGCTTCATAGGGGAGGTGGTCCAGCCCTCGGATCATCTTCGTGGCCCTCCGCTGGACCCGTTCCAACAGGTCCATGTCCTTCCTGTGCTGAGGACTCCAAAGCTGGACACAGTATTCCAGGTGGGGTCTCACGAGGGCAGAGTAGAGGGGTAGAATCACCTCCCGCGACCTGCTGGCCACGTTTCTCTTGATGCAGCCCAGGATGGGGTTATCTCTCTGGGCTGCCAGCGCACGTTGCCGGCTCATGTTGAGCTTCTCATCCACCAACACCCCCAAGTCCTTCTCCTCGGGGCTGCTCTCCAGCCATTCTCCCCCCAACCTGTATTTGTGCCTGGGATTGCCACGTCCCAGGTGCAGGACCTTGCACTTGGCCTGGTTGAACTTCATGCGATTTGCACGAGCCCATCTCTCCAGGCTGTCCGGGTCCCTCTGGATGGCATCCCTTCCCTCCAGCGTGTCGACCGCGCCACCCGGCTTGGTGTCGACGAGTGAACCGGGTGATGAGCATCCCATGCCTTGAGATCTAAAGCGGAGAGGAGGGCTTGGCTGGGGATATGAGCGCCCAGGCTGCCTTGGTGGGTAGCGGGAACGGGGATTTCTTGGTCTGAGGCCTGGCTTTGGGTTTCTGGAGGCCTGTGAGAAGAGGAGGGACTTGCTTGGTGTAGCTGAGAACCATCCTTCATACTCTCCCTCCCCGCTGCCTTTGAGCAGCCAGGTAAAAAGCCCTCTCCTCCTGCCTGGCGGTGGAGTGCGGTGCTCGGTTTGGAGGAGGAGCAGGGCCTTAATCCCTGCCAGTTTGAGTTGCACTTGCAAAGACGATTAGACATATGCCAGCTAATTCATGGTAAACAGGATGGAGGGAGAATTTGCCACTTATAAATGGCAGATGAGCGAGCCCATCGTTGCTGTCACTCTCGGGTAATACAGGCTGACATTAAGCCCGGTTTAGCTGCGAGTTTTATCATCGCTAATCCTGCTGGTCCGTGCCTCTCTTCTCCATCCTCCCGGCATCTTTCTTTCCCTGCCTTGCCTTTCCCTCCCTCACTCCTGGGGCTGGCATCTCTGGCTTTGGGGCGGGCAGAGAAAATCCTCAGCACCCCCCCCCCCCCCCCCCCCCGGCTTCTCCCAACACCTCAATCATAGAATCACAGAATGGTTCGAGTTGGAAGGGACCTTAAAGATCATCGAGTTCCAACCCCCCTGCCCTGGGCAGGGACACCTCCCCTAGAGCAGGTTGCTCAAATGTCAGTTTGTCTTCCAAGAAATTGTTTTTCCTTCTCCTGAAAGTCTCCCTGCGCAGATTAAAGGCAGAGGGAAACGTTGCCATGCCAGGGTTTGGGATAGAAACCGTCCCAGCCCCGCTGGATCCCTCGTCACCGACCCAGCAGAGCCTCCAGACGCCTCTCTGGTCCCCTTGGTGCTGCTGCTCCAGGGAATGAAGAATTCCCCAGCTCCCTTCCAGGTGGGCTCAGTGCCCTGTCACTGTTGGGGAGCCCGGGCCACCCCAAGGAGGGGTTCTGGCCAGCTCTGCTCAGCGCTGGAGCCTGCCCAACCTGGGGTTTATTCGATACTTTTACCTAAACAGCCACTCGCTGACAGCCCCACGGGGAGCTTTCGCCTGGAAACTCCCCGTTATTTGGAGCCAACCTAAACACCCTGCTCTTCTGCGGGGGGAGAGGGTCGGAGCCTTTCGGGGAGGTGGCGGGGAAGATGCAAATCCATGCGGGAGAGCAATGGCGGCCACAAAGCTTGACTGGCTTGTGCCATTGGGGATATAACACTGAGTGGCACTGGGGAGCGGTGGCTCTTATCTCTGCCCCACCAAAGGACCCCGGCCCCCCCCCCCCCCCCCCCGAGCATTGCAAATCCTGCCGGGATGCAAATCCTGCTCCCCAGATGCCCGTGTGTGGGTGCTGCAGGATGGCAACCGGAGCCAGGCCAGCTACATTTTTTCCTGGAAATCCTGCTGGCTTTCCTTCACCGTGGTGCTACCAGTGTCCCAGCTGTCCTTGCTTGACTGATCCACCCACACGGAATATGTGGCTTTCTTTTTCTTCTCCCCCCCCCCCCCCACCTTACGGTGCTCTCAGGCGCCTAAGAAACCTTGCCCTGCTGTGCTCTCCCGCTCGGCTGAGCGCTCCCCCGCATCCCGGGTGTCAGTCGCCTGTCCTGCCTGACCCTCATCCCCGGGATGGGATCAGCTGGGGAAAGGAGGTCAGAGACGGGAATCCCATCAACCAAAAACCAGGTCAGGGCAGGCATCCACCCAGGTTGGGGGGGGGGGGGCGCACCACCCCTGGGGCAGAGTGATGGGAGATGCTTGCAGGTAGTTTGGGGCAAAAGAAGGGGTCCAGGCCCCTTGTTAACCAACCGAGGGAGAGGAGAGCATCCTTTCCTGGCCAAACCACCCCCCCTCTGGAGACAGGGGCTGTGGGTGCAAAGCCATGAAGCATCTCTAGGACGAATTTCTCCAGCCCAGGGGTTCCCCCTTGTGGCAAGATGCTCCTGGCTCGGGGAAGATGCTCCTGCTGGCAGCGGCGGGGGGAAAAGGGGGGGCGATCCCACCGAGCAGGGCGTGGGATGCCGGGGGGGTGTCCGGTGTGGGCTGAGCCCCCTGCTCCCCCGCAGGCTTCCTAAAGAGCAGCATCCCTGGGTGTCGGGGCAGGGATCCCCCCCAGGCTTCCTAAAGAGCAGCATCCCTGGGTGTCCGGGCAGGGGGTCCAGGGGGTCTTCAGCTCTCCTGCCGCGGGGGTGGGTGCGCACAGATTTTACCAGGCTGCAGAGTGGCAACTGGCACCGCGTTTGTCGTTCCTGTGGGTGCAGAGATGTCGGCGGAGCTCCGCATCCCTCCAGCTTCCCCCACAGAGGGTGAGGAACCAGCTTCGGGTGGCCGGCACCGGGTACCCCTGTGCCCCATCCCTGCCGGCAGGCTCCGTCTCCATGCCCCCATGTCCCCCATCTTTGTGTCCATGCGGGGATGCTGCGGCATAGACCTACCCTGCAGCTCTAGGGAGCCAGGTGATGGTAGGTACCCCGATATTCACGGCCGGGAGGGGGGCTGCAGCAGGGCACAGCCAAGGCCTGAGAGCAGGAGACCTGCCTGAGCCCCTGGCTCCTCCATACTCACCTCTGGGCAAGGAATAACCTGGGATTCCCTCTTACCTAGAAAACCAGATGTTTTGCAGCTGCCTACTGATATTTGTGGCCGCTGCAGCCGCCAGACACGAAGAGGAGGCCTCGGTGGGCTCCCCTGTGCCATGCCGGGGGTCTGCCCACCTTCTCTGTGCCCCGTCCCAGCTCGGCTGGCGGGGAGAGAAGCTGGAGCCGAGGGGAGCCGGTTCCCCGCGATCCGTGATGAGTCAGCACCTCGCTCGGAATGCCGAGCAGGGGCTCCGCACGGCGCGGAGGCGAGCAGTGCCCGGGCGGCATCGATGTTTATTAATGACTGGATTGGGGATGCTGTTTAGTCACTGCTCCCACGGAGCCCGGGAGGCAGCCTCCCCTCCTGTCCTCAGGAGACTTCTGAGGCACCCAGGCACCGCTTAGCACGCTTCTACCCGCGTCCCGGGAGAGGCCCCGGCGGTGCCACCGCTTCCCCCTGATGCTGCCACACCGGCGGGCGCTTCGCTGGCTGCCTCCCCATCCCAGCGGAGCGACAGGGGGATGTCTGCTGGAGAGATGGGGGAAACTGAGGCACGGCGTGCGGTGAGGGGTGACAGCAGGGCACGGCCCGGCCACGCTGATCTCCTAATGGCTGGGGATGCGGCGATGCTGCCTGCATCTGGCGCATCGGGGGGGATTTATTAATGCGAGAGTGCTGCAGATTTAACTCGGAGGAATGTGAGCAAAGCGATTAGAGGGTGGGAGTGGGGGGACGGCCCTTAAAGTGCTGGGGGGGGGAGGAGTGCTCTGGGTGGGCAGCGGGGCCACCGTCCGGCCAGCAGAGCCCTCCCCACCGAGGAATCCATTTAAAGGCCGGGTGCTGTTATTAAACTCTCCGAGGGGTGTTTTCCCGCTCCGCCATCTGCAGTGCCATGAAAGTTGCATGAGATTTGAGATGAAAAGTCTATTTCTTTGAATGAAGTTTTAATAAGCTCAAATCGGAAAGAAAAAAAAAAAAAAAAAAAGAAAATAGTAACTCTTCTCCCTCCCCTCCTGTCCCCAAGGCGATTCCTCTCGGATTTAGCCTTCTGGAGGCAAAAATCTTTGCAGGCTGGTGCTGGGCGGGTCCGGGGGGGTTCTCTGCAGGGGATGGCGGGGAGCTGGAGGGTTCTAAAAGCCCTTCAGGCTGCACCTTGGCAGCAGTCGCCGTGTTGCACAGGAGGGGCCTGTCCTCACGGGGGAGCAGCATCCCTCGCCGAGCATCGGCACCGTTCCCCGCCGAGCATCGGCACCGTCCCCCGCCGAGCATCAGCACCGTTCCCCGCCGAGCATCGGCACCGTCCCCCGCCGAGCATCATCCCCGCCGCCCCTCGGGCTGGGACACGCTCCCGGGCGCAGGGCTCTCCCTGCCCGGAGCTGTCGGGCTCCACTGTGGGCTCCAGCTGAGCCCTCGGTGTCCTCAGCACATCCCACCCTTCCCCAGATCCCCCACCTCGAGTGCCCAGGACCCCGCATCAGCCCAGAAGCACGGCAGGTCCAGCAATGGGGTGCCGGAGGGATGCAACGGGGAGCCCAGGTAGGTGGGAAGGGCTGAGCTCGGGCCAAGGAGGAGCCCGAGAGCCCGAGGGGAGCTGCGTGGCCTGGTTTGTTCTCCGACAACCCCGAAGCCCAGCTGGCATCTCCTAATTGCCTGGTTAATGGCTGCGCAGCACATGGCTGCACCCCACGTGCTGGCAGCGAGCAGCAGCCTGGCGTCATTTCGCTCTCGATGCACAACCAGGTTAGGGCACAGTCCCTCCTGGGGGGCTGCGAACTGGAGCCAAAGACCCTCAGGATCCACCCCCCCGACACCTCTGCAATGAGCAGGTCCAAGGATTTGCAGGTGGGTCAGGCTCGGCAGGTCCTGCTGCTGCACCGGGGCTGGCTCCTGGGGAAACTGAGGCACATCCCAGCACGTCTGCTGGGCATGCACCAGGGAAGAAGGGGAGGTTGCACCCCAGCGTGGCTTGTCTGAGGAGCAGGACCTTGAGGCAGCTATGCCCAGGTCTGCTGGTAGCTCCAAGTCAGTCCCAGGGCCCCATCAGCCACATGGGATGACAGTCCACAGTGTTTCACAGCAGCCCCCAGCCCCAAAAGCACCTTCCCCCAGCAGGTCCTCTTGGCCATATCTGCTGGGAGCCAGCTTGTCCCTCCGGTGTGAAGACCCTGACACACCACCGCCTCATCAGTGCATTAAGAAACCATCTCTCACCGGCCTTCGGCGCTGCTTCCAGCTTCTGGTTTGGTGCCAGAGCGACAGAGCTGCCCCAGCTGGGAAGGGAGCGGTGAGGTACCACCAGCATCACCTCTTCCAGGAGCTGCTGAGGCCGAGGGAGAGGCGAGAAGCTGCCTCAGGGAGCTCAGGGAGTCTGTGAGCAGGAGCGGCAAGCCCTGAGAAAGCAGGCACAGATTCAATTCACTCAGCAGCGTGGGCTGGATCCTGCTGCTGGATCCTCCAGCGTGGGTCCCGAGCTCCTAAAGTGTCCGTGGAGGTGGTGCTGCCGGGGCCACGCTGTACCCAACGGCAGCTATTTTGGGTAGGTGCTGGCACCACACTCATCCTCCCTCCTCTCCACGGACCCCGGCTGCTGGGTGGCATCGTCCCTAACCGGCGGGTGGTCCCGAGGAACAGGCTGGGGGTGCGATGCAGAGGGGTGAAAAGCGGCGAGAGGTTGAGAGGTGACCCCGAGACCCTGGGTAGAGCATCCCAGGGGCAGAGCTGGGCAAGCGGCCGGCCAGCGCTGAGTAGCCCGTGCCCGAACATCGTGGGCATGGCTGGCCCTGCCTGCCGGGGTGGCCCCGGTGGGATCCCCTTCCCCATATGGCTGTGGGTGCCTGTAGATGCGTTTTAAACCCTGGGATGGGTAATAAATAGAAGCAGGCCCGCTGCCTTTTGTTTTGATTGATTCCATTTGTTCTGCATAAGCAGCTCCTTCCCCTTGCCAAGGCTCAGCTCCCGGGGATGTAAGATGCTGGGAGCCCGAGCGGCTCAGCCGTGCGGTGCTGGGCGGGTGGGGGGTCCCTGGTGGTCCTGGCACTGTCGGGGGTGAGGTGGTCCACAGCTCCAACACGGGGGAAACTGAGGCACCCGACCGTGCTGGGTCTGCCTCTGCATCATGTGGGTGCCCTTGGACAAGAAGGGAAACTGAGGCTGGGGACATGCAGCGAGGTGGGGGGGGGGGGGGGGTAAGGCTTCCAGCTGCAGAAGCTGCCTTCTTCTGGTGCTGGATAAGGGTGAAGCCACCAATGGTCTGGGTCAGCAAAGGGCTATCCAGGGGCGTTGGCTACCCCATGGGTGACTGGTGTTGCTCTGCAGGGAACAACAGCTTTATAATGAGCTTGGGATGAAGATGAAAAAAGGAGCCGGGACTCCTGGCTTCCCGCTCCGGCTGTCACCAACAGCAGCCTCGGGCAAGTCTGGTGTCTCCCTGCCTCAGTTTCCCCAGGCGGGAGAGGCTGTTTACTGGTTGGGAGCTGGGGAACCAGGAGGTTTGGATGAAAGGCACTGCTGAAAGCCGGGGCGGTGGGTCCGTGAGCTCCCTGTGGGGCAGCAGAGCAGCGAGAGCCCGAGCGGTGGGTGACGGGTGGGGGGGGCTGGATGGACCCCAGGGGCATCATCCTGACGGTGCCCCAAATGCAGCCCCACTTCCCAGGGCACCCCCAACCCCAGCAGGAGGAGGGATGGATGTACCCGTAGGGGGCTAAAATTATTCCCACCCCCCCGCCCTGGTACCGCCGTGACCCCGGGTGAGTCAGAGCAGCCGGGGGTGTGTGTACCCGCACCCCAGCTGCGGTGCTGAGTAAGCTTTTTGGGGGGGGGTGTGTGTATGTTGGGGAGAGGGTGTAGGCCCGAAGGACGCAGCTGCCTCCCCGCCACGTCCGCTCGCCGCTCCCTCTCCCTCCTTCTGATCCGCCTCATTATCTCCTGAGTCATCGCTCCCACCTCCGCCGCAGCCACAGCCACCAGCAGCCCGCACCGCGCAGGGGCCGGGGGGGGGGGGGCTGCCGAAAAGGCGAGGGGGGATTAGGGGGGGGGTACGGGGTGTGTGTGGGGGCTGCTGCCTGCCACCTCTCGGTCTCCAAAGGCAGCCGGGTGGTTTGGGATGGGGTGATGGTGGGGAAAGCATCTCGGGCGGGCAGGGATGCAGAGCATCTTCCCGACACGTGCTGCTGGAGGCCCAGAGGGACACAGGGGATTGCGGCTGCTCCTGCCCGGCAGGGAGAGGTCCCTGGGAGCGGGATGCTGCGGTGATTGCATTGCCGTGACGCTCTCAGGCTGGGAAATCAGGATCCAGCTTGCCAGGCAAGGCTGCAGGCTGCTTTCCAAGCCCTGCGCGGGGCTGGAGCCGGGGACAGGGCTTGCTGCGAACGAGCTGCTCCCCGAATAGGTCGGGATCCGGCTGCCGGTGTCGCTAAACACACGTTGGCAGGGTTCAGATCCTGGGGTTGGCATGTGCAGCCTGCAGCAGGTCCAGGGCATGGCTTTTCCCTCCAGGGAGGCTGCAGAGGTTTCTCCTCTGAAGGTCCCCGGGTAAAGCAGAGCCAGGGCTGGCTCCCATTTTGTTGCTGGAATGGGAGGGGTGGCTCTGAGCTGAGGTGCCTGCCTCTCCCCGTGCCCCTTGGCAGCCTCTTCCCAGCGCTAATCCCTCTCGCCGCTGACAATTCCTGCCTTATTAATTCTAATTTGAGCTCGCCTGGTTTTTTTTTTCTCTCCCGCCCGTTGCTCCTCGGGCTGCCTTTCCCCGGCAGACTGAAGCGCCTGCAGCGGCCAGCGCTGCTCCTGGGGGGGGGGGGGGTATCGCAGCCCCCACGTCTCCGCTCGGCTGCGTGGGTGCAGCAGTTTAAGTCTCTTGTCAGAAGGTGTTTTCTCCCGGCTCTTGAAATGCCGAGCTGTGGCTCGGTGTGACCGATGGCAGGATGAGCTGCGGTGGCTGCGAGCCAGGGTCCGTCTCCTGGACCATTTTGGAAGCTCCCTCGCCCTGGGTTAACTTCTCCATCACTCATTTATTTCTCCATCTCTGGGCCTGGGCTCTTCCCTCACCTGTCTCTGCTTTGTCCTTTACCTCCCTGGCTGATAACTAGGTCAGGAAGCCTGAAGACCGGAGAGCAGCAGCCCCGTGGGCAACCATCTCCCATCTGCTTTCACTCCCTTCTCTCCTTTTCCCCCCCTGCCTTTTTGGCTGGCGGGGCAGGGAGACCCTATGCCCTCCTCCTCTTCCTCCAGGATGAAGAGAGGCAGGACCTGTTTCCCGCACGGGGAGGTATTTTCACGCAGTGAACGGATTATGGCCCCATCAGCTGGGACCATCCGTGGGACACGGCTGAGCCGGCGGCTGTGTGGAGCAGGAGGATCCCTTGGATACATCCCTCCCCGGCGGAGGTTCCCCGACCCCAGCACCCGTGTGGAACTGGGCACGCGAAGACAGTGGTGGCAGCGGCCGGCGAAGGGCATCGGCTGCTGCAAACAAAAGCACCGGGAGCCGTGTTGGGGGACACTGAATCGGTGTGAAGGTGGCGGCGAGCGACTGAGTGACGGCTACAAGAGCGCCCGGGGATCAGCCGTGCACTGCCGGAAGGCTTGGGAACCAAAGGCTTGGAAGATGCTTATGTCTGCAGGCTCGGAGGAGAAATGCTGCTCTCGGGAGGAAGGTCTCGGCAGGAGGTGCAAAAGCTCCAACGAGGACTCTGGGTGACATTGGAAAAGCTCTTGGTGAAGCCGCTCCGTCCCTTCATGCCTCAGTTTCCCCCCTGGAAGCTGCAGCCCCCGGGCGAGGAGAGGCGGTGGGGGTCCCGCAGCCGCCTCCGGTCGTGCTGGCAACGGCTGGGAAGGCGTTAGCATCCCGCCGGGGAGCACGGCTGCCTCCGAACAGGCTTCCCCTTGTGCGGCGAGGCCGGCCGGCAGCTCTGACCCTCCGCCGGGGAGCGGGGAACAAGGGCGGCTTGTGTGTGCCCATGGCTCCTGCTGGCCCGTCGCCCCGACACGCATTCCTGCAACGGGCAGGGCTTTCCGGGCCGCAGGGGGGGATGTGTTGCCTACTGTGGGGGGCTTGTTGCGGGTTTGGGGTTGCTTCTTTTTTCTTTTTTTTTTTTTTTTTTTTTCTTTTTTCTTTTGTTAGCAGCCCTTTGGGTGTCTTTTTGAGCAATTAATCTGGGTCATGACATTCGCCGAGCGGATCGGAGAGCCCGGGGCTCATTAGCACCCGGCGGAGCGTCGGCTGGAGAGATGCTCTCGGCTGCTCCCTGCCTCTCTCCCTGCTTGTTATTCCGGGCGAGTCGGGGGCTGCGGCTGCGGGAGAATCCCCTCGATGGGGACCCCCACCTCACCGCTGTGGGCAGTGGGGGCAATGTGGGGTGGCCGGGGTCCCCCTCCTGCCGTGGCAGCGTGGTGGGAGCAGCCAGCGATGCTGGGATGGCCCTGGGGTACCCGGTAATCAGCAGGCAGCGCTGCGCTGCAGGGCTCAAGGACTTTTGAGGGTCTCAGCCTCCCTGCTTGACTTTATATTCCCTTTCCCATCAGCTGCTCGAGTCCTCAGCAGTGACCTGCAGCTGCGCCCGCACCGGGAGCAGCGTTCGGTCCATGTGGCTTAGGTCCTGCCAGGCTGATGCTGCTCCGCTCCCCTCTCCAGGCTGGGGAAACTGAGGCAGGAGACCTCCCCTGGCCCCCATCCTGCCCTGTCCCTGCCAGCAAGGGAGGAACCCTCTCTCCCTGGCCGAAGCCACCCCCAGCTGCTGTAGGGAATTGGTCAGTGATTCCCAAGCTGGGAGCTGTGTCCATCTCATGGAAGTTTGGCTGCCCAAACGTGGGTTTGGCCAGCTTTTGCTTTTGGCTCCCACAATGTGCCCGTGGCCATGAGCTGTACCCAAGCTTCTTGTCCCAGCCACTCCGGGCTGCCCTCCCGCTTCCCTGCCCCAAGCCCTGGCTTCAAACCACCCCCCCCCGGGGTTTTTGCCCTGAGCCTCGAGCTTTCACCCCGCTCCGGCCACCGACCTCCCCGTGTGGCTCAGATCCCTCCATGGGGACGGGGACCAGGGACGGCGAGGAACCTCTCTGCGCCTGGCTGGCTGCGACACAGCATATGTGCTGGGATCTGCTCCCTGCCTGCTGTTTATCCGCTTCCTTCGAGTTAACTTATGTTTCCATCGCTGCCCATCTGTCTCCTTCTCTTCCTCCCCTTCCCTCCCTTCGTTCCGCGCTGGCAGGCACTGGCAGAGCGTGGGGTCCCCATCCCCAGCAGCTCCAGGTGACCCCCCGAAGCCGGCGGGGGTGGAGGGGGGGGGTTAGCAGGCATTTCGCCTCCCTCCGCCACCCCTGCATGGCTGGATACGTGCCAGGGGACTTTTTGGGGGGATCCTGGTTTGGATGTATTGAGCCTCGGCAGTTCCCTCCATCCACCGTTAACTCCGGTGGCAAATTTTAGCTGGAGGATCCCCCCTCTCCCATTAAACCCGGAGCCGCCGGGGCTGCCTTGGTGCCGGCAGTCCCCTCTCAGCCTTCGATTCCTCTCCGTTCCTCCCTCTTCCTCGCCTCCATCCCTTCCCCGGCCTCGGCGATGTTCCCATCCATTCCGAGCCATATTTGCTCTTCCGATGGCTGTTTCTTCCCAGCTCGCAGGAGGGAAGCCCGGCTCCGCTCCCCTCGGGCGCAGCGTTCCCACCCGGAGCCCGGTTATTAGGGATACCCGGGCTTCTTCGGGAAACACAAAGGCATCGAGTGCCGGAGCCAACATGCACCTGCTTCTCTTTGCTGCTTCAGAAAGTCCTTGTGGCTGCTGCCTCCCACTTCTCCAGCTTTTATTTATAGGCTGTCTTGCTCGCGCTGGGGGTTTTTCTTTCTTCTTCTCTCCCAAGAAAAGGCGCAGCTGAGCCGCCGAACTCCAAACGCCGCCGAGAGAGGCTTCTCCCGCAGCTCGGCTGCGCGGGGCCGCGGCGAAGGGAGCGGGAGAGAAGTCGGATGCCCGCGGGAGCTGCCCGGAGCCTCGTCACCGGACTCTTCGTTAGCGCTGATCACCTCCCGCGGGTGGCCCTGAGGCGGGAAGGGGGGGTGTTGTGCATCGGGTCGCTGCTCGCAGCCGTGACCCACATTCGGGACCTCATTAGGTGCTGTCGGCACGAGGGGCATCGGTTCTCACTGCGGCACTGGGGTCTCGGGGAGGGCGAGGGACAGCCCGGGCCCTGAGGAGGGACATCCCTCCAGCTGTCACATCAGTTTGGTGGCACCAGTCGCTCGTCTGCTGGGAACCTGATTGAGACCCAGCAAACTCATGCCGCTGATGGCCCTTCAGGGAAGTGCTGGGCAGGCGTTTATCTCCTCACCAGCGCTCCTGAGACCTGTCCCCTCACTAGGGCACTGCAGGATGTCCCTGTGCCCAAGGCCACCATTTGATGTGAGGAGGAGGAGCACATAGATCTCAGCTGGGGCACAGTGGCATCAGCCCCCCTGGCTGGCAGTGGTGTTGGTGCCTTGGAAAGCTCCAGGGCTGGCCAGACCCTGGTGTTCCAGCCAGTGCCATCCCGTGTGGGACATTGCCAGGATGAGATGTCCCACAGGGAAGCCACCAAGGTGCCGAAAACTCTGCTCCTTCACGCAAAAACCTGGTGCTCACCACAGCCACCCTCTCCTCCTGGGAGGAGGTGGTGAGGGGACAGGGCAGGGGGAAGGGAGAGGGGGCCGCTGACTGAAATAACAGCCAAAAAATATATATATAAAAAAAAAACAAACCCAAAACCAACAAAATCACAAGGCGAGAGGCTTGCCATCTGCCGCGTGGGTGCCGGAGCAGGAGCCGCCCGCCAGCCCTGCACTGCCGGGTACCGCCGGCGCCAAGTGACTCAGCAGCGGGGAGGGAGGGATGCTCTGGGATCCCTCGGTGCTTGGCCCTACGTACCCCGAGACGTGTCCCAGGAGGGACCAACGGGGGACAAATCCCCCCCACCGGGGGCAGCTGCAGGCGGGAGAAGCGGGCAACCCATCGTGCCTGGGGTCAAACCCTTCACACCTCCAGCGTTTCCCAGGGAGGGAGGAAAATCCAGGTGGAAGAAGAGACTTTTTTTTTTTTCCCCCTGCAGGAGCCCCGTTTCCATGGCACCCAGCGGAGAGGTGTTTCTCCACAGACCTGCCGCTTCGTGGGGTCCAGCAGCACCGTGAGGGGACCCCGGGGTGCCCCTCCACCGTGGGCGGCCACAGCTGGAGGGAGCCCGGGTGGAGGATGCTGCCCAGATG
The DNA here is from genome assembly GCF_964106895.1 of Numenius arquata. Lineage (NCBI taxonomy): Eukaryota > Metazoa > Chordata > Aves > Charadriiformes > Scolopacidae > Numenius > Numenius arquata. Next base: position 4,844,900 of record NC_133597.1, read on the forward strand.
TCACCCAGATGTCGCCCAGACCTTGCCACGCTGCCACGGGCAGAGAGGTGTCACCGCCTGGCGTGTCACCCCCGAGTTGTCACCTCCGGGACGTTGCCCTGGGTCCCATATGGGGCAGGGAGGTGAGGTGGCCGCGGGGGCTGTGACAGGAACGCCGTGTCCCCAGCTAACACCGTGCCGGCGAGGGACAAAAGCGCGATTACTCACTGCCGGGGAGGAGCAGCTCAGCGCATTACTCAGCCCCGCCAGCAAACGGGTCTATTCTTCCTGCATCAACCTGGGGGACCGAGGAGGAGGAGGAGGAGGAGGGCAGGGGGATAGCGGGGCTCATTTTACCCATCGAGGGGTGATGGCTCCCTCCTCCTCCCCCCTGCATCGCTGTCATCCTGGGGTACATCGGCTGGGGGCTGTGCCGGGGAGATGTTGGTGCCTCCGGTTCCCCCCCTGTGCTGTTTCACGGGGGCTAATTGGAGGTGATTAATGCGAGGAGGAGAAGATGCAAGAGGGCCACGTTGCAGTGGGGGGGCTCACGTGGCCGTGGGTTGTGACCCCTCGTTCTGCAGCACAAGGAGGGGACCGCAAGTGCCAGGCCCCAGATTTCACCCCTGCCAGCTCCCAGGGCTGCAGGCACACGTTTTCCCGGCAAGCTCGAGCCAGCAAGTAGGGATTGCAGTGACGCTGATGAGCTTTGCCGAGTCCCTGGGAGGATGGGCTACGGGGCAAGTGGTTGTGGAGGGACATTGCCACCCGGGGTGCAGCCTCCTCTGTACACCTCTCCCCTGCCCCAGGTATCTCCAGGTGGCTCCCCAAAGGATGTCCCCGAGCCCCACAGCGTGCCCAAGGCTGTGTGGCAGCGGTTGGAGCACAACCGGGGCTCGCTGGAGCCCGGCAGATAGGAGCATGCTTCCATGCAGGCACTAGCATCGCACTGGTGAAGGATTTTTCGGGTGCACGTGTGTGGCCCCCCCCCCCCCCCCGAGGTTTGCTCCTGGCTTAAAGGTCTTTTAAGGAGCTCTTGGCGTGGCTGATGCCGGGATGGATGGAGCTGTTAATGGAAGGGCGCTGGAGAGAGGAGGCAGGGGCGAGGAGGGATGAGCTGCTGGCGGATTTGCAGCCATGGATGCTGCTTCTTAATGGAGCAAAATAATCAACATGGGTTCAAGTGGGGAGGGGGATTTTAAGGCCGGGGGGGAGCACGTCACCGCCCTGGACTGATGAGGGGGGTGAAGGGGGACAGCATTCCTGAGGGGACACAGGAGTGGGATGAGGGGTGGGGAAGGATGCAGGAGGGACAACAACTCTGATGGGAGGCACATGGAGCCTCCCAAACCCTTGGGGGAGGGCACAGCTGTGGGGCATGAGGCTTTAAATAGGGTAGCGGGGTCCCATCAGCCTGTTTGCTGCTCTGCTCCAGCTCCTGCCCAGCTTGGTGACCCTGTGGCTCTCCTGGGCCAGGTACCAGCAGCATGGTTGGGGGGGTGGTTTGCGGGGTGCTGGCAGCAAGGGGGTGTCCCCTCCCCTGGGAAGGAGGCCTTGGTGTGCGCTTTGGGGTTGGGAGAGTTGGCAGAGCAGGTCCTTCCCCCCAACTTTCTGCAGTGCCCGAGATGGTGTGAAGTGGTTTGGGTCGGGGGGTGTGTGTGTGTGTGTCTTGCCTTGAGCTCCAGGGGATGGGGCTTGAGGGGGGGGGCTCTGGGGGGCTCTGGGCATGGAGTGGCCGCTCAGGTCTGTTTGGGGAGTCCTGTTTGTTCGTGGCTTTGGTTATGGGCAGAAAAACCCGTCCTTGTGTTGCTCACTATGGAACACGAAGGGTGTTTTTGGGCTGGACCAGACCTCCTCTGCCTGCTTTGGCATCGCAGCTCCTGCTGGGGCTTCTCCGCAGGGTCCGTGCCCTGTCCTTGCTCCTGTGCCTCTCCGTGTGGCTTTGTAGGTGCTAACGAAGGTACCCGCCCTGTGCTCCCCCCTCCTGGGGAGGAAAACCTCATTATCCAGAGGGATGCGGTGGCGTGTTCCTGGATGCCCCACGGCAGAGCCAGACACTGGGTCCGGATGCCTGGCTGCGGTGCCCTGGGTGGCAGCGGGGGCTGGGGAGATGATTTTGCTGTGAAATAAGCAGTGAATTCGGGCGATTGTGGTCCCAACACCCTGCAGCAGCACTTGGGGGGGGGGTGTGTGTCCTTAGTCGCTGCCCTCGGCCACATCACTAATATTGCTCCTTTAATCAGCCCTCAAGCCCCTGTGAAGTAATTAAAACTGAATTAAATAGACATTCAGCACACCGTGCAATGCTGCTCTCTTGCCGATGAGCTAGTCCCCATCCTGGCCTGGGGTCGGCTGGGGGGGGACACGGACACCCGGGTCCGTTTTGGAGCCCATCGGAGGGGGGGGCTTGGGTACCTCCGCATCCAGTTGCCCCAGCAACGGTCGCCCTGGCCCGGCATCCCTCAGGCTGAACCTTTCGGAGCCGTTATCGTGCCTTCAGCACAGGGGTGATGGGACGTTGCTTGGGGATAAGTGTCACCCACGTCACCTTGCTATTTATCCCGCAGCAGCCATAAAATATCCGCTGGCATCGCCGTGTCCCACTGCTCTAATCCCCTCACAGCGCCTGCTCGTTACCCGAGCAGAGACCCGTGTCCGTAGGAGATTCGGCAGAAAACCAATTAGGATTTTTCCAAGCGGAGTGCTGTTAATTGCCTCTATCCTCGCAAATTAATAAAGCAGCCGTGCTATTGTTTAAGTGTCTGCGCGTGGCTTCAGGTGCAGCCTGAACGTTGGAGGAGGCCTGGGAGATGGGAAAGGTTGTGGGGGTGATGGGATGAGGGGCTGGGGAGGGGGTTTTCCCACCCCAACATGAAATGAGGGTCTCGGAGCGAAGAGCAGGGGCTGATCTGTGTGCAGGGGGTGTCTGTAGGGTGCCGGGGGTGTTTCTGGTGGGTGGCTTTTTCCGAGGGTGGCTGTGCCAAGACCACAGCCCTACATGCTTAGGAGGCAAGGTGCAGGCGCACGTTAATGGCTAATAACGGCTATTAAATACAAAAGTGGCTCGGCGTCCCCCATCCCAGCCCTGAGGGTTTCCAGGCAGGGTGTGATGCCAGCTGAGGTCCCTGTCCCTGCCCAGGCAGCACGAGGAGGTGGTTTTCCCAGACCTGGCTGCGGTGGGAGACAGGATGAGGTGCTGGTTGCCCTGGTTTGGTCTGTCCTGCCCTGCCTGTCCCTCGGGGACATCCCCTCCTGTCTGACCGCGTCCTCCCCTCTCATTTTAGCATCCCCAAGGATGCTAAACGATCCCAAAGGGTGGCTGGTGGGATGTCCAGCTGCTCTGCCCTCTCCTCACCCAGCGTGTCCCATTAAAGGTATAAAGTGGTCTGAAAACTATCCTGACTTTTTCCCCTCTTTGGGACATTTTTTATTTTTTTTAAGTGCCTTTGACTCTGCTTTCCCTGTCCCCTACCGTCTAACCCAGCTCATGCTGGGGAACTCCCGCTCCTTTTCCCAGTCTGCACCACTCCCGATCCAGCGCTTTGCATTGTTTAAGGACTTAATTTTAAGTGCAAAAACATATTGTTAAAATAGACTTGGCTTTTTTTGGTGCTGCCTAAAAATAAGCAGGCTCTGAGGGTTGGAGCAGCAGGTGGCTGGGGCTGGGCTGATTTATCAGAGGGGGGGCTTGGTTCTCCTTAATTAAATTGTATAGCATTCTCTTGTGGTTGTTTGGTTTTTTTTTTTTTATTACAAAAAATAATAAATACATGGTTTTGGCTCGCGGCATCCCTCCCGAAGGGCAGCCCTGCGTGGAAGACACCCGCTCGGCTTTGAGTTCTGTCCTCATCCAAGGTTTTGCAAAGGATGCCTGGAGAAAAAACGTGAATCAGCCATTCTCCCAGCACAAAGCGGAGCGAGCTCCCGGCGTGTCCCCCCTCCCCACCTTCCCACCCTGGGGGGGCTGGCTGGGTTGGCTCCCTGCCTGTCCCAGGCAGCTTTTCAGTGGGGGGCTAATTTCTTTGGAGCCCCTCAGGCAACCAGCCAGGAGTTTCCTGGTCCTCTGGTTGCGATGCCTTTTGGGAGCAGCATCTCGTGCCCTGTCTCGCTGCTCAGATGACAAAACGCAGGGAACAGGTAGGGAATTTTGGGGGGAGGAAAGGTAGCGCTGCTGGGGGGGGGAGGGATTGCTCTGCCTTCCCCTCTTCCCAAAGGATGCTCGGATCTGGGGGGGGGGCTCTCCCAGCTGGCCAAGGATATGGGGGGGGTCATTTCCCTGCCAGGGTTTGCTCTGGTGGGACTGGCCCCGGGGATCGGGAAGGTGCTGGTGGGTCCCCACGGGGGTTTTTCCGCAGCCCAGCCTGTCTTGGCTCTAGGTTGCAGGGCTGGGTGTCTGACCTGCCTCTGGCTTTGCAGGACCCAGGGGGAGATGTTTGCATATTCAAATGCCTTTGCATCCCTGCACGGGTTCAAGGAGCCGGGTCTGCCCATTCGTTCCCATTAAAAAATAAAAATAAAAAAATAAAAAAAGTCATCTGCTGTGATTTTTTTTTTTTTTTTTTTTTTCCCTCCCATGTTGCTGATGAGGAGTCAGGCCCGGGGGGCGAGAGGGAAATGCTGGTGGAGGAGTTGAGGGCAAGGGGATGGAGGAATCGGACAAGGGGTTTTGTCCTCCAAACCACGGCATGGGCAGCGCTTGGCCACCTCAACGAGGCCATGGCACATCGAGCTCGGCGCAGCCGGCAAAGCGAGAGCAGGCAGGACCCGGGGCCGGAGCGATGCCCCTGCAGAGCTTTGTGCTGGCTGCACAAAGCCTTCTGCAAGGCCACCGTGTCCTTGTCAGCCGGGGGTGATGGCAGGTACGTGTGGCTGCTGCTCCCTGGCTGTTTTCCTCGTGCCGGGGAGCTCCCGCTCGCCTTCCCCACCGCCCTGCAGCGATGCTGGGAGCTGTGGCCGCCGTGTGAGCCACGGCACGGTGACCAGAGTGCCGGCGGAGCTGCAGCACAGCAGGGGAATGGCATTTATTTGCTGCGACAGCTTTGCAACAGATTCCTTGGCGGAGCTGACTGCAAACTGCAATCCTAAACTGTCGGACGGCTCCTTTTTCCAGCCTGGGAGTGTGAGAAACAAATTTGTTTGGGTTATAAAAACATATTAAAAAGCAACACATTTTGTTTTGCAATATACATAGTTCTTCATGCCAATATTTTTTTTTTTTTTTGAGTGCCATTCTAATCCCTTCCAGACAAAGACGTTTCTTAATAACTTTTTGTGGAGGTAATTGCTGGGGAGAGGTTTCAAAGCGCTAGGCAGGGAGCTGTCAGTCACACAGCCGCCGGTGACGGCTCTGCATCACTCAGGTATGGGGGGAAGAAGGAAGGAAGGATAAAAGCCCTTGAGTGTTTCTAACCCCAAAAGGATCCAGCCCTGGGGAGCCGGTGCCCAGAGAGGTGATGCCTGACACCGGCAACACAGGAATGTGGTTTCTTGCTCCCGTGTGCCCAGATGGTTGACATCTCGATGCATGTGTCTTGATGTCTAGTGTTTTACCGGCCGCTGCTTAACTCTTGCCCAGATCCTGGGCTACGAGTGCCTGGCTTTGAGGAGCATCTTCTGGGTACCACCAGCTTCCTTTACCCCTAGACTGGGGGATAGCAACCTCCTGCTCTTGCCCCAGGTGACAATCAGGACCTCCAGTGATGGGTTTTTCTGGTAGGAACAATATGTGAAGGGTCCCTGGGAGCCAAAGGTGGGTTTTGACCCCAAACGGCTTGGTCTCCATCAGCTCCTCTAAACATCCACCCATCAAAGTGGGGTTGATGGGGGAATGAAGCAGCTCTTCACCCAACATTTTGGGCATTACTGTATTCCACCTGCCCTATTTCAACACAGTTTGGTGGAAAGCCATCCCACCAGGCACTGTCATAAAACATCCATCTCTTTTCCAAGCGGTCCATCTCCTCCCGGTTTCCTCAGGCTCGAGGGTTAAGAGGGGAGGTTGGCATCGCTTCTGCCCTTTGGCTCTTCATTTTCTTTGTGGAGCTGCTTTTCCCTTGCGAGCCCATCTGTTCCGGTTCCCACTGTGCTTGTGGTCTGTCCTGGGCTCTCTCCGAATCTCCTTTGGTGCCAGTGAGTGGGTCCAAACTTGTTTTTCCAAGTCAGTGTCAGCTGCTCTTCAAATCAAGGAAGATGCCTGTGGGTTATTTATTTATTTTTTTTTTTAATGGCACTAACTTTGATTTGTAATTAAAACACTCCATTTAATTAGGCAGGTACCATAGAACCTTTAGAAACACGACTATTTTTATATATTTACTACCCTTGCTTGTGTTTTCCTTAGTGACTTGAGTTCCAATTAAAACAACCTCCCTATTAAACCGTCGGCTCTTAAATAAAACGGGGGAGCTAAAAATGCAGCGAAGCCACTGAGCTGCCCTCCCTGTCCCCACACATCTCCCTTGGACCGTCACCTCTGCGTTGGTTTTGTCCCCGTGAGCGTCTCGAGGCGCTTGATGGAACCAGAGCAATCCTGGAGCTTGACTCCCTGGCTTTGTTCCATCAAGCTTTCCACGCAAAAAAAATTGCCATCTTCGGGCTCAAATGTGGCCGGAGCAGCTCGATTGGGATGGAGGGGTGGGTTTGCCGTGGGGCTGGGGTGCTGCAGATGGTTTTCTCCCACCCCATAACTTGAGGGGAGCCTTTGGAGGAGCCCATCTTGAGGTGCCTCTGGCTGTAAGACGGTGCTTGCTGTGGCGGGGCTGGGGAGAACGGTGCGCTTTTGCTCAAAACATTTCTGTGTGATACAAGCATTTGCAATATAGGAACAATAGCCGCCCTGCCAAGCTAAACATGAGCTGTTCCTGAAGTTGTTGGCATTTCGCTTTGTGCCAGGGGTGTAGGGAGGAGGCGGGTAAACAACCATTAGCTCTGAGCTGCGGCGAAGAGGTGACTTGCTCCCACGTGGCGAGGAGGGAGCTTGGGGCTGGAGGAAATCCCCCTCCGAGCATCCGGGTGGCGGCAACATCGGCAGCCCTTGCTGCTGCATTTGCCCTCGGAGCCAAGATGACTTTGTGTTCGGGGAAACTGAGGCACGGGACCCTGGTTTCCACGCACAGACGTGTGCGTCGAGCATCCTCCTGCCCTGGTTTTTCCCCAGCAAGGCCAAATTCTGCCTTGGAATCTGAGCTGCCGAGCTTTCCCCCTCTCCCCAGGCATGGTGTTTGCTGTGAGCTCTGTTTAACGGGGAGGTAATTTCCCAGAGGTGCCTGAAGTTGCCTTAATGCGCGCTGTCAAAATGATGTACAGTCGCGCCGGGCTCCCTCGTTTCCCCTGCCTCTCCTGTGACAATTTTGTCAGAGCTGGTTTTTGAGAAGCTGTTTTGACGGGGTGCTAATGGCTCCTTCCTCATCAGGCAACCGCGAGCGCGGATGGCCCCGAACGCGCCGAGCGGAAGCTGCTCCTTTCTCTGCTAATTAAGAAAAATGATAATAACGGGTTTAAAGGAGAGCGACGTGGGGTCGGTGCCGCTCGGTACATCGGCAGCTCACGTACCCCCGGCGATGCTCACAGCCTGAAAAGGCCAGAGGTAACATCTTCTCCCTGGGTTGGGGTCTATCAGCTTTTTGGGAGCGTTTGGCACCACACATCACACCTCCAAGGGTTTGCTCAGGGTGCAGGGCTGGGGCCGCCCCCGCAAGTAAGGAGCTGCCTGGGCTCCCCTTAATAAAATGGAAGGTTAAAAATAAAAACCAATAAATGCCAGATTATCGAGATGGGATTAATATCAATTTTAAACACCCCCCCTGCCCCAACATAAATAATGACCCAGTGTAGCCCAGCTAATGAGATTGGGAGCCTCAGCAATCAAGGCGGAGGATTAGAGATGATCAGAATAAATCCCAAATGATGAGGGACGTTGCCAATGCCTATCCTTGGAAGACCCCACCAGCAGGGACCTGGCTGTGGGGGATGCTCAGGGCTCACTCTGCCCTGCCCTGAGGCTGGGATGCTCGTACCTGGCTGTGGGCTTGGGCAGAGGTTGCAGAGCTTGGTGTTTGCTTGGGTGTCAGAGCCCAAAACCCCGTGGCACCTCACATCTGCATGCCATGGTCAGACCCCACCGTTCCCGCAGCATCCCATGGGTTCCCATCTCCATCCACCCCACCACTTGGGGCTTGGATCAGGGCACTGGGGACATTTGGACATTGCCTAAAGCCCATTAACCCACAGCCCTTGGGTAGCCCCAAGCATCTTCTCCCACGGCCACCCATGGTCTCCAGCTGTGCTCTCCCTTCCCAGTTCCCGGCTTAATCCCCGTGTGTGTTTTTAATGCCTCTGCGTGTCTCTAAGCTCTTCTATACCCAGAAGCCAAATGCTCCTTGTAGGATTCACGTCTCCCCTGTGGATTGGATGGGATGGCTGCAAATTCCTTGCAATTTCCTCGTGCGGGGTCTATTATCTGCTCCTGGGAGGCGAGGGAGGAGGGGGCTCAGGGACAGCCCCCGCCCCGTTTCCCATCTGTGTAACGCTGGGCTGGAGGGGATGGTTTAAGCAGTGATCCCCTCTCAGGGCTCTGATTGAATTATTCGCTGCTGCAGCCTTGCCCGTGGCTACTGGGGGACACGGCCCCAGGCTGGGGTTTGGTTCCTTGCACAGCGTGATGGCGAAGGACATCTCACCCCCGTGCTGGGGAGGACCACAGCCTCCTTGTCCCACGCAGGGCTGCCCGGGAGAGCTCTCCCCCTCCCCAGCTTAGCTGGTTCATTAGCTGCCCGCGCTATTAAATATCATCGCTGCTTAATTCAGGTGGCTGGGATGCAGCCCTGGTTACCGGCTGGATTTGCTGATTCAGCAGGTTGAGAGAAAATCCTTTCCCGTACGGATGGGAGTGGGAGCTGGGCAGAGCTGGGGGAGGAGGTTTGGGGAGAGAAGTCTTTCATTGCTGGGGATTTCAGGCTGGTTGGGGCTGTTTGGTGAAGGAATTTGGTACCTGCTTTTGGTTTTCTTGTATCCAGTGGCCAGAGAACAAGCGAGCTGGTGCTTTCAGGTCCTCGAAGGCGTTTGCCCCATCCATATGGCTCTAGGGACGGAGAGCATCAAACGAAGGCAGCCCTGTGCATCCCATGTCCTACTACTGGTGGTGGTGTCCCCCCCGAGGCTGCCGCCGCCTTCCCGGGGGGGCAGGAGCCCGGATTTGTCTTTCTGATGCCTCAGTCAATGGCATCGATTGGGCTAGAGCGAAGAATCAATGGTAATTTGGTCGGAGGGCCCGGCGCCGGGTGCGAGAGGAGTAATTAGAGCAGCAGAGGCGGCGCGGGGGAGCCCATCGCCTGGGGAGGGATGGAGAGATGGATGGCGGGGAGGGATGGAGGGATGGATGGCAGGGAGGGCAAGGGGCTGGTATTCTGGCTTTCCCAACAGCTGGGATGCCCTTCGGCACCTGAAGCCCGCCCAGGCTGGCAGGAGCCCTCCATCTCTTCGCTGGAGCAGCATCTCCAGCCCTAGGAAGCGATTTTCTCCAAATCAGGCAGAGACTGGATGCTGGGAAGGGGGGAACGTCAGGGACCCCACTGCATTCCCCAAGGAACAAGTGATGGGGGATCACAGTCAGATCTTGCTGCTGGCGGGGAAAACAAGGGAAAAATTCCCCCCCCCAGCCCAAGGAAATGGCACCAAAAAGCCCAGAGCTTCGTGTGCCGAAGCCGTTCCCGGTTCTCCCTTGCCCTTCCATCCTGCCTGCAAATCCCTCCCCCACAGAGCAAACCTGCTGCTTCCCCCCCCGCCCCAGCTCTGCCTTCGCGGGGGGCTGAGGAGAAATGGCCTTTCTGCTCTTCCCCAGCAAGAATTACGGGGCCATCTGGATTTCAAAGAGCAGCCGGGCAGCTGGTTTAATTGGAAGCTGTTCCTTGCAGAAGGAAGGAGGGGGCTCGTTCCCGGCAGACACCCCCAGCTTTGTCCTCCCATGCTGTCCGTGGGGATGCTGGAGAACCGCATCCCGGGTGGGCCTCGGGGGATGTCTGCATGGAGCTTGGGAGAAAGCCGGGGGTGTTTTTTGGCGCTGGGTGGGTGGAAAGGAAGGGAAAGGAGGACGTAAACTCGGGGAAAAGGTCAGACGCACTATAAATAAGTGGCATCCGGGGAAAGAAATGTCAGTGTGCGGCAGTAGCGACACACCAGCGCCCGGGATGGGGAGGGAAAGGGTGCGATTGTTGTTATCTGAGGGGATCAAATCCATGGAATCGGGGCCAGGGCAGCAACAGAGGGGGCTTTCCCTGAATTTGTTGGGTTAAAGCATGGCTGTCGTGTTCCCTGGGGTGTTACCGCGGCCAAGCGGGGTTTGGGCACGTATCAGTGACAAGCTGAATCTGTGGTCCAGGCTTTTGTGGCCCCAAAAGCCATCCTGCTGCTGTCTGATGGGGGGGGGGGAAACAGGCTGGAGATGAGGATTTCCAGCTGCTCCGCTCCCAGGACCATCCTCAGCCCTTTCATCAGCCAAGATGGGTAGATGGGGGGGGGGGGGGCCTTTTCATGGTTCTCCTGCCTGAGCGGGGAGCAGGGGTCAGGAGGATGATGCAGGGATGGGTGAGCATCCCTGGAGGGGGGGCAGGGGAGGGGTTGCTTTTGGGGATGGGGGAGAGTCAGCACATCAGGGTGCGGTGCTGCCCACGCTCGCACCCCACTTCGGGGCATCCCCTGGGGCTGCACCGCCCCGTCCCCGGGGCTGATTGCACATTTGTCCCCGGAGTGGTCTGACTCGCTGCCTAATCATCTTCCCCCGGCAGCCCTCTGAATGCAGGGCTGATTGCTGCCTGGCAGGGAGGGAGCGTGGGGGGGGGGAAGCCGACTGAGGGCCAAGCCCAGCTGCAGGAAAGGGATGCTGGCTCGCTGGGGTGCTTTCGGCGGCGAGCTGAGGACTAGCCAACTCATCTCTCTGGTTTGTGCCCATCTCGGTTGAAGGGATGGTCTCAGGAGCTGTGCATCCTGCTGGTGCAGGACCCTCAGGTGCCCAGCTGAGCTCTGGGGGGCTGCCACCGCTCCTGGTGATGGGTGACAGCCTTGACCCCTGGGAGTGCCCTGGGAGGGTGTATAGGGGTGACCTGGGGGGTCACTGGACCTGCAGGCTGGTGTCACTGCATCCATGATTTCTGGCTGGGGATCCACCATAGCTGTAGTGTCACCTGGTCACTGCACCTCTGAGCCCCCAGGTCCCTCCTAACCCCAGGGAAGGTTTTGGGCTGTTGTTGTGATGCCCTGAGCTTGGGGACACAGGGTGCTGAGCTGGGAGCCTCCAGTGGGACCAAGCCACCAGTCCTGGGCTGTGTGTGGTGGAGCAGCGCGGGAAAGGGGCATGCTGCGTTCCCTTGAGCCCTTCATTGTGGTATCTGGGCTGCAGCTGGAGGGGACCCATGGAAGCATCATGGTCTGGACTCCTGTGCAGGGGCAAACAGCTTGGAGGGCTGTGGCCTCCAGTAATCCTGTTACAGGTAGCTCTTTGCCCAGCAGGCATTATTTGCAGGAGGCAAGGATTTGCCCACCCGCTGGGGGGGGGCTGGAAGGTCAAGGCTGGTCCCCCCCAACATGTTGGACTCTGCTGCCTTCCTCTCTCCATGCAGCCCCCCACTTTGCTCCCAGCGGCTCGGTTTCTGGGGGCTACTTGGCACGGCTGTGGGGAAAGCGATCCTGCAGGGGGTCTCTGGCTACTCAGTCCTCGGGGGCCGTTCTGAGACTCCACTGAGCCCCCCCAGGGATGCTCGGCTGGGGGGAGAAGCGCGGTGGCTGGTGCAGCTCGGGCAGGGAGGTGCGTGGCTCTGGGCCCTCGCAGCCGCTGTCTGCTCCCCTCGGAACAAAGGCGGCTCTGAGCCTCCCCTGCCTCTTGGCACGGTACAAGAGAGCCCTTCTCTCCGGCAGCAAAAGCCCTTTCCATGCCTGTCCCCCCCCCCTCCCCTTCCCTGGGAAGGCTGACTGTGGAGGGGACCCCAGCAGGCTTGTCCCCTCCTGCAGCTGGGCCAGCACGTGCCCTCGCTGCTGGGATTTTGGGAGGGGGCAATGCTTGTAAGGCAGGGGTCCCACAGTCCTGCGCTCCCCACCTTGCACCGGCAAGGGTCTGGGGGGAGCAGGGATTGGGAAAGCTCTGTGTGCATGGGAGGCTTAGCCAACCCCCCCCAATTCGGGGTGCCCCCCGGTTCAGGGTGTGCTGAGGAGCGGGGCTGGCTGTCCTTGCATCCTGGAGCATGGGGGATGCAGCAGGAGCTGCCCCGGCAGCATCAGGGCTGGGGTGGGCTCCATCCGTGGGGACCGGGGACCCCAGCACGCCCGGCTGCAGCCGGGAAGGGAGAAGGGGGAAGAGCTCCCGCCACCGGTAATTACCGGCGAGGTTGATGCCACATGATTCAGGGACGTCAGCAGAGTGTGTCACAGCTGATGACAGGCTGCATGTGCAGGGGCTGGAAAAGATGCCAGGGCGAGAGGTTGGAGCACCGGGAGGGACAGCAGCGTCTGCCTCACAGTGCTGAGCCAGCCCGACCTTCAGTGAGTCACCTCTCCTCCCCAGCTTGCCATTGCCCCTCTGAAGTAGCCCAGCCTGTCCTTCTCCCTCCCAGAGCTCAGCTCCCCAGCAAACCCAAGCCCCGTGCCTCAGTTTCCCCACGGTGCAGGGGAAGCAATAGCTGAGCAGCTGCCGTGGGGCTCTGTGTGTGTGTGTGTGTGTGTGTGTGTGTGTGTGTGTCCCCGGCAAGGAGAGATACACACTCCCAGCTTTTTGGGGACATGCTAGGGGAAGCCAAGCCAAAGTGTCGTTACTCACGGCGATGACAGCGCCGATGACAAGTCCCCCAGCCCCCAGGAGCACGTGCTGTGCCTATGTTCCCAGTGTGGGGTGGTGTGTTCCCAGTGCCAGAGAGGCCCAGTGAGTAATGGGGTGGGCGGCAGTGCTGGGGTGCCGTGGGGGGGGGGTGGTGGTGAGGGGTGGGAGCAGCAACGCAGTGCTGCCAGGCTGGAAGGGGCTGCAGTCAGTGTCACTGAGCAGAGAAGGCTCTGGCATCCTTTTAGAGTCGGGGGACACACACACACACACACCCCACTGTCAGCCCTGGGAGTGCTGGGGGGGACACGTCCCACCGTGGGGCAGTAGGATGAGGGGGGGGGGGGGTGTTATAGCATGAGGATGGGGACACTCCGCCTCATGCCAAGGGTGAGAAAAGTTCCCAGGGAGGTCAGAGGTGCCTTGTCACCCCTTGCTTGGGGGAGTAAACCCCATCCCACGGTGGCCGCGGGTGACAGACATGGGTCTGGGGTCTCCCATCCCTCCTGGGCTGTGTCTGCCCCAGCCAAGGTCCTGTGGAGCAGCGTCACGAGGCTGAGCCCAACGGCGTCGGGACGGGGATGCTCTGCACGGCACAGGGAAGTATTTTGGCCGGAGAAGGAGGTGATGGGATAAGGCTGGGGTATCGGTTACCGGCATCGGATCCTTCTTCGGGGTTACTAAGACAAGGCAGACAATGGCTGCTGCTTGATCCGGGGAGTGCTGTGTGAGCGAGTCTATTAGTGGGCTGATGAGTAATCGGCGACGTTGGAGACCTGCTAACGGGAGGAAAAAAGTTGTGAACGTGACTCAACTGACCCCTCTCCGCAGAAGTTTAGTGTGGCTTTTCTGAAATACCACAGGTGGATCGTTCCACGACTTGGATGTGGAGCCGGGAAGGCATGGCAGGATATTCCTCCTTGCTTGCCAGCTGGAGTCACGCGTTGGTGATGAGCCACCGGTGATGGGAGAAGGGACGGGAAGGGAACGAGCCTAACCCCGGCTCGGCGTGAGCAGAGCCCATCTGCCTGCTCGTCCTTCAACGACTCCGTCGAGGGGCTTTTTTGCTCTTTCCCAGTGCAGGCTCGCTGTGCACGCAGCGACGCTGCAGGCTGGCTCAGCATTTCCATGCCCAGCTCCCAGATTTTCAGGGATCCTGACTGTCCCTGCCCTGGGATGGGGTGGGGTCCCTTCTCCCGGTCCCCGGGGCAGAGCGGGGAGGAGGTGACAGCTGGGCGATGTGGGATGCCGTGAGACACCGAGTCCCACTTTCCGAATGTGGGCCGTTGCCTCTCCGAGTGCAGGAGGCAGCTCTCCCGGGAGATCAGGTGTTGTGAGACTCGTGACTCCACCATGCAAATGCTGGAGGCTGTGAATAATCATGTACTTGTGCAGGGAGACTCAGCCCCGCGTGGGACGGAGCATCCCGCGGCCAGGAGGGAGGCAGACGAGCCCGCATCTCCTGCTCTCCCGGCCAGGTCACCGGCAGCGAGGGACCAGGAGGAGACTTGCAGCGACCGTCACCCCGGGAAGCTCCGTTTTTAGGTCAGCCCCTCTCCAGAAGCAAGTAATTTTGCTGCCCTGCATCAAGGTTGGACCAGAACCTCATGGCTCGAAGGGCTGGAAGAGAGTTTTCCAGCCTGGACTTGTAGTTCATTCCTGCTTTTCTTGTGCTGATTCCCAAAACCCAAACCTCTATCCCTGATCCCAAGAGCCAAGTTCTGTCCCGGGGACCTGGACTGACCGGGGCTGCGTCTCTCCCGGATGATCCTGCGTGCGATGGGGAGAGCTGCATCCCTTGAGTCTCTTGCCTGAGGATTCCTGCCTTGTCTGTCAGCGTTTTCCAAAACAACCCAAAAAGAAATGACATTTTTATCCCTCTTCTTAGGCAAAGTGGTAAATTTATCACTGGGCAGTTGTGGAGTGACTCAGCTGTGCGTGGTGGGCTGTGTTCTCCGTGGCTGTGCGATGGGACGGAGGGCAAGGGCAGTCTTACTGAGTCCTGGTCTACAGTGACCTTTTTTCCCCCCTTTCCGTCACCTTTTGAGCCAAGGAAGCCAAGGGGATCCCCAGTTCAGTGGCATGAAAGACGGATGACGGCTCAGGCCAGCGGAATGCTGCTGCCAGAGCTTCTCCCCCTTGGAAAGAGAAGGGATTCCACCAGTGGGGTGGGAAGGTGCCAGCTCCAGGGCCACCTACATCCCGTGGGAGATACATCACCGTGCCCTGTGGGGACAGCTCTGGGGCGTGTGTGGGTCTTGGGGGGTGTGTGGCTCGTTCGGCTCCGGCTCGTTCCTCGGTGGCTCCTGTCTGGCAGGGAGGGCTACCTGCCTGCCTCCCACGTGGCGGGCAGGAGGTGGCCATGGCCAAGGCCCTGGGTGCTCCTTCCCTTGCCTCGCCGCCTGCTGCCTTCGCCCGTTCCCCACTCTGCCACCGCAGGCTGACGGGAAAGTACACGGAGTGCCCTGCTCATGTAAATAAACCCGGCTATAAATAGAGAGGGAGAGAAGTGTGAAAACAGTGGGGAATGGATTTCATAAAACCAGCAAATTAGTCTGGAGAAACAAGGGTGTGAACCGGCAGCCGCGCTCCAACCCAAGCCCATATTTCCAGTTTCTTGAGGGACGCTGGTGGGGTCCCCGTGCCGTGCTCGGAGAGGTCCTCCCCATCTACCGTGGGCTTCTGATGCCTCCCGGGTTGGGCTGTGTTGATGTAGGTGTCACCAGTGCCCTTCATTATTATTTTTTTCCTCTTTGAAATTGTGGCAAAACCCAGTTAAAGACATGAAGATGGTCCGGCTGGTAACACGGACTCCAGCTGGACCGGAATATATCGACTCCAGATGGGTAAAGGTGGCTGGAGCTCTGCTGGCCTCGGGCTTGCTCCCTCACAGGCAGGGGGTGATGGCTGGGATTTTTTGGGGTGCTTTGAAGCTGGCAGAATGGGAGCAGGGAGGGTGCCGGTCAAGGGGCTGCTGCAAACCTGACTTTCTGGAGGTGGATTAAGGGCAAAAAGCACCCCAGGGCGAGGGTCCTGCCTGGCTCTGCCAGCCCACCTTGCCGAGCTGCAAGCTTTCGGTTCAGACCTCAGGGCTAAGTGCTGAGTCAGGCTTTTATGAGGTTCTTTGGATTCTGCTAAGGAAGCAAAGTGCCCGGCAGCTCGCGTGAGCTGGGGCTGGGGGTGAAATGCTGTCTTTGAGCCCCCTGCTGCCCTCGCAGGCTTTCACCTCCCGCCCAGGGCCATATGGGTGCCCGACCCTCAATTAGCATAATTGCGGGCAGAAGGTGCGGGTGGGGGATGCTCCTCAAACTCCCGCATCCTCTACAAGGGTTGGGTTTTTTTTTTCCCCCCCTCTTTCCGGGACACGCAGGGGAAGAAGCCGCAGGAAAGACCAGCAGCCGCTCCAACCTCTCCCCACGGTGTGGGCAAGGGGAAGACGGTGAGTGTTGGGGACAAAACCAGTGTGCTCCCCCCTCCCCTGCCCTCTGTGGGCGAGCTTGTCCCCTCCCGGGTTGCCTGTCATCTCGGGGGAAGTTCAGTGGTCCATTTCTCTGGCTGGCACGGCCCGCGGGGAGCGAGCCCGGCTGTTTGCCCATCTGGCATCACCAGAGGTCTTTGCAGGGAGGAGAGGTGGGCTGGGGGGGGGGGGGGGGCAGAGCACGGGGGGACTTTCTATTTTCTACCTATTTTCCGTTGAATCGGACCTTTTCAAACAGGGGCTTGTGGGGCAGGGCACAAAGCTGTGCCAGGGACGCGATGGAGGGGACAGGGGGACACGGGGCCGTCACGGGGTGACAGGGGCTTAGGGATGGGGGCAAGCGGCGTAGAACAGGAGCTAGGGGAGGTGACGCAGGTGGTGCAGGGTGGCAGGAGGAGGTGGGACAGCTGGTGCAAAGTGGCAGGTGAACGTGACACCAAGCTGGCGAGGAGGTGGCCGAGCTGTGCAGGGTCCTGGCGGAGGTGACAGCGAGCTGGTGCAGGTGGCACAGCTGATGCAGGGCGATGGTCCTGAACCTCTGCCAGGGGCACAGATGGTGGCAGATACGTTACCCTGAGCTGATGGGGGACACAAGGGTGCGGTGGGACCAGGCAGGTGGCAGGGACGTGACCCCAAGCTGGCGCAGGGTGGCAGGGACAGATGGCAGAGCCTGATGTCGGTCGGGGTGCTGCGGAGCTGGTGCGGGGGGCAGGTGGCTCAGCCCGTGGTGGGGAGGTGACCCCGCGTGGGTGCAAAGTGGCACTGGCATGTCAGAGAGGTGGTGTGTGGCAGCAGGGGCAGGTGGCAGAGCTGGGGACAGGGAGGTGACACTGCTCCAGGGTAGGGGGGTGTATCTGGGAGCAGGCAGGTGATGCTGAGCTGGTTCAGGGGCACATCTAGGGGCAGGGAGGTGACACTGAGACAGTGTAGAGGACATGTCTGAGGGCTGGGCGATGACGCTCATGAAGTAGGGGGCACATCTGGGGACAGGGAGGTGACACTGCTCCAGGGCAGTGGGCACATCTGTGGGCAGGGGGGTGACACCAAGCCAGTGCAGAGGCAGGGAGATGACATAGTGATGATGCAGGGGGCACATGTGGGGACACAGGTGACACTGAGCTGGTGCAGGGGCACATCTGGGGACAGGGAGGTGGCACATCTGGGGATGGCAAGGTGACACTGAGCCGGTGCAGGGGCACATCTGGGCACAGGGAGGTGACACCGAGCGGGTGCAGCAGGCTTATCTGTGGGCGGGGAGGTGGCACATCGGGGGACAGGAACGTGACTCCAAACCGGTGCAGCGGGCACAAGTGTGGGCAGGGAGGTGACATCGAGCCACTGCAGCGGGCACATCTGTGAGCAGGGAGGCGACACATCTGGGGATGGCGAGGTGACACTGAGCCGGTGCAGGGGCACAAGTGTGGGCAGGGAGGTGACATCGAGCCACTGCAGCGGGCACATCTGTGAGCAGGGAGGCGACACATCTGGGGATGGCGAGGTGACACTGAGCCGGTGCAGGGGCACATCTGGGCACAGGGAGGTGACATCGAGCCTCTGCAGCGGGCATATCTGTGGGCATGGAGGTGGCACATCTGGGCACAGGGAGGTGACATCGAGCCTCTGCAGCGGGCATATCTGTGGGCATGGAGGTGACACATCTGGGGATGGCGAGGTGACACTGAGTCGGTGCAGGGGCACATCTGGGCACAGGGAGGTGACATCGAGCCTCTGCAGCGGGCACATCTGTGGGCATGGAGGTGGCACATCTGGGGACAGGGAGGCGACATCGAGCCTCTGCAGCGGGCATATCTGTGGCATGGAGGTGACACATCTGGGCACAGAGGGGTGGCACATCTGGGGACAGAGGGGTGACGCCAAGCCGGTGCAGCGGGCATATCTGGGGACAGGGAGGCGACACATCTGGGCACAGGGAGGTGACATCGAGCCGCTGCAGCGGGCACATCTGCGGGCGGGGAGGTGGCACATCTGGGGACAGGGAGGTGACACCGAACCGGTGCAGCGGGGACATGTGGGGAGCGGGAGGGGCCGCCGCTGCGGGGCGGGTGGCAGAGCCCGCCGGGGAGGTGACCGTCCGCCGGAGGTGACCCCGTACCGTGCCGCTCCGAGCCGCTCCCGGCCGCCCCGGCGCACCGCCCGCCGCTCCCGGCATTGCGCATGATACTGCGGCGCAGGGGCCCCCGTGCGCGCCAACCCACCTTGAAACGGGCCCGGGCCGCTCCGCCGGGCCAATCACCGCCCACTCCGCCGGGGCCCGGCCAATGGGCGGCGGGCGGGGGCGGCACCGAGCCGCTAAAGGGCGCAGGCTAGGCTGCGCCCCGCGCCGTGCGGCGGAGGGCAGGTGCGGCGCGGCGGCGGCATGGGCGCGGGCATGGGCGCAGCGGCGGCGGCCGGCGGCCGGCCCTAAGCCGCCCCTCCGGCCCGGCCAGCCCCGGGGAGCCCTGCCCCCGGTCCGGCTAGCCCTGCCCCGCCCCGGCCGGGCCGCCCGGCGGGCGGAAGATGCTGCGCACCGGGGGCCGGTAGTACTATGATTTGGTATGTGGCCGCTTTGGTAGCAAGTGTGCTCGGCGCCCGCGGGCTGCCCGTCCAAGGTGAGTGGGGTCTCCGGGGATGTCGGGGACGGGGGGGAGGTCCGCCGGGCTCCCCGGAGCGGAGAGCGTCCCCCCCCCAGCTTTGCATCGCCCCCCGGTGTACCGGCTGCGAAGGGCGGGGGGGGGGGCGGGATGTGGATGCACCGGGCAGGGATGCGGGTACCGGGCTGGGATGCGCACACCGGGAGCCTGTACCGGGTTGGGATGGGTTTACCGGGCTGGGATGCATGCACTGAGGTGGTGGTGGTGGGGGGGGTCAGCACGTCCCGGAGCTCCCCCCGGGAGCAGGGCAGGGGGGCATCACGCCCCGGGGATGCGGCGTGCTGCGGCTCCGGGGGGAGCGGGGGGGGGGGATTGCCTCCCCTCCGGTGCAGGGGGGGCTGGCCGTGTCCCCGGGGCGGCAGCGAGGGGCTGGTTATTGCTTTATTCCCCGCTGCCCCCCCGGAGAAGCGGGGGGGAGCATCTTCCCCCGGCGCTCCGGGATTTTTTTAAATTTATTTATTTTTTTTTTGCGGTGACCTCCCCGAGGGCAGCGGCTGCGGGTCGGGAAGTTTGGGAGGCAGGAGCCGGTGGGCGACAGGTCCTGCCTGGATTTTGTTCTCGGGGGTGTGTGTGTGTGTGTGTGTGTGTGTGCTTGGAAATTCCCCTTGGGAGAAGGCAAGGGGGTGCGAGTCCTTGCAGGGGGCACGCCTGGCTGGATGCGGGGGACACACACACACACACACACAGAGCGTGGCCGGGGCCAGAGTGCAGGCAGGGGATGGGCATGCGTTTCTGGCTAGTCCTCCCCCCCCCCGCCCCGTTTTCCCCCCCGGCGGATCCCAGGGGCGCAGGTTTGCCCTTCCCTGCAAGGATAGCCCGGGCTGGGCAAGGAGAAATGGGAAAAAAAATGGATTCGGTGCCTTCCCCCGCAGTGCCCCGGCCGTGCTCGTCCGCTCCTGCCTGCGGGTTTGGGGGTGACTTTGCCCCCCCTCCCTGCTTTTGGGGGAGGCTGCCCTC
The DNA here is from genome assembly GCF_964106895.1 of Numenius arquata. Lineage (NCBI taxonomy): Eukaryota > Metazoa > Chordata > Aves > Charadriiformes > Scolopacidae > Numenius > Numenius arquata. The sequence continues at coordinate 4,864,764 of NC_133597.1, forward strand.
ATTCCCACCCCTCTACCCCCCACTGCAGGCTGGCTGCTGCACCGGTGGGGGGGGTGGAAACTGAGGCACAGGGTTGTCCAAGGTCAGGAGGGAGACAGCGGCGGGGAATAACCCTGATTTTCCTGCTCTGGCTTCTTTTCCGTCAGCTGCCAGCCCCCTCCCTCCCCGCCAGCCAGCCCTGCAGGTGGAAGGGGAGCTGCCCGCCGCTGGTGCGGCACCGTCTCCCCATCCCTGCCGCCGGTACCTCGCCGGGCACGGGGTCCTCCCTGCACCCCGGTGGTGTCCCTACCCCCTGGAATGTCACCGAGCCCTTCCCGTGGGGATGCGGTGACGGCAAGCGATGCAGAGGAACGCCACCTCGGCGGGCTGGGAGGGGGCACCTGGGCATGCAGAGGGGCACCGCAGCCCCCGCCGCATCACGGCGCTCCTCTGCATCCTGCTGCCAGTCCCTTGGCATCCCTGCTGGAGGCGGAGGGAAGGGGAAAAGGGTGTGTGGGGGGGTGGAGGTGTCAGGATGGAGCCCCTCTCGCTGCTTGCCTGAAATGCATCCTGCGGCGTGGCGAGGCGGTGGTTTGCAGCAGCGCTGCGAGAGAGGAGAGGGATGCTCTGCCTGGGAGAGGAGCAGAGCAGCCAATTCCGCGCCTGGGAACTCGGGAATACCCTGGGAGATGCTGGGATGGGGCTCCCGAGCTGGTGGCGGGGTGGGTGGGTGCTGGGGACCCCGGGCGCGGGGGTGCCGGGCGTACGGAGCAGCGCGTACGTGATGAATGAGCGCGCCGTGAGTAATGCGTGGGTGGGCGGCGGGCGAGGGGGCGCTGCCGGCCAGCGCGGCCCCCGTGGGAGGGCTGCGTGGGGACGGGGGAGCCAGTGGGACTCGCCCCAGCGCCCTCCCCTCCTCCTTGAGTTGGCGGGGGCTGTCACCCCTCGTCGCTCGGGGACAGGGCTTCAGAGCAGGGCTGGGGCTGGCCACGCGCCGGTGCCCTCGCTGGGGCTTTGCCTCTGGCCATGGCCTTCCTCCCAACGCTGCCTCCTCCTCCTCGTAGAGCCTGGCTGAGATGTAGTGATGCTGGCCCCGGGCAGCCCTCTTGCCTGGCCTGACTCTCTGAGGGCTTTCCAGGCGTTAATCGGCTCAGGGAGGGAAGGAGGGCGCGTTATCCCCTCTTACGGCATGGGGGAGGAGAGCCAGGACGTGACCGCACCGGGAGTGGGTGTCGGAGGAGGGATCCGGCCTCCTGGCATTCCCGGTGACGCCGAGGGGCTTTTCCTCCCTCTCCCACGAGCGTGACGCGGTGCCGCACGGCGCGCGGGGATGCTCACGGATGCGGCAGGCGCGGTTCGCGGAGGAAGGATTCGGCTTCGCCAGCCCCGGGCCAGGGCTCCTGTGGAAGAGGTGTGTCCCCCATGGGACACGGCGGCAGGTGACGCTCGTGGCAATGACCTTGGCCGGTCGGAGCGGCTCGCCGTGGCGATGCCGGCGCTGCGTCCCCTCCTCGCTGTACGCGAGGGCTGGTGCCTCTTCGGCCGTGGAGGGGTTTGGACCAGCAGCCACCGGCTTTGGCACACGTGGCTTTGGCCCCGTTCTCCTCTGGCAAAGGGATGGTTTGGCAGCGGGATTGGCCAAGGGGGTTGGCCCAGCTCCCGCTTCCATCCTTTCCCAGAGGATTCCTGCTCCTCTGGACCTGTTGGATGGGAGCGCGCGAGGCAGGGAGGGATGTGCTCATATCTCGGTCGTTGACTTGGCTCGCCGGAGGGTTTTTGCCGTGATGCTTTCCTGGCTCGGTTGCCTTTCGACTTGGAAGATGCAGCTTCGCTGGTGACGGGTGGACCCTGCATCCTTCCTTTCCGGAGCTGCGGCAGAATGGGTTTGCTCCCGTTCGCCTCCAGTCTTCCGTCTTGGAGGTCGTGGCTTCAGGCTGGAAGAGGAACCCCCGCAGATGGGCGAGCAGCGGGTCCAGCCCCGTGCCGTGCCGATGGAGGAGTCCTCCTTGCCTCTCCTTTCCCCTGCGGTAGGCATCTCCCGAGCTCGGGGAGCCCTGAGCGACCAGCTGGCCTTTGGAAAAACAACTCCCTTCCTCCCGCTTGATGATGGAGAGGCTGGTGTTGGTGGGAGGGCTGCCTGAGCCAGGAACAGCGTGATTCAGGAGCCGCTGGCGGGAGGCTGGGAGCGCTGCCTGCATCCCAGTTGCCGGTCGGAAGGATGGGGAGGCATCGGGGTGGTGTGCTCTGCTCTGTGGGGAGGGTGATGCAGGCAGCCTGCCCCTGGGTACCGGTGCAATGTGGGTCTGGATGCGCTGGGTTGGAGGGCGCAGCACCCTTGGCGGGGGTGGGGGGGCAGGATGTCTCCCCCAGGAGTGGTTTTGGCTCTGGCTCCCCCCGGGCTGCTTGCTCGGCCCCACAGCACGTGGTGGGAACTTGCAGGGAGCTGCTGGTTGTTGCTGGGAGATGATGGCTCCCCTGAGGCAGCTGCTGTGTGGCACCTGGGGATGCTCTACACAGGGCCGGTGGCATTTAGAGGGAGGGGGCGCTTGGGGACCCCCCCAGGTGGGAGCGGGGACACCAGGGTGACCATGGGGAAGCTGTTTCCTTGCCCGCTCCATCTCTGCGCTAACACATGAGCTGCCACCCAGCCGGGGACAGTCCCCACTTGTGTCACCCGGGGAGCGGGGACCCACGCTGGCAAGCGGGGGGGCTGCCGTGGGGCAGCACCCTAGGCATGCACGCTCCCCTGGGGGTGCCTGTGCGGGGATGGTGTGGGTGCCCCCCCCCCAGGACACCCCTTGTCCCCTGGGGACGGGGTTGGAAGTCACTGTCTTGCCGGTGAATGGGGTGCAGCTAATCCCGCTCCTCCGCCGGCCCCGCATGACCTTGAGGCACGTCACTTGACCTGCGCGTCGCCTTCCATCCATCTGGAAAATCCGGTTTAAAGCGCAGGAACCGGCGCTGTAAAGCCCAGATGCTGCTTTCCAGCTGGGGGAGGGGGCGAGGGCTGGGCTCCTGGTTCCCCCCCCCCAGTCCCCAGATGCTCCCCCCTCCTCCAGGGCACATGTGGATGCTCTCGGGGGGCTGCGGGTACCCCCGGGCGGGCAGGGGGGGACCGAGCTTGCATCGGGGGGTGCAGCCCCCACCGAGCTGTTGGGAGGGGGGGTAGGGAGGTGACGGGCAGGAGGCTTTCCCCCCATCCCATGTCCCTGCAGTGGGTGGTCCTTGTTTTTACACCCCCCCCCCCCTCCCCAGGCTGCTGTTGCTGCCCTGCTTGTTCCGTGGCACTGGCTGCCTGCTCTCCTTCCCTGCCGGCCTCCATATGCCACGCCGGTGGCCTTGTCCTCAGAGATCCCCGCCGTATCCCGCCTCCGCCGATGTGAGCGGGATGTGTCAGCGCAGATCTCGTCTCCGATCGGCGGAGAGGAGAGGAGAGGAGGTCCACGGGCTCGGGGCCTCGCGCCTGCTCCCTTAGCCATCCCTGCAGGGGGACAGGAATGAGGATGAGCCCCTGGGGTGATGGCTCAGGACGGGATCCCCTCTTTGACCCCTTCCTGGGATCTTCGCCATCATCCCTTGGCTTCGGGATGGGTGTTTATCCCCACCGCGAGCCGAGGTGCAAGGCTATTTAATTTGGAAACCTGCTCGGCCGTGGCCACATCCTTCTCGGGAAGCATCTGTAGGAAGGGTCCCGCTTCAGCAAGTGCACCTGAGATGCTGGGTACCACCAGCTTCACCGCGTCACCTTAGGTCTCTGCTTTCGGGATGGGAAGAACTGGATGCTCGGATCCGGGCGAGGGTCTTCCCAGCCTCAGCATCACCGTCCTGGGGAGCCCCCACGGTGGCACCGTCTCTACGCGGCGGCGGCCTTCCCTCCTCTCCCTTTGGGATGCTGTTCCAACTCCACCTCCGCATCTTGTATTCTTGCCTCCTGGCACGCGGCGTGCTTTTATTTTTCCTGGATCTGCTTGGATGACGGAGCCTGTTGATGACTTGTTTTTCTTTACGAGGCATCCCCCAGCTTCGCCCGAGCTCCCGCACCGAGGAAGGATTTGGGGTTCGCGTCCCCGCTGCGGCTCCCCTATGTCGACCCTATTTCCAACCCACAGGCTGAGCCTTGAACCCACCTTCCCCCCCCCCCCCCCCCCCCCCCCGCCCCCTGAGCTTGGCTGGGAAAATCAAGTGGGTTTAAAAATACCTCGTCTGTTTGCACTCTGTTTCTTCTGGCGTCTGCGGGTTGTTTTCAGGCGTTTCCCCACAAATGTGGGGGTGAGAAACGCTCCTCTGAGTCGGGAGCTGCAGTCTCCATCGCTCGCTTGCCTTCAGCGGCCGGGATTTGGGAGGAAAACCCAGTCGGGGCTGGGACCCACGGGGTTGGGAAGTTGGGGAGACCCAAGGCTGGGGTGTGTAAAACATCCCCCCGTGGTTTTCCGGCTGCCTGTGGAAGCGGGGACGGGAGGGCACGGGGGCTGGTGGCAGCTGGGGCGAGCCAGGGGCCGGCTAGCGGCCGTGGCTGCCAGTCGGCCGTGTGCGTGGGGGGGGGGGCGATGCTCAGCCGTGCGTGCAATTCCCCACCGGCCTTGGCGATCAGACACCGGCGCTACGAGCTGCCGGGCCTGACCTATTTTCCTCTGCCTGGGCAACCCTGGCTGGGCATGGGTCCGGCAGAGATGCTGGCTCATCCCCTCCCTTGGGGACATCACTGGTCTGGGGCTCCCAGTGTTGAGTGTGACCCCCACCCCACCCAGCATCCATCCCAGTGGTTGTCTGGGCATGGGGCAATGGGTGGCCTTCTCCAGCTGGGCAAGCATCAGCATCCCAGGCTCCGTCTGGTGTTGAGGAGCCAAAAACCAAGATCCCACCTTGGTACCTCGGGGTGGTGGGGGGAAGGGGGGCTGCCCCGCTCCGTCCCGTGCTGCTGGTGGAAAGCAGGACCATCCCTTTGAAGGTGCTGGGGACCCGCTCGCTGGAGCGAGGCGGCCGGGGAAGCGTGCGTCCTTGGATGCTCTTGAGCAGCACGTGACAGCTGCTGTCCCTGATCGGCGCAGGGGGGCCGTGGGCAGGGGGGGGGTGTGTGTGTCCTTCCAGCCCTGCAGCGCAGCCCCCCGGCACGGGCGCAGCGGGGTCGGGGTGGGTTCTCGCAGCTCTTTGCCGGGGTGGCAGGGGAAGGGTGACGCTGTCCCCGTTGACAGGCTGCGAACGCGTGAGCTCATCGGCGATGCAGCGATAACGAGGGATGGAGAGGTGCAAGAGCGGCATCAGAGGGGTGCAAATTGGGGAGGGTGTGTGTGTGTGTGTGTGTGTGTGTGTGTGTTCAGGAGCGGGATAGGTGTGTGCACAGCAATCCCCCCACCCGGGTGGGGTGCGAGGAGGTACGTGGCCGTGTGGGGACCCCCCATACCGGGGCTGGGTGCCCGCAACGGGCATGCGATGCAACGTCTGCTCCTTTGCAGATGGTTCAAGAGCTTTGCACCCCGGCGTCGCCCTCCCTGCTGCCACCAGCCAGTCCTCCCAGTTAAACAGCCACCATCCAGCCCCGGTACCCGGCTTGCACCTTGCAGGGAGGGGAGGGGGGTTTCGGCTGCTCTGCCCGCCGTCCACCGCAGTTCCCCTTCTCCCCTTCCCAAGGGGGGGCTCTTGTCCGGTGAGCCCATGGGGTTGGCACGGTGCGGGCCTCTCGCCGCTTGTGCCGGAGCCAAAAATAGCCGGTGATGCTCGGCTTCCCGCGGCGGGGAAGCGGTGATGTCACTCGCCTCCAATCACCGGCAGCCCCGAAGAGCAGCGCGGAGGAGTGGGAACGTGCTTCCCCGAGCATCCCTCCCCGAGCATCCCCCCCCTGGAGCAGGCGGCGGCAGGGTGTGCCGGGAAAACGGGGGCCCTTTCCTTGCTGGGAAGGGAGATGTGGGGCTGAAGCCTGTGCCTGCAGTTTTGGGGACCACCCCTCCCCCTCCTCCTTGGCTCCCCCCTCCCCAGCCCTGGGTTTTCCCTCTCCCTTTCTGGAAGCCGTGCTGAGGATGCAGCTTTGCTGCTGATGGGGAGAGGAGGATGACGACAGGCTGCAGCTGAGCGGGGAGGCACAGCCGGGGTGGAGCAGTGCCTTCGTTAGAGACTGAGACCAAAGCCTTGTTTAATTACCCCAGCCTGGGGCAGGGGGGGGACCGGCCGGGAGGAGCAGGGTGCCAGACTCGATGCACAGGTCGCAGCCGGGTTTCAGGCCTGGGGCTCTCGGGGACATCTGAGGACGGGCAGGTTTGGCTGGAGCATCTTCGCTCCGAGGGCTCAGCCTTTCCCTGTGGGAAAGCCGGATCCCTGGGCTGGCACATCGGAGCTGCCCCTCGGTGGCCCCTGCAGGCTAGGTCCCATGGATGTGGGGACACAAGCATGGTGGCAAAAGCAGCCTTTTGCCCACTGCAGGGACACGGGGCAGCCCTCATGGTGCTGCTAGGGGGGGACCAGCACTAGGTATGCTCTCTGCTGAGAGCGGAGGGTCCCCAAAACCCCCGCGGGGCACTGGCACCACCCTTGGTGTGGCATGGAGGATGGGAAGCCATCCTGGAGCAGCAGGTGCTGGTGGCCACTCTCCTGAGTCCTGGGGTGGCCCTGGAGCTGGGTGGAAGGGTTTGGGGAACACCTCCTTGGTTTCAGGGTGGGGGAGATCCATCCCTGGGGTGATGCCCGCCTCTGGCTTGGGATGGGAATAGCCTTGGCTGCAGCTTTCCCAGGGGTCCCAGACCTCTGGCTGTCACTGATTTTGGGGTCTGGTGGTGGGGTCAGCCGTGGTTTCTCCCTTTGCCCCCTCGCAGGTGCCCTCGGCTCGAGGGAGGAGCCCGAGTTTGTGACCGCTCGCGCTGGCGAGAGCGTGATCCTGGGATGCGACGTGATCCACCCGCTGACGGGGCAGCCCCCTCCCTATGTCGTGGAGTGGTTCAAGTTTGGCGTCCCCATCCCCATCTTCATCAAGTTTGGGTTTTACCCTCCCCATGTCGACCCGGAGTATGCCGGTGAGTCCGGGACGGGGGTACGAGGGGGACACGCTGGGGACGTACGGCTCCGCTCCATCCGTTCCTCCATCGGGAACCGCACGGGCTCTGCCTCTCGTTGCTCGCTTTCCACCCAGTTGGTTTTAATTAAGCAGCAGTACTCGGAAGCCAGCTGGGCTGCGTGGGACGGGAGCAAGTGAGGCAGAGAAACCCAGGGTGACGCGTGGTGGTGGCGGCTGTTGCTGCTGCCGCTGCGCCCCAGAGCAGCTGTGAGCCTTGGGGTGTGTGTGTGTGTGTGTGTGCTCTGGGATGCTGGGGGGACAGTGGGGATGGAGCCAAGGCCACGTACCGGGCCGAGGTGACAGGTTGGAGCTGCAGAGCCCATGTGGCCACTTGCCAACGTGCCACATGCCCCACGTTGGTGGCGGCTGGTGGGGTGTCTGGGCAGGGGACCAGCCCCGAGGGTTGGTTGGTGTGGTGGGGGCAGACCCATTTCGGTGTCCCGTTCCCTGGGGAGTGCCGTCCTGGGGAGCTTCCCTGGGTCTTACCCTGCTTCCAAAGCTCTGCGGGGCTTCCTCCACCCAAATAGCTCCCCTGGGAGATGCTGTGGCGGGGAGGATGCTGGCACCTGGGCTGAGCCCTGCCAAACTCAGCTTACGAATGAGTGATGTCAGAGCCGGGTGGAGGCCGGAGGGTGGGCTGCTTTGCTACCAGGGCTGTGCAAAGGGTCAGCCCGGGGCCGCCCTGCTTTTTGGGAGACTCCCAGGGTGGGGAGAAGCTTTGGGGAGTGCCTGGTTGCCAGCTATCCCGCTGCCAGCCCCCAGCTGGGAGCATGAAGGCTGCGGGCAGACGCTGCTCAAGGCATCGTGCAGCTTATTGTGCCCTTCCCAGACGGGCAAGCGTGTCACCGGCTGGCTCCGACCAGCAGCCCAGTGCCCTAAGGCTCAACCAGTCCCCAAACTGGGAACGGTGGGGTGCTGCTGCTGCTCGGTGCCTGCACCCGACTGGGGCGTCCCCTGCAGCGATGCTCTGGGTGGGGGTGGGGGGGGAGATGGACGGACTGGTCCGATGCTGCGGGGTGGCTATCGTGTGGGGCTGGTGGCCACCGAAGCTGAGGGCTGTGCTCTCCCCGCAGGCCGGGCCAGCCTGCACGACAAAGCCTCGCTGCGCATTGAGCAGGTCCGCTCCGAGGACCAGGGCTGGTACGAGTGCAAAGTGCTCATGCTGGACCAGCAGTACGACACCTTCCACAACGGCAGCTGGGTCCACCTCACGGTCAACGGTGAGCTGGGGGTGTGGGGTGGGGGAGGAGGCTACGGCATCACCGGCGGGGGGGCTGCAGCATCATCAGAAGGCTGCAGCATCACCGTGGGGGGCTACAGCATCCCCAAGGGGCTGCGGCATCACCAGGGGGTTGCGTGCGGTGCCGCCGCCCAGACGGGTTCCCCTTTGATCTCTGATGGACGCTGGACCTTGATGGCATCTGAACCTCACAGACAAGCGAGCCTGAGGCCATCCAGGGCTGCTCCAGCCGGGGTGTGACTTAAAAAAAAAAAAAGGGACAAACTTTTATTAGGGATCCGGCCGTTTAATTACGTGGAGCTCGTTTGAAGGAGAGACATCAAGAAACGGGGCTGGGAAGGAGCCTCCTCTTAACAAACAGATCAGAAAATCAAATCTTTGCTTTCTTGAAATTCAGGTTTACTCAAATTACTTTTTCATTTTATTAAGGCTGCGTATTTAGCTAATTAGCAAATTGTCGGTCTCCACGCATCAGGAAAGGTCTTTATTTTTAGCCCAGCAGCGGGGCTGTGTCTCTCCCGCTGCAGTGGGGTGGCTGCAGAGGGGCCGTGGGCTCCGGCAGCTTCTCTCCGGTCCTGCTTGACCTTGAGCAATTAATTTAACCTTTCGTGGGGACGGCTGGGCTGCGGCAGGGAGCAGAGCCACCTAATTGAGCCCAATTAGCGAGCAGGAGCTTTGCAAGCGGGGGATGCGCAGTGCACCGACCCCATCCCTGCCTTTTTGCTGCCTCCTTTCCCCCCCTGCCTGCAAAAAAGGGGGTGAGATGCTGCCGCGTTTCCCAGCTTGGGGGGGGGGGGGTGGGTTGGGAAGGAGGGTGAGAGGAGGAGGATGGTGCCTGCTTCATCCCCACCTCATGTGGGAATCGCACAAACCGCCAGCCCGAGGAGCTGGAACTGCCATCGTCACCCCGGGTGCCCTGTCCCCCACCCCAGGCTCGACCCCCCTTTGCAAAAAATGGGGTGTTTTGGGGGTTTCACGCAGTTGCAGGGCACACACGGGCTTAATAGCGAAATAATAATCGTAATTCTCCAGGCCCGAGGAATTGCTTTTAGGGGGAAGGCTGTGGCTTTCCCCCAGCGCGTTACAGCGCTTCATTTTCTTAGGGGAAAATAAAAATCATTTGGGGAGAAACAAGATAGAATTCTTTATTTTTTTTTATTTTTTTTTTTATTTTTACCCGGGGCAGATTAAATTGCCGACCTGTCTTCCTCGAAAGTGGGCTCTAACAACCGCTGGTAATTAGGGGCGGGCTGTAATCCTGCCGCCAGCCTCTTTAATCAGGAAGGAGCCTTTCGATCTGCACTGCGGTGTTTTCCCGTGTTTTGACAATAGCGAGTTAATGTGCGATGTGTGTGGGACACACACACACGCAGACGCACGCATGGTGGGGTGCCCTGGAGCTGGCGGGGAGGAGAGGGGACAGGGCTGGGGTGCGATGTGACGTGGAGGGGACGCGGGTGTCCCTGGGGACAGCCCCTCTGACAGCCGCTGTTGTCCCCGTTCACCTTCGGGGTGATCCGTTGGGGATGTGTGGTGCCTCCCCCTTGTTTCCCCGTGCCCCCAGACCCACAGCGGCCAGGGATGAAGCAGGGGGGTCACGGCGGTCTTCCCCCTGCCCCACAGCTCCCCCCACGTTCACCGAGACGCCGCCGCAGTACGTAGAGGCGAAGGAAGGCAGCAGCGTCACCTTGACCTGCATGGCGTTCGGGAACCCCAAGCCCATCGTCACCTGGCTGAAAGAGGGAGACCTTTTGGGTGCCAACGGCAAGTACCAGGTAGGTGGGTGGCGGGGGGCTGGCAGGGACTGCCGGGGGGGTGCTCCCGGCTGGTGGGGATGGTATTGATGGAACCACGGTGGTGGCAGCTCTGCCGTGCCTGGAGCCGGGCGTGCTTTCTCGGCACTTCATGCCAAGATGCCCGTTTTCCCCCCTCCCCTCTCCGATTCCATCTCTGACACTGCCTGCCCTTGGGTGCTGGCTAGAGACCCCCCCACCACCACCCCCAGGGCCTTTATGGCTCCCAGGGCCCAGGGGTGGGCTGGGGGCTGCAAACTGGTGGACATGTTGTCCCCAGGCAGGGATGGATGCAACAGGGCTGGGGCAAGGTGGTGGTGGTGGGGGGGTTTGGGCTTTACCCCCCTCCCAGGATCCTTTTTGCATCCCAGAGGCTCCCGGGGAAGAGATTCCCCCCTGAGCTGTAATTGGTAAATCAGGCATTGGAATCAGCGCAGGCACTAATGAGAGTAATTAGGAATCATTTGTTACTAATTGAAATAGAAGGATGAGGCAGAATGGAGTGGGGGGGGGAGCCTGGCAGGGAGCAGGGCTCCCTGTGCATGGGGGTGCTGCTACCCCCGGGGTGACAGTCCCTTGCTGTCCTTCCTTTGCTGTGTCCCCGGGGAGCATTTCGGCTGCTCCTCTTGCAGCTGCGAGGTGGCCCTGTGGGGAGGACGGTGGCTGAGCCGGGGTGTCCCCCCCTCGTAGCCCACCCCAGGGGTCCCTCGGGAGCAGGGGGTGCTCCGGCGAGGCATCCTTCTCCTCGGGAATCGCGGATGGTGCTAGGTTTGGAGCCTGCCGCCTGCCAGTGGCTTCTGCAGGAGATGAATACGTTGCGAGGGTTATTTCTTTCTTTTTTTTTTTTTCTTTCTTTTTCTTCTTTTTATTTTTTTATTTTTTTTCCTTTCCCTTCCCCTCGGCATCAAGCAGAGACGCGTGTGTTGGTTTATTAATATCCGAAGTCTTGCAGAGCGGGGAAACCCGTTTCTCATCCGGCCCTCAAAGCACCGGCAGCTCTCTGCCGTGGGAAGGGAGGGAGGGCGCTGAGCCCGGGATGGGGTTCATCCCCCCCACCCCGGGGGTCCCTGCCTGTGCTCCAGGGGTCTTCCCTTGTCGTCCCCAGGTGAGTGATGGGAGCCTGACGGTGCTCTCCATCACCCGGGAGGACAGGGGTGCCTATACCTGCCGGGCGTACAGCATCCAGGGGGAGGCTGTGCACACCACGCGCCTGCTCGTTCAAGGTGAGATCTTCCACCCTTCGGCTTGTCCTTGGCCACCAGCATTCCCAGGGAATTGGGAGGGAGCTCCCTGAGCGGAATTCCACGGACCGAAGGGTTGTGGTGCCACCTTGGAGCGACCCGCAAGCCCTGTGGGCTCGGCATCGTGCCGGCTGCCCCGTTGGCTCCGCGTCCCGTTTGTAGGATGAAGGAATTTATTTAATTGGGGCACGGTGGTGGCCGCGCCGACCGACAGCTGGGCCCCCGTGGCAGCTCGGTTTTGTTGGGGAAGCGGGGGGGGAAAAAAAAAGATTGAGGCTGTCACAAAGCGCCTTGTCAGATAGCGGTGATGCATGGCAGGCCTCCCGCTCCTCGCTCCCTCTTTTATTAAATAAATCTTTAATTAGGTCAACAGCTACCGGCGGAGAGAGGAGCATGGGGGTGTCCTCTGCTCTGCTTTTGCCGCGGTGGCAAGCCGTGGACGCTGGCTGCCAACTCCCGGCAGTTTGCTCTTTTCCCCCTGGATTTTTCCCGTGGGCGATGCGATCCTGGGGAAGCGCTGGGGATGAAGGGAGGGGTGAGCTCGTGCGCCATGGGAAAGGGACGGGATTAGGGGAAAGGGCTGGGAATAACGGGGCCGCTGTGCTCCTCGAGGGCACCCCCTGCGCCTCGTGATCCTGAGGGATCAAGGCCAGCTCTGCCCCGGAGCCCACCAGCAGCTCCCAGCCAATGATGCTGTGATGGAGCTGAGCCTGAGGAACCTTTGTGGGGACAACACCAGTGCTGGTGGGGGTGACACTTTCCTCTCCCTTCCTCCAGGACCTCCCTTCATCGTTTCCCCTCCGGAGAACATCACGGTCAACATCTCCCAGGATGCGCTCTTCACCTGCCAGGCCGAGGCGTACCCCGGGAACCTCACCTACCTGTGGTACTGGGAGGAGGAGAACGTCTACTTCAAGAAGTGAGTTTGTACCTGGCAAGGCGGCCTGTCCTCCTCATCTTCCTCCCGGGTCGCGCTGGGGCAGGCGCTGCCCTGGATCTCCCCGTAATCTCCCTCCTCTCTTCTCTCGCAGCGACCTGAAGTTGAGAGTGCGGATCCTGATCGACGGGACGCTGATCATTTTCCGGGTGAAGCCAGAGGATGCTGGAAAATACACCTGTATCCCCAGCAACAGCCTGGGCCGCTCCCCGTCAGCCTCTGCCTACCTGACAGTGCAGTGTGAGTGCGGGCAGCGGGGCCTGACCCCGAGGGATGGGGCTGGGATTGATAATTCCTGGCTCTGAGGCAGCCCCTGAGGTTCTCTTGTCCTGGTGTGACTCCAGGAGGCTCAGGTTGATGTGATGAGGGCTCAACCATCCTCAGCCAAAGGCCGAGAGCATCCCACGTGTGCTGGTAGGATGGGGGCAACAAGAAAGCAGGTAGCCTGAGCATCCTGGCTACCACCGCTCAGCTGGGGACCAGTGTCCGCCTTTGATAGGGGTGGTTTTTGACGAGGTGGGCATCTTCCCACCGCTGCTGCCGGCACGCTGTCACAGAATCCCAGAATGACATGGGGTTGGAAGGGGGACCTCTGGAGATCATTTAGTCCAACCCCCCTGCCAAAGCAGGTCCACCCAGAGCAGGTTACGCAGGAACTCGTCCAGGCGGGGACCTGGACCGTCGGGCAGGGAAACACCGAATCGGGGCACTCCCTCTCAACTACCTGCTTGTATTTTCCGGTATTTATTCTGGGGGCTTGTTCCCGCGGCGTGGTTTTACTGCGAGCTCGGTAGCTTTGCGTGTCATGTTTTTCAGGCGGTAACCGATCTAAACAAGCGGAGGAGAAAAGGGGCTGGTAGCAGGAGCCTTGCCTTCCCACGCTTGTTCTCTCGGGCTCCCCGGGCGGTAATGGGTAGTGTGTGCCACCGGCGTCCTGTGGCATTCGACACTAATGGCCTCAATTGCTGCCGCTCGCAATTGCAATATTGCTCTGCTGTAAAAGGCTGCAGCGGGTTTTTATTTTATAATGAAAGACAGGCTTGAGGAAAGCAGGCTTTGAGGGCTGCCGGTAGCTCCACCGCTGGTTAGTGGGAAGTCCCACGCCGGCGGGGAGCCGCGATGAGAAAGGCTGGGAGGTCCCGTCGTTCTCTATGGGGATGGATGAAGGGGGCAAGGGGACGGTGTGACTTGGCGCCGGTGGCGTGATTCGGGGCTTGGATGTGCCCGGCTGGCCGGCTCTTGGGAAAGCCCGTGGCTTCAGGCCATTAAATCTGCCCTGCTGCTAATCCAGGACCACTCGTCAAGGCTGATAGCTGTTAAAAATAGCTCTAACGGCAAGAAAAAAAAAAAAAAAAACCCGAGGTTTGGACAATCTGCCGTTCAGATGGCCCTGCTTGGCTTTCGGTGCCACAAACCCCCTTTTTCCCGCATGGCAAACCTTGTCATCTGTCCCCAGGGCTGATGCCTCGGGGAGGGTGGCTTCCCACCCATCGGTCGGGGACAGGGCTCTGGGTCATTAGCGAGCCGGGCTGGCCCCTGGCCAGTGACCTACCAGTGAAAGGCTCGATCCCATTACCCTCTCCCGCGCCGCCGGAGCCCTTGATTACATTTCCTAAGAGGAGGAGTTAGGCGGAGGAGGTTAAAGCCCGCTCCATCTGCGGCGCTTTGGCAATCTGGGTTACGGTGCCATCGCCGGGGGGCGCGCGGTTTCAGGGGGCGGTTGGGGATGGCGTGTTTTCGGCGTGTTATCCTCCATCCCTTCCTCCTAAAAGCCTTGCCTCTGCTTTGGGTTTTTGCATCGGCGGCGCGTGGCTGCTGCACCCCCCAAAAAAATGCCTTCATCCCTTAATGCCGCGTAAACCCCGGCAGGATTTTCCCATCCCCTCGTGCTGCCGGTGTCTAGACGAGATTGTGGAAATACTCGCTCTTCTTATTAAAAGTAACTTTTTTTTTTTTAAAAAAAAAAAAAAAAAAGCTTCTTATTAAAGAAAGTCTAGGTTCTTTCCAACCCACTCGCACTTAATTAAAAAGCTCTTAGAAGCACTGTTAATGACACATTCTAGACTGGAGGATTGCGAGACGCCTCGCTGCGTGGGTGGTGCAGCGCGGGGAAGTTGAGGTGGGGGGGGGGTTAGGTGTATATTTTAAACTTTTGCATCCTGTTGGAAAAGGTGGAGGTGGCTGATGCTCAACACGACCTAGCCTTAATGAGGCTCGGGCTGCGAGTACAAACAGGCAGGAGATAAAGGGCTCATCCCGGCCTCGGATCCCTTCTCCCATCTCGGTTGCTGTGTTTTAAGGCTCGGGAGTTGAAATATTTTTGCATTTCTGGGGTGTAAAACCAGGCTGCGGGGCAGGAGGGTGGCCTGCAGGGTGTGCACCACACCGTGCACGTGGCCCACGTGGAGCAGCTTGGGCTTCAGCAGGACACGAGTCAGTGCAGACGTGAGAAAAGGCGTATTTAATGTTTCTTAACTTCAACTTTTAATGAGCCCCAGGTAGGAACACCCTGGGCATGAGTAAAGCCTCCCCGAAAGGCCAGGTATTAAGGTGGATTTGTGTGTAGCAAGCCTGGAGATAACGGCCTGTGGGAGTCGAGGTGGTGTTGGGGTTTGGGATTCATTCTAGAAGCGATGTAGATGCTCTGAAGGCAGGTGGTGGGGGAGAGATGGGCTTCTTCCCCGCGCTGACGTGGTGTTGCTCCTCTCCCAGATCCTGCCCGCGTGGTGAACATGCCCCCCGTCATCTACGTTCCCATCGGGATACACGGATACATCCGCTGCCCGGTGGAGGCAGAGCCCCCGGTCACTCTGGTCAAGTGGAACAAAGACGGACGTCCCCTGCGAATCGAGAAGGTAACGAAGTCCCCGGGGAGGGACGCGTGGGGACACGGAGGGGTTCGGACCCTCGTGTCCTCTGCAAACGCTGGTGAGCATCACCCAGCGGGTTCAGCCCTCCGTCAGGAGAGAAGAAGCCTCGTGGGTGGGATGACGCTGTTTGTCCTTATCAGCTGTGGGCAGAGTTAATTCGGGTTCTTGCCTGGAGCTCCGGGCGCCTGTAGACGCGCTGTCTGTGTCTCCTAATGCCTGCATCCCTCTAAAGCGACCTCCTGATGGCCCTGCTTTTTTTTTTTTGCCAATGGCAGCTGGTGGTTAAAAGACCCTTTTAACAAATCTCTGTCTTCCTGTAATCACGGTTTGATAATCTGAGCGAGGATATTAGCCATTAAATATTTAAAGAAAACGCTCAGTATTTTAAATTTTTTGCTTAAATATTAACGATCCGAAGCTTTAATTCCATTTAAACCTGTTGCTGCGGAGGGTTCCTGGCCCTTGGTGCCCTCAGCCTCCCGGGTGGCGTTGGCTCCTTGGTGCCACCAGGATATTTTACTTAGGGTGGGATAGATTCTCCTGTCAAATCTTTTGGGGTACTGGAAGAAGCCTGGATGCATGTAGGGAGGGGAGAAGAAGCAAGATAAACCCGTGTGTCACTGAGAGCATTTGGATGGGCTGATCTTGTCCCCCTTTCCCCTCTCTGCGGTTGAGGAGATGGCTTGGATGCTAGGAATTGAATTGGGCATCCCCCGGGGGTACGCAGCAGCCGCCCTGGGCTTAAGTGGGGGATTTGGCTGAAGGGAAAATAACACGCCGTGGTGGGTGTAGGATAAATGAGCTCCCTCTTTTTCTCACCACCGCAGTATTCCGGCTGGAACCTGCTGGAAGACGGGTCGATCCGGATAGAGGAGGCAACCGAAGATGCTCTCGGCACTTACACCTGTGTGCCTTATAACGCCCTGGGTACGATGGGCCAGTCTCCCCCTGCCCGACTGGTACTGAAGGTAACTCTCCTGTTCAAATCCTTGCTCTGCAGCCTCTAGATTTGTCCTGGATTGTGTCCTCTCCTGCCGGGAAGGGCTTGTGCGAGGTGCTGGAATCCCAGGCCGGGTGGTATGAATGCGTGCGTGCTTTGTGGAAGCCTCTTAAGCTACAGCCAGGTGTTTTTAACGTGGATTTTTCAATGTGCACGTCACTCATTCTGCCTTCCCGTTCAGCACACTGCTGCAGGGATGGATGAGGTGAGGTGGTTTTTTTCCCATAGCGCTTATTTGATTGTTAATTCTGGGCAGGAATTCGGGTTTTGCTTGGCTTTTCCGAGCGCTTCTCTACGAAGAGAGCTCAGGAAGGGCTCTGTGCCCCCAAACTTGCCCGCTTTTCCACCTACGTCGCTCAGCTTCGCAAAAACCTGTCGCCTTTTGCATCCTTGAATGGGAACAGCAAGGCTCCAGCACAAAGGGGTGTCTGTGCTGCAGTAGGAGGTGTGATTCCCACCGGGACAGGCAAACCCTGCCTGGTGCAGCTCGAAATATCCCGCCGGAGCGGTGGCACAGGCTGGCTCACAGTAGAAGGCTTTTCGTAACGCTGAACCAGGGTAGTTTGAGGAGACACATCCCTGGGATGGCCTTTTTGCCACCAAAACACTTAGCCCTGCTGACTTGGGCTTGGGTTCAGGGAATAAAAGGAGGATTTGAGCTCTAGAGATGCTCTTGCATCCTCTTGTCGTGTGCGGAGCCCGAGGAGCGCTGGGTTCCCGGTGTGGCTGGAGTGGGAGCTGCTGCTTCTTCCTTCCCTGAACAAAAAGTCCCCGTGCTTGTGAGCGGCAGTGATTCACGGCGTCTCGCTGAGGTTCACATGATAACGCTTTGTGTATCATAGACACACACATCCGCTAAGGCGGCTGCAGAATCAATGAAATCAGGTTGGTGCCTGATACCATGTAGGTGGGGTTGTTTTGGTTTGTTTTTTTTTTTTTTTTTTCCTGTTTACCTCCTTAAAACTCAAACACGGTGCCCTAGTGCGGCAGCTCGTCAGAGAAAACTTCCCTCGGGGTGTGCAATTTGGTGTACCATAGAGCTTCCTTAGCACACGCTCTCCGCCGCGGCTTTCCTTGCGATGCCTCAACCTCACCCAAACCGGTGATTCATTTGTTTTGGGAAAGGGCTGGTTTTTAGTGGTGGGGAGCCGCTGGCTGGCGTGCGGTGGGAGTTTGGCACGGGTTGATGCTCCTTGCTTTTTCCCTTGGCTGCAGGACCCCCCCTATTTCACGGTGCTACCAGGCTGGGAGTACAGACAGGAGGCAGGGAGGGAGCTGTTGATTCCTTGCGCTGCTGCCGGAGACCCCTTTCCCATCATCGCCTGGAGAAAGGTACCCGGCCTGCCAGACAAATCTGCAGTGCCTTTGGCTTTTGGTGAATATTGCAGACAGAGAAGCCACACTCTGTCCCGGTAAGAACAAACTGCAGGTACAGCTGCTTCGTTTTGGGCTGAGCCACTGCCGTCCTGTCCTGTCCCCGCAGGTGGGTGGGGGAAGCCCCGGCTTGTGGCCACCAAGTACTTTAAACCCATGAAACCCTCACGGCAGCAAAGTTGAGCGCTGCCCCTGTCCCCCCTCCTCTTCCTCACCGGTGCTGCCTGCAGGACACCCTTCTCCTTGCCTGCCTGCGAGGTGGTCACAGGCGGGACATGGCAGCCCGGGCAATGACTTTGTCACGGCGTGGACCTCCCACGGCAGGAGGGGATGTGCCACCGGAGTGTGTCCTGGGGTCTCTTGGCTGTGTTTCGGCAAGAGGCTAGACTGGTTTGCTGCCCCATGACTTTGAAGACCCTGGGAAGAAGCTGTTTCAATGACGCTGGACTGGACATAACTATTTCAGGATGTCCCTTTCTGTAGAGCAGGGTAGGATCCAGTGTGGTGGGCACAGCCTGGGAGCAACCAGGGCTTTCCAGTCCTCCTCCAGCCTTCCCTTTGCTTCCCACCTTCACTACTGCTGTAGGAAAGCCACCAAGCTCCTGGGCTCTTTGTCCCCCTGTCAGGAGCTTCTCTCCAAGCCTCCCGTCCCCTTTTTAGGGCTCCTGAGAGTGAACGGGGTCCCTCTGTGGGCGCCATCCTCAGTCCTTGTGGTGTGAGATGCTGGATCTCTTTGAGTTCCTTTCACCAGCACGAGGAGGACCGTGACTTGCACAGACTGCAAGTGACCTACCTAAAACTTGTTGGCCAATTAGTCTTTTTCTCCATCTTATTTTTTCTTTTAACCGCCCCCCGCTCCCTCACCATTCTTATTCAGGTTTCTTTTCAACCCCTCTTGAGACTTTTGGTGGTCCTCCTCATGTCATGACTCAGGGCTTATCCCCCCCAACTCCAGCTGAGGTTGGCTCAGTTTCCCAGTGGCAGAGGCAAGCTCCCTCGCTCCCCGTAGCCCACCAGTGCTGGCCAGGCTCTTGAAGGACTACTGAAGACTCGGGCTTGGCACTGGTTAACCCTACATGCCCCTCTGCTCCTCCCCTCATCCCGCATGGGATTGAACTGTGGGTCCCGGCATCAATCAGCAGAGACCCCCTGCGTGAAGCAGGGCTGAAAAGGACTCGGGACAACGTGGGATTTGCACAACTTTGGCTGATGGATGCAGACACGAGTTGTTACAAGATCCATTTTTCCGCTCGGCTTGAGACATCCCGGGCACCTCCTCTCACGCCATCCCCCTGCGTCCCTATGGGGCCCTCGCTGCCCAAACCTCTGATGTGAAGGGTCCTGCCGCTGGATGAGGGGCCGTTTGGGCATCTCCTGGGGCAGGCACTGCCTTCCCCGGCCTGGGTGGGTGTTTGCCGGGGGTGGCCAGTGCCTTGCAGCGGTTTGGATGCTGGATGTTGAGCCCTGGGGCCAGGGCTCGGTGTCCGTGCAAGTGCCCGGTGGGGTATTCCGCTTGTGTGTGAGAGCTGAGCGTCGCCCTCCCTGACCCGTGCCTCTCGCGTTGCCCCGCCAGGTCCTCTCGAAAACGGGGGAACCGGCTGCCTTGCCACGACCGGAGAGACCAGATCCCTTGCTGGTGGCCGGCGGTGTCCCCTGGGCCACACAGGTAGCTTAGTGACCCTGCTGCCGCCTCGCCCTGCCCCGCAACCTGCTTCTGAGTCGTGGTTTTTTTTGTTTTTGTGTTTTTTCTGCTTTTGCCCGGTTTCCCACCCCATCCCACCACCTCTCCTTGCCCAAGGTAGGGAAGCCCAGCAGGAGCAAGCACAACACGCTGCCCGGCGGCACTCTGCAGATCCGCTCCCTCGGCAAGGACGACCACGGCGAGTGGGAGTGCATCGCCACCAACGTCGTCGCAAGCATTACTGCCAGCACCCACCTCACCGTCGTAGGTACGGGCAGGGGGGGGACACACAGGACGGGGTCCTCGGGGTAGGGTCCCCCCAGGCAGCGTGTCGGCAAGACGGGAGGTGGGGATGCTTCCCGTGAAGAGCAGCATCTCCTTTAAATCTTATTTACCGGTGGTGCTGCCTTTTTCTGCTCTGGTATTTTGGCCACCTATGGACACAGCTCTCCTGCTGCTATTTCCAGCAGAAATTCCACATGTCCGAGGAGTCCCCTTGGGAGCAGAGCCCTTCCAGCCCCTCTTTGCCAGCCAGCGTGGGGGTCCCGCTCTCCCCTTCATCCCTTCCCTCTGTCTCTCTCCGCAGGCACAAGCCCTCACGCCCCCACCAGCGTGCACGTTGTGGCCGCCATGACCTCGGCCAACGTCTCCTGGGAGCCCGGCTACGACGGTGGATACGAGCAGACTTTCTCAGTTTGGTACGGCCCTCTGTGAGTCATCCTGGCATGCTTTGCTCTCTGCTTCTTTTCCTTCCTAGCCGACCCGAGCTTCGAGCAGCCGGAATTGGGGGGGTGGGGGGTGGAAAGGAGTGTGTGGGGGGGGCAGCCTGGCCGGTTCGGTGCCCGTGGGCATTACAGGGCTGAGCTCCCGTGCGGTCCCTCGGAGAGATGGATGGTGGTGGGATCACGTAGGTCCCACTGTTTCGTCTCCCTCCCGTGCTAGCCAGTACCTCCGTCTGCCCCAGCAGGTTTTATTCTGCTTATGGTGCAAGGGAGACGCTTTGCATCCATGTAACTTTGCCCCTGGCATCTCATTTCAAGATAAACTGTTTATGAAGCCTAACAGCCAGGGAGAGAGGGTTGGAAAACACAACCTTTATAGAGTGTGTCCTGGAAGAGCTGTGACTAAGCAGAAATGATCTCTCCTTGCTCTGCGGCTCCCTGGAGGTGGTTAAATCCCGGCTGAGTTTGCAACCAGCCGCCGTGAGATGCCAACCGGGTCTGAGCTTCATGGGGCTTTGTTCCCATCGCTCCCACCCTACCCGATACCCAAATCCATCCTGCCTTCCCGCACTGGGGCTCAGCCCTGCCGGCTTTTCCCTGGGGCAGGGGAGGGTAAAACGTAGCTGCAGCGAGGTCAGGGTTTTCTTTGGGCCCTGTGCTTGCTCTTGCCGCCTTCTTCTGGAAACATAGAGGGGATGGTGCCTTCCCTTCCCAATTCTGGGGCTGGCGCTCTTCAGCCTTTCTTCTCCGCTCTCTTCTTTCCTTCCTTGCCTTAATTTGCTCCGATGGAGGCTGCTGATGGAGTGGAGATAGGGTAGATGCTGCCTGCAATGATTTCTGCTCTCCAGCCCGAGGCTGGGCACTGGTGGGGCGGGGGTGAGCAGTCTGTCGGGAGATGGAAAGAAGAAGAAATGAAGTGAGCAGAGGAGAAAATCGAGGGAGCGAGCAGAGCGGGTGCGGACTTTGCTCTCCTGAAAATGTCCTTGGGAAGGAGTGGTTAAACCTCTCTGCTCTGGAGACGTGGCTCACCTTGGAGGGAGGTGGCAGTGGCTGCTGCTGCCGGGTTCCTGCCTCCTTGAGGCTCTTCCAGACCCCGTGCCGGGGAGAGCAGCGGCAGGGAAGGGTGTTTGTGCCAAGCTTGCCTTAGGGAATTCACAGGGAGCTGGGAGGACCCTGGGATAGGGAGGCAGAGACCTGCCTTGCCCTGATTGTGGGGTGTGAATTTGGGGACTGTGCTGCTCCCTGGGATGGGGAGCCCGGGAGGGGTGGACGGTGCTGGGACCATCTAGTGCTGTCCGGACAGCTGGCCAGCCGGAGGGCATGCGTTTTCCCTCCCTGCCCGTGGCTACGGGATGCTGGAGCAAAAGATGGCTTCGCCTCCTGCGGAGCCTGTGCTCTCCTCTTGCTTCTGCGGCTGTTGATGCTGGAAATGCAAACCCCGCTCCCCAGGGAGGGCTGAGGCCACCGCAGCATCCTGCCTCCCCCCTCTCCCTCGGCAAAGGCGCTCTGCCGTGCCCGGAGACCATTAGTGCTGCTTTTACCCTCTGCTCTCCCCACCCTCAGCCCCTTGCAGCATCGCTGGGGAGAAGGGGATGCGAAGGCGGCGGGGTGAAATGCTGCAGGGAAAACCCGCTCGGGGCGAGGATGCCCTCCGTGCCTCCGCTGCGGCGGCGGCGTGGGATCCTGGGAGCTGTAGTCCCTGCCGGAGCCACGGTGATCCGGAGGTTTTGCGGGCAGCCGCGCGGTTCGGTGGAGGCACGCTGCAGGGTGCATGGCTCTCCACCGACACGCTTGTTTCCATACTGCTGCTTCTCCCGCCTCACCTTTTCCTGCCTTTGTCTTTTTCTCCATCTCTTACTTGCTGCTCGGTGGTTTTTCCCTGGCTGTGTGCCGGTGGCTGTAGATATTGCCCGCTTAGCTATGCAGAACAGACCTTCTGCAGTAATCCTGCCCAAATCCTCTGCGGGCACCCCCGAAACCTGCAGCTGGGGACTGGGATTCCCTAGAGCATCCCTGACACGAGCACTGATGCTCCCAGTATCGTTGCAGCACGGCGATGCTGCTTCGGGATGTGGGGGGGCTCTTTCACCGTGGTGCTTCCCGGCAGGGTTATGGCTTGTGGAGATGGCTACGGGCTCTCGTGTGCTGGGGTCACACTGGGATGGCTCCCAGTGCGCCCCACTTGTGCAAATACGGCAAAAATGGTGATTTAGTTAAATGTCTCTTGTGGGATTGCATGTACAGGGCTACAGCGGAGGGAGAACTCGGCTCTGGCTCGGGAGCTGTCGAGGTATAAATGGGAACAGGGCCCATCTCCTGCTCCAGCCGTCCCCTTGGCAGCACTCACCAGAGTAAAAATGGGCCAACTTCCATCTTTTCCCAATGGGAATCTGATGGAGATAAGCTCAGAGCAGGGCTGGTGGCACTGCTTTTGTCCCTCACCCTGCTCAGAGGGTACAGGTGGTGCTCAGCAGAAGGGAGGGTTGGTGGCCGTGTCCGTATGAGCCAGGGGATGCTGGTGTGGCACAACGGGACGGTGTCCCATGCCTGGTGGTCCTCATGTCCCCGAGCCAGCTCGGGGGTGGCGAGTGGCTGCCCCATGTCCATACACATTGCTGCTGTCAAACCAAACCATCACTCGGGAAAGCTCCATTTTCGCTCGAGAAGTTAATGCTGCCTCTTTGTCCTCCCTGTCGAAGGCACCTTCCCTGAGGATGCTCCCTTCTCTCTCGGCAGGATGAAGAGAGCCCAGTTTGGCCCCCACGACTGGCTGTCTCTCCCTGTGCCAGCTGGTTCCAGTTGGTTACTGGTGGATACCTTGGAACCGGAGACTGCGTACCAGTTCAGTGTCTTGGCTCAAAACAAACTGGGTACCAGCTCCTTCAGTGAGGTGGTCACTGTGAACACTCTAGGTAGGTCGTCCAAGGGCACAAGGGGAGGAGAGGGAAGGGATTCGGGAGGTCTGTGGGGAGAAGTGGCCCTTTGCCTCAATCCATGTGCCCTATCTGATGGGGATGGAGATGGTGATCAGCAGCAGTAGTTTCCAGCCACGTAGAAGACAGTTCATGGAGGGTCCTGGATGAAGCTTGTAGACTTTGCTGGATGCACAAGGCTCCTGAAAGCTTGTCCGATGAGACAGCGTGGGAGAGCTGTACTGTACCAGTCCCCTTTCAGATCTTCCTGAAGTTCAGCTGGGGTCAGGAGGCATTAATAGAGCACAAAATCACTTGCGTGCGGCTCAGAGCGAGAGCTACCACAAAAAGGGCCTTGTGCTGGTACCTGCCTTGGGGCTGTCTCAGGCAGAGGTGGGAGGAAGCAGGAGCTTTTCTATCGCTATGCCTCTTTTCTTGGAGTCACTGCATCGTTAGCTCCCTGCTTTTCGGAAAGCCGTTTTTTGTATCTTTGAGATAAGGAAGCTCATACCCAAGATGTACCCTAAACTCCTGGAAGGTGGGACCTGCCATTGCCATGGTGGTCCATCACCCACCGTGGGGAGAGGAGCATCCTCTGCGCTTCCCCTTGCCCCCCATCTCAAAGGTGTCCCTGTCCCATCTTCTCTCTCTCCAGCATTCCCTGTAACAACTCCAGAGCCTCTGGTGTTGGTTACCCCACCGAGGTGCCTAACAGCCAACCGGACACAGCAAGGCGTCCTCCTGTCGTGGCTTCCTCCCGCTAACCACAGCTTCCCCATTGACCGCTACATCATGGAGTTCCGCGTCGCGGAGAGGTGGGAAATCTTGGACGATGGCATCCCGGGGACCGAGAGCGAGTTTTTTGCCAAGGACTTGTCCCAGGTGAGCCGGGGCTGCCCACACCGTACCTCTGGTGTCTCACTGTGGGTGCCACTGGGGTGGCTCGGTCCTCATGCTGGGGGTCTTTGAGGAACTGGGCAAGGTTGGGGGCTGCGATGGAGGACCTGACAGATGTTCTTGGTGTTTCAGGACACCTGGTACGAGTTCCGTGTCCTGGCGGTCATGCAGGATCTCATCAGCGAACCCAGCAACGTTGCTGGCGTGTCCAGTACAGGTAAGGGGTGGCTCCTTCTTCTGCCCCATGGCTGTGGGAGCATCTCTGCTTCTGCGGGTTCCGTCATGTATCAGTACGACAGCGATGGCTGGTTTGGGGCTTTTTCCTGAGCTGCTCAGGCTGTGATCTGGGCTGATGAGTGCAGGGTTAGGATCAGTGTCCTGGCCACGCTGCTGGCCCCGTGCCGCCTCAAACGGACCAGTGACACCGGGAGGAGGCGAGGACAAACTGCCCCATTTAGTCCTTCCCTTCAGGCATCCGCTGGTGCAGAGCGGCAGCACATCACGGCTCCGTGGGGTGCCCAGGGAACAAAGCTCTGACCAGGCACTGCAGAGCCTGGAAATGGGAATGAAAGGTGCAGAGGGGGAAATGCAGCACTGCAGTGCGGAGTCCGAGGAGGTGGGGGGGGGGGGAAGCTTTGCAACAGGAGACTGCAGCTCGTGCACGTACCCTGCATCCCGGTCCAGCTGGGAGGATGCTCCTTGATCAAACAAGGGGCGGACGAGGGCGCGCGGTTGCGATGGGGAAGGCAAGGGCAGCAGGAGGAGATGGGGATGCGGCGAAACCTTGCTCTTATGGCTCTCGTGGAAAAACCAAGGAGCCACCCAGCTCCGCTGTGCGCAGGAATGCTGCGGTCTCTCTCTGCCCCCAAGTGGTGCAGAGAGCCTGCCTGCTCGCCTGCCTGCTCGCCTGACCTGCCTCCTTTCGCATGATTTTTCTGATGGGGTTTGGCAGCGCTCGCAGGGCTTGCGTGCGCCCTGGCCCCAGGCAGCTGCCCTCCCCGGCTGAAAGCCGGTGCTCCCGGCAGGATCTGCTGGTGTGTGCGGGGTTTGCATCCCCAAACGGCTGCAGCTGAGGTCTGCTGGTGGTTTGGACACGTTCATGGTTAGCGAAGGCGCGTCACGAGGGTTCAAAGCCCAGTTTTCATTGAAAAGCTGAAACGAAGCACTGACAAACAGGGTAAAATTCCTTGTGATGCTGCAGCGGGTGATTCAGCCAGGAGATAACTGTAGGTTTGGTGCAGTTGGCTGTGCTTGTCCATAAATGTATATTTGTGGGGCATAGAAGCTTATTCCTTCAGTGTCCATCAGCCAAGGCAAAAAGGTTTATCTGGTGTGAGGTCGCTAAATCCCTTGGCCGTAGCAGAAGCACTGACTGCTCTCCCCGGGTGGGCTGGGTTGAAAGCAGGGTCTTTACTCGGAGATTATCATTCCTGGTACCAGTTGCTTTCACGCTGTGGTGGGTCCCCAGGGGAGGCAGCAGGAGAGGTGTGTGCATAACACCTAATTGTTGTGGGTTTTCTTTTCCCCAGACGTATTCCCTCAGCCTGACCTGACGGACGAGGGTCTAGCCCGCCCGGTGCTGGCTGGCATCGTTGCCACCATCTGCTTCCTGGCTGCTGCCATCCTCTTCAGCACACTCGCCGCCTGCTTCGTCAACAAGCAACGCAAACGCAAGCTCAAGCGCAAGAAAGGTGAGCCCATCCCCTCTCCGGTGGGGCTTCCTTCCTCCCTCCTGTCTCCTCCTCCTTGCTCCTCCCTGGTTGTGTTGTGGTGGTAACTGTCTTCCCTGTCTGTCTGTCTGTCTCTTCTTCCGTCCGTGCGCGTCCTCAGGTGAAACCCTGACTTCATCCCTCGGCCGTGCCTGAAAGCGCCCGTGGTTCGGGAGCGGGAGAGGCAGGGTGGGTGAAGAGGCGACAGAGAAACTAGCCTGGGATTTCCGAGGGAGCGCTCTGGCGTGGTGATAACTCCTAGAGCCCGGGGGGATTTAGGGCTGGGGTGTCCAGAGAATGGGACAGAGAATGGGGGGAGTGACCGCTCACCTCCTGGAGGTCCCCCCAGAGCTGGGTTCTCCAGCTGCTTCCTGCCCAGCCCAGAGCGGGTAGTGCCCGATGGCCGCACTAGGCTAGAGAAGACCCCCACAAGGAGACCTTGCGGCTCTGCTTCCCGAAAGCTGGGACTGCAGCAGGGACAAGGGCGGCTGGGGAGCCGGAGAGGGCAGGGGAATCAGCTCCTCCTCCTCTCGCCTGCGAGACCGCGGCAGCAGGACCCTGTGACGGGAGCTGTTTGTTGTCAGCAACCATTAAAGTGTTGGAGCAATGAAACCTCGGCCTCTTGTTGAGTGTCTTTTTGTTGTCTTGATGTTGGGTTTTGTCTTGTCTCTGTCGTGTTGCGCCTCCTTAGCGTTCTCTCTTCTTTCCCCTTTTTATTCTCTTCCAGACCCTCCTCTCTCGATAACCCACTGCAGGAAGAGTTTGGAGTCCCCGTAAGTATCTTAGATGTGGCACCAGGATGGGGGTCTTCAAGGTTCCTCCTTCCTACAGTTGTTGCAAGGCTCAAATGGAAATGTCTGACCTTGTCTGGTTGCTTCTGAGGAGTTGTTTTGGGTGTTCCCTGAACTTGTGGGAACACAGCAGTTCACAAGAGACAAAGGGGCTTTGGAGCAGAAGGCAGCAGGGACAAACGCGGCAAACTTTAAGCTGAGAGAGGACCCCGTTGGATCTATGGACATTGACCAAAGCTGGAGTTGACTGGTGGAACTCAATTACACACCTAGCTTCTCCTCAGGAGAAGGGCTAGCCTGCTGTGTATGGAGTCCTTTGTGCAAGCTCGGTGTAGTTTTTGAGTCATTCTCTGTTGGCTCTCATTTTTCTTGGGAAATTCAGAGCATCTTACACCCCTGTCTTTTTCTTGTCCCATGAAAATGCCCCACTGAAGCCTCTTTCTGCCTGTGCCCAAAGGTGGTGGATCATGGTGCTGTAGTAGCCACAGCTCCTTGCAGAGCCCATCACAAGCGTTTATAGCTGCTAATTAGCAGGGGGAGCATCTTCCCTGTTGGATCTTCATCTTGCTTTTTGTCAGTTCTTCCACTGCGCTGAAGTAACCATGCCTACACTCTCTGTTGGACCTTTTGCCTTTCAATCCTGTTTGTCCAAGGCTTCCTGGATAGGGATGAGTGAACTATCTTGGTGCTCCCTGCCTTTTGAGGCTCTCAGCGTTAAGTTTGAGTGTTGAGAATGGGAGAAAAAGTTGGAAGTGATCCATCAGCATCTCCAAGAGAGATGCTGAGTTCTGTGGGAGGGGATGTTTGCCTGATGTCCCTCCTTATGGGGGCTTTCCCAGGTGAGGATAGCTCAAGCGAACATAGGAGACCTTTGAAGGAGTTGGAAGTGAGCTCTGGATCTGTCTTTCATCCAGCTGGGGCTGCGGAGCTTGTTGCAAGGTGTTGGTGGAGCTTATTGCAAGGGGTTGGCATGAGCTGCCTGCCCTGGGGGGGATGCCGAGGGTGCTGAGCTCTGCTCCCGAGGAGCTGGGATGATGTGTGCTGCTGGTGGTCCTCTGGCGTGTGCAAGACTCTGCCATCCTGGTTACCCCCAGCAAATTTCTCCCAGCGGTTCCTCTTTTGAGAGCTCGTAGAATTTTGTTTGCCGGATCTGGCCGGCGGTTCTTCTGGGCGAGAAGACCTTCTTTCCCCTCCGGGTGACCGTCCCCCTCTCTTGGTTTTTCTCCCCTGTGGTCCAGGTTGTCTTCCGGCAAGGTGAGTCCCGAGAGCATCCGCACGCTCCGTCCCCCCTCGGAGTCCTCTGACGACCAGGGCCCGCAGGCCAAGCGGATGCTGAGCCCCACCAAGGAGAAGGAGCTCTCCCTTTACAAGAAGACCAAGCGAGCCATCAGCAGCAAGAAGTACAGCGTCTCCAAGGCGGAGGCCGAAGCCGAGGCCACCACCCCCATCGAGCTCATCAGCCGCGGGCCCGACGGCCGCTTCGTCATGGACCCGGCGGAGATGGAGCCCTCCCTGAAGACGCGGCGGATCGAGGGCTTCCCCTTCGTGGAGGAGACGGACATGTACCCCGAGTTCAGGCAGTCGGACGAGGAGAACGACGACCCCGTCGTCCCCGCCTCCGTCACCGCCCTGAAAGCCCAGCTCACCCCTCTCTCCTCCAGCCAGGAGTCCTACCTTCAGCCACCAGCATACAGCCCCCGGTTCCATCGGGCGTTGGAGGGTCCTGGAACCCTGCAGGCCACCGGCCAGGCCCGCCCGCCGGCCCCCCGGGCTTTCCACCACCAGTTTTACGGTTACCTCAGCAGCAGCAGCCCCGGGGAGGTGGACCCGCCGCCCTTCTACATGCCAGAAGTCAGCCCGCTGAGCTCGGTCATGTCCTCCCCACCGCTGCCCCCCGAGGGGCCCTTCGGACACCCCACCATCCCCGAGGAGAACGGGGAGAACGCCTCCAACAGCACGTTGCCCCTGGCCCAGACCCCCACGGGGGGCCGGTCCCCCGAGTCCTGGGGCAGGGCCGAGTTCCCCTTCGGCGGCCTGGAGCCGGCCCCGGCGCCATTCCCCCACCAGCTCCAGTCCTGCGAGGCGGCCGATGGCTGCCAGCCCACCGGCTGCCTTCCTCGGGGGCCACCTCCCTCCTCCCTCCAGGTGGTCCCCGCGTCCTACCCGGGCATCTTGCCCCTGGAGGCACCAAAGAGCTGGACCGGCAAGTCACCCGGCAGGGGCCAATCTTCTGTGCCCACCACCACCAAGTGGCAGGACAAACCTATGCAACCCATGGGATGTCAAGGGCAGCTAAGACATACCAGCCAAGGTATGGGCATACCCGTGTTGCCTTACCACGAACCGTCCGAGCCCGTCGGCCCCAGCGGCACAAGCACATTCAGCCTGGACACCAGGTGGTACGAGCCCCAACCCCGACCTCGGCCCAGCCCTCGGCAGGTCAGGAGGGCTGAGCCCAGTTTACATCAGGTGGTGCTACAACCTTCAAGGCTTTCTCCTCTGACCCAAAGCCCCCTCAGCTCCCGCAACAGCTCCCCGGAGCTGACGGCCCGCGCTCGGCCCCGGCCGGGCCTCATCCAGCAGGCGGAGGTCTCGGAGATCACCCTGCAGCCCCCGGCGGCCGTCAGCTTCTCCCGCAAGTCCACGCCGTCGTCCACGGGATCCCCGGCGCCGAGCAGCCGGGGAGGCAGCCCCAGCTACCGACCTACCGCCGCCTTCGCTTCCCTGGCCACCGGCTTCTCCGGCTCCCAGGGCTCCTCCCTGCCCGTGGACACCATGGATGTTTTCGGAGACATCCCTTCCCCGAGGAGGGCTGGCGAGGAGATTCTCCAACCGGAGACGACATCCACCACCACGGTAGCCGCCACGGGGTAAGTGCTTGAGCCCCGTGGTGAAACCCCCCCCCCCGCCTCCCACCCCTTTCCCGGCCCCTTTCCCGGCTTCCCCCACCCTGCCTCACCCGCTCCCTCTGACTCCCTCCCCGCCATCGCCATCCCAACCGGTAGGGTCTCTCTGGGCGCGCTGCAGCATCCCTTTTGGAGACGGCATCCCGCGGGCTTTTGCTAGGAAGAGGCTGGTGCCGCGGGTTGCATGGCCGCTGCCCCA
Source organism: Numenius arquata (assembly GCF_964106895.1). NCBI lineage: Eukaryota > Metazoa > Chordata > Aves > Charadriiformes > Scolopacidae > Numenius > Numenius arquata. The sequence goes on from NC_133597.1 coordinate 4,894,057, forward strand.
GCAGAGCTGGGTTTTTAGGCAGGCGACCTTCCCGCTTGCCTTCCTCCCTGGATGCTCCCTTGGGGATTTGGGAGCGCCGTGACTCCGGGCTACTGGCCATCTACCAGGCGTTGGCAAAGACCTGGGCTCCCCGGCTGGCGGAGGTAAGTTGTCCTGGTGTCACTGGCGGTTGTTTCCTCTTCTAGCTGCTGGCTCTTGGCTTTCTTCGAACGTTAGGGCCGCCGCCGCCGCCGCCGCGCCTCTGTCTTCCTCCTCCTTCCTTCCCGCGGAGTCTAGAGAGCTTTAATGCATGACAGAAAACAGCTAATCACGGCCACCGCCCCACCTGCAAAAGGGATGCTGCAGCCCCAGGACGCGGGCAGGGAGAGATCAAGGACTTAGCCACACCAGCAGCATGTCAGGAGAGGAGGAAAAAAATAAAAATAAACTAAGCCCAGCGGAGATCGGGAGGCTGCCGGCACGCTCAGATCCTGCCCTAAAGAGGGATGTGGCTGCACTAGAGAGTAGCGGCTGGTTTTCCAGGTACCAGGGTTGCTCCAGGCAAAAAAGCGTCTCTCTTTCTCTCTCTCTCTCTTTCTCTCTGTATTTCTCCTCTTTCCCTCCGTCTTTCACAGCACCTTAGACCCACCCCGTAGCCGTGCTTTCGTCCCATCCTTTCGTCTCGCTTCATTTTGGCTTGTTGTCTGGTGGGGTTCGAACCACATTTCCCTCCCCTTTCCCCCCCCCCCCGCCCCCCCCTCACCCTTCACCCTCCGGCTGGTGGCAGAGAGGATTTGGGGGGCCGGGGCGCCCAGCCCCACGGAGCCGGCGCGGTCGGAGGCGTACGGAGAAGGAAGCGTGTGTTTCGGGGAGGGGGGAGGCAGCGTTTCACCCCGCAGCGCCCTCCGCATTTCACCCCCCCGCCCTCTGGTACCTGGAAGCGTTATGGCCTTAGGAAAAAAACCAAAAAACAAAACAACCCCTCTGGCACGGCTGGGATGCGCAGGGGGGAGAAGGAAGGAAGGAGGGCTCAAGGGAGAGGATGGGGAGGGAGAGGAGCTGAAAGAGCCTGAAATGACTTCTCCGTGCCTCTGGAAAACAGCTACGGAGCGATGCAATTAAGCACGTTAGACGTAGGTCCACGTCTCCGCGCCAGGGCACCCCAAGGAGACCCAGCTCCAGGAGAGATCCGTGTTAGAGCAGCACCGGTGTCCGTGCTTTTACGCAGTGTCTCCATTCGCTTTGTTGATTATCGTTTTGGTTTCTTCTTTTCCTTTCTCTTCTGTTTCTTTCCCCCTTTCTTCTCCAGCCTCGTTTCGTTTTGTGTTTCGGTTTGGTTTCTTTCCCTCCTTTTCCTTTTTGGAGTTGTTGACGTGCTGATGTGTTGCGGAGCTCGGCTCCTTGCGGGTGTTGATAACTGCTTTGTTTTTGATTAATCTCAGCTATCTGGGCAGTGTTGTCGAGACAAGCTTCTCCTCAGCTCAATAGGTAAGGGTGATCCATGTCCGAAAGGATGGTGTGGGCGCTGTGGAGGGTGGCCGGGAGCGGGGCATGAGAGGGGACACGGAAGGGGCTTTTCCGATACCATCTCTTCCTTTAAAGGGGAATAAGGAATCCGAAAACACTAGGAAACACCTCTGGACGCACAGTCTCTGTGGCTTTTGGGTTTCCCCTCGAGCAGCACGCCGCTGCTCCCCTGCCTTGGGGGAAGCGGTGGGGCTGGAGAGCCCGGTTGGTGGCCGCCGTGTCTTCATGTCGGGGTTTGGGATGAGCCATGCTGCTGTCTCCCTGTGGCCACCCTTTCTTGGAGGATGGTGACACATGGCACCCTCGGCTCTGGCAGGGCTTGAGTGGCACGAGGGTTGTGCAGTTTTAGGGAGGCATTGAGTTGGGGTTGTCCTGGACAATCCAAACCAGGAGGAGCTCATGGCCACCCCCTGGAGCCAGGTAAAACAGCCACATCTGGAGCAACCAGCTGCAGACTGTGTTTTTGGAGTGGGGCTCCAAAAATCAGCCTCCAGATGCAGTCCAGGATGTGGAAAATTTTGTTCCCATCAATATCTGGATCTGTTTTCTTTTTCCCAAGTCTCCTCAGTCAAGGAAAACAGAAGTCTTTCTTTCATGATGGACTTTCTTATGGTTGGCCACAGCGTAACTACACTTTGAGGCTGCTGGTGAGGTGTCTTATCGTTCCCATCACAAGCGTAGTCATAGTCAAAGCCCTCCCTCTCTGAAATACTCTTTGGAGAAATCTTTTAGACTTCTTCTGACCCCGCTGTATTTAAACAGCCCTCAGCAGATCTTGAAAGACTCTCCCAAGAACATACCTCTCGGGCTGCCTTCATGGGGCCGGTTTCCTAGATGGCCATGGGCATCCCTGGAACTGGGACGGAATAATTGAGAGATGGTTTTCAGACCTTAGAGGCAGAGAATGTCACTAAAACTGGTGAAGTCAGATGGGATAATCATCACTCCTGACCCCAAGGATTGGGAACGCTGACCCGTTTGGCCATCAGCCGGGCTGCTTATGAAAGGAGAGGTGGGATTGCAGATGGAGTCTGGCTGTTCCCAAGCTTCCTTAGGACACATCTTACAAAAATTTAAGCTTTGCTGCCTTGGATGAGAACAGTGAAGGTCTTGGCCAATGCTCTCCTAAAAGCATGAAGAGCCTTGTTGGACTGGAAGAAAGCCACATGAGAGATGCCTAGAGAAATCAGGGAGATGTTTCCAGGAGGGGAGAATTCCTCTAGCTGATGTGGAGGGTTGTCCTGGGGTGGGGAGAGCAGGAGAGGGGAGGACGGAGTGCTGAGTCCTGGCGATGGGAGAAAGTGCAGGAGGAGCCGTTCTCTTGGCATGGCAGAACCCATCCACTTCAAGCCTTGCAGCCTCCAAAGCTCTTAAACACTTGGCCACCTTCTTCTCTTTCCCCCTGTTGATCCCAGAGCAGGGTCTCCCACGAGGAGCAAAGCTAGCACCAAGTTCTGGTGACATCTGGGCTGTGCCAGGCTTCTCGAGAAACGGGAAAGCCCTCAGTGAGGACATGGCTATTCGCTCTATTCTTTTTCCCTGGTGCTTCCCGGCTCCGGGAGCGTTAGGGACACGAGCGCACATGGCTTGCGCACAACAGAGGTGAGTCCAGGCGCATGTTGGAGTCTAGTGTGGCTCTTGCACGGATCCGGGCTGGCTCCTGTCTCTGGTGCTGGTTGCCATGGGCTGATGGGGTTTCAGGAGCATCCCGTGCCCAGCAGGACACTTGCTGAGGAGCAGCCGTGCATCCAACTGTGAGATGCTGCAGGGGTTGGGAGTCGCGGGAGCGACTCCAGAGTCATTATCCCCCAAAAAAGGGGAAGCCAGAAGAATAAATCTCACTTTAATAAGGGAGGAATCCTGTAAAGAGCCCAGCCAAGTAATTTCTTGATGATTTGGGGGTCATAAAATTGTCAGTGCGTGCGGAGCACGGGGATTTGATGCCAGACCAGCCAGATTTCTCTACTGCAGTAATAAAAGCTGAGAAGAGGAGAGGGAGGGGCAGTTTGTGGGCTCGGTGGTGGCTGCAGCAAGGTGGCTTTCTCTGGGTGAAGCTCACGTATTTTTTACCGATGGGCAGGGATAAATAATGCCGCAACTGAGTCGGCACAAGCCGTTTTCCCATCATCTTCTCTTCGGATGCAGCACGCCGTGATGCATCTCCTCATGGGGAAGAGGGGGCTGCCGTCTCCCTGCAGAGGGAAACCCAAAAACCACAGACAAGGCACCAAGCCCCCTTGCCTCTTGGCACCCCAGCCTGCCTCGAGTGGCCCCCCCCGGCCCCCCGCTTTGCCAGGGCAGGGCTGGCGATGCCGGGAGCTTGGGGGCTTGGCCGCAGCGTAGCGTTGAGTGACGAAGGGACGTCGGTGCCAGGCGTGCGGGAGGAGGAGCACCCCTCGCTCCCCGCTTGAAAGAAAACAGGTTCCCCTTTAAAGACTGTCCATGTGCTGATCCTCTGCATGTGTTTCATGCCTCCTCCCGCTTGGAGAAGTTGTGAGTCCGCTTGTCTGAGTGCGTTTTTCTTTTCTTTCTTAATTATTATTCTTCTTCTTATTATTATTTTTTTCTTTTCAGTCTCTTTGATTTACTTATATATTTTCTCACTCCTGTTTTTCATTTATCTTCCTCTCTTCCCCCGCCCCTTCCCCATGACTGTATCCCCCTCTTCCTCTCCAGTCCGGCCCCTTTTCCCTCGCCCTCTCTCCTCCCTGCTCCTCTCCTGTCAGCATGGTGAAGTCCGTTGTGTAGGTGAGTTGTGGTGTCTGCAGACCTGTAGAAGGGACCCCCTTCTCCGGTGTGCCCACCCCCCCGGCTGTGACCAACCCCTTCCTCCCTCATTGCGGTGCCTTGGCAGCAGCAGCTCCAGGGCAAGGGGCCATCACCACTGTGTTTCTCTGGCACCTCTCATGCTGAAGGATCTCAAGCGATGCAGGATGGCATCCCAGGATGGAGGCAGCAGCCAGCGCTGCCTCGGAGCCGAGGGGGAATTCCAGCTTGTGGGACGTCTCATGGGATCGCGCAGGACTTGAGCTTGAGATGGAGCATTGTGTAGGAGAATTGAGCTCTTCAGCTGAAGAGGATGAAGGGTTGAAGGATGCGGTGGCTGAGACACGGTGGGCTCTGGTCCAAGTGGATGCTCTGACTGGTCCAAGTGGATGCTCTGACATGTCCAACATATTCCTGAATCTCAATGTCTTGAACTCAAGGAGAGGAGGCAGCAGGGAACATGTGTTGAGACCTCCACGAGGTGAAATACATGTCTTGTGCCCTTGAATCTCCTGGACCCTTCCTTTATATGGGTTCCCCCTTTTGGGTGGAAAGAGGTTAGTGATGCTTTCATGGGCCTTTTCCCTTGCATCTTTGCTTTGTACGTGGAAGGAGGTTTGAAGAAGAGCAGCTGAGATGTGTTTTGGGTTGTTGGGTTGGGCAGCTCTTCTCCCCTAGCTACCTCCTCCGGTCCTGGGGCTCTCTGAGGTCCCTCAGTACCTTTGCGGCCTCTCCAGTCCATGCATTTCAGACCCTTGCTTGTTCAGAAGGTTGTCCTTTGAAGACTTGAGGAAAATTGCTGCTCTGGGTGTTTGTGGTGTCTCGCAGAAGGCTTGCAGCTGGAATTCAGGTGTGCTGCTTGAAGCTCCTTTGCTTGGCTCTACATGGAAGTCTCCAGAACAAGTTCACCTGCCTCCCTAAACCTCTCGTCTGTTGGTGTTCAAGACATCTCTCGTGCATGGGCAGCTGCCCAAAATGCTAACTCTGGGGCCAGGAAGAGGCTTTTGGCCGAGCTTAAAATGAAAATTCATTTGAAAGAACTGGAGTCCTTTGAAGAAATAAAGGGTGGGTAGAGCAGATAAAATTTGGCTGGTGAGTAGCATCGTTTCGTCCTCCTCTGTATCTCTTCCTTGCCAGAGGTCAGACAGTATTTATGGTGACACATGGGTTGAATGTGCTGGCTGTTTATGTTTGTGTGTATAAATACAAGTCCAATTACGGAGAACTAGTGGAAATGAGCCTCAGGCAATTTCCTCATAATCCCTTGCGTAAATCTGTCTAATTTTGTCAACATGTCACAGTAGCAGCATCTTAGAAAGGAAAAAAGAATGGAAAGCTCTACGAGTTGAGCTTTAACGGTATCAGCAGAGTTGTCTGGGTGGTGGGGACAGGAGGGAGAAGGCAGGACGGTGACAGGACGGCTGAGCTTGCCGACGTCCAGGGCTTGGGAGATGTGAGCTCCATGGGAGATGGACTGGGGCTTGGAGCAGTTGAGGTCACCGTTAGCCAAGTACCTGCTTGAATGTAAACTATTTCGCGAATCATAGAATGGTGGGTATAAATGGGAAAAGCCCTGGTTTTGACCGTTCAAGCAGGAATTGCTGCAGGGAAGTGCCATGCTCTTGGCCCCGTGGGTCACTGTGGTCTTACACGGAGTTGGTGCAGCTCAGTGGGCAGTGTCCCAACAGAGCTTGGAGCCACCGCTCGCAGCATCTCTCACGACAAGCATTTGGGAAGAAGGTGTTTAAGCGCCAAAGCTCTACGGGCTTGTAAATGTCGTCTTTCCTACGGGGGGAGAGCTCTCGCTTGGATCCAGCCAGCAGGACTACCAGTTCGGCTAATGAGATGCTTCATCTTCGACTGATGTGCTGCTCCACTGGGAGACGGAACAGAGGCTCTCCAGGAGCATCCACGCCTTGATGTCTCTGTCACGATGGGAAACATGAAAAGGGGCTTTTTTTTATGCTGAGTATTCCGGGTTTCTGTTGCATCTGCTGTGCTCCAGCTGCTTCATCGATTCACACTGCACTTCTCTTGGTGTGCTCCGACGCTGCTTGCAGAACTGAGAAGCTTTGCAATCACACACGTCTTCCAAAACAACCCCTTCTGCTCCCCAAGGAGAGGTAAAAAATCCCTTGGGAGTTCTTCCCCTGTGCCACTCCAGCTGAAGCATCACCGCTCCGGCAGCCACGTGGGATCTCAGACGTAAAGCCTTGCTGTCACACCGTGCTCTCCGCAGCGGTGGCACGCCTGGGGACTTGCAGGGGTGTCTCCAGTGCCAAAGAGGCTCCACCTGAAACCCAAGGGAGAGGAGAAGCTCCAAACTCACCGCAGGTGGACTCTTGTACCACAGCCTGGGTGAGGTGGGTCTCTGTGCTTGAGCCCATGTCCTTGCCCATTCCCTGCCGTTCCCACCAGCACCGGCAGCATTTTTGCGGCACCGGATGGATCACACCTTCCTGACAGACCAGGTCAAGGTCCACCAAGGTGAATAAATTTGGCCACGGCTTTTTGGTGCCAAAACAGGACTCGCAATGCACTGATGCTGCCTCCTTGCAGTCAGTTGAGGTGACTCTTCTACCTGCCTGTCCTGCTGCCTGGTGGCTTGCGGGGTTTGCTGGTCCCTGTCCCCAGTCACGGATGCCTGAAGACGCAGGAGTTGCCATCAGCGCCGTCCTCTGCATGGCTGTTGTGAACCGCTTTGGTTGCTGACCTCCGGTGACCAAGTTGTGAGAGCCAGAAGAGTGTCACCTCCTCCTTTGAAGGGTAGGACAGGCTTGTTAGAGTTTTTAAATCTCCAGGCTTTTCTCTCCGGAGCCTGGCTTTGAGCGTTGGCTTTATTGCGATGAAAGGTGCTTTGTGGATTCTTTCCCTGTCATCTCTGGGCCACCCCCTGGGCCGGTTGCTCTCTCGTGACTCGGGTTGATCCCAGGTCATTACCTGTGGCCTCTGTTGCCTTGATTCAGACCTCTCCTTCTGCGGCGTGAGGGGTTGGTGCAGCTCGGAGGGACATGAAAGTAAAATGGAGAGGGGGAAGGAAGTGGGAAAGCAGCAAGAGGGAGGGATGCTGTGATGTGTTCAGAGATGAGAGCTGGACTGACCGCTCTCCTAAGGAGAAGGTTTTCCTCCGCTGCCCTGCTCTCCCCAGCAATCATCCTGTCCGATCCTTGGATGGGAGAAACAGGTACAGGGAAGAAAATAAAGAAAAAAAAAAAAAAACAACAAACCAACACAACCCTCTTTGCAAAGGGGAGACCACTTAACCTTGAGCCGGTTCCTGTAGAAGAGTTTCTCGGGGGCTAATGCTGGAAAACTCCCACTTACAACTGCCGACTCTCCTGCAGGAAACACCCCTTTGCAAATCCCCTCCTTATCCCTCGCAATAAAACCTTGTCAGTGTTTTCGTTCCGACGTCCTGTCCCGCAGGGCAAGAAAACCCGGCTCCCAGCGTTAAGGAGTAGATGCTCCCGTGCTGCTGCGTTTCTGTTGTCGCTTATAGCAGGGACCCGGGAACGAGGTACCGCTCCTGGCCGTGTTGGCGTGTTCCCTTTATGTCCCTGTCTGTCGTGTGGCTCCTGGTTGGATTTTTTTTTTTTTTTTTGGCTGTGGGAGCGGGGCAAGGCAGGATCCTGCCTCCCTGCCCTTTGTGGCGCCGCTGTTGTCCGCCCGGGGTGGCTCGTGGTGCCCGTCTTGACGCTGCCGTGATGCTTCTGCCTGTCTCTTCTTCTCTCTCTCTATCTCTCTCTCCATCCCGAGGGGTTTCCCACCACTTCCCAGAAATGCCTTATCGGACATAGGATCTGCCCCGTCCTTTTTTGTGTGGGGGTGCTGGCATGGCAGGCAGGCGAGCTGGGGGTGCCGGCAGCAGCTCTCTCTCTCTCTCTCTCGCGTGCGCGCGGGGGCTGGCGTTGGACGTTGCCGGTGGGACCGGCCGGGTTCACGGCGCCGCTCGGCAACGTGGAGGAGACGCAGGGGGACAGGGGGGACACCCCGCTCCCTCGGCCCCCGGGTTTCTCACCTTTTCCTTTTCCACGGCAGAGCTGGCTGGGGTCGACCGATCCCCCCGCTGGGGACGTCCGGAGGCCCGAGTGTGGCCGGGAGCCGCTGACGGCACCTGTCTGCTTTTTTCCTTCCTAGAAAACATCCATCTCCGCCCGGGGACGCTGCTGCACCTGAGAGGCTCGAAGCTCTGAAATACCAGCGGATAAAGAAGCCCAAAAAGTCATCCAAGGGCTCCTCGAAATCCAGAAAACAATCCAGTGAGTGCGAGGACCCCGCGGTCCCCAACAGCATCCCCTCTGTCACCCCATGGGCAGAGCTCGGCTCCAGCGCCGGGGGGTCTCCAAGCCCGTTCCTGGATGCTGCCCTCACCCCCTGCACCCCTAAGGGATGGCTCACCCACAAGCTGTCCTTCCCCTGCTCCTTCCCTGCCTCCACACTGCGTTCTCCTTCCCTCCTCTTCCCATCTGTAGTGATTTGTTTTAGATTTATTATTTTTTCCTTTTTATTCCTATTTTTCCTATTTTTTTTTTTTTGTTCCTATTTATTTTTATTTCCTTATCTTGAGCGTTAATTTAATTTTCCCTGATGCCCAACGGGCTCCCTTCTCGCCAAGCGGCCGGGTTGGGGGGCCAGGCTTGCCCTCACCTCCCTTTTCTGGCACCCGGAGTGTTTTGCCTGGTCCCATCTGCCTTCTTTTTCCATCCCCCCTTCCCCGTCTCCCTGCTCCAGACGGCTCTGCCTCCCAGGTTCAGCACCTTCCCAGCTCTCAGGTACTGTCGCCTGACGAAGCTGTCTGCCTCCGTAAGAAGAAGAGACACCCTCGTCAGGACCCCTTCGCCCGCCTCTCGGCCCTGAAGGATGACCTCTGCCACCGGCAGCTCCCCGAGGACCAGACAGCCATTCTCAACAGCGTGGACCACGATGACACCGGCGGGCACGCCACCTTGCTTTAGCCTAGCGCCGGCCCGAGAAGGTTAAAACAGGAGGGGGTGGAGGGGAGCCCACATCGCGCCGCTGGGGGACGGAGGCGACGGGAAAGAGTGGGGGGACACACACACACCCCCCTATGCTGCCACCTCTGCCGAGGGGTTCGGTGGCTCGTGGTGGGGACGAGCTGGGGGGACGACCCTGGGGCAGGTTGAGGGGTGGGGGGTGGGCACGGGGAGGATGCCTGGGGCTGGGTGCTCCTCGGATCTGCTTCACACCCCCCCCCCCTCACCCCTGGATGGCTTTGGTGGGGTGGGAAAGTGGAGGGGGGGGACGTTGCAGCTCGGTTTCGGAAAAGGTCTCTAGGCTTAAAGGGCATAGACGGGGCTTTTGACATCTGCTTCTGCAGCGCGCGTTTAGGGAGAAAGTGTGGAATTGAGCAGCTGGCCCTCAATCGCCGGAAGAAATTAAATGACACAGGGTGTAATTAATTGACAAGAAACTTAACAACCCAGACGGGAACTGGTAATCCCATGAATCTGATTATGCTAAAAACACAACCAAATAATCCCAGGAAAGCTGTAATGGTGAAAATCTCCCTGCCTCCCCCTTCCCAGCCTCCTTTTATGTGAAGATAACAGCAACAAAACCATCCGTGACATCTTTCCTTACCTATCTCTGAAAGAGAAAAAAAACCCAGAAAGACCCTGAGCCTTCGAATCGGTCTGAGATGTGAGAAATCACCATTTGTCTGTGCATTTAAACCTTGTTAAACCCGTACTCAGCACTGTGCGAGCACGCAGGTACGGGACTGGTTTCATCCGAGGGTGTTTTTCTCTCCCCCCCCCCCCCCCCCCCCCCCTCTCCCCAAGTACGGTGCGTGTCAGCTTTGACGAGGGTGGTTTTGATTAATTCTTCCTGACACTCCGTATATCGCTGGCAAACGTTCTTCAGTGCTGTGTGTACTCATGTGATTTCTTACTACGGTAATGTTTGTAATCTCTATCCGTAACTGCGAACCGGGGATGACGCTGCCCGCAGGTGTGTGAGCCGAGGGGGTTTGGCTGCCTGGTCCCCAAAAGCCTCCGTCGGGAGATGCTGAGCCTGGGAAAGAGCGGCTGGAAACCCCCTCCAGCTCTGCGGATGGAGACGGATGGCTCCCGGGAGCGACCGCGCAAAGCTAAGCCCAGCGTTTTCGCGTCCGCTTGAAATGCGTTGCTGCTGGTTTCACTCTTTTCCCCTTCTGTGTTTTTTTTTTTTTTTTTTTGTTTTTTCCCCGCTCCAGCCCGCCGGGGTTGTGTCCCTTCCTTTGCCCCATCCGAGGAGACCCGCTGTCCCCCTCTCGGTAATGCTGTTCTAACTCTTCACCAGAATGTATTTCCTCTTCAAAATACTTAGGGTAGGTTTGGCGGCCGGTGGTTTTCTGGATTGCATAGGCCTTTTTATTTTCTTTTCTTTTTTTTTTTTTTTTTTTTTTTCTCTCTTCAAGCAGGAGAGGTGTAGCCCGCTCCGAGAACAGCCGGGCTCGCTTTCCCGCTCTGCCTCCACTCTCTGACTGCGTGGCCTTGGGCAAGTCACTCGACCTTTCTGTGCCTCAGTTCTCCCATCTGTAAAATGGGGATAAGTCATATTTGAGCACTTTGGACGAGCGCTTGGTCGCCTACAGACTGCAAGTGCTACGTAAATGCTGAGTGCTAATACCGAGTGATCCCTACCTTTAAAATATTTAGAGATTTCTCTCTCTTTTTTTTTTTTTTTTTTTAAATTATTTTTTGAAGTGGTAAAATCAACCGCTGCATCCAGGTTTGCACACTTCTTCCTCTGCGGTAAAGTGCTAAACCCTCCAGCCTGCCTGGGAATAAAAATACCGAGTATTTCATGTGGATATCCTTGCTTTGAGTGGATTCAGGCTGTAGGAGAAGCATCGGGGAGAGTCGAAGAGCCTGTAGGCACCTTTTTTTGCCCCGGGCTCTCCATTTGCATATGAAACTTTTGTTTATTCCCAGGTAGAATTGCCAAGAGATTGTCTACAATCTCGCCTTTAATTCTGCTTTGCCTTGGTTATTGCTCTTGCTGCTGGTCGAACCCCGAAGGGCTTAGATGTTTGGAGAAAGACGTGAGCTCTCAGCCGGGATCCGGCTCTCCGACCGCGCGCCACGCTCCCCGGGAGCTTTTAAGGTCGGAGCCTTTTTATCGCTCTGCCTAAAAATACCCGATTTTAGAGGTTGTGCTTCCTTTTCCAGCAGGATGCTTGGAAACCTGCCACCAAAAAAAAAAAACAAAACCCAAAACGAAACAAAAAAAAACAAAAAAAAAACCAACCGAAAGCAGAGCGCCGCGTCTTTTCCAGTCTCGAAGCCCTGACTTGGGTTTGAACCGCTTGACAATGAATCCTCTGAATCGATACCGAGATATTTCTGAGCTTTAACAACTTCGTGTAGGTGGTCTTCAAACCCGCGAGCAGGTTTGTCCGGGGAAGGAGGGAGGGTCTCCTTAGAAATGCCTCTCTCTTTCCAGCCTGCACCAGGGCTTTTTATTGAGTACGTGACGAAGTGACCTGACGTAAGACCCTCAACTCTCAGAGTGAGAATTCAACTTCGCTAACAGCGTGACGGCGAAAATTTTCTTTTATTCGAGTGCTTTTTTAGGGATTTCCCTAGAATCCGCTCGGATCTGTATTGATTTAATGCCATTCGCCCGCTCGGCAGCGGGGGGGTGGAAAAAAAAAAACCCACAAAAAACAAACCTCTGGCCTGGCTGAACCTTCAGCTCACCGGTAACTTCAGCGGTGGGGCGAGCCGGGCTGCCCCCCACAGACAGGTGACAATCGGGGCCGGGGGACACCCCGGTTTTGGCGGGGGTGGAGGCGGGGGGGGGGGGGGGGAGGACGGCGTGGAGGCTTTGTGCCGGCCGCGGCTGACTTGTTCTTCCTTTCGCTCTGGTTGCCTCAACCTCTCTCTAACAGAAGGTTGTTTGTTTTGTTTTGTTTTGTTTTTTCCATTTGAGCGCTTTCCAAACTATTTATGGGGCCCGTTCGTACGGGCCAAGGTGGTGTCTTCAGGCTCTTGAGGTCGCTCCCTCGGGACCGTGCCCCCATCCCGTCTCAAGGAGCTCTAGAGGACTTGGAGTGCAGGGAAGGTTGACGGAGCACGCCGGCTTGCTGGGTCAGTCTTTTGAGAGTTGTTTTCCTTTTGCAGGTGTTTTGAGCCGCTGGGCCCTCCCTGCTTTTCATGGTCTTCGACCTTTAGAGGCTGGAGCTGCAGCCCCTCTCTCTTTCAGCCACGCTGCTGGAGTGGGAAATCCCGCCCGGGCGCCTCGTGGAAGCGGCTCTTCCCTAAAAACCATCCTTAACTCCTTTCCCCGCTAGACCCAGTTACCTTCCGATAGACTCAGGCCGTGCTTTGGCAGACGGGCTCTCACCTCTTGCTTTGGCAACCTCCTCGCTTCTCCCAACCCTCTGGTTTCCATGCCCTGCAGGGGGGTCGCTCCTCTCTCCTCCCGCGGACCTGGGACATCGAAGCTGTGTCAGACGATGCCAAACGCTTCCCCCATTTCATCCCTGTTCGAACTCCGTTTCGCTTTGGTGGTTTGCAAACACAGCTGCTGCTGCTTCATTATTCTTATTTTTTTATAATTTTTTTTTATTTTTTTTTTTTCTTCCTTTCATGCTGCAAAATATATCTTGATTTTTATCTTCCTGGGCCAAACTCTCTTTGTTTTTGTAAGCTCGTCTGAGGTAGACGGCTCTTGCTTTATCAGTGAGCGTACGGTTCCTCCGTGCGTGGTGCGAGAGCGACGTGTTCCAGAAGGTCCCTTGGAAAAATCCTGGGCCACGGTGGAAAAAAAATGCCGCCCGATCGCAAGAATATCTGTCCCTGGGCTCCGCCGAGGCGTCACCGCGGTGGGCACCAGCCCAGCTTCGGGTGGTCCTTGCGAGGTGGCCGCGGTGGGGACTCTGCAGCGCCATTTTCGTGCCGCCGTAGCCGGGGTGGGGGGGATTGCAGGATTTGGCCACCCCCAGCCAGGGGAGGTAACACGGAGAGGTAGGTACGGGGGTGTCGCCGAGATCCCTCGGAAAGACGGGGTGGTCGTGGGGTGCCGTCCCTCGCACCTTCTCCGTCAAACCCATCCCTTTGCAGGCAGGCGGTGGGGCTTTGCCTGGTTTTTCCAGCAGGAACTGCGGTTGAAACCACCTATTTTTAAGAAGTTTGTTTTTGCGATGTTGAACGTGAGTGAAAATGCAAGTTAATCAAGCGGGGAGAGAGGGGGAGCCTTTAGGGCTCATTTCGTGGGGGCTCCGTTCCCGTGCTTGCCGTTAACTGCATCCACGGGCACTTGGAGTGACGGGTTTGTAGGACGGGGCAGGGGGGGAACTGGAGGTTCCCAGGGTGTCTCTGGGTGTGTGTGTAGGTTCCCCCCCGCCCAGTGCAGAGTGGTCCCCGTTGAGCTCGTAGGGTGATGAGGAGCATCTGTGCGAGCGGGCGATGGTTTGCCCCGGGTAGGACACTCGCTGTCACCGCTGTGTGTCGGTCACTCGCAGCTCGGGGGCTGTTTTGGGGCGCTGGTGGGCTCCAGGCCTTTCCATGAGCCAGCAATGTGCCCTTGTGGCCAAGAGGGACAGTGGAATCATGGGCTACGTAGGGAAGAGTGTGGCCAGGAGGTGGAGGGAGGTCATTCTCCCCCTCTGCTCTGCACTGGTGAGGCCACAACTGGAATACTGCATCCAGTTCTGGGCTCCCCAGTTCAAGAGAGACAGGGAACTGCTGGAGAGAGTCCAGCGAAGCGCAACAGAGATGATGGAGGGGTTGGAGCATCTCCCTGATGAGGAAAGGCTGAGAGAGCTGGGGCTCTTTAGCCTGGAGACGAGAAGGCTGAGGGGAGACCTTATCAATGGTTACAAGTACCTAAAGGGTGGGTTGAGGGAGGATGGAGCCGGACTCTTTTCAGTGGTTCCCAGTGCCAGGATGAGGGGCAACGGGCACGAGCTGGAACATGGGAAGTTCCATTCAAACATGAGGAGAAACTTCTTTCTGGGGAGGGTGGCAGAGCCCTGGAACAGGCTGCCCAGGGAGGTGGTGGAGTCCCCTTCTCTGGAGATCTTCAAGCCCCTCCTGGATGCAGTCCTGAGTGATGTGCTCTGGGCAACCCTGCTTTGGCAGGGGAGTTGGACTAGGGGATCTCTAGAGGTCCCTTCCAACTCTGACAATTCCGTGATTCCGTCCCCTTGGTCAGCAGGTTCAGCGGGAAGGCTGGAGGTGACGGTGGTTGCCTATATCAATAGAAAGGGAATATAATGGGAATAACAGCTTTGCTGTGCCTACCTCCAGGGGTCTTGAGGGCTCAGGGTTTGTGCTCAGCGCCGTCCCGGCAGGTCTTAGTCGTGTCTCGTGGCATCTTGAGACTTATTGCTGCTGGTATCTCCTGGTTTGCATGAGGACACAACCTGCCTGGCCTTTCGGTTTCTCTTCCCGCTTCAGGCAGGGATGTAGATGTGGGGATTTCTCCGAGTTTTGGCTTGGTTTCAGCTGTAGCTCTTGGCTTTAGGGGGGGGTTATTTTTCGGTGAGGCTTCAGGGATTTCCCCGTGTCCCCCCGGGGGGCTCGCTGCGGCCCCGGGGTTGGCAGAGCGGCTGCTTTTTGGGGAAGGAAACCTTTTTCGAGGAACCGGAGTAAAACGCACTGTATATATGAGATATAAATACATAGAGAAGCGTAGGATAAAGATAGATAGGTATGCAGAAGTCCAGTAGATTTGCATGTCGGGGGGTATGTTTGTCTCTAGGGGAGAGTATTTAGAGCTGTGATGGATGGGGGGGGGGGGGGATTGGGATGGGCAAAGCCGGGCTGGGAGCAGCCGGAGCCCTGGGAAGAGGTGGGATTTGGGAATAGACAGGCAGAGCGTGTCCTGCGCTGCGTCCCTGCTGCACACAACCAGATCGCTTAGTTGTTTGTTATTATTAATTATTCCCCCCCTTTTTTTTTTTTTTTTTTTTTTTTTTTGCTTTTTTGCTTTGTTCATTGTATGTGACTCACCCCCGGGGCCGTGATGAGGAGTGACGGGGTCCTCTCCCTCTGCGTGTCCAGCGCACGTGGGGCATGACATGGGAAAAAGACGTCACTTGGCCTCATCCCTGGTGCGATCCTTTAAAGAAGAAGCACCGCCGCGCAGAAACCCTTCCCTCAGGTCCCTCTAGATGCTGCTCTCCGGTTACTCATGTGAAAGCAAAGCTTTTTTGCTTTCGCATCTGTTCTTCCCAGAAAAGCGTGAGTCAGAAGGGGATGAGAGAGGGACAGGGCTAAATTTGTCCCTTGGGCTGAGGAAGGCGGCGCCGGCCGTGCCAGCCGGTCCCAGCAGTGGCTCCTCGGCGGGACAGGATGTTCTTCACAGCGGCTTTTTTTTTTGTTACTTTTTTTTTTTTTAAACCTCATTAGCAGCACTTTTAGGATGTGAAGCATAGAGGGGATTCGTTCAGTGATGATGCCGGAGCCGGTACTGGCAAAGTGTCCCACGGCTCCAGGCATGGGGGTGGCAAAATTCAGGCTGGATGCCCACGGCTCTCCAGGAGCCCATCTCCGTGCCATCTGGGCACCGGGTAACACTTCAAGAAAACAGGATGTTTACTCCCATTTTCCTCCTTCAGCTTAAGTTTGGGGTTTGTGGTTTGTTTTTTTTTTTTTTTTTCCCTTTTGCCTGATATCTTTACTCCTTTCTGCCTGGAGGAGAGGGTGGGAAGCAAAATGTGTTCCTGTTAGAGGTGACCGCACAAATCTGGCGGGGAAGGACCTGAGGCTGAGGAAGCACCGATGGCACCTCCGATTTGTGCCAGCAAAACCCAGAAACTTAGCGGTGAACTTCATTTCCATCAGTCTGTACATCCCCTCCGTGGTGGGCACCGGTGCGGGGCTGCTGGTTTCTGGGAGGTGGGAGCCTATCCCCTTCCCCGGGCGCCGTGTTTTTCCCGTTTTTCCCCATTTCTATGTGTTTTGACCCGGGTTTGTGCCGTCTAAGCTGTCTGTTCCTCCTCGTGTGTGTGGCAGTAGGGGACTTGCTCGGCGATGCTGGGTGACCTGAGGACACGTCCCAACGTGTCCCCAGGGCTTCTACCTGTCTTTTGATACGTGCACGGATGGATGAAGGATCGTACCTGGGGGGGGGTAGGGGGGGACACAAGAGAAACGGGGGGCAGAGGGGCTGGTCCAGGCTGTGAAGGGGGTTTGGATGTCGAAAGCATGCGCTATAATGGTAGCTAAGGATTTTTATACTGGTTGCAGCAGGGCGGGATATGGGGTACGGAGGGGCTGGCACCCCCTGAGGAGGAGAGTTCGCCCAAATTTTTTGCTTCACCATCGAAACGACAATTTCTCTCCCAGGGGAGCTTTTATTCTTGTTCTCCTGAGGTCGCAGGGGACCCCAGAGGGCTGCGAAAGGGGGGTGCCCATCTTCCTGGGACAAAAGCGGTCCTGTGGTCTGAAAGCTCCTCTGATTTCCACCCAATCCCCCCCCCCAGCACTTATATTTAAAAAAAAAAAAAAAAAAAAAAAAGAGACTTGAGAAGTGAGCCCCAGTATCTCTATCTAAAGAAATGATATTGGTGTATTGAAACTGCATTGTATATAAAATTAAACAAATATATATTTACTTTCTATTTTAGAAGGGGGGGGAGAATAAATATTTAAAATAATTCCTTAGTAATAGGTGTCAGCAACTTCTGTGCAGCATGAGAGAGGCTGTCAGAGGTGGGGAGAGTCTGAACAGCGGGAGCAGAGCGAGTATTTTTACATTATATTGCGCTTCGGCTTCGCTGCTTCTCCATCCACCTATAAATAGACGAAAATATATATACAAATATATATATATTAAAAAAAAAAATAATTATATATATCTAAGTCACATAGCTGTTTTATTTTTGTATCCATGCCTAGTGCTGTTTGAGCAATACGGTGGCGAGGGCTGGGCAATGCTGGGGGGCTTGTTGGGGGCTCCAAGGCGGGGGGGGTCCACTGGCTCTGGTGCCGTCCCGCCGCCGGCTCCGTTTGCTGTCGCGTTGCTGTTTCAATAGGGGGGAGGAAAAAAAAAAAATATGGAAAAGGGAAAAAGCCCCAGGGGACGGGAGGGAGCCCGGGCGCCCCGTTTGCTGCCAGCTTGGTGGTGTTTCCACCGAGGGCTGCGTCTTGGTTGGTTGCTTTTTTTCCAGAGAAATAAGACAAATTTCAGCTCCAAGGGTGCTATTTTCAGCGGGAAGGTTGGTAACCCAGCGGGGGTGGCACAGGACGGGGTGGGGGGACACGCTGCGGGGACAGGCTCCCCACGCCGCTACCTCTCTGGGTGCTGTTGGCCACCCGTCCCCACCACCTTCATAAATCCGTAGGGTTTATGAAACCCTCGTATGGCTTATGGACCCCCCCGCCGTGGAGCCACCTGGGTGGCCACGGTGGGCTCCCCCCAGCCCCCCCCACACCCGGCACCTTCTCCGTAGGCACGTCAATACCTCTACAACAACTAAAAGGTCTCCAGCCACCAGGGTTTTCTTGGTGGGATGGAGGCTGCCGGTACCCAGCTGGGCGATGGGGTGGGATGCGGGGGGGGGTCTCCCTGCCCACCCATGGGTGAAACGGCATCGAGCCCTGGTGCTGTGGGGAAAGTGCCGGGGTGGGGGGGGGATGCTGGGGGCTTTTTGTGCAAGGCAATACGGACCCGCCGTGACACCCCCCCCCCCCTTGCCCCCACATCCACACGGGCGGTGAGGAGACGAGGAGCCGGTTTGGGATGGAGCGATGCCGGGTGAGCCGTCCCCTCCGCCGTCCCCGGGGGGGCAGGATTTGGGGGCTACCTTCAGGGCTGCCTTCTCCCTTCAGGCTGGGTCCCACAGCCCCGTGGGTGACTCAAATGCGGGTGTTGGGGGCTCAGATGTCCCCTCAGCGAGGCAGAGGAGGGTGGCGCAGACCCCAGGTGCCGGGCAGATGTCCCTCGCCACTGTCACGCCACGTCCCGTCCCCCCCCCCGAGGGGCTGAGGCAGGAATGTAACGCCCGGGAGCTGGCCCCCTCGCAGCGGCACCGTGTCCTCCGTAGGTGTCACCTGTATTTTCCATGATATTTCTGTCTTCTTCGTTGGGGAGGGGGGGTGGTGGGATTGGGGAGGGAGGGCGGGGAGGTGGGGGGGGGGTTTGGGGGGGATATGTTTCTAATATTGAGCCGAGATGATTTGTTCAGCACCAGTTCTTGATATCGAAGCAAAGCATGTTTGATGGGACTAACTTGCATTTATTAGCGGTAAATACGTAAGTGAGTATTTTATATGTTAAAAGAAAAAAAAGAAAAAAAAAAAAAAGAAAGAAAAAAGGATGTGAGGAGATTTCTCACCGGTGTGTGTCTGGGCTGGGGGGAGGCTGCGTTGCCCCCCCCCCCTCCCCGCCCCAGCCGGTGGGGCTTTGGGGTATTACTGGGGGTGGGGGTGGGGGGTGGGCATCTTTCTCCTTTCCCCATCTGCCCTGGAATCACTTACAGAAAAAAAACAGGAAAAAAGAACCTAGAAATGTTTACAAAGCACACTTTTCACAGTACCGTTAACCCTCTGGATGCCAAACAGACACATAAAGCGCCTCTCCCCCCCCCCCCCCGCCCCCCCCTCCCAAGCGCCGTGGGACGGGGGGGGGCGGCTGCGCCGACAGCATCGTCCTGCTTCCCTTGGTTTTATTTATTTTTAATTTGTACACGCAACCCCCACTTGCTCCATCCGCCGCGGCTGCGTGCACACCTGGTGGGAGCTTGCTTTTCGGGGGGGGGTGGTGGGGTGTGAATATTTGTTTCCTGCCCCCCCTCCCAGGCTCTTCCCGCTCGGCTGTTGGGAGCGGTGGGAAGAGCCGTGCGGGAAAGCGCCCGTCTCCGCTCGGGGAGGTTTTGGCTGGGTGGGAGATGCCGGCACCCACTCCCTGCCCTCCCACACGCACTTTAAGGCCAAACTTCTCTTTATTTTGTCTCCACGGGGCCTGCAGAGAGCAGGCAAAGGATGCTCCCATGGCCCCGGGGGGGGATGCAGGACCTTCCGCACGGCTGTGTGGACTCCGGTCCCTTTGCGTTTTCCTCGTGGGAAAGCCCTATAGAAATCCTCCTGGAAACACTTATGTTGCCATAGGTTTCTCGAGCCATCCTTAGGGCATTCGGAGATCTCGCCTGCGCGCCAGCTTCCTGGGGGAGCATCCCTGGATCCCCCGGGAGAGCATCCCTGGATCCCCCAGGGAGAGCATCCCTGGATCCCTCAGGGGAGCATCCTTCATCCCTCGGGGGAGCATCCCTGGATCCCCCAGGGAGAGCATCCCTGGATCCTTTGGGGGAGCGTCCCTGGATCCCTTGGGGGAGCATCCCCAGCTCTCCCAGGGGAGCCCAGACTTTTTAATCCCCTTTGATAGGTTTGTAGAGTCTCTGAACCCTTGTAGACCTCCGTAGGTAGCTCTTGATTTAATTCCCTCCTAACTCCGTAGTGTTTTCCCCTAAGGCAGGATTTTCTTCCCGGCCCAACAGGTCTCTGGTTGCGTGGGACAACTTTTTCCTCTTTTTTTAAGAAAAATTCCTTGCCTATGGATATAAAGACTAGACCATCCAACCTCGTTTCCATTTCTTGAATGTCGAGTATTACAATGTATAACACACGTTAGGGTGCTCTTTGGTGCTGTTTCAATGGTAACCAGTGGAACTGACTTTTTTTTAATAACAAATAACAATAAAGGAAACTTTAGGTACCGCTGGTTCCATAATGTTTGTTGTTGTGACTTTTTTTTTTTTTTTTTTTTCTTCTTTCTTTTGGGTTTTCTGGTTTGGTTTTTTTTTTTTTTTTTTTTTTTTAATTTTTACTAAAACGTGAGTAGCGATCAGCTGCCCGATCTCTGTGGTGTTGATTTTACTGACTTGTGCACTGCGAGCCGGGCGAGCCGTGGACCAGGTTGGGTGGGACTTGGCTTCGAGTCGCTCGGTTTTTCAAATTGCACACAAGCAAAAATAGCATTTCGATGGCGGGGGGGGGGGGGAGGGGGAAGCCCAGCTGGCAACTAGAGGGTTAATTTTTGAACTTCAGGTATGTTCCTCAAGAAAATAAAATAAAAAAATAAATAATAAAAATTAAAAAAAAAAAAATAATAAGAGAAACAAAACACTATTTTTTCAGTAAGCTTTTTTTTTTCTGTAAACGATTTACAAATAAATCTGACATGATGGTGCTGTACCAAAGCCTTATACGAAACTTATTCCGCGCTCTATATAATCTCTCTGTATCTGTATTGTTGCTCTCGGCCTCTGTGCTCGGAAAGGCCGGTAAAATGCCAGCAGGAGGGACCGGAGGCGGCATCCTTGGCATCCCCGGGAACGGCCGGGCTCCTGCCCGGAGCTGCTCCGGGCCCGCGGGGAGGGGAAGCCAAATTTCAGCATCACTCTCCCCACCCCCACCCCCCACCCCCCAAGGTGTGCGATGAGGGGCAACAAATGGGGTGTCCCTCACCCCCAAACTCTCCTTTCGACTGGGTGCTAGCCTGCCCTGGGCAGGTAACCGAGACCTCCTGGCCCCCCCACGGGCAAACTCAGAGCTCATCTCTAAGGGGATAACCACCCGCTGAGCCCACTCAGCCCCCCCCCCCACCTCACCTGGCGGGGGGGGGGGGGGGGATTTACATCTTCCAGCGCTTGGCCAAGGGAAGACCTCTCCTGGTTCTCGCCCTTGCGAGCCCTGTCCCTCCCCATCCTCCCCGGGGACACCCGGGAGCTGGGTCTGCTTTGATAGCTCTAAGCAATAATCCCACTCTGCCAAGAAAGTTGGGTCCCTTTGGCTCTTGGACTGTTGTCGGTTAACGAGGAAATACTAATAAGCCAACAAAAATTGGAAGAAATGAGAGTTTGAAGCCCTGCCTTACTGGGAGTAGCCGGTCCCTCGGTCTCTGCCTGTTGGGATTTTAAGGCCTGCTGAGTTCTTAACGATTTATAACATTGCATGTTCATAGATTGACTTTTTTTTTGGTTGTTGTTGTTTTTTGGTTTTTTTATTTTATTTTAATGTACCCACTATAAGAAATTCTTGGCGGTGTTGCAATGTTACGTACAACTAGCCATGCTGTAGGAGAGCGATGGGTTTTGGAATTGATTAACTTGCTCCTCATGTAACATTACCCTGCTTCAGAAATGTTTTGTATTTTGATATAAATAAACATTTGCTAAAAAAAAAAAAATATAATAATAAAAAAAAAAAAAAAAAAAAGGACTTTTGTCCATGTCATTGATTTGGGATTGGGGGGGACTGTGGGGAGGAGGTGGGCTGCCCCCAGGGATGTTTGCAGAGAGGATGCTTCTCCCTTGGGATGTGGGAGGATGCTGGGTTTTTCTTTGCCCTGAGCATCTCATGGCAGGTATATGGGGTGCCCCCCACCGTGCCTCGGGATGCCCCAAGGTGGGTCCTCCTGGTGGGTTTCCATGAGCTACGTAGCCACATGGGGCTTCTTGCTGGGTCTCTCCAGACTTCAGCAACACTTCTTGCTGTCCCATTCAGCCACGGTTACGGGGGGGGGTGTGTGTGTGTCACAAAAACCCCTGTGCAAGCTGCACCCTGTGCCCCCCAGCCCTGCAGCTGGGTGCTCCTGAGTTGGGCTTTGATCCCTTGGGATTTGCTCTCCCCAGCCCCCTGTTGTCCCCGTTGCTTGGGGACACGGCTGCCGCAGCGCCGGTTCCATCTCCGACCCAATAAAGCTTGGGGACATCGGTGGTGCCACCGGCAGGCACCCAGGATGATTATTTCCACGTGGCTGGTGTACCTCCTGGCACGGAAAGGAATCGGTGGTTCCAACCTTTCTGCTGGGAACCCAGTAAGCTTTGGGGCGGGGAAGGGGCTTTGCTGGTGGCACCGGGGGCTTTGTGGCAGTTTTCCCCCGCCCCTGAGCGCCGGTGGGGACAAGGAGAGGCTCAGCGGCCACCTCTCTTCCAGGATAGCGCTGCGGACGAGGTGGAAAAGGTCTCGCTGATGGAGCAGTGGCGCCGCAAGGTGAGGCTGAGGTGGGCGAACGCTGATGCCAACCAACCCGGGGGAGCCCGGGATTTAAATCCAGGGAGTTTTTTTCCCAGGATTTCATGCCTGGCGGGGGTCGGGATGCAACACACGGTCCTCCCGGCGGGGTGCCTGCGGTTGATGATGGCTTTGCTGGCGTTGCAGATCGAAGACAGGACCTGCAGGTTCTTCAGGTGGATGACGGATTGCCCGGTGGCACAGCGGGCAGAGTCGGTGTCGGCTCCTCCGGCGTGCGTGGCCACGAGCGAGCCGGAGCCACAGGTTGGGACGCGTGAGAGCGAGCCGGAGCCACAGGTCAGGACGCGTGAGGTGAGCGTCTGGGAGCTCCGGCAAGATGCAGCTGGGAGATGATGGGGCTGGAGGGAGTCCTGGGGGATGAGAAACCTTCCCTCGGAGGTACAGAGCTTCAGCCACCCTGTGTCCGCGCCACGACCAGGCTCTGTCCACCCCATGGCTCCTCACGCCAAGGCCCCAAACACCTCGTCCCTCTCTGCTTTTAGCAGGATAGCATGTCTCTCCCTGGGCAATCGCTGCATCGGTCGGTCAGCCAGTCCTACCTGGAGAGCACCACCACCATCAAGATCTTGAAGCAGAGGTAAAGCCCTATGGTGCCCGCGGGGACGGGCTGGGGACGGGGTGGGACATGCCACCACCTGGGGAGCCGGGTGGTGGCGGCTGCAGCTCCTGAGGGGGACCGGTGGGGTTCTTGCAGCCAAACCCGGGTCCGTATGCTGAACATGCCGACGGACGAGGCAGCGCAGGAAGGGCTGGAGCAAATGCAAAACTGGTGAGCATCCCCCCCACCTCAGCACAGCCTTTGGGGGGGCTGCCATGTTCCCTGGAGCTCCCCTCGCCCAGGGGCTCCTGCGCAGCCCCCTAACCTTGGCTTGGTGCAGCATGTCCCAGCTGGTGGACCAAGCCGAGCTGGACAACGAGGAGGACGCCGATGTCCCAGCCCTGCTGCCGAGAGACACTTAGGAGGTAAGAGAGCCCCGACCCCGTCCCACGGGGACAAGGCTGGGCAGTGAGCCGGGTCCCTCGCCATCTCCTCCCCCGAGACCAGGAATCCTGCCCCATCCTCTGCTGCATCTTCCCTTTCTCGCTCCTCATCCAGGCCGACCCGCTCTCCGCTCCCCTTTACCGACTGCCTTTGAAGGTTTTTCCACCTTTTCGGCGTTGATTCATCCGGAGGCAGCTCCCCTGCTAATAAAGTCTGTGTACATCATCGGAGGACGTCCTTCATCCAGTGTGTGGTGTGTGGTGCCGCACCGGTGGCCTCACCGGTGGCCATGCCACGAGATGGCGTTGCCAGCTCGGCAGTTTCCAAGGTGAGGTCCCAAGGAGACAGGGAGAAGAAGCCGCCTCGACCACCTCCAGCATCTCTGCCTGCCGGGTATCCCCCCGTGGGATGGAGGGGCTGCTTCTGTCCATCTGTCTGTCCCCCCCCTTTGCCCTTGAGCCATCCTTGCTGCCCCCCCTCTCCCCAGTGCTGGGATCCCCACTGAGTCCCCCTCAGCCTCCCCGCAACGATGACATTTAGGGGCTGGCTGCTCTGCAGGAAGGTGTCCTGCCCTGCCCCCCCCTCGCTGTGTTGGGGATGCAGGGTCTTTGGGTGCATCTGGGGGGGGGTGGTGTGCCACCATTGGGGTGGTGCAGCATCCTTGGGTACCAGCTCCGGGGCTTCCCAGTCAAGCCCCCTCAGTGGGCAGGGATGCAGAGGAAGGCCACTTGCACATCCTTTGCCCGTTCTCCACGCGCTGCTCCCCAAAACTGGCTGTGGAGGACGGCCCCTTGCCTTTCCCGGTTTGTCCTGGGTATTCCCACATGGACCACACAGCCTCTGCTCTGCCACCAAAGGGGATGGGGACCCTGCTGTCACAACACCCTGTGCCCCAGCAAGGGTGGGCAGAGCTCAGCTGCTGCTCCCCCCACCAGCCTGCCCAGCTGGGGGGGCCTGGGGGGGTCCAAGATGCCCCCAACCCAGCTTTGCTCCGTGCCTGATGAAGCCCCGCAAAGAAGGCAAAAGGGTGAAGTGGGGAGCCAGCCCCCCCCTCACTCCCCCCCCCCCCCCCCCCCCCAGCTGGATCCTGTGTTAGGGGGTGGAACGGATTCATGCTGCGTTAGAGGGAAATGAGTGAGAAATACGAGGTTGTTGGGCTGTGACCGAGGCGTTTGCGTGGTTAAATGATGCTGCGGGAGCTCATCAAGGGGTGTGCGGGTCACGGGCTGGAGGGGCAGGGTGTCACAGGGATGAGGGATGCTCACTGGGGTGACGCTGGTACCCCTAGTACCCCCGGTACCACCAGTGCATGTGGGGGGCCCAGCTGTGCTGATGGGGCTGGGGTGGTGTCACACAGGTGTCCCTCAGCAGGGATTTTAAGCCCCACAGGGAGAAGCAGGACTTCCTGGGGGTGTTTTGGGCTTTTTCTGGGGGTACAGGAGCCAAGAGGAAGACCTGGGCTGTGACCACCAAGAAGCCAAGGTGTTTCCAACATTTTGAACGTCCCTAGGTAACAAATTTATTTTATTTCCCATCCCCGGAGCCAGAGAGCCATCCTCATCCTCCTGCGGGGCTCCGGGTCTGGCCCCTGGCTCTTTCCCAGCCCCGGTGGGGGCCAAACCTCTGCTGCTGGGGTGGGTATCATCAAAGGTCCCTTCCAACCAAGAAGATTCTGTGATGCTGGCAGGGAGAAAGGGGGTAGCAGCAAGACGGGGGGATATCCCTCCCACCCTGGGCGGGGGGGGGAAGCTCCGTGCCCACCGCAGGTAGGTCTGGCTGGAGGCTGCCTATCAGTGAATTATTGATTGGAGTTACCGCTACAGCTCTGACAACACCATTACCGGCTTGGACTTCATGTTTAAATCATCACTCCAACAGCTCGGAAAGATGCGATCTTTTATTTAAAATGCACCCGGTGGCTCTTTCTGGTCCTTTCGGCTCGGGTGCGCTGCTGGGGAGGGGAGGGAGCGGTGGGTGCGTGGCCGTGGGAGCTGGGTCCCTGCGAGAAGGGCTTCAGGGATGCTCAAGGTCACCAGTGGCCAACGTCCCTCCCCTGGGAGCTGTGCAAAGAGGCAGGGGCTGTGTGCTGGTGGGGCTGTGCTGCATTTGGGAGGGGGTGGCTCTGAGCCAAGCCCCCAGGTAGGCACCGAGGGGCCCCATTATTGCTCCCCCCTTCCCCTCCAAGTTTTTCTTGCCTGAGCTCGCAGGGCAGCTGGTGCTGGGTGGTCTGCATCAGGGGCTGGGGCTGTCTCCCCGTGCCTCGCTTCTCCCCGCTGGGAAATGGGATTTGCGTGGTGCCTGGGATGGCGTGGGACAAGGCAGGGGGTGAGGGAGGTCTCTTGCAGCCCGGAGAGATGGTTTTCTGCTGGATTTCTGCATCAGGCTGTGCCTTTGCTGCCAGCCCCCTTGCTCCAAGTGAGGTTCTGGAAGACGTCAGCTGGGATGAACCGTCCCTGCAGCAAGAGCCATGGCCCCTTTCCCTCCTCCGCCTGACTCCAGCCCCACCAGGATGCAGGAGCTTGCCTTTGATGAAGGCAGGAGAAAACAAACTTCCATCTTTCATGCTCGAGATGAGGTGAAAGACAGCAGGTAACTGGGGAAGGCGAAGAGCTGCAGAGGCTGTGCCTTCCCCTCTGCACTGCTCCTGTCTTCTCCTCCACCTTCAGCTCCAGCCTTGCATCCCCACAGCTGATGGAGCAAGCGGTGAGCACCTCCAGTACTGTGTGTCCCCAACACACAGGCTCTCCTGTTGGTGTCCCTGTCCCCCGAGCATCCCCAGCTCCTAGCCCAGCCTTGATGCCAGATGTGCCTGTGCCTCGATGGCTTCTCTCCACCGTGACCCGGCTCTGGGATGTTCACTGCTTCTCTGGGGCTGCAGGTTTTGGGGCACAGCAATGGGGAGTAGCAGCCAGTCAGGCCAAAATTCACCCCTGTGCCAAGCTATGGGGCTTTTTGGGGTGCCTTATGCCATCCCCTGCCCGGGAAGCAGGCGGGTGGCTGCGGTGCTTGCCCCAGCAGGGCAGCCTGCTGTCGAGGCGGTCCTCGTGGCGTTTTTATCAGCGATACCATCCAATATTCCCCGGCTGCTTTGTCTTTGCTTTACGTTTATCAATATTACCAGCTGATCCTCCGGTCCCCCTCCGCGGGTTTATTAATATTGCCCTCTGATCTGCGGGAAGCAGCCGCGCTTTATATTCCAGCCCCATCCCCAGCTCCTCCAAGCCCCGACGCCATGTTTAATTAGATTTTTCTCCTTGGCTCAGGCAAACACAAATTGAGCTCCTGGTATCTCTCTCCCACGCTGGAGCTGGTGCCTGGCTGAGGTGGACGGCATCCTCCATCGCATTAATATGCCGGTGCCGTCCGGGGCCGGTGCACATCGCGGGGGGCTCACCCGGGGGAGGTTATTATTTTTAATCCCCAAACCCTGTTCCGTGTGGATGGCATTTAACCCGGCAGGGAAATAAGTTTGCCCGTGGGTTTTGGGGTGCCGGTTGCTGATTAGAAAGCAGCCCGGGGTCCTCGGACCAGAAATCCGAAGCTGAGCTCGGGGCAGGAGCTGCTGAACCTTCTCCCCTTGCTCTTGGGCCATAAATGTCATTTCTCGAGGGGTCCTTCTGGGTTTGGCTTCCCCCAGGTCAGGGCGCTGGGGACAGGCGCTGGCCTCTCCTGCTGCTGGGTGGCAGGCTTTCCGGATCAGAGGGAAGGAAAATTGTTTATGCAAAGTTTGTCGGTTCCTCCAGGCATGAAGGGAAGCGCTGATTGTTCTCCAGCTATCTCAAATCTTTTGCCAATTTCCAAGATTAAAAATTTCTCCCTGCGTCTTGCAGACGTATTTGGTGTTCGCGCTTTGATTTCCAGCCTCGCTGTCCAGCAGATGCTCAATTATTTTTTATTATTATTATTATTATTTTATTTCCCCCAACCTGGATTTGTCCTCCTGCCACGGTCCCACCCTCTCTGTGTGTTTCTCCTAGGGAATTACAGGATGGAATTTGCACAAGGGATGCTCATGTAGGGGGACCAGAAGCCCCTCCTGGGGCTGGCTCTGCCCTTCTCACAGGCTAACCTGTGATTCCCTGGGGCAAGATGGGGTAAAGACCTTTTTAACCCCCCCCTTTCTGGCATTTTGCAGCCCTCCCCTTGTGCTGCAGGATCCGCTCCCCAGGGCTTTACTGCCTCTCCTCTCCCAGCCGATGCCGCTGCCGCTGCCGGAGGAGTGTGTTTGCCTGAGTCAATAGAAAGCTAATTAAGCTATTTATCTGGGAAAAGCAGCCACTCCTGGTAAGCACTGCTGTCAGGATGAAGGAGGAACAGGCGCAGAGATGGACTGGGAAAGGCAGGGGCGAGGGAAGGCTGTCAGCAGCCCCTGGGAGGGGGGAAAAGCTCAGTTGGGAGCAGCCCTGGGGCTGAGAGAGGTGGGTACCATCTGCAGCATCCCCAGGGGGGCCGCTGCTGACCCCCGGGCAGGGTCGCTGCCCGAGACAAGTCCTCGATGATGCCGTGATGCTCAGATGACCAATAAAGTACTTTTCCATTTGAGAAGTTGGTGCTGGTTTATATTAACACCCATCGCTCCTGGCCGTAATGAAGAACGGCATTTTCTCCTGGGCAAGCAGAACTGGACCATGGCTCAGTGCTGCCCCACTTAGGGACCCAGACCCCTTATTTTCCCCCCCCCCCAAATTCTCCTCTCTGGGCAGGCCAGGCTCGCTGTTTGCAGCTCATGGGCTCTTCAGCTAAGCAGGCTCCACTCGAACTTTAAATTGACTTTTCGTAGCGAAGCCCTAGGAGGTTTTTCTGAGGCGCGCAGTCTATTCTTCGGGGCTTTAATAAGCTTTTAGTAGCTTAAGATGCAACTAAGTTTGCTCTAATCTCTCGTAAAAGCGTGTAGGTTTTCTTGCCCTTCTGCAGCATCAAGGTCTTCGCCCGGCGCTTTCCTTCACTGTTGTGTTTGTCTCCGAGATTGGAAGGAAATGCCTCTCAAATCCTCCTTTTTAAAAAAGCCAGATCCTCGGATCAAACCCATGGGTGGTGGTTGGGGGGGGGCGGGGAAGACGGGCTCCCTGGGAAGGCTGTGATGTCAAATGGGGGATGTTGCTCTCGATTTGGGGGCATAAATCCTCCTGGTTTCACAAGACTGCGGCACCCCTAAAGCTCTTGCCCTGGATCATCCCTGAACCCTCCATTCTTCCAGGGTGAGGGGGGACTGAAAATTTGGGGAAAAATGTATTTCTCCAGAAAAATAGCAGTAA
Source organism: Numenius arquata (assembly GCF_964106895.1). NCBI lineage: Eukaryota > Metazoa > Chordata > Aves > Charadriiformes > Scolopacidae > Numenius > Numenius arquata. The sequence goes on from NC_133597.1 coordinate 4,922,553, forward strand.
CCCAGCAGGGATAGGGCCTGGTGGGACGCGCTGCTCGGGTCTGCTGGGTGCCCAGCACCGTGCTGTGGGTGCGTGGGCTGACGGACGGCGTAATTAAACACATATATAGTGTTTATATATACATATACCGCGTAAGAGCTTCTCAGATTCTGGCTGGGCTTTATTCGCAGGGACATCAATGGAAATGGCTTTGGAAAGGGGTGCTGGCTGAGGGGGAGAGACCTGTGCTCGGCTGTGGGGCTGGAAGGCTTTTACTCCCTGCCCCCCACCCCCGAGGGGGAATTTTCGTGGGTGCTTATTTAAACCCAGGCTGTGTCTCCAGCCTTTTCCAGACCTCAGGCTGCTCCGGGGTCACTCTCTGGTGAGGTCTGTGAGCACTTCGAACCCCAAAAGGAAGATTTTTGCAGCCAGGGCAGCCTGCCTGGGAAGGGGCATCCTGCTGGACGCGGCCCCCCCCCCCCCCCCAGCCCGAGCATGACACGGGGGTCGGAGCAGGGGTAGCCGAATGCAAACAGGGAGAGGGAATATTTCCTTCCCCAATGATGGGGGTTTGCAGCTCACCGGGAAGCGATGGGTCGCAGCCACCAGACCTGAACCTACAAAAACCGCCCCCGCAAGGCGATGGCTCTGCGCCTCAGCACCGCACACGAGGGGGGGGGCTCAGCACCCCTCACCGTTTCGGCACAGTTTGGCACCGTTTCGTTCGCCGCCCCCCATCCCCGACGTGGCGGGAGCTGCACCATTTGCATATTACCGGGGAGGTTATGAATTATGCAGCCACCACGGCACGTCCAGAGGAATCGGCTGCAACATGCAAGTGCTGAAAAGCATATTTATCTTCGTGTCTTATTGATTTATTTTCTTCTCCCCCCCCTTTTTTTTTTTTTTTTTTTTTATTTTTGCAAGCTCGGGCAGCTGCAGGGAGGGAAACCAGCCCAGGCGGCTGGGAGGATGCTGCAGTCGGACAGTGTCCCCCCTCCCGGCCAAGCGGTCCCTTTGGGTCTCTCCACGCTTGCCGGATGAAACCACAAAGTTGAGTCCTGTTTTATAGAGACCAACATCTTCTGCCACCTGTTTTGGTGGAGCAGGAGGCTGGGAATATTTCAGAGAGGGGGTAATAATTTTTGGTGACAGCAAGGATGCTCGTCAAGGGTGTCCTGGACCACGGTGGGTGGTGACTGTGGGCTGCTGGGTCTTCCCATGTGTGAGAGCAACTGGGATGCAGGAGAGTCATCTCCAGCCGGTTTGGAGAGCTGGGGTCTGCCCTGGTTTGCCAGCCTCAGGCTGAGGGGAGATGTCTGGCACAGCTGTGCCACCACAGAGGAACCAGAGCCCTCTCCTGCTTGGCTGGGAGGGGGTCCTGCTCCTCGCTTTCCCAGTAGCATCACCGGCTCCTGAACAGGAGCCAGGCTGTGAGGAGACCTCAGCATGTTTGTCCTCATCTGGGTAGAAGCGCAATCATCCGTTATTGCATTTTCTCCATTGTCTCTTTGTCCATCCATCTACCCTTTCCGTTCATTAATTCCACCATCTGCTCCTTCATTTATCTACTGTCCCCCATCAGTAAATCATCCCCTGCCTCTGCCTTCCCCCTCCCTTCGCGCATGGGAGAAGTACCCTGGGGTCCCCTTCTCGTCGCAGACTCTCAGGGCCATGACCCCATTTTGAGTTTGAAATTGAGACCTCCATCCAGAGGGAAGCTCCCAAGTCCCTCGAGGCTTTATTTTACCTCTTACGATGGCTCCAAAAAGCTCAGGGAAGGGAAGGGGACCTGCTCCATCCCCAGGTGATGGGCTGCGGGTACCACTCCCATCCACACTCCGCCTGCCTCCTCCTGCATCCCTGGAACCATCCCTGCCTCTGCCTTTCTCCCCCCGGCAGGAAAGGTTAGGGGAGATCACACAGCCAGCCGGCTGCCCAGATTCCTGCTCCCTGGGGCTAATTATGGAACAACATTAGATAAAAGTCAACATATGTTGTAAAAGGCACTATGTATCACCGCCTGACAGTTCCTAACAATGTGCTCATGTAACAGCTGTCAGACTGCGACGCTCGAAAATGAGTAATATGTTGATTTATGGATATCAGACCTGCCCTGACGTTCACCAGCAGCATCGGGTGCAGCCCGTGCAGCAGCACCCGTTTCACGGGGGGTAGCGGGGACGGGCCGTCTCCGTCCCCCCCCCAAAACGCTTGGCTCAGCCTTCCCCGCTGGCTCCAGCCATGCTGAATCTCCAGATGTGGCTCCGTACCTGGGGCTGCAGAGCTGTCACCTCTTCTGCACGCTGCCACCAGCAGCAGGAGGAACCATGTCCCCCCCCCCACCCCGAGCTCAGATAGGACTGAAGTTCATTTCCGTGCTTAACCGTAATAATTTGTTCCTAATGCTATCATTAAATACATGCCAGCCCCTCTGCCCCCACCTCCCCCTCCTGGTTTCAGGGATGCTCAGACCTCTTTGCTTTGATTAAACCATGAAGCCCTGGAATCAGAAAAGCAGCCCCAAATCCCCCCCCACCTCCCCGGGCAGATGAGGTGCCGTCCCTGCAGCCGGGGTGACCTTGTGGGACGCAGCCAGGGTCCCTGTGGGGCTGGCAGCCCCCTCCAAACGCCGGGACCCCAGAGCAAGGGCTGCACCGGGATGGCTTATGGCTGGTGGCACTCGTGAGCATTCACCTCCCGGGGAAATAAATACTGATTCTCTGTCCCCTTATGAAACCCTTGAACTGTGGCGATGACCCCCCCCGCCGCATCCCTTTATTCTCTATGGCCCCAAAGGCTCTCTGTTTTGGGGTAAAATAGAGTGGGATTAGGGCTTGGGCAAACTTTTCAGTGTGTGGGGGGGTGAGGTGAGCTGGCGGAGGGGGGCAAATCTCCCCAAATTCTGCACCCTAACAGCTTTTGGGGTGAGGCTCGGCGTTTTTACTCTCCTCTCTCCAACCAGGATTTGGGGGGACCTGAATCAGCGACGTCCCCATTGCAGCAAAAGGCAGAGCCCCAGATTCAGATCCTGGCAGGGGCTCGTTAGTGGTTCACACTAATCAGCTTCGATGGGGAACAGGGCTCCGGGGGGGGGGGCGGGGGGGGGTGGAATTTCCTCCTTGCTTTTATTAGGCATGTTCAGGGGGATGCCCTCAGGTATGGCTCGGGGAGGGTGTGTGTGTCTTGCTGCTGTGATGTTTTGGCTCGGATCTGAGGGTTTTTGGCTCGAATCTGAGGGGTTTTGGCTCATATTGGGCGAGGGAAGCGTTTTTGGGAAGGGTTTCTTTGCTGGTCTCAACTGGGGCTACTGGAGAGGCAGAAGGGATGCGGTGTGTCCCGTGCTGGAGATGCTGCCGCGCTGCTGGCTCCTGCTCGGCGTGATAAAATCGCCCCAAACTCATGTAATTTAAAATATATGTATGTGTTTCTTTTTTCTCCTTGTTTTTAGCGAACCTTAAGGATCGCTTGAGTTGCATGCGGGAGATATTTCCTCCTGGGAATGGGGTGGGATTAGGTGTTTTTGGCGAAAGCTGGGTTTTGGCCCCCCCCTGCTCTCTGCAGAGGGTGGCTATGGGAGGGGGGGTGTCGGGGTGACCCCAGGGGAAAGGGGGTGTGTGTGTGTGCGGTGTGACTTGGGCACAGGCTTTAAACAGCCCTGCCTGTTGGGAAGGCAGTGGATCCCAAATTAATTTGAGGCGGAGGGGGGGGGGGGTGTGTGGTGGAATATGTGTTTTCAGCTCTTAATGTCAAGACACATCATTTTTATTTTGCTTTTCCGAGCGGTGATTTCGAGCAGGATTTGCATCCCCCTCTTAAATGTATTCCGACTCGCAAGATGCGTTCGCTCCTATGCGCTTGCTGGTTTTCCAACCTCTTCGTGTGGCTGTCTTTGTGGAGTTTTGACAAATATGAATAAAGATATGAGCTCCGTTTGCTTCGGTTCTTCTTTTTTATTTTTTTTTTTAATTTTTTTTTTTTTGGTGCTGGGGTCTCATAGCCCTTAACAACACGGCGGAGTTTCACCCGCTAGCGGGGGAAGGGGTAAATCCCAGTAAAACTCCTCATTTCATTGAGATTTTGAAAATATAATAATAAAAGCAGTTATGCCGTTTTGAAAAAAAAGGAATAAATAATAATAATAAAAAAAAGTTAATGTCCTGCCTCAACCAGCAGCCTCTGTTTTTTAATCTGCAAAACAATAATGGAAAACTCCATTTATGGGGCTGCTGAGTGGGTTGGACTGAGCCTTCACAAAACCTCACATAAGACTAAATAAACTAAGGCTCCACTGCAATTTGCTCTTTATAGACTGATATTTACCCGCCTAGCAACTACTCGACTTTCTAAGTGAGTAGATTTCATTTTTTTTTTTTCTAATACATATTCATTATTTACAAACTTGTTTTCCACTCAGATTTGTGCGGCTTTGTGTGATTTCTCCTGGGAATTCTTTTAATATGCAGATTTCAGACAAAATATTTTAGATATAGGTGTTGTGGCTATGCAATTATCTGGTTCCATTGTGTTTAATGCTAAATATAAACTTTAAATTCCCTGAAGAGAGAATCTATTCTGGGTCTCCCCCTCCTGGGGAGGTTGTATTGCCCACAGCTGTCGGGGGGGGCGGGGGGACAGGATGGGGGGGACCTTCTCTGCTGTGATTACAGCCCCCACCCCTGGGAAGCTGGAGGTGAGAATTGCTGATGCCTCACAGGTGATGGTAGGATGGCTTTTAGCTGGCTGGAATTGCCCTGCTCCCACATCCTTCTTGGGATAAATCATGGTTTCGGGGACCCAGTTGATGGGAAAAGCATCCCACCCGCCCCCCACGGCCAGTAAAACCAGTCCCCTGCCCGCAAAAGTCCAGTTTCAGTGGGAGGATGGGGGAAGATGAACAGTCCTAGCTCAAGCCTGGTGTAGAAAACAACTTTTCTTCTGGATTTAGAGGTGGGGGGGAGGATTTACAGAGGAAAAGCCATCCCTGATGTGCGAGGAGAGGTTGGGTTAGACCCCGGGGGCTGTTGCCTGCAGCGGATCTGCTTGCCCCCCCCCCTCCCTGTAGTAACCGGGGGGAGCAGAGGGATGCTGAGGGGGGCTGGAGGGAGGTGCTCGCAGCTGCAGGAGAAGGAGATGTGTAAGACAGAGGCAGCTCGGTGCGTGCGTCTGGCAGAGCATCCCCTCAGACGTGCGAGGGGTGACTCAGAGGGATGATTTCGGAGCCCGTTAGCTGCTGTTGTTTTTCCCCGAGCGTGGATTTAGCTCCTGAATTACTACAGCTAATTCCAGCCTGCAGCAAATGCTTGAAGGTGTGACCGAAGCCAAGCGAGGGTGGTCTTCAGCCACCGCTTTCTCCAACGCCAGGCTTCCGTGCTGCAGCAACGAGAGGAGGAGATAGAAAAGCAGCTCCAAGCCCATTCCCTTGCCCCAGGGGAAAAATAAAACTCCGAGAGGCTCTGCCTTGCCCCTCTTTGATGCTGCTCTGGTGGGGAAGGTGGGCTGGTGACCACTGGAGGAGCGAGAAGGTTTCTTCTCCAGCAGGGTAGTCATAAACCAGGGTGAAAACAAGCCGGTGTTAATGGGCTTTGGCCAGCCAGGCTGCGATTCATCAGGGCCAGACCAAAAGCTCCACGGCATTTGTAATGCAAATCACCCAGCCATGCCTTAATCATTACCGCCGGGAGACAATTAGGGTTAAAATATAGATTTCTCCACAACAAGGGCAAACAATAGAGAAATAAAAAGAAGAAAAGCTCGATAGGATTCATTTATATCAGCCTGTTGCTTTGAGGCTCTAGGACGACTGGTAGGGGCTTGAGCTGAGCTGCTTCTGCTGGGAAAACACCCTCAACCCAGTATTTCTGTCCCAATATAAGGGTTATTTTTAGGAGAAAAGCAGGGTTTGGGTGGGCTCCCCCATCTCGGGGGTCAGGGCTGACCGTTCCTGCAGAGATCCCCCTCCTTTGGGGGGGGGGGGGGGGGGGCCTGGGTGAGAGCCCAGCAGCAAAATGGGTTAGAAGCAGGGAAATGAATCAGCTGTTCCGGAGTCTGATCGAAAGGGCAAAATAAAGGACGAAGGAGGTGAAGAGCAAATGGCCTTTTTTGCATTTTTATAATCTTGTGGGGTTTATGGCCAAGGTAAACTTAATAAGGCGGGACAAGAGCCTTACTCAGCACTGCCCTGAGGTTATGCAGGAAGCGAGAGAAAGGAGAAAAGGGTTGGGGGGGGGGGACGGACACAGTGGGGTGCTGCCGGGACCCCCAGGAGCTGGGGCGCTTCTCCTTTTGCCCCCCTTGCTCTTCTGCAGGGTTTTATCCCTACCAACCCCCCTGATTGCCTGAAACTTCATGAAACACTATTTTATTTCACATTTTTGGGGTATTGGAGAGAGGAAAAGGGGGGGAAAAACAGTAAAAGGGCCGATTCTACATATTATTCCTAATGACACCCCCCCGGGGTATCTCCTCCTCACCCAGCTGCCCTGCCTCAGCACCAGCACCCAGAGCTAGAGGGTGGGGATGCTGCACCCAGGGTGGGCCCCAGCCCCCCCAACTCTTTTCCCTGCTTTTTGCCTTCCTTTTGCTCCCCGCTTCCCCAAAATAAGGCAGAAGCAGCGCGCCCTGCCCCAGGCTCTGCCCACCTTGCCATGCCCTTGCCAAACCCAGACGCCGTGGCCAGAGCCCCCGCTACGGCTTCCTATCATACCACGACCGCGTCGGAGACTGTCCCTGTGGGGAAAACCCACCAACAACCCCAGTGCTCTAATCTTTAATTAGAGAGTTAATTAGCCTCAGTAGCCATGTACTGCATTGTGAGGGGGTGGTTGGACATGGGATGAAGCTGCTTTGCGAGTGCAATAAAGGACAAAGACCTTTCTTTTTGCTGACGCTGGTCTTTTTCTTTCTTTATTTCTTTCTTTCTCTTTCTTCCTTTCTTTCCTTCCTTCTTTCTTTCTTTCTTCCTTCTTCATTTCTTTCTTTCCTTCTTTCCTTCCTTCCTTCTTTCTTCATTTATTTCTTCCTTTCTTTCTTCATTTCTTTCTTTCTTTCCTTCCTTCTTCATTTCTTTCTTTCTTTCTTCATTTCTTTCTTTCTTTCTTCATTTCTTTCTTTCTTTCCTTCCTTCTTCATTTCTCTCTTTCTTTCTTCATTTCTTTCTTTCTTTCCTTCCTTCTTCCCTCCTTCCTTCCTTCCTTCCTTTCTCTCTCTTTCTTTCTTTCTTTCTTTCTTTCTTTCTTTCTTTCTTTCTTTCTTTCTTTCTTTCTTTCTTTCTTTCCTTCTTCATGTCTGTCTTTCTTTCCTTCTTCATTTCTTTCTTTCCTTCTTCATTTCTTTCTTTCCTTCCTTCTTCATTTCTTTCTTTCTTTCTTCATTTCTTTCTTTCTTTCCTTCCTTCTTCATTTCTCTCTTTCTTTCTTCATTTCTTTCTTTCTTTCCTTCCTTCTTCCCTCCCTCCTTCCTTTCTCTTTCTTTCTTTCTTTCTTTCTTTCTTTCTTTCTTTCTTTCTTTCTTTCTTTCTTTCCTTCTTCATGTCTTTCTTTCTTTCCTTCTTCATTTCTTTCTTTCTTTCTTCATTTCTTTCTTTCTTTTTTCATTTCTTTCTTTCCTTCCTTCTTTCCTTCCTTCTTCCTTCTTCCTTCCTCCCTCCCTCCCTTCCTTCCTTCCTTCTTCATCTTTCTTTCTTTCTTTCTTTCTTTCTTTCTTTCTTTCTTTCTTTCTTTCTTTCTTTCTTTCTTTCTTTCTTTCTTTCTTTCTTTCTTTCTTCATTTCTTTCTTTCTTCATTTCTTTCTTTCTTTCCTTCTTTCCCCCAAGGCGGGGGGGGGGAACCCATCACAGTGCACTGTACAATGCACAATGTACACAGCACAATGTACACAACACACTGGACGCCATACACAGCACCGGGGGGGGGGGGGTGTCCAGCGCCCCCCGCTTGTGGGGTGCTGAGCCCCGGGGAAGGGGGGGGCGGGGGGGGGGGCGGAGCATCCCTCTCCCGGGCCAGTAGGACCGAGCTTTGGCCAGCTGGGGGTGCTCTTGGATTAGAAATGCCCCAACCGAGCCCTTGCCTTCAACTGCAACCCCCCCGACCACACTTTACCCCTCCATACTGTCCCCCCACCCCCCCAAAAAAAAAAGTCCAGGGCAGCCCAGCACCTGGTCCCCCGTTTGAGCCCTGCACCCCCTGCATCCCTGCAGCCCCCCCCAAGTGGGATCCCCCTTTCTCTCCAGCCCGTTTCAAGCAATGGGGGGGGGGGTGTGGGGGGTGATTCACTTCTGTGCACCCCCAACCGGGGTGCCGGGGACCCCCAAACCCCACCCCACTATTGGGCTGTGCTGGGGGCCAGTATGGGGAGAAGACGCATCAAAGGAAGGGGGGGGCTCAGCTGTCGGGGAAGGAGTGTGAGCATATTGAGGAGAAAAAGGTAAAAAAGCGAGGAAAAACTAGAAAATCAACACAACAAAGTTGACTAAACCCAAATATTTCCAGCCCTGTAGGAGGGAGCCAGGCTGACTGGAATGTTAAAATCACCTCTATTTGCATCTTTTTAAATAGGAGCCGATAAAAGCAAATACTCCACCACCAATAATTATAATATTTTAATTGCGTTTCTTCAGGGCTTTTGTGTTTTGGTTTGGTTTTTTTTTTTGGTTTTTTTTTTTTTTTTTTTTTTTCTGAGAGACACAAAAGGCTGTGTTGAAAACTGGCAAAAAATAATAATAATAAAGAAAATAAATCCTTGCCGGTGTGTTTTCGGGTGAGCTTTCGAACCAGGGGACTGGGGAGGGGGGGGGGGTGTCCTATGGGGGCTCCCCTCTGCCCCAGGTGGGGTGTGCACCCTCAACCCCATCACCCACAGTATGAAGCCGGGGGGGGGGGGGGAGAGGGGGTGAATTTTTGCTCCCCAGCCCTGCTCCCTCCCAAAGGGGGGGGTGTGTTTCTGGGCTCCCCCCCCCCCCCATTTCCCTCTGCTCTTCTTCTTCTTGTGATTTTACAGCATCTTGACAATAGCTGAGTCTGTGGCTTTGTGATTTCCCCCCCCCCCCCAGCACCCCAAAACCCCAGGCTGGCACCCTTTCTTGGCTCCCTGGCAGGGAATTGCTGCAGGAAAAAGTGAAACCTTCCCCCCACCCCCTCCCCCAACTCTATTTTCTTGTGGAAAACTGAGCCCCTCACTAATAAATGGACGATAAACTGGAGGGCGAGCTCTCTGCATTTCAGCTCTAACAGGGTTTTGGGGGTTCCTTTGGGGTGATATTCCCATGCTTTTTAGTGTAATCTGATTTTTTTCTTGCTTGCAGGGGGGGCAGCTCATTCTCAGGGCCCTGTGCCCCTCCCCTCCCCCCCAGCCCTGTTACTTTGCTTGTGAAAAACTGAGCCTCCCACCAACAAATGCACGATAAACTTGGAGGTAATTCTGCATTTTTGGCCCTAACGGGGATTTTAAGTTGTTATTTCCATACTTTTTTTTTTCCTCAATACATTTTTTATGTGCTAGCAGGGGATGCAGGGATGGGGGCAACCCATTTTCGGGGGCAACCCATTTTCGGGGGCAACCCATTTTCAGGGACAAGTGCAACCCCCGTGTGCCCCCCCATCCCTATCCCTGTGACTTGTGACAAACTGAGCCTCTCCCTAACAAATGCATGGGGATAACTCTGTGCATTTTCAGCCCAAACATAGTTTTTGGAGTAATATTTTCATGCTTTTCCCCCACAATGCATTTTCACTCGTTAGCAGGGGCGGGAACCCATTTCCAAGGGCCAATTGCAACCTCTCTGTGCCCTCCCCGCCCCCCCCCGCCCTGCCCTATCACTTTGCTTGTGAACAAATGAACCTCTCACTAATAAAAGGATGATAAACTCGGAGATAACTCTGCATTTCCAGCCCTAACAGGGATTTTAAGTTGTTATTTCCATACTTTTTTTTTTCTCAATACATTTTTTGATTTGCTAGCAGGTGTTGGGGGGGGCAACCCATTTTCAGGGACAAGTGCAACCCTCATGTGCCCCCCCCCCCCCCCCCCCATCCCTATCCCTGTGACTGTGACAAACTGAGCCTCTCCCTAACAAATGCACGATCAACTCAGGGATATCTCCGTGCTTTTTCAGCCCAAACATAGTTTTTGGGGTAACGTTTCCATTTGTTTGCCCTGCAGAGTAGGAGAGCCAGAAGGTGTGGAGGAAGCTGGGGGTGAGTAGTGTTTTTCTTCCTTTTTGAGTTTAATTTCTTAGCTATAATAGAAAGTTCTTGTTTTTGTTTTTTTTTTTTTTTAATAGTAAAGTGTGTTGCTGTGTGCTGCTGCCTTTTCTGTTTCAAAAAAAGGGGGATTTTGGTGCTTTTCTCCCTCTTGAGAGAGGAACATCGTTGTGCGCATCGCCCCCCCGCCCCAAACCCTGTGAAATAACCCCCGTGCATTCACCCCTGGCTGCAAAACCCAGCTGCCCAGGACTTAGGGTCACCCAGAAGCGTCCCCCAAAATCACACATACACACACACACCCTCCCCTACTGCAAGGGCAGGGCTTGTTTCTAGTGTCATTGCATAGAGTTATGGAATGGTTTGGGTTGGAAGGGACCCTAAAGCTCATTTCATTGCACCCCCACCCCCCCCACCTTCCACTGGACCAGGTTCCTCAAAGCCCCATCCATCCTGGCCTTGAGCATCTCCAGACACAGCTTCTCTGTCCCCACACATGGCCCTGGCGATCCCCCCATGTGTCTCAGCCCCCCGGGGGGCTGGAGGAATAAGAAGTTCATACCAAATTCCCAGAGTAATAAAAGTTCTTTCTGAGTTTGGTGTAAGCAGGATCTGGTCTGGTGGGCTCTTGGAAAAAATCTGGCCCCCACCTCTTGAAGGTCTTGCCCCATCCTTAGGTCCTTTGCTGCGGGGCAGCTGGGATGGAGGCTGCAGAGCCATCTCCTGGGGGCAAGAGGGTCCCCCCCATTGCCCATGTACCCCCAAACTGTGGGTGAAGGAGGGCTACGTGAACCTGGACTGACCTGCTCCCAGTTTTTGGGGGCACTGAGTGAAAACTCATTGCTTTGGGGGTGGGGGGCGGTGGGGCTGGGTTTGCCATTTACTGCCCGAGAAGTGTGTGTGGGGGGGTTCTCCCTAATTTTGCCTGGCTTGGCTGCTAGTGAGCTGTTTGTAGGATGCGAGGTGGGAGCTGGTGACCCCCCAAGGGAAGCTGCCCTCCCTTTCCCCCCCCGCCATGGGCTCTGCTTCCCTGTACCCGAGGCGTTCATCCACCAGGCATAAATCTAGAGGGAGGCAGGGTTCATTAGCTCCGGCGCTCCTGGAATGACTTGTTTTATTTAGGTTTTCATTTCTGAGAAGAAAACGAGACTTTTTTTTTTATTATTATTATTATTATTTTTATGGTGTTTCAGCTTGATACAAACCAGCTCTTTTTCCCGTTTTCTCTCTGTCCGGTTCCTGAGACAGCGATGGCTGGCGGGATGGAGGGTGGGGACGACGGGATGGAGCGGGAAGGGATTTTTCCTTCTCTTTCCCTGGTGTCCGCATCCCCCCCTGCTTCCCTTCCCCACACCACCCCCCCACCCCCCGGACACAGAAACAGCCCCCAGCTTCACCCAGAAGGGTCGAAGCCGCTCCCGACCCTTCACCATCCCATTTCCAGCTTGTCCACCAAACTGGAGGGGAGCCCATACTTTCGGGACTGGTGCAGATAAAGCTGAAATTGGCCTTTGTGCCTTGGGGGGGGGGGGCATCAGTAGGGTCCGGTTCTTTGGGGTTAAAATGCATTTGGCTACAGCTGGGTGGAGGGCTCCGCTCCCACCTGCAAACGAAAGCCCCGGCACGTCTCGCTTGCGTGCGCCAAGATCCGGGTGCAATCAAGGTATTTGCAGGGTCAGGGCTTAATAATTTAAACCTCCGAGCAAAATAAATAAGCGTAAAGCAAAACCAAACCCAGAGCGCCGCGGGAGCAGGCAATATTGTTTGCTTTTCGAATAGACACAGGAAAAATACAAACAGTAGCAGGAGGGATACAGAGATTAAAATTTTTTTTTTTTTTTTTTTTTCTCGAAACAAAATACCAGAAATCCCACCAGGAAGCGGTGTTTCCATTTTGTGCGTGCGTAAGATTAGCAACACTTTGCTGCCTCCTGCAAGTGGCCCTCTCCCCCTCCCACCCTGGAAAACTTTGACAAAAAGCCATCTTTTTTTTTTGGGGGGGGGGGGGGAATATATAAAAATAAACAATTGAACTTTCCTGCAAAAAATATTGACTTTTCAAATTGGGAACTGCCCCCGCTCTGGCCTGGAAAGCAGCCAGGAGACAACCCGCTTTTACTTTTTCCTCACACAAAAATGGAAAATTTGAAAGGAAATTAGATGCTCTCCCTGCAAATCTCACCGTTGTCATAAACCCGATATCCATCCGGCCAACGGTGGGAGGAGAGGGATGGCCCCGCTCCCTGCAAGGGAATTACAAGCCCGAGGAGAGCCAGGCGTGGAGCTGCTCGGCTTCGTGTCTCATGGATCATAGAATGGTTAGAGTTGGAAGGGACCTTAAAGATCATCGAGTTCCAACCCCCCTGCCATGGGCAGGGACACCTCCACTAGAGCAGGTTGCTCAAAGCCCCATCCAGCCTGGCCTTGAACCCCTCCAGGGATGGGGCAGCCACAGCTTCCCTGGGCAACCTGTTCCAGTGCTTCACCACCCTCACAGGAAAGAATTTCCTCCTGCTATCTAATCTAAATCTCCCCTCTTCCAATTTAAAACCACTACCCCTTGTCCTGTCACTACACTTCCTGACAAAGAGTCCCTCTCCGGCTCTCCTGGAGGCTCCCTTCAGATATTGGAAGGCTGCTCTGAGGTCTCCCTGGAGCCTTCTCTTCTCCAGGCTGAACAACCCCAGCTCTCTCAGCCTGGCTTCATAGGGGAGGTGCTCCAGCCCTCTGATCATCTTCGTGGCCCTCTGCTGGACCCATTCCAACAGGTCCATGTCCTTCCTGTGTTGAGGACACCAATCCGGGTGGCGTGTTCGACACGCTGGAGGGAAGGGATGCCATCCAGAGGGACCCGGACAGCCTGGAGAGATGGGCTCGTGCAAATCGCATGAAGTTCAACAAGGCCAAGTGCAGGGTCCTGCACCTGGGACGTGGCAATCCCAGGCACAAATACAGGTTGGGGGGAGAATGGCTGGAGAGCAGCCCTGAGGAGAAGGACTTGGGGGTGTTGGTGGATGAGAAGCTCAACATGAGCCGGCAACGTGCCCTGGCAGCCCAGAAAGCCAACCCCATCCTGGGCTGCATCAAGAGAAGTGTGGCCAGCAGGTCGCGGGAGGTGATTCTACCCCTCTACTCTGCCCTCGTGAGACCCCACCTGGAATACTGTGTCCAGCTTTGGATCAGGGGTGCGGGATCGCTGGGATGTGGGGTGGGGGGGTGGGTGGGAACCGCAGACCTTCGGCTTTTCCTTGCGTGACCCGTGTGTTGGGATTCATTCTTCTACCCTGCAAAGCTTTGCTTTTTCTTGGGAAAATTGTGCCGAGGGGTTTCTGCTGCCTCCCAGGCTCTGCTGGTGCCTGCAAACCAACCCGGGGGGGGGGGGGGGGGGGGGAGACATGATTTGCTCCCCTGCACAAAGATAACGCGTGCAATGTTTGCGGATATCTTATATTTGGATACATAGGATGTATATCTTATATCTGCAAATATAGGATATTTGCAGCCCCGTACATTTCTGCTCCCAACAACCCCGAGTCAGGGCTCTGCGTGGCTTGTTGCCAGAGCCAAGGGATGTTCCATGGCTTTATCCGGATTTTACCCTAAAAAGCAAGGAAGTGCCTTTTTTGGGGGGGGCAGGAGAGAGGAAAGCTTTGCTTTAACGCCCCGGGAATTGCCTTTCACAGCCAACTTCCCCAGCAGCACCTGAACCTCAAACCTCCTCCTTTCCTTTGGGTTTGCTCAGGATCTGAACCACCCCCCCCCCCCCCAAAAAAAAAAAACCACTTTAAAACTCTTGCGGTGTTTCTTCAGTGAATATTTCAGGGATGTTTTTTAAAAAGCAAACGTGCAAACGGCACTGGCTGAGGCCGGGAGCTCTGCGTTTGCTTGTCCAGCAGGCAAGAAACGTCTACGTGTTGAAGGGGAAGGATGGGGAGCGGGGATGCTGCCAGCTCCAGGGGAGGAGAGGGATCCGTACCGGGGCGGGGGGGGGGGTGGTGGGGTGTGTGGTTCTACAGCATTAATACACAGCGCCCAAAATTAGGTATGTGGGGTGAATCGGGTGGATTCGATCGGGAAAATGGCAGGGATGCTCCCGGGGTGTGGGTTTTTGGGCTCCCGGTGATGCAGCCTCGGGGATTCCCCTGGGGTCGGTCTGTGTGCTGCGCCGAAACCGTGCCGAGCCGGGCTGTAAGTTGTCATCCCTGGGGTGTCACCGTGGGGCTTTTCGGTGCCAGGTCCCCACGTAGCTCGTGCCTGAGCATCCCCCAGCAGGAGCCATGCCCGCAGCCCTGCCCGCCCCCGAGCCCCACCGCCCTCCTTGCGAGCGGTTCCCTTTGGTAGGGGGATGCTTTCTGCCTGGTGTATTTTTAGATTCTCGGGATGTTTGACTTTTTGAAGTTTGAAAAGCAGTGCTTTGCATTTTAAAGCAGGAGAGCAGAACGTCACTGTGCAGTAAGCAAAACTGGAACTGGTTCTTTTTCATTGCAAACAACGCTGAAATGGGAAGGAAAAGCTGAGATTGTTTTGCTTTTCAATTTCCCTTTGGCCATTTGGTCCGGTAACACCTTGTCCTGGTGCTTCGAGTCACTCCTGAGCCCCCGGGGCTCCTTCCTGGTGCTGTCACGTGTCCAGAACGAGCTTGGAAATGGGTAGAACTGGTGTTTGGTGGTTTTTCTGGGGGCTGCATGGATGATGCTGACCGCATCCCCGGCCAGCAGCCAGGACCTCCCCGCAACCTCCCACCCCTTCTCCCCTACATCTCCCACCTTTCCCCCGGGGCTGAACCCAAAACCTAAACGCCCTGCTGGGTGGGAATGGTGGGGAAACTGGAGCGGGGTAGCTTTGACAAGCAGATCCTCGCCTTCCCCGCAACCATTTGTTGCTGGCGGCGGCTGCGGGGGGCCGGCAGCGCCCGTGCCCACCCCGTCGCAGAAGGCTGGAGCCGGCATTTGAATAATGAATTCTGTTTAAGACTGAAAGCTCGGAGATCCATCTGTAACAAGACTCGAAATAATTACAGCTGATGATTGCCTGGTACCTCAGCCAGAAAAAACAGAACAGATTTTGGCCGCCAGCAATTACAAGCAGCACCCGCTCGAGCACAGGGAGAACTTTCTGAGCGAATTCATGAATACATTTGCGTGGATCGGGAGCCATGGGGATGGTGGTTTGGGGTGCAGGACCGTGGGGGGGGTGTTTGAGTTCACATGGCTCCCAGACCCCTTCTCTGGGGGGGATGGTGGCATGGGTGGTCCCTTTGGGGTGTGCGTGGCATCCCAGCCCCTCTGCAGCATCCTTTGGGGTTGGGAGGAGCGGGGCATCCATACCTGGACCGGTGTGTGCGTGTGGCTGTTAAAACACACTAGGATGAGTATTGATGGGCAAGTGGGGAAATAGGAGGAAAAGAGGGAAAAGCACGGTCAAGATGAGGCCATTCCTGGGACCAGTGGTGCACCCAGAGGTGGCATGAGGGGTGACAAATTTCGGACCCGACTCTGCCAACCGTTTGCCCTCTCCTTTGGTTTTGTCTTGCGGCTTCACGGGCAAGAGCTGAGGGGAGAAGGAGGGTTTCTCCACCCGCCGCTGTGGTGATGCCCTTCGGTGGCTGCCGAAAACATGCGTGCTGTCCCCAGCAGCCCTGCACATCTCCCGGGCTCAGATTTGCTTTCCGGATAATGGGGATAATTTATCAAATAGTGAATAATATGCTTTCCTTCTTCCGTGTCTCTTCCACGTATCATTTCAACCGGCTGAAAATTGTCAAATTAGACTATTTTCTTTGACTGTTCCATTTAGGAGCAGGGGGAGCCGAAGGCTTTGATAATTGGGCTGTGCGCTCCGCCGGTGTCTTGTAAAATAAGCAGCGAGTAAAAATGTTATTGCCCGAGCTTTGAGGAATGCCCTCGTGGGTAAAGCGTAGGCTTTTTCTCCTGAGGTTAGATGCTGATGGTTTTTAAAACTCTGCTTTCTTTGCCCCCTAGAGCGTGGCTGCCCGAGCCTGGCTGAGGCTGACACGAGGAAACCTTGGCCGCCGGCGTCGCGAATCGCTCGGGGACTGTGAGTACATTGCGCTATCGCTTTTTCCCATCCGCCAAAATTGCATGTGCTTTGAATTGTCCTAGCGTAATGCGTCTATATTCATCATTGCTGCCTTATCTTGTTCGGCTCCAATCTACAAGGATCTGCTTAGTTCTCCTCTGCACCTTAAATTCTCTTTTATCTCTACTGGTGTCACCGCCGAGCCTGCAGACAGCTGTAGCATCTTTCCTCTTGCAGCTGGAAAATATACGTGGGGGACTCCCTGCTCTGTCCCCGTCCCTGGCTTCTGCACGGGATGTTGTGGAGTCTGGCTGGACTGGCCCAGCGTTGGCTTTAAGGAGGATGTGAGGGTCTGTTGTGCTTGGGTGCCTTCGCTCTGGAGCCGTCCTTGTGGCTGTGTGTGATCCTGGTGGGAGGGATGCTCCTGGTGGGAGGGATGCTCCTGGTGGGAGGGATGGTGCCAGCCTTTGAGGGTGGCAGAGCGAGAGCCTGGTGTCAAAAGAAACGGCGTGATGGGGGAGCTGGGTGCTGCGTGGAGCTTTTTTCCTTCCCCATCCATTTCTGGCAATGAGTCCACCTGGGAGGAGGAAAGATGAAGAGCTCTTGAAGCTCGGAGACCTGATGCATCCCTGGGTATTGCCATATCTGGGGCAGAAAGCGTGTGGCCGGGTCCTGGAGTGCTTTTCCTCAGGGAATCTCTTACACTTGTACTTCCCATCCAAGCTAAGGTGAATGCAAAGCCAGAAAGCACTTTATTTTATGCCCAAGCAGCCTTCCAGTCCCGAGGTTTTGCTGCTCCTTCCTTATGTTTTGAGCTGATCTTATACTGCCGATGGGTTTTTTCCGGTCCTTTATGTCTGCTGGTATTAAGATGGGAGGCATTAAGGTGTTGGTGTTAAGATGGGAGGATTTCTTCTTCAATGATCCAAGTTATTTCTTCCCTTTATCACTGGAGCTGGTTAAATAAAACCGGTCTGCAAAATAACCAGCGGCTCCGGGTGCTGGGTTTGTATTGTACCCAAAATACCCGATTCCGTCTCTCTGTACCATCCTGTTTCGGGATGAAAGGCGAAGCTCTGAGCGTGCCGCCCTGAACCGATGCGCTTCTCTGAGCCTCTCCCTAGAAATCTCCATCTAAACCCCTCTCCTTCCCACGATGCAGGAGCTGTTTGGGCAACATAGAGTGCGCAGCATCGCTTAACAGGGACCCAAATAAAGGGAACAGCTGGTTAATCAGTTCAAGTGGCTGGGAACCAGTTTACCGTGTATTAAGTATTCTTTGATTCTGTTTAATTGGGACATTGCAGAGACCCTGACGTCCAGTAATAAGGACAGTGGGAAGCTGATCAGACAGCTCGTTAACACTCAATTAATGTCGCTCCGTACAGCGCAGCAGCAACTTTTAAAAAAAAAAATGTGCGTGCGCGTGTGCGCGCAGCCGGGGTGGAATGAAATCGCGACGGCAATTTCCCGAGTGCCCGATCCCGGGTTGCCACGCGGCCGGTGCGTGCGCGCAATTGAAGTGGAATTAAAAGCCGAAGTGCAATTTTTTTTCCTTAGGTGAGCGCCGTCGCTTTACACAGTGCAGAACGAGTTCATTTTTAATTTATAGGCGCAATTAAAGCGCACCAAGAATAAAATTCATAAACCTTTAGTTAACTGGCTGTGATTCTCCCGAAAACTCTTTTTGTTCCTCCTGATGCGGCCGATGGTGGGCACCTGGTGTGCCTGGAATAATAATAATAGCCAGCTATTCCCCTTCGCCCTCTTCCTTGTCAATCCTGCGTCGGCTTTATTAATCTTACTTAGCCGTGCCCTTGCGATGCCTGCGTGCTTGCTTTGCACCCGCGGTCCTAGAAGGGCTCAGCACGAGGTTTAAATGTTGAGTTTTGGCTGGGCAACCGGAGCCCTGGGGGTGAATTTCTGCCCGTGGTATTCGTTCAGATGCAGAAGGAGGGCACGGGATGCCAGAAACCTGGGGGGAACTGTCACCTCCGCTTTGCACGTGTGGCACCTGAGAGGCAGAGGGGCAAAGATATGCCACCCTGGGCATCTCGGGGATGAGACCGGTGGCTGCGGCCATACTGGGAGCCCTGGGAAGTTGGATGGAGAAGTGTTGGCTGGCGAAGGAAGAAGGGAGCAGGGCTCGTGTGTACTCCTCCGGCTCTTAGAACAGGCATCTTGGTCTGTAACAGGGTCCGTGTTCGGCTTTCCCCTCTCCCAGTTGCTTTCCCATCATTTCCTCCCCGGCCAGACCGCGTCCACGCTTGGCATAGCATGGCTGGAGGGGTAATTGCCATCTCTTCATTTCCCTAATGAGCTCCGGGCCTGCTAATGAGCCTATTGCTCCATGGCAAAGTGGGTCCAACAGAGAAGCTCTGCTCCGAGCAGGGGGGCACAGCTTTGATCAGGGGATGCTGCTTGTCCCCTGCGTGGTCAGAGGGGGACGATTCCCCACCGGCCGCTTTGTAACTCAGCTCCCTCCAACTATTCATCGCTGTCGGTCGTGGATCCATTTAAGGGCCCTGATTCCCCCCCTCTTCTTTCTTTCCTTTCTTTCTTTTTTTTTTTTTTTTTATTTTATTTTATTACATCTGCACACTCAGTCATGCAAAAAATTACACGATTTCGGAGATTCAGCTGACTCCGGTCTGGGATCGCGAGGGCTGCTTAGTACCGCCATCACCATTCAATTAGCCCCGGCGCACAACAAGAGACGTGCCGGAATAACACAGCCTTTAACTGAAAAACCTTTCTGTCCCACGTGGGGGGGCTCCGTGGGGAGCATGGGTGCTTTCCCAGCCGTGCGGCACGTGCTGGTCCTCGTCGTTCGTCCTCCACCCGCATCCATTGGGACAGTGATGGGGACCGGGTCCGGGAGGTGGGGTCCAGTTTGAGCACGTCGGGAGATGCAGCCGGCAGGGATTGAAGTGTTTACTTCTGCTGGTTTCCGACGAGGAGCTTTGGTTTTGCTGGTTACGTGTGTTCTGCAAAATCCAGGGTGGGTGCAGCCGTTTGGAGCATCTTCATCCTCCCAGGGGACAAAGCAGCTCCCCTGGAGCAACGGTCTCCGATGTGTTGGGGCTGGAGAAGCCCTGGCACTCACTCCTTCCTCATCCTCAGCTCTTTGGTGTGCCCTGAGGGATGCTGAGGTGTGGGGAGGGCCCCGAGTCGATGTCGCAGATTTGTCCCCCCCCACCCCCCAGCCCATATCTTCATCTTCCTCCTGCCTTTGCGGGTGGGCTGCTTGAGACGGGGCTGAGATTAAACACGTGGCTGGAGCCAGCTTGGGGAGGCGGCGTGAAATATTCCTTGCGGTTTATAGACTGCAAGAAAACCCGCCTTTCCAACACTTTCCCCCCCCTCTTTGCTGCCAAAACCCTCGATTCTGCTGTGCAAATGTGGTTTGCAGGTGGCCGGTGCTAAGCACGTGTGCCGGTCCCGGGACCGAAGCAGAGCATCTTCTCCTTCCCCAGGCAGCTGAAACACCAGGGCAGCGATCCAAACCCCTGTATTTTTAGGATGGTGATGACTGAAAGTAAATCTGTTGCTTGGAAAGGAGGGGCAGAGGGCAAAAGAAGTTGTTCTTTCTTTCCTTCCACCTCTGCCCTTGCGTAGGAGCTGATAAAAAGCCAAAGGCAGGTCTCTGCTCTGCCAGGAGATCAGACTCCACTCCGGCTTTGCCTGGGAGCCGTGTGGATAAAATATTAAGCACCGGGGCTGGAGCGGTGCGGGTACAGCAGGCGCAATCAGATGAGTAGCTAAAGGTCTGGCATCCTTTGGGGACACGTGTGATTGATCAGCCCTTGCGAAAATAAATAACCCGGCCCTTTAGATCTATGTAGCAATTTTAAATTTTTAATAAATCTGTATGTATGGTGAAGGATAAGTCGTCACCCTGCGCTCTGTGCCTGTGATTCTCTGGGTGAATTTATCACGCTCTCCCTTTCGGAAGGACTTCAGATTCCCGTCCCATCTTTATCTCGTCGAGGTGTGACAGGGAGCCGGGCTGGGTACCGGCCTGGCTGGGGATGCTCTGACTCCAAATGGGAAGAGGGGGGACCCCGAACCGTGGTGTGTTGTGGTTTGGGCTGGGCTGGCCACTAACCAGGACACGGTACCTCTGGGTTTGCTGGCCCACGGTGGCCCTGGGTTTGCAGAGGGAGGAGGGAGAGGACCTGAATTATGGCAGCATCCTCGATGTGCTGCTCTGCCTGCCCCAGGGAGCTCGGTGCCGGGCTGGGAAGCAGGACGTGGAGCCGAGCGTTGCTAAAGAGGGTTGCAGATGGCAGGGCTGGCTCTTGCCCTGCTCTGATGGGGAGCAGATGGGCTGGGCAGGCGAATGCCCCCGGCTTCCCCCAGCTCTTGGGCTCTCTCTATCTGCCTGCCTGCTCGGGGTCTGGGTGTGAGGGGTCGATGCAGCCCGGCGGAGCTCATCGGTCCCTGCTGGGGACCTGTTTTCCTCCTCTGTGAGCGTGGAGTTGGATCAGAAGGATCCAGGTGCAGCTGAGTTGCTCATCCGGGAAACACAGGACATGTATGAAGGTGAAACGTGCCTTTCCCGTGGCTTCCCATAGGGCTGCTGCCTTGCTCTAGACACCACGGAGGGTTCAGGGAGGAGTTGTGGGGTGGGAGGGCTCCCCCGGCCTCGCCAAAGCTTTGCAAAAGACTTTTGGCGCTTCTGTGCCATTTTTGTGCTATGCAGCTGTACGGTGGCATCCTGCTCTGCCCCACATCAACGTAGCTCTGGAGTCAAAGCTCACTGATGACGCTGCGGCCATCCCACCCCCAAGCACGCAGAGGGTCCGTCACCCTGCCTAGCCTTTCCAAGTCGATGGTATAGGAGCCCTTCCTAGGGCAGAGGATGAGGTTTCCCAGGTCCCCCCATCTCTGCCTGGCTCTGGCAACATCCAGATGGGAGAACATCTGCACTGCAATGCCAGGGCGCTCGTCTTGGGACGTGCATGGTCTCCTGGGAAGAGATGTTGTTAAAGAACATATCCCGGCTTGGAGATACAAACCCCGTGCTGAGCAGGAAGGTGAATCTGAGCTCAAAAAAGCTTTTGGGTTTTATTTTCACCATTGCCGCGGGAAAGCCTGTACAATCTCCAGAGCCATGGTAACGTGGATGCTGTCATTTCCCCGTGCTCAGCAGCGCTGACATGTCTCCATGTGTCATCTGTACAGGGCTCCTGCTGGAAGCTCTGGGTGGTTGCAATTAGCTTGTACTTAAGCCCAGATAGTTACTACTGATTTTTTATTTTCATATGGTGTGTATAACACAGCCGTCAGTATTTTTAAAACTTGAGCTGGCAACAAATTCCCTCGGTGCTGGGAGCCTCTGGAGCAGGAGGTATGTGCCTGGTGCCTCGCTGATGCTCTCAGCTGGCTGATGCTCTCAGCAGAGGCTGGCAGTGGCTGTAGATACTCAGTGCAAGCAAGGAGAAGGCAGGAGGAGGTACCCAAGGTCGGCTGGACGTGAACTGGGGGGAAACCTTCTCCTGGTCTCTTTATAATGTGCCTGTCCCTGTGCTCTGGGTACCGGTGATGGATTTGGGAATTGTGGGTGGGAGCAGCGAGCGAGCTGGAGGGCAGCGAGCGAGTTGGAATCACTTCTTCTTCCATCGCGTGAAGGAGTCTGATGGATCCAGGGGGAGATACCGGTGATGCTTGGAGGTATGGTCTGGCATCCAGCGCCAATGGGCAGGCAGGGAGAGACCTGGGCTTCGCAGAAGGTCCATCCTCCTACCATGGCATGAGCAGCGCGTGGCTCAAACGCGTCTCTTGCCAACAGTAAATAGAGCCCAAGGCTACTTGCAGAGGCCCAGCGAGCCACCCTGGGGACAGGGGACAGCATGCACAGCGCGGTGACAGGCAGAGGGAGCCCCAGGCTAGAAAGGAAGGAGAACGAGCAGGGAAAGGTGTCCCAGCCATCCAGGAGATGTGCAGGAGCAGAGGGGCTCTGCACTGGCCCCATTGCGGCGGTCCCAGCCTGGCAGAGCTGTGATATCCATCCCCCTTATTAAAAGCAAACACCTCCTGCCCCTGCAGGAAGTGGGAGCGATCACTGGAGCTGCAGGATGCTCTTTAAAGTCTGATGGGGGAGGAGGGAGGCTGGAAGAAGGTGAGGATGAAGGCCAGCCAGCGAGGGTAAAATAGCGTTCAAGCAGGTTTGCCTTGGGCATCCTGGCAGGCACGCAGCCTCCGGGTCCTCCGAGGTGGGAGGATGCTGACACCCAGTTGTCATCTCCTTTTGTTTCCTGATGGCATCTTTAACCTTCCGGAGGCTGGGAAGGCCATCCAGCCCTGCTGGCAGCGCCGGTGAGGGATGGCTGCGTGTGCCTCGCGTGCGTTAGGTCACGGACGGTTGGGTTTTTTCCCCTCCATTCCCCCTGCAAGCCCTGGTACTGTTCTCTCTGCCCCCTCCTCTGCTACAGCCAAATGAGATGTGACCTCCCCCAGGAGCCAGGGGACTTGCCCTGGGGGGAATTTGGCCCTTGTGTGCATTGCAAACCTTCCCACTGGTTTTTAAATACTCTCATCAGCAGAGCCCAGATCTGGCAGCCAGATTCCTCGCTCAGGTTTAAATGAGGGATTGCATCCCTCCTGTGCTCTGTTTGTTGTCTCAATTTCTCTGATCACCAGCAAAGATGAATTTTTTTTAGGCGTCCTGTTTCTTGCAGATAATATTCCTCCTTGAGCAGTCCTGCTTGGGTTTAAATTGGCGAGGTGTTGCCGGGGCTGTGGGGGGGTAGAGTTTGCTGAGCTGCTCCGTGGTGAAGGTGTGGGGGACCCCAAAATGCAGCTCCTGAGGGTAAAAGGACCTTCCCAGGAGCGGTGTGTGGAGGTGAGGAGGTGGAGCAGAGCTGCTACAGAAGATGATGACTAGGGGAAGGCAATGGGGAGGAAGGCAGCCTAACGTCAGCCCAGTCCCATGGAGGAGGCGAGTGATTCCCGAGCATCTCCCCCGTGGTTTCTCCCGGCTCTTTTGGGTGTCACTGTGGTTTTGGGCAGGTTTTTGCTCTGCTGCAGCCCCTGGAAGCTGCTGCCCGAATTGTCTCACTCCCATATGGCCGAAATCATGGTGTGAGGGGCATCCGATGCTCTCTCCGCTCCTCTCAGCATCCTTCCTCTCGTGACCATATGTAAAAGCCGCTTTCATCTCCTGCCTCCTTTAGCATTCTCCCTCCCATTCTTTTTTTTTTTTCTTTTTTTTTTCCATAAAAAGCA
Source organism: Numenius arquata (assembly GCF_964106895.1). Lineage (NCBI taxonomy): Eukaryota > Metazoa > Chordata > Aves > Charadriiformes > Scolopacidae > Numenius > Numenius arquata. The sequence continues at coordinate 4,946,000 of NC_133597.1, forward strand.
AAATTTTTGGAAATGAAGTGAGACTGACGGAGAAAAAAAGGAAGCCCAGATGCAAGTTTTTTGCTCATGAAAGGGAAGGCATGGAATACAACAAATTAAATAGCCACCCGGTGAGAAAAAAGGGATTGAAGTGAAAAAATGGAGAGGGGGGGATCAAACCCAGATGAAAAAAGGCAGGCTGGCGCTGGAAGATGCCAGACAGGCCTGGGAATAGAGGCATAGCATGGCGGTAAAATAATTGTGCCCCTTCAGCTGAAGTCCACCGCTTGCTTTCTGCCTCGCTAACCCAAGCCTGCCATCCTCCGTTAGCTCCCGCAATATTTTATCTGCCAGCCCGGGCTCTGTTTCACCGGCCATGGAGAGGACTAGATTAATTAGGAGAGATCTCTTTTACACAGCCAGCCTGGCTCTGCGGGGGGAAGGCTAGGAACTATTTAAAGGGATGAAGACGTACTGCAGCAGCTGCCACCTCTCTGGCTGGTAACGTGCTCACTCACCTAGTTGAAAATTCATCTCCTTTTGCCCTCTGCCAGTAATTCCCAGGAAATAAAGGCAAAGCGAGCTCCGAGGCCGGGGCAGGGTGTGCGGCTGGGCTGGGGTGTTGGGTGAGAACCGGCGTATACGAGGAAAGGGGAGCAAGGTTATTCCTGGATGACGCTTGGGACCTTGCAAAAGTCCTGCGTGTTCCTCTTGTTTATTATATCACTGCCCATGGGAATGGGGCTGTGGGTTTCCCCACGTCCAGGACAGACACAGCTGTCTTGGGGGGTGGTGGGAGCATCGCTCCCCCATTTTTCGGCTCGTCAAGGCCCAGCCTTGCCTTCAGGTGGCACAGGTAATGAATCCTCTGCAGGGTGCGTGCTGGCTTTAATAAGCTGGAATGAACCAAGGAAGAGAATTAACCTGGCAGGATTAGCTCGCTCTGCAGCGGGATGCTGGGGATGTCTCCTCCCGCCCCGTGCCGGGAATCTTAACACCTCTCCCATGCTCTTCGTAAGGCACCCAGCAGCTTAAAACACCCCCCGAAAGGCAGGGGGGGGGGGAGCGGGCAGGGGGGCAGCCCCCTTGCTTGCACGCTGCAGGATGCTCTCCTGCCTCTTTAACCCCTGCACATGGGGAGAGGAGCGATCCCGCTGGGCTGAGATGGGCATCCCCCAGATGTGCAGCATCCCAGCCAGGGGTGGCTTCCCTCCCGCTGCCTCTTCCCACCAGCCTCCCTCCTCTGGAGAAGGAGAGGAGCAGGTAGGATTTAAGAAGCTCTGTGTGTGTGTGTTTGGGAGGTGTTTCAGGCAGTGCACAGGTCTGGTTTTGGCTAGGGCTCCTGAAGCCTGGTTTATCCCAGCGCTCGTCTGCGGACTCGGAGAGCCTCGCGCTTGGAAACCCTGCAATTGCGGTGCATTTGGTTGGGTCTTCTGCCTTTTTTATTTTCAGTAAATGGCTTTGTAATGCAGACCCCCCCCCCCCTGCGGGGCACGCTCCATGGGGCAGGCAACGTGTTTTATGTCCTGAAAGCCGGTCGGTGTGATGTTCCGCTGGCTGCCTGGGAGCTGTTTGGGGGTTTGCAGCTGCGCCGGAGCTCCCAGCATCACGCCAGGGCTCCCGATGCCCTGGAAAGGGGGCACCGCGTCCTCGCTTTGTTTAACACAGATTGCAGGGTGCTTTTGGGGAGCACGTGTGGGGAGGAGCTTTCCTGCAATGACACATCCCCCTTGCTCCCTGTCATCCTCCCTCCGTGCCGCAGATCCCTGGGAAAAGCCCGTCCTGGCAGCCGTTGTGGGTGCCCAGGTGCTTCGGGATCTCTGGGAAAGAGCCCGATGGATGCAACCATGGGGAATGACGGATTGAATTGCTCCGCAGTGGGCAGAGGGATGCGGGAAGGGAGGCGAGGGATGGGCCCCGCTCTCTGCCAGCCCTGGTAGCCCAGGGAGCCCTGCTTTTTGCCAGGCTGCTTCCCAGCCGGCGCGCTCCTCGGTGGGCATGGTGCACGCATACTAATGTGCTCTTCCTGCGGTAGAGGAGCCTTTCCCTGACAGATCCGCTAAGAACAGACGTGGATTTTGAGAAAACCCTTGATGCCACCGCTTGTAATTATAATGTAATCGGTGTAATTGAGAGCCCAGGGGCTGATTTGCAAGTTCTTAATGGTATATCCAGGCTCGTGGGGTTATCCCCCCCCACCTTCCCCTGCCTGTGTTTATGTGGGGTTTGGGGATGCTGCCGCTGGCTGGGGTTGGGTCCATCCTCCTGCCCGTCCATGGGGAGCGGGAGAAGATGAGGGGGGATGAGGTTTGCAGGCGTGGAGCAAATGTGGCACCGCGGCCCGGGTTTGAGGGCCACCGGAGCCATCCATAATTGATAACACCCAGGCTGTAATGAGCTCCCAGTCCGGGCGAGGAAATCATTTGCAAGCTGATCTGGATTTCCATGGAACGGGGCTGGTTCTCTGAAGGGTGTTTTCAGGCTTCCAGATAATACTAATTCAGAGCGTGAGTGAGGCAGAAGGTGGTGTTTCTGCCTCTGGGTGGATGGTGGGGGTGAGTTTTAGTGAGGGGAGAGCGGACACCACCTGCCAGGGTATCTGGGCTGGGACTGAGCTCCTGTTCCTTGGCGTGGGGCTGGTGGCAGCCACCGCCTCCCACGCTGGGGCTGCTGGTGGCTTGTAGAAACCAAGCTCAGGCGTGAAGCTGGAAGCGGAGAGAGCCTGAATAGAATCCTAGAATGGTTTTGGTCGGAAGGGACCTTAATGCTCATCTCATTCCAACCCCCTGCCATGGGCAGGGACACCTCCTGCTAGAGCAGGCTGCTCAAAGCCCCATGATTTATGGCGAGTGGAGAGGGCTTTCCACTGCTCCGAGTGCTGGTGTTAAGATTTTCCTCGGAAAAATGTGGGTGAAGCGCACGGTTAGAGGTGTGATACAGAAACCAGAGCCAGAGGAAGGGGTCCAGCGGAGGGCCATGATGATGATCCGAGGGCTTGGAGCACCTCCCCTATGAAGCCAGGCTGAGAGAGCTGGGGTTGTTCAGCCTGGAGAAGAGAAGGCGCCAGGGAGACCTCAGAGCAGCCTTCCAATATCTGAAGGGAGCCTCCAGGAGAGCCGGAGAGGGACTCTTTGTCAGGAAGTGTAGTGACAGGACAAGGGGTAATGGTTTTAAATTGGAAGAGGGGAGATTGAGATTAGATATTAGGAGGAAATTCTTTCCTGTGAGGGTGGTGAAGCACTGGAACAGGTTGCCCAGGGAAGTTGTGGCTGCCCCATCCCTGGAGGGGTTCAAGGCCAGGCTGGATAATGACAGGACCAGAGGAAATGGTCTGAAGTTGGGGCAGGGGAGGTTTAGATTAGATATTAGGAAGAATTACTTTACTGAGAGAGTGGTCAGGCACTGGAACAGCCTGCCCAGGGAGGTGGTGGAGTCGCCATCCCTGGAGGCATTTAAGAAGCGTGTAGACATGGCACTTGAGGGCATGCTCTAGTGCCCGAGATTGTTGGTTTTCGTCTGTTTGTGGGTGGGTGTGGTGTGTGCTTGTGGGTGTTTGTTTTGGTTTGGTGTTGTGTTTTTGTTTGTTTGACTTAATGATCTCAAAGGTCCCTTCCAACCAAGGAGATTCTGTGATTCTGGATGGGGCTTTGAGCAACCTGCTCTAGTGGAGGTGTCCCTGCCCATGGCAGGGGGGTTGGAACCCGATGATCTTTAAGGTCCATTCCAACTCGAACCATTCGATGATTCTGTGAAATTGCACGCGAGGTCGGGCCGTGTGACTCTACCTGACCCTCTTTAACCTTAAAACCTGCTGCCTGCCCACGGGGGTACGGTCTGTAACGAGAAAGCAGCCAGGTAGAGTTTTATTCCCACGTAGGAATGTGGGGACTTGCGGGAAGGTGTGTGTTTTTTCTCTTCCAGCCCCGTCTGTGGAAGAAGAAAAACAATCAAAGAAAACCGGGGAGGGTGACGCTCTTAAATCCGCTGGGGCTTTGGGAGGATATTGTTTGTGCTTCTTGAATAATGGCTTTTGATATGTAATAATATATTGTGCAGTTTTTGATGGCCAATATTACATTTATTTTAAATGATATAATCAGCCCTCGGCGTCTCAGTTGATTTAGTCAATTAAGTTTTTAACCTCATGTCTTCAATCTCATCTGTGAGTAATTTAAATGTGGTGATTTTAATGAAAGTACATCTACCTGTTCATTTATCCAGACATATCATTGCCCTTTGGATCTCTGGTGGTAGGGACCGGAGATGCTTTTTCTCTTCTGCGTGGAAATGTTTACCAGGGGTGAGGAGACAATAAATTGATTGGCATTAGGGAGTTGTTGGGTTTTTTTGTTCTTTTTTTTTTTTTATTTCCAGAGCAATCCAAAGGTAACAGATGCAGCGATTTCCAAAGGGAAGTGACATGTACATTAAGGCTTTCAGGGAGGACGGTGGGCTTGCCTCTAATTCTGGGGTTGCGTTTAACCCCAAGAAGAGATGGCAGTAATTAACCACCCAAAGGGGGTAGATGCACAGCAGCCCTCAGACACCCATGAAAAAAAAAAAAAAAAAGCAGATTGCCCTGCTAATTAGGGCAATTGCAAAAGGCTTTGGGGGAGTGGGCACTGCCAGGGCTGAGATTCAGCCCTAAACCCCTTTACATTGCTTTCTGGTCTGGGAAACTTCTAGCAGTGCTGTCCTCTGGGAACTGATGCTGGGTTTGGGATGCAGGATGGTAGCTGGGGAAATGCTGGGTGGCTGCAGCCCCTCCCATTGCCCCTCTCGTTGCTCCTCGTTTTTGCCTCGCGCTAAATTCACACCCAGAAAACGAAGCTGAGTTTTTCCAGCCTTGGCCGGTGTTGCGAAGAGAAATCAAGATAAATGACCCGGGGCTCCCCAGCAGCTGCCTTTGCGTGCTCCCGGCCACGCTCGCTCCTCCCCATGGTATTTTTTCGGCCGGGCAGCGAGCGCTCCGCAGCCCCGGTGCAGCCCCCGGTGTGGGGTGGGTGGTGGGGGTCCCACTGCGGGCACAATCCCGGTCCCCTGAGAAAGATAACTGCTCGGAGGGGGATGCCTGCGGTAAAGTCATCTAAAACCAAGCTCAGAAACACTGGTATTGGCTTTTTGTTCCCATCTTGTAGGCTGACATTCCTAAAATACATTTTCTGCTGGTTTTTTTGAAGCAAAAATACTCCGCAGGGTTATTATATGTGGTTTTCTTACAGAAGACAACCTGCCTCCCCCTGAAAATACTTGTTTTAAAATTTTCAGTGGAAAACGCGAACAGTTTTTGATAAAAGCATTTCTATTCATGAGCTGTAGCTCACAGAGATTTGCAAGAAATAAATAGGTTTTGGCAGCATGAAAGGGGAACTTTCGATGTTCTCCATCAAACAAGGGAATGGGGGAAGGTTTGAAACTTGATTTGGTGGAGTTTGCCTGTGGAATTTCAGCAGAAGTTCCCCAGCGTGAGCGTCAGGGGACGTTTTCCCATCAAAACCCAAGCCCACATCTCCCGATGCTGGTGAGAGCTGCGACGCTCTCCCGTTAATGATCTTCTCCTTGGCTTGTTGCGATGCTTGGCTCCCTGGAGGTTTACCTCCGTCTCGCCCCGGGAGGTGTTTGCCGCTTGCTGGGTGTGTTGAAGGGCTGGCCTTGAGCTCCCGATGGATTATTAGCAGTTAAAGGTGGTTGGAAAAGTCAATTTCTCCCAGACTTTCAATAAACCCATGACCTTACCAGTGCAGGTTCTTAATGAACTCCGTGCATATCATAAACCAGAGCAATGTAGGGACATTGTTTGTCTGAAACCGGGTTGGTTTGCAACAGTGAGGTATTTATTTTGCAGTCCTCTTGCTAATGGTCCATCTCCTGTTGACCTGGGATGAAGGTCCTCGGGGCAGGGAGGGTTGTTGCTCTCTCCTGTAGGACACTGCCTGGTATAAATGGTCAATATTGGGTAGCTGAAGGTAAATGAGTGATCAGCGTGTCATGAATTCACCAGGTTCCAGTAGCAACTTCTTCCTTCCAGCACGTCCCCTGCATCTGGGCAGCATCTCGTCTTGGAGATAGATGGCTGGACCCCCAAGCCTCTTGCTTGGACACTCTTGTACCAGGTTTTCAGGCTGGTGCTGGCTCTGTCCTGCCCTAACCCTCCCAGCTGAAGTTTTGGGTCTCCTCTCCTCGGTAGCTTGAGGCTCGCTCTGTCCCCGCTGCCATGATAGAGGTGGTGATATTTGGGAGCGTGAGCTTCTGAGCTGCCAAGCTGGTCCACCGCTTCCTCCTCTCTTTATTCCTTCAGACCTGCTTATAAGGAGGCTCAATCATGCTTGAAGGCTACATCAAAATGGGTATTTCCGTCTCTGGTAAGGAAGCACTAGGAGCCAGGGATGCTCCCTCCGGCTCTTCCCCAGGGTCCTCGTGGATGCAGCTCCACTCCCCTACACTTAAGGGAGATGGGAGGAAAGGTGCCCACCCCGCTTCCCTTTAAGCAGAGATGTGGCCATGGCTCTGAAAACAGAACTAGAGGTAGGGTTTAATCATGCAAACTCTGGAAATATGATAGATTAAATCTTTTTAAGGAGGGCAGCTACACACTTTATTTGCTGTGCAGGAATCTTCAGGGGGTCGGAGAATGGAGAACTGGGTTTAAAGCTTTTAAGTTCTTTTTTTTTTCTCTTTTTTTTTTCTTTTTTTTTAAAAAAAAAGAGGTTCTTTCACTACGCACGGTTGGACAGGCAAGACTTTAAAGTGACAGTTAAAAAAAAAAAGAGAGAGAGAAGGATGGGTCGAATGAAGACACATGTCAAAAATAGACATTAATAATGTTGTGTAGAGTTGTCCAGCCACATTTAATCCTTAAAGTGCAGGTCTGCTCTGGGAAAGTGATTTTTTTTTTTTTGGGGGGGGGGGGGGGGGGGGCAGGAAGACCTTTCAGACCTTCTGTGTTGTTTCTCATGGCTTTTGAGGACAAATTCACTCCGTGGAGAAATGGTGTAGGTCTTTGCTAGTCCTATCCCCTCTCCTGCCTGCTGCAACGTAGCAGCTGGAGGTGGTCGTGGATGCTGGCAATGCTGGGTGCTGCAGGTCCCCTAATTTGGGGGTCCAGGGGTGATGCTTAAGCCAAGATTTGTGTTGTGTCTGGAACAGGGGTTTGTTTTTTCCCGGCTAAGCGCTGCCTGCCAGCTCCCCGAGCCCTGCCTGGGGGGAGTTGGTCCTGTTCGGTTGCCTCTTAGACAGCCCGCTCGGGGACGTTCGCTTGTGTTTATCTTGCATTTTTCTTAATTTCACGGAGCTGAGGAGATCGATGGGAAGGTAGGCCTGGGATTTAAGGCTGCCTATAGCATGGCTCTGTGACTGATGACCCCAGCTCTGCTGCTGCTCTCGGGGGTGGGAGCTTGCAGGGCTACTGGTGCCGGCTACGAGCCGGCGGCTCGGTGCTGCGGGATGGGTGACATCCCCAGGAGGGACGCTGTGTCCTTCCCGTGCATGATCTTGCCTGGAGACTGAGGGAGGGATACCCACGTGGGTCACGATGCTGTGACAACCCCAGGCGAGGAGCGGTGAGTTGGTGTGGAAGCCTCTTGACGGCTGAACTCAGCCCTGGGAGTCCCGCCTGGAGCTGTGGAGCGAGGAGAGCCGGTGGGACCATGGCCTCCCGTGTCAGCAGAGAGGTGCTGGAGTCTCGGTGGTGGCGATATTGGAGATGCTTGTTGCCATAGAAACGCTCTGTGGCAATGCTCCAAATGGCAATATGTTATTTGGAGGGGGGTGGCAGTTGTATGTTGGCAGGAGCCTGGTGTGGACATGCCACGTGTGAGCAGGTTCTGATGCACTTTTCTGACCTGGTGCAAGTGGTTTTGGTTTCTCGGCATTGGATGGAAGGGTTGGCTTGTGCTGCAGTGGTAGGGCTGCAATGGCCAAACCCTGAAGACGGTGAAGGAGATGGGGAGAAGGACACTTTTGATGGCGCGCTGCCCTTCTCCTTGCTTCAGGCAGCAACGAGGCAGGGTGTTCCCAATCTTTCTGGTCTAAAGGCTGCATCATGCTGTTAAAATGGTTTGTGTGGCCATAGCTGTGACCAGGGAGACCCCTCTCCATCCCTCCAGCGCGTGGCAGCCTCTGCCGCCCACCCCATCCTGAGACCCCCCACCCTTCTTTTTAATGGCCTGCTTCCACGGAGCAAATGAGGCAGCGCCTCCAATCCCCTCCCCTCGATCTGCCAGCGAATTAGCACTCCATTAACTTAATGAGGGCTCTCCCAGCTGCCCTGGATGTGGACATTGTGTGCGGTGCTGCCAGTCGAGGGGGAGGCGGGAGCCAGGCTTGGCTGGACCCAGTGGCTGCAGCAGAGCCCTTGCAGCTGGGCACGGAGGGCTTCATCCGGGGGTTTTGGGGGTGCTGAGACCTCTCGGGGCCGTGATGGGGATGGCCACGAAGGGGAGGGATGACAGGAACGGATGGCCCTGCAGAGAGTGCTGGGTGTAGGTTGTGATGTTGTGTAGGCTGCGATGCTGCGTGGGTTGTGATGCTCCAGCATCCTTCCCATCCCAGTCTGGGCCATTGCCCCACAACTAAGGGGGACCCAGTGGGGTGCAGTGGCCCTCGGAGGAGGTGTCCCTCCCTGTCGCCGGGTGGCCAGGCAGCGCGGCAGCCCTGCCTCAGGCAGCGCCAGCTCCCTGCCAAGGCTTTGTTTGTTGACAGAGTTAAATTTGCAATTTCATGGTTTGGTTACAATGAGTTTAGTTTATAAAATTCATGAGCTGTTGGGAGGTGTTGGGAGGATGGATGGCGCGTGAGAAGAACACGCCTGTGAGTCAGCAGGCAGCGGGGGATGCTGCCGGCACGTGCCGGTGTGGGTCCGCACACCCCGATGGGTCTCCCCGCTTTGGGGACGGTGTGGGGCTCAGAGATGGGGTGAGCACACTAGAGCCTCATTCAGGGGGGCAGAGGGACAGGTCCCCGTAGGAGGAGCGGTGCTCGCTTCCCCTGGTGACACCAACCATGTCTTGACCTGCTCACAGGGCTGGAAGGTCTGCAGAGCCCCGTGATCTTCTTGGGTGGCCTTTGGAGAGCCATTGGATAAACAGGAATCCTGTCAGGGATGGAGCCCATAGAATGATTTATACTGGAAGGGACCTTAAAGATCATCTCGTTCCACCCCCCTGCCATGGGCAGGGACACCTCCCACCAGACCAGGTTGCTCCAAGCCCCCTCCAACCTGCCCTTGAACCCCTCCAGGGATGGGGCAGCCACAGCTTCTCCGGGCAACCTGGGCCAGGCTCTCACCACCCTCAGAGCGAAAAACCCGTGCCGGGGCTGCTGATGCGCTGCAGCGGGCATCGAAAGGCGGAGTGTCAGGAACGATCTAAATAAATATTAGGCCATTAATAGTACGTGCTCAGAGGGAGGAGGAAGGGGGAGGCCTCGCCAGAGGGTGCAAAGCCACGCGGTACCTGTCCTGTATGGCAATGGCCATGAGCCCCACGCGGCACGAGCAGGAGCCAGCAGCCTGAGTGCGGCTGAGGCTGACGTTCCTGTGATGTTAGGAAGAGCCTGAGATATTTCCAGCTTTCTTACCGGTCAGAAAACACCACTGGACTCCACTGGAAATGCTAAGCTGTTGATTTTCAGTGTTCCTCAAAAAACCCTCGTTATTAGTCGTGGTCTGTCACTCTGTGTGGTTGTTTGTAGATGCAGGCCATAAATAGACACCAAAACTTCTTTTTCCTCCAGTGGCTGTGGACTCCCTGGGGTGTGCGATCTCAAAGGCTTGGCAGCATCCATGAAGCTTTTTTAAGGTTGTGGTAAACGAAGCCCAGAAGTTGTTGGTGGAAATTGAGCTGTAGAGGAAGGCGGGCAGCTAGATCTCACCAGGATCTCCGACATGTCCCAAACCTGTACAGGGAGATGGTCCAGGCAGACACCCAGGGCATTGATCTCATTGCGGTGACCTCTCCAGCAGCGTTGTCCATGGAGAAATCCTGCAGTTGCTCTCTGTGTTGATTTACCATTGCTTTTGGGCAGTAATTAGAACGCCCTGAGCTTGGTGAACCCCTCTATTTGCAGCCATTCACCGTGTGAATGTCTCCGGGTGAAGCCACTGGACTTTCTGGAGATCCTCATGGCTTAATCATAGGGTTTCTCTTTCTAGGGTGTACATGATGCATGTTGATATGCAAGACTCAGGACCCAAGGTGGGGTTTCATGGTCCTTTGACTTGTGGTGGAGTCAACATGGCTGGAACCTCTCTGGATGGAGCTGGAGGGGTCTCACTCTCACACCTTGCTATTGGGGCACGCATTTTCCATCCAAAGTGTTTAATCACCCAATTTGTGTTTAAGGAGCATCAGATTTTGGTTTCCAGCTGTGCCAGCACAGAAGACGCTACCTTGTTAATGAATCCCGGACTTGAAACGTCTCGTGTGCGTGCGGGAGGACATGAAAGCCCAGGGAGGGGAGAAGACTTCAAGGTTCCTCGGGAAACTGGGGGAGGAAGGGCAGGACCGAGTGAAGCGACGAGACCACCCGCAGACCAGGCCGCCTTGTGCTCCATCCAGTATCCAAATTTTAGCCTTTTAAGAGGATTATCGGGTGTCTGTTTGAATTACGCCGACACGAGGAGTCAGTCAGAAAATGTACATTCATTTGAAAGGTCAAGTGCATCTGATTCCCGCATTTGGTATGCGGGGGCTTATCCTTTCAACTCTCCCTTCCTTAATGAGATTCTTGTTTCAAAGTGTCGCGCGCAGGGTTTGATGGAGTCAAGTGCGGCGGCGATGGGTTTTTGTTAACGTGTTTACCCTTTTATCTGCCCGTCCTTCGAAGGCCCCACGGCAGACGAGGAGGATGCAGCGGGACGGCCAACCCCGGGGCGTGTTTGCCAGCCAAATGAGCCTTTTTGGGGAGGAGAGACGGAGATGCCGATAGCGGGGTTCTACGCCGCCACCGGGAATTTGGAATTCGTGCATGGGAAGGAATAATGCAAATGGAGAGGCTTTGAGAAGCCCCTTGGCCACCGCGGGGGTGGTGGTGGGGGCTTGGGAAGTCAACGGGGTGTTAGCAGAAACCGCGGTGGAAATAACGCCGAGTTTGGGCCTGGCATGGCAGAATAATATTTCTTGATTAAATTAATGTGTATTGATATTTCTCCCGTTGTTTTGACTTCACAGGCTGTTTAAATTCAGGCTTTTCACAACAAAATACAAAGGAGGTTGCCCGGAGATTGATTTTTTTTTTTTCTTTTTCTTTTTTTTTCTTTTTTTTTCTCTTTAATCCTGTCTCTGATGAAGAGTATTTTAAATCTTTTTTTTTTTTTTTTTTTTTTTTCCGCTACTTCCAGGTTGACAGCCGGAGAAGGCTGCAAATGTTAAAACTGTTGCGCAAATAATTATGTTAAAATGCCGAGCATACATTATCGAGGAAGGCGCTCCTTGATTGTAAAGTACGAATCAATTTTCTGCGTCACAAAATTACCGACGTCGGAGTTTGCTTTGGTGATTTATTCCCCCGAAGGACGGTTTTGTGACTGCCAGCCTACTTTCCCCAGAGAGGTGTTGTTTTTTTTGATGGGTGAAGCTTTTGGTCTCCTCTTTGTTGTCATCTCTGTCTTCTCCTCCCCGCTCCCGCGACGGTCCCCTCCGATTGGTAAAAATAGAGCTTTTTATGCAGGCTGCGTCCCCAAAACGCTCCGCCAAGTTAAATAATGTAGTCACAAAACCAAATATTGAATAATGACTGAGGAAAGGATTAAGGGAGACAGTCAAGGAACAAAAGAAAGATTCTCAAGTGTTTTGAACACAAAATTGAGAAGACAGAGATGCACAGGAGGCTTTTTCTCTGCAGCCAAAGAGGACATAGATTAGAGGGGTCCCCCCAGGACCGTGCTCCCCCCAGCCAGCCTGGGCTGCAAGATGCCTAAATCTTGGCTAAATCCAACCTTTTCAACAAGCCTGGCTGGTTTGAGGGATTTGTGTTGCAAATAATTTTTTTAAAAGAGAGTCTGGGGAAAATATCCTGGTTTTCTGGTTGCTTCTAGGCTCAATTTTTGGGAAGAAAACATTGGTTTTCTCTTGTTCCTTTGGAAGGCTGCAACCCAAGCAGTGCCATCAACTCTATTTCTTTGCTCAGCTCCAGTTTGGTGGGAAGATTTAGATAAAAAATGCCAGGGTGGGGAAAAAAAAAAATCGCAGGCGTGCGTGTAATTTCTCATGCGATTCGTGAGTTTTTTTTTCTAGTCCACCTCTAAGCTGTTGAGTTGCAGTAACCGTGTGGTGGGTAGTTGTTGGATACTCATATGGTGAGCGAGAAATAGGCTGAAGGAACGAGCGTCTGATGTGGCACAAAAAAACTTATGTAAATGCCTTTTGTATAACTCGAAGAAAATCTGGGACTCCTCTAAAATCTAAGAGTCGGAAATTCAGCTGGGAAGCCATAAATCAGTAGATGTCTCTTCTGCAATAAATTCAGACTATTAGCCAGGGAAGAAGCATCCACGTTCAACTGGGGCAGAAGGGGTTACTGGACCTTCTGCTGGTTTCTTTTTTTCTCTAGTTGGTCCAGAACAGGTTGAAATGTAGCTTAGGATAAATTGCAAGGTGTTGATTTACATGGCAGGTGACACTGGAAAGCACATTATTCTGGGAGGAAGCATGAGATGGGACGTATTTACTGCCTGTCTGGGCAAATTATCCACTCTCAGATGTCTGGCATGTGCTTGTGTAGAAAATGCGTATGTCCAAAATAGCTGATAAAGTGGAGGCAGAGAATAACAGTTAATAAATGCAAACCCCCCATGGCTATTGCTGTATCGCTCTGAACTCTCTTTTAACTCCCTCTTTGGAGGAAGTGATGCCGGAGATGATCTGAAGCTGGTTTTGAACGAGCAGGCGCACGGGCAAATTTCATTTCTGCCGGGGAGGTGAGGGGAGCACGGCTTTTGCTGGGAAAAGGAGGAGGATCTATATTCGCGGGGCCGTCGGTGCTCGTAGGGATATTGGAGCTGCAGAGGCCAACTCCTTGTCTCGCCTCCCTCACTTTAGTGGGGTTAGAATGTCCCATCCCACCGGGGAAACTTCTCATTTGAGAGCAAGCAAATTATCCTGGGCTGGCTGCTACTATTTCTCGGTCTTGTCAGCCTGGCTGTGATTTACTCTTCATATTTATCCCTCCTCGCCTTGTATCTCTTACCGGTGAGTAAAAACAAAAAAAAAAAAAACAAACACGAAAAACCAAAAAACAAACAAACCCTGCAAAATAATGAAGTGGAGGTGGCAAACTCTTCAGCTGGTGCTGTCCCAGGCGATGGGTTGGGAATTGAAATGCAGTTTTTGAGGCTGGACCTCCGCCGCGTTAGTCGTTGGTGACCCCTTGACGTAGGTTCTGCTTTAGGCCACATCTATTATGGATGGATCGCCTCTGTTTCCAGAAGGCTTTTTTTTTTTTTTTTTTTTTCCCCCACCCGCCCCCCCCGGGGCTGGTTGCAGGATGATTGCTTTTTATTTGTGCGTTGTGTGCCCACGGAGAGCTCGGGATCTCATCTGGCTTTTAAGTGTATACTTCTGTTATCTAGCAGGTATTGTAGGTGGATGTGTAAATTAGTATACGTCTGTTTACATAGAAATGAATGTATAGTATAAAAACAATTTACTTGTAAAAGACTCATCCTGCCTCCAGAATATGTTTGAATCTTAACACAAGACAAAGTAATTTAATCCCCCCAAAACCCATACGTTGTTTGCCTCTTGTTTTTTCCAGCAAATTTTACCTTCATCAAAAGATAAATCAATTTGTGGCAGCTATTGGCAGCTATTTAAGCTGGCGAATTGAACATCTTAATTAGGGGAAGTATATTAAAGGATCTGAGAGATGCTAACCCCTTCAGTGCCTCCTCTTGGGTCTTCCACCCTATAGCAGTGTCTGGGGCTCCGTCGATCACCTCCGATTTGCTTGTGTTTGCTGCTGCTTTTATCTGATACCACACGGCGAGGGCGGCCCTGGTGATGGCAGGACCAACCTGCCCTCTAAAACCTGGCAATGCCTTTCTTGGCCTGGCCAGTTCGGGGACTCAAAACTTTATTCTCATCCAAAAATGTGGATATTTTTTTTTTTTTTTTGTATAAATCAAAGCAATAATATTTTTCTTTTTATTGGCGGGGGGGGGTTCTTCTTAAAGCACCCAGCATCTGTGAGCATCCCTGTCCTGACCCCCCTGGCAGCGGCTGCCCGGAGCATGAGATGTAGTCACGGGCTCATGGTTTGCACCAAAACCAAATAAATGGAATAGAAATAGAATTTCCCGAACACCCCTTCCCATTCGGCTCTGTTCATACGTGGTGTTTGCACTTGGAAGTAGAGGAGGGGGGGGGGGGGCTGAGGGGGGAGGAAAAAGCCACCCGATAGAAGTGCCTGTGAGTCAGGCTGAATCTGCTGTTGTGCCTGCTTCTTCCCCATTAACAAATACCGCGGACGAGTGTGTGGGGAGGTGGGTATCCCCTCATTCCTAAATGACAGCTTGTTTCAGAGCTAAATTCATTAGTAACGCTGCTCTGATGAAGGCTCCCAGCCTTCCAGACTTGCTCAGTCTCGCTTCCCGAGAGCTCCTGCCTGGCATCCCAGTCCCTCATGGAGATCCCAGGGTGGCTGCTCTTGGTCTTCCCAGTGCTAAGATGGGAAGAGCTAAGGATGCCTCTCTCCTGGACCCGTGTTGGTGGGAGAAAGCTGCTGAGGCCTAAGAAAACCTACTAAAAAGTGGATTTTTGAAAGGGGTTTCAGCATGCTCGGGCTTCCCAAACCCGACCTCTCTAGAGGGCTCTTCCTTGGGCTGGTTGTGGTAGATCTAGGATACCTGGAGATGAGCAGGCTACGGGCTGGCTTTGGTGAATAAGATCTTTTTCTTGCAAAGGCTGAGAATTCACAGAGCTGAACTCTGCTTTTAGCGTGTGGGATGGTGGTGGGTTACAACAAAAAACCCAATGCTTAGTTAATTTAAGCTTCGGCTTGAGGTGCTCAGATAGAATAGAGTTGATATCAGGATAGTCTCGCTTAAAAAGAAGAGTATTGTCAGTGCAGACCAAAGCATTCTCCATCTGTTCCTGTAGCTGTTAGGAGCCAATATTAGATATCTCCACTGCAGTCTGGGAATCCTTAAGTGAGCGCTCATGGCAAAAGCTTCACGTGGGAAGATTCTTCTCTCCTTTGCCTTGCTGGAGGTTAGCTCGCACCCAAACCATCCCGACTTTGCAAAACTAATTGAGCCTGGGGATGTCTAGTACTCCTTTTAACGTCCTCCACTTCTCCCTGGGCTCAAGGAGAAGGCGAAACATCCGCTGGAGAATCTTGAATATCTCCTGAGAACCCAAGAAGTGCTTTACTTGCTCTTGGAGTGCAGGAATGACAGGAATGACAGACCTTGAGCTTTGTCTTCTCCCACCTCGTGGTTTCTTTTTTTTTTTGCTCCACAGCAACAGAGACGGCAAAGTTTTACTGCTGAGCAAAAGGATGAAACTTAGAAAATAAGAGGAGGTCTTGTGACAGGCTAACACCTCAGATTGCTTCAAACTTGCTATTAAAATATATATATATATATAAAATTTTATTTTTTCATTGCAGATGGCTTATTTCACGGTAGCATGTGCGTATCCATGCCCATGTGCCACACGTGTGTGTGTACACGTGTGTGTGTGCACGTGTGTGTGTGTACATGCACAGTTATTCTTGCCTCAGCACAACGATTTCCTAACGATCTCTTACCCATCCAAGACAGATTGCTTTTCATGGTTCAGCGGTCGCAGCTCAGGCATCCATTTTAATCAATAAAACAGTCAAAAGAGAGAATAGATTTACTTGTTTCTGGTTTTTTACATTTAATTGAAAATTTTCGAGTGATTACAAACATAGATATTGTATAGATTGCGGAGTTTAGAAGACAATAAGCGCCAAAAGAAAAATCTCCCTGTAGCTTTGCCTCTTCTCCCATCGTGATGCACAATGGATGTCGGTGGTTTGCGCCTGGCCGTGTCCTTTCTTCTCCTTTCCCATGCCTTGTAAAAAACGGGATGGATTTAATGGGGTTTCACCTGCACCGGTCTGTGATGAACACGGTTAAATCCTCGTACCTGTGACGGGGGAGATTCTCCCCCATCATATATATATATATAAAATATATAAGTGAAACCCAGAGATGCCGTCATCCCGTGAGCCAGCTGGTCATTAAACATGTATGAACGGGTCATAAAAACTCTCCAGATCACACAAAAAAAGGTTTAATTGTACTGAGAGCTGATTGAAAAGCAGTTTCGGACAGCTTTCAGCCATCAATAGGGGAAAATATATATATTTTCCTTTGTGTTTTCAGCAATCCTTCCAGCCTGCACCTCTTGAGATGTCAAACCCAAACCCCTTCTTCAGAGGGGAGCCACGGGAATAAATAATTGGTGAATAAGAGGGCAGCGGGAGGAATGGGGATGCAAATGCCAAAGATATTTGCTATTGCCTGAATGTAGATGCTGCTATGGTATTCATCCCTTACGAGCGGGTAGGTTAACCCTTTCCCACTGCAAACTGGAATGTTGCCTTTAATTATTTAATCTGTTCACTCCTCTCAGTGCACCTGGAGAGACGTGTCTAAAGATGTGCGTGTTTGCTGGGGGGGCCACGTATATAATAAATTCCTGGAAATATGAATAAATACGTCCACGGAGCAACGTCGGTCTGGTTTGTCGTGTGGTCTTGGGGAACAGATCTTCTGGACCCCCCTGGTTTCCTATAGCTTGTGGCTCGGAGTGATGCCCGAGAAACTTTGCCTTTCTTCTGGGGGGGGTTTCTTTGGGAAAAATAACGAGCCATTTTGCCTCTACGGTTGTAAATTTAATAAACCTGGAAGCCGCACAGCAGCCGAACATGTAAGAGTCATAGGCTGTTAACTCGACTGCGGGAAAACTTTAAAAATAGTCGTCGAGACCCCTTGGCTCTCTGCGAGATGAGATCTGCTTTCTCTTTAAGTTGTTTTTAATAGCTGGAATTAACCGAGGATTGGTGTTTACCAGTTAATAGGTTTGCGAGCGAGCTGCCTGGTTGGTGCCCATGGTGATCTCATTTACTCTGGTATTCATGCGATAACCTCTCCAGCGCGCGGGTCTCCTCGCAAATTAAAGTTGAACCTTGTGTGCCGGGTGCGCTCCGTCTCCCCGCCGGAGAATTTCCTCGATACTTTTATTGTCATCTCTGATTTACTCAAGCTTCGTCGCCTGCTGGAAGCATATTTGTTCCAGCGTGGGCCAAGATGTGACTCCGGAGGAGCGGCTGTCATCCTCGATCTAGTCAAGGGCAGCCGTGCCCCGGTCTCGCTGGCGGCTTGCAATAAGTGTGGCTCCAAAACCAGGCTGCGGATCTTAGGAAGGAGATGCCAACTTGACATCCCCCCCCAAAAAGCTGGTGATAGGGGGGTTTGGAGAGTCCTTTGGAGAAAAAGAATGGGTCTCGGGGTGTTTTTGTTCACATAATATGGCATTTTTGTCCTGCTTATCCCCTGGTGTGACGGTGTGAGCTGGAGACCCCTGGTGTGATGAGGGGTGATGTGCAAACACCTCCAGTAAAAACCAATTCCAACTTGACACCCCCCCGAAAAAGCTGGTGATAGGAAGGTTTGGGGAGTCCTTTGGAGAAGAAAAATGGGTCTCGGAGCGGTTTTGTTCACATAATGTGGTATTTTTGTCTTGCTTATCCCTGGTGTGATGGTGTGAGCTGGAGACCCCCGGAGCGGCAAGGGGTGATGTGTGAACACCTCCAGTATAAACAATTTTGCTGCCACCAAAAACGTTTATAGATTCATGGCAGTTTCCTCTCTTGGCAGCATTTTGACCCTCCTTCCCCATAGCATTTTTACAGATTAGTTTTCCCCCCCATATATCCCTCCCCAGAAGGGAACAAACATTTTGAGGAAGAACAGATCCTTTTTTTGCCATTCCCTTTTCGAACACAAACCAGAATTCTCCTTGAGGAAAAAGCTTCAAATGGAAAACTCTGACCAGCCCAGATTAGGGGGGGGACTTAATTTACTATGGTAAAACACTTTGAGAGCTGCAGATGAAAACTGCAATTTAAGTGCCTAATATTATAATTATATACTGATGCATTTTATTAATGGGATTGAATGCTCATAGCTTTGTCGTAATGAGCTTTTTTGAAGATCCATATAATAGAGTTTTCTGATGGTAAGGACCCCGGCGTGCTGTTCCCTCTAAAAAACACCTCGAAACTCATGGATTAGCCGGGGACAGGGTTAAGTTGTTGATTTGAGTAGTAATTAGTTGCCTGTCTCCTGGAGGAGCCCTTCTTGGAGGGGAGGAGGAACACGAACCTCCTGCTTGAGGACGATCTGAAATCCTACTGTGGTGGGACGAGTGACTCTCGAGCAAATGAAGTGTTTTGGGAACCCTGGAGATGAAAGGTATCACGTTGACAAATTAGCAGTTAGCAGATTGCTAGTATTAAAGATCCGTGGGTTTGAACAGTGTCTACGTTCACAGAATCGCCTAGGTTGGAAGGGACCTTTAAGATCATCTAGTCCAACCTTAAAAAACCAAAAACCAAAAAAACCACCACCAACACTAAACCATATTCCCGAGCACCATGTCAACTCGTCTTCTGAGTATCTCCAGGGATGGTGCCTCAACCACTTCCCTGGGCAGCCCATTCCAATGCTTGATAACCCTTTCAACGAAGAAATTCTTCCTAATATCCAACCTGAACCTGAACCTCGGTCCTTTCTAACCCGGAGGAAGAAATAATTTTCCCCTCCTGTAACGCCATTGTGAACGCACTTCTGATAACGAATGGGAACCAAAAAAAAAAAAATAATAAAAATCCAAACCTTGAGTGTTTTCATGGGCTGGGGTCAGTTAAAATGGTGCACGTTTACAGCTCGCGTATTCCACCTGAAAACCCCCTCTTAGGGGGAGAATGGGAAATGAAGACAGACTTCAAGACAGGTTTTAATTTTAAAGACAATGTTGAAATGGGCTGGTTGGTTGGTTTTGTTCCCTTGTCCTGCGTCTGGCGGGGATAGGGTTAATTCCCCCCCCAGGATCCAGCAGGGATACAGTTATCCCATCCCATGGGAACCGTTCCCAGGGGGTACCCGGGAGCTGCCGGGGAAGGGGAGGGACAGGAAGTCACCGCGGGGGGAGCGGAGCGGGCTGGGGGGCGTCCCGGGTCCCGTCGGCGAGCGGTGGTATCGTAATCGTGGTTGTATGTCCCTCTGTCAGTGTTATTGTTGTTTCTCTTTCCCTTTGCTGGTCTGTTAAATTGCCTTTGTCTCAAACCCACCAGTTTTGCCTTTTTCTTCCCGTTTTCTTCCCCTCCCGGCCGTGGGGAGGGGTGGGGGTCTGGGGGGGGGGAGTCCGGTCTGAGCCAACGGCTGCCACCTGGTTCTTCGGTGCCTTCTGAGGCCAAACCAGGACAGTCCCTTATCCTCAGTTTATCACAACTGACTTCCCTGTGAGTAAATTTTGACTTGGGTAAATCAACATACAGTGTTAATTATACTAATAGACACATTCATTATATCACTGTTAGCGCCTAAGAATTCCAGGCTTTCCAAGGCTGAACAGGGAGAGCATTGAAAATAAAGTAGCGAATCTTAGAGCTGCTAAGAGTGTGGACTGGCTCTATTTCTTAGGAGGTACCTTTTGACAGGCAAAAAGTCATTTTTCAAAAGACTCTACAACGTTCTTTACAAATCTTGCTTTTCTCTGAACGCTTCCCTTTTATGCAAGAGCGTAATTAGCTTTTGTTAAGCTTTGTATGGGCAGTTTTCATTTCATTTTGCACTTCCTTTGGAAATTGCGGCTGCTTTTCTAAAATAGCTGGAAGTTTTGTTTCCTCTATGGCATCCCGAATTTTCGCGAAGAGGGAAATTCGTGTTTGGCCTCCCCTCGCTGGTTAGACGCCCTCGATGCATTTATTTGGGGAATGCAAAGCCAGGCTAGTGTTCGCCCTTCTCCCTTCGTTAATTAACCCAATATGTACAGTCATATTTTATTTGGCAGCTTGACTTGAGAGCCCAGCTGCTGGGAGATGAGCCATGAGAGGAGGAACAGAAGCTTTGTGTTGAGTTAATACGTGGATCTTTGTAGCGTGTTGATATTCCCTGGAGCATCTGCTCCTTGGCACTTGCCTGGGCATCTCAACCTGGATCTTTTCAGGAATGATGGAAAAAAGGCCTAAGGAAGGAGAAGTGGGGAAATGGGGATGCAAATGGGAAAACGGGGTGGACTTTCAGCGCAGTTCCGAGTGGATGCTGGTAGTTGCTCCCGCAGATGGTGTCGCCATCAAGGAGCAAAATCTTTGGAACCTCTTCAGGGCAAAACCTCCTTCTCTCCTCCCAAGGCCAGGAAACCATGTCTGGCTTTCAGCATCATCCTCAGTCACCCGTGACAAGCTGGATTTTGGGTGGGTGGGATGGCAGGAGATGGGAAGATCCCGGTCCCGTGCATTCACCGTCCTCGCCTGCATCCCTTCTGCTCTTCTCATTCATGGCCACTGTCAGTAATGAGATGGGAAGACTGGGCAAGGAGACAGCTCCAGTGCCACCCTGTCCACCCCCACATTATCCTGACTTATTACATTGTAATAAATTGAACCATTCCACTTCATTATTTCATATTTGAGGAGATTTATAGATTGTCCTGGTGGCTGAAGAGGCAGTGATTAAAGGAGCAGTGTGCTAATGAATGAGCCTCAGCACAAAGCCTTTTTAATTAATGCACAGCCCAGGGGCTGTAAACGACTTGCTGATAACAAGCCTGGCCCATTCAGGACATGAACTGACAACTTTGCACAAAATGAAGGCTTATGTGGAGACATGGGTACGGTATTGAAACGGCAATTAAGGCTAATAAAACGATTCGTCTGCTTCTCCGTCGCGGCGATGCTGGCCCTCCTTCGGCATGCCCGGCCCTCGGAAGTAATGGCAGGTGGAGATTTCATTTGGCTCTACCAACCTTTCTTCGGTGATTTAATTTACGGGCTGGCGGCTGCATCTGTTCCTTCATGTGGCTCTTTCAGTCATGTTAGAAAGAGATTTTCACTCCAGGCTTTTCTGAACTCGCCTGAAATTTCCCTGAGTCAGATGGTTTTGCCTAGGGTTTTCCACTGTTCTTTTTTTCACTCTTATTTTTTAAAAAACTTCTCTAATGGAGTGTCTTGCTGGGAGAGAAGGTGGCAAACTTGTCGGCAGTTGCTATCTGTCCATCCATCCTCCACGCATCCCTCCAACCATCTGTCCTCTATCCATCCCTCCAACCGTCCGTCCTCCAACAGTTCGTCCTCTATCCATCCCTCCAACCGTCCGTCCTCCAACAATTCGTCCTCTATCCATCCCTCCAACCGTCCATCCTCCAACAATTCGTCCTCTATCCATCCCTCCAACCGTCCATCCTCCATCTACTCCAAACATCCGTCCTGCATCCACCCCTCCAACAATTCGTCCTCTATCCATCCCTCCAACCATCCATCCTCCAACAACTTGTCCTCTATCCATCCCTCCAACTGTCCATCCTCCAACCATCCGTCCTCTATCCATCCCTCCAACCATCCATCCTCCGATAATTTGTCCTCTATCCATCCCTCCAACTGTCCATCCTCCAACAATTCGTCCTCTATCCATCCCTCCAACTGTCCATCCTCCAACAATTCGTCCTCTATCCATCCCTCCAACCATCCGTCCTGCATCCACACCTCCAACCATCCGTTGATCCATCCATCCATCCATCCATCCCTCCCTCCCTCCCTCCAACCCTCTGTCTATCCATCCAGGATGGCCTCAAACCTGCCCGTGCTTTTTGATGGGTTTCATGCACCCTTTCTGCTTTTGGTATCGATACGTGGTGTTAAACAGGCTCCCTGCTTTGAAAATAAGTCTTTGAAAAAGTGCATTAAGGGACAAATCGATGCTTGAATAAACAGTTGGGATAAACTGGAAGTTCCCGTACAGCAGAGTGTTTTCCTTGGGAAATTATGGGCCAGATGAACAGCAGAGGTAGATCGTTTCTGCTCCACTGAATTGTAAGGAATTACCCTGATTTGTGCCAAATTCTGCGTGGTGGTGCTTTGGTGTGTTTAAATGCCGTGCCCAGGGCCAATCTTGGAGCAAAACTCCCTTGGTGTGTTCCGTAGCACACAGCTGTCATGAGCTGAACCAAACCAGACAGCTCGGATGCTCTACGGGGCCTGGCATCTCTGGGGTATTTGGGAATACCCTGTTCCTCTGAGCATCCCCAGTGACCTGGGGGAGATGAGGGACCCAAAGCCTGGCACCGTCCCATTCTTATCAGGGTTCAGCTTCTCCATTTCACCTCACCAAATCACTGGCAGGTGGAAATACTGTTTTTCAGTAAGGAAAGTGGGGAGAAGAGGTGGGGAACTTTTGAAGCAAAATAAAAAAAAAAAAACAGCAAAAAAAAAAAAATGATACTGCCTGTGGCCTGCAGATTTAATGATATTTACCCATTTGATTGATGAAGATGATGAACGAGGCTTCGTGGCCTGTTGAGGGTGAAAAGTCTAAGTACCAGGATGGTGAGTGAATCAATCACTTCTCGGGCTCCCCTGCCAGATGGGTTCATCAGTTAACTGTGGTTCCCAACAGGGTCGTACATTACCCCTGGCTGAGGGACGGCACGTCAGCTATGGCTGCTGACTCTTCTCTGCAGAGATCGATAACCCACGGCGAGTGGAAGCAACACAGCCTAAATGAAACCACTAAAACTCCTCTCCAACTTTATTTTCGCTTTAGATTTTGTTTGCTAACGTACGTGTCCCCATAACACGTCTAAGAAGGGTTGAACTAGACGGTTGTGTTCTTCAGGGCCAGGTAGGAGACATTAACTGGAGAACATGGTGGAAAGTGCTGGTGGTTTGTTGGACAATAGTCTTCTCCGAGTGCTTGTAGTGACTCTTTTTTTTTTTTTTGGTGTATTTTTAATGGTCTTTACTCATCAAGCCAAAAAGGTCGTTGTGAGGAACGGTTCTGTCCCTGCTTTGGGCAGAGGGATGTGGGACTGAGGGTGGGAGTTGTCTTCACCTGAGCTCAGACACTGCAGTGTTGGACTCCTACAACTCCTACAGCGAGTCCTCTGACTCATTCCTTTGCCATGACGAGACATATCCTCTTCGTGCCAACGAAATGTTGCATGTTCTTTGGGTGTATCTTTATTATTTTGAGTAATATTTACCTTTCAGTCAGCAGAAGGCAGTGAAGTATTTGAGGATGTGTTGGTAAACAGGGTTTGAAAAACAGTTGTGCAGAACCTTGTAACAAGTTCTGGACTTGGGATGTTCATCAAAAGTTTGGGGGTTTTATATTTCCTGAGTTCCACCAACCTTGTAAGCAAAGCCAATGTGATTTATGGCTTGGCGTTATGTTCCTGTGAAACTTGCAGGATTTTGATATAAAATTCTCCTGGCTTTAACTGTCAAGTTTCACCCGAGTCCTGCTTTGGAGACCATTATTCTTTATATTGTCATTTCTCAAGAGCTTTTTACAGCAGGAGCTCGGCATTATATAGCACTTAGTAACGAGCAGGTTACACTCTGGAGTAAAGAACATTCTGCTGTGTTCAAACCTTTTATGGTGATCATTGTGAGTGTTGATGTCCAGGACAGATGTGCAGAGTGCTTTGCGATGTATTTGTGTAGGGAAATGCCATTCTGCTCGAGTAGTTTCCCGTTTGTGATTGAGAGCTTAGAGGTGCTGGAGAATTTTCACACCATCTGAGTTCAGTTACCTAAAAACTCCCACGTTGTGTCCACGGAGAAGGGAAGACTCCTGCCTTTGGTGCTGTGAGCTACCCTTGGGAAGAGTCTGTCCCTCTGTTGACTTGGTCTGTTGACCTCCCCAGTCTATAATCAGAACCCACTGGAGATCTGCCCTTAATTACCTGACCTTAATATTATAGGCTTAATAGCTTGGTCAGATGGAGATACTGTCACATCCAATGGTCCTTGCCAGGCATGAAGAATGTGGTGGGAAATAAAAGGAGGAGGATGTTGTGGTGATGCAGGAATGTAGGTCCTTGCAACGTGCATGTCCAGACCCTGAGGTTTAAGGGAGATGTTGTGGGCCAGGTTTGGTTGCCATCGCAGCACGTGCAGAACCAGCACACTACATTTTCATCGTGAAAATATAGCAGTAGGGGTGGCTTTCAGGTGGGGCTGGTGGATGGGGATGTCTCAGCACTGGGTTTTTTTTTTTCTCCTGGTTGCGCTGCAGGCTCCTTCTGTGACCTTGGGGATGTCTTCAGATCTTTTCTTCGCCTCTTGTATCTGCGCAGTCTGCTTCGACTGTGCTTTCTAGGGCAGGGAGTATCTCTTAGAACGTGTACTTAATCCAGGTTTGCCTCTCGTTTGAAGTTTCTGGGCACTGCTTTTGATACCAGTAACAATCCTGATAGTGAGAGACCACAAACAAAGGAGTGATTCCCAGGAAAAATAGAGCAGTGGTGCTTTCCTGTATTAGTAATTCAGGGGTAAGGAATATAGATGAGTTTTAACGAGGAATAATAAGAACTAGAGAGCTGCAGAGTGCAGTCCCAGTGTGACCTAATAGCAGTTCTATGATGAAAAAAGCTTTCAAGACTTCCTTGCACTCTTTTTCTTGGGAGGGATGAGAGGAAGGAAAACACAAACATTTCCTGGGAAGGTCTACGTGAATTCATAGGGACGGTGCCTGCAGCAGAGCTCAGCCTGGGCTTGGTGTGGGTTGTGAGATGGGTCCCGCATCCCAGGCGGGGGTAGAGGAATTGGGAAGAACTCCACCTCCCCCAGTAAATCAATGCCGAGCCTAACTGGCAAATATCTTGTGAATTAGAGCTATTTCAGGTTGGAATTGCTGGCTAAACTCCACGACTTAAATTCAGCCCAATGCAGTCATTAGAGAGGGGCTTAAACTCATTATCTCCTTTTCATTAGCATTAACCATTAACTCTGGATAGCCGGGTTATTGATATAAATGTCTTTGAAACCTTCCGAGCTCTTGGCTGCAATGGATTTCATAGCCTGGTTGGGGAAAGTGTTTCTTTTCATCAGTTTTGAATTTGTCACTATTTCAGTGGAATCAAAGGGGACTTCTCGTGTTGCAAGGCAGGGAGGACAGAAATACCAGATGTATTTTGTCTCTCTCATTCATTAATTCATATACATTTATCATAAGGCTTCCTGTTTGTCTCCTTTGTAAGACAAATAATCTCAGCCCTTCCAATCCCTTGTCATATGGAGACAAGAATGATTTAAGGACCTGGAAAAGTTCCATATGACAAGGGATACAGAGACTGGTGTATTTAGTCTGGTCATCTCATTTCCTGAAGGATGGAACAGAAGATGGAGATGACCGGACCGAATAAGCTTGTTTCTCTGCAGGTATCCCACTGGATAACACAGGGATGAGAACATGGATAAACATCCGTCCACCCAATTATTTCCTGCTGCTAACACATTTCTGGGCTGCGTTAGGTTTGACTTGAGCATGGAATAAGATAAATTTGATGGGAGCTATCAAATTGGGACTACCTTGGGTCCCGAACCCAAAAGTGGATGCTGAACATCTTTGAGTCATTTCTAACTTGACTGAGGTTATAGCTGTGGCATTTTTTTAAGGTCTGATTTAGATCTCCTGTAATTGCAAGGAGTCTTCTAGAGGGCTTGGAAGAGCTGGGCTACCTACTTCCTTTCCTCCTATTCTGAAGGTTATTCATCCACGTTTTCCCCCAGAATACGATAGTCTTTCTCGTGATACTCAGGAGGGTCAGAGGAGGATCGTGTCTTCACTCTGGGAAGAGCAGCGAATCTGTTTTAGGGCACTAATCCTATTGTAAATCCCAACGCTTGGGTATCTCTAATAATAATTCCTGGCACTTCAGCAGTGGTTTTCACGCATCCGTAAAGCAACAGGGTAAACACCAAGCTAATCCTCCCGCTCCCCCTGGGAGCAGCAAGGTGAACGACTAGTTAACGTGAGTGCAATATTTGGAGTTCCTAGGGGTTTGGGGTGGGGAGGGGGGCTGCTATTGCTTCCCAGAGCACAGCAAGGACCCTGGGACCACACCGGCAGCCTGGGTGCCAGGAGGGGTGTCCGGCCAGGAGGCATGGCTTGTCCGAGGGCTGTCTCTTGCTGTACCCTCACCGTACACCTTGTTTACAGGCTCGGGGTGAGCTCAGACGGAACAAACTGTTTGAGAAATCTCTCCCCGCCGTCAAGCCTAATTTCTCCTGTCAATCCGGTGCTCGCCTTCCCGCGCTCATATTTAGCGCCATTGATTTATTGGATTGCAGGAATATTAAGAACCTCAAACTATTAGTCCTGATTACAACTTCTTGGCGGCTTCATCACTCCATGTGTCTTGCCGTGCTCCGAGGGAGACTGGCCCCTTCGCTGGCTCTTGGCAGCTATCGAGCATCACTTTGCTGCTCTCCTCCTCCTCCTCCTCTCAGCCTTCTCCCCATCCCTTCTTGCTTTCCTCAACGTGCCTTTATTGCAGCAACAGGCATTTTTAGGGGGGGAGAGGGGAAGTGCAGTGAAATGAAGCAACTTTCTCAAGCTGAGACGAGCTCACCTGTAGCAGAGCCAGGGAAATGAGGTTGCTTGTGTCCTTGCCCTGTTGCGTTGGAGCTCTCCTCGTTTCTCCTCTGCTGCTCCCCATCCCTTCGCTCCATTTATTTGGCCGTGGCCAGTCCTCCTGCAGATAACACCGGCTCTTCTTTCCTACCTTCACTGTGCTCTTTGAAAATCCCAATGTCTTTTGCCTTAGAGTGGCCTGCACAGTGTTTCCCCTTCTCATCCCTTTTCCTGCTCCTGGATGCTCCCAAAAATAAACCAGTTTGTCCCGTGTAGGGATGGGAATCCATTTAGCTCCTCCAGAGAGACAGAGATGCCGCCTGCAAAGAGGTGCCGCGGTAGCCCTGGTTTTGAAGCTGGCCTGGATCAGGAGAAAAATAGCCTCTGGCAGGGAGGGAGGGGGAGAGCAGGGAATTTGGGGCGAGAAGAGTGCTGAAAGGAACAGTCTGTGCACCACGATGTGCCAGGGAGGGCTGCAGGGGGGGGGATGAGGGTGGGCCGAGCCCCCCCCCTGGCTCCAGCTGGGGTGTGAGTATGGGGAGGCTGCTCGGAGCGGCTGTCGGATCATTTTCCCTCTTGCTGCCAGGATTTTGTGGGTGTGCGAGGGTTTTGTGGGTGTGCGAGGGTTTTGTGGGTGCGCAGGGGGGGCTGCAGCCCCCGCCCTACCCTCCGGTTGGGCTGCGTGGGGATGCAGCAGAGCTCGGGTGATGGTGGGAGATGGTCCGGTCGCCGGGGCTGATGCAGGGGCTGTGTTTGCAGGGGCTGGTATATATATCTTATATATATCTTATCCTGGCTGATATAGATGAATTTATGAGCCGCTGAGCCAAGAACTGACAGTGCCAGTGGGTACTTTTGTCCCCGTACTGTCCCATACATCTCGGTTGGCTTTTCAACCATCCTGTTCCTTTGATCCCCCTCCTGCAGGGAGCTGTGATTTTAAGTAAGAGCCTCCTGAGCCCCCAGGCTGGGGGGGGGGCTGGTGGTGACCCTGCAAGCCACTGGTGTTTCTTGCTCACTGGTGTTGCCTGGTGGGGTCTAGCAGCACCCGCTACCACCACCCAGCAGCAAAAAGAAAGAGAAGAGGCTTTTAGCTGAATTTGTGATGTTCAGGGAGGCTCTTACCTCTGCTAAATGGTGCCAGGTGCTGCAGAGGTGCCCAAAAAGAAGTGCTGGAGAAGCTTGTGCTGGACCCCGTGTGATATCCTCACTCCTGAGCTTCCTTTCCTGCCCTCCAGAGGCTTTGTGGTGAGATGAGAGCTTCATCTCCGGCCCCGTCCACCCTCCATCACTCATGGCCTTAGAAATAGCCTGGAGAAAGCCTTTCCAGTCTCACTGGTGAGTAATGGCTGGTGTGTGCTCCACAAGGACCCGGCCGTTTCTCCATGAAAGGTTTTCAATCATGCTTTCCCAGCCCCGTGGCCACGCAGTACTTTAGCCTAATTACAGCTGCTTAATACACTGCAGCCACCAGCAGAAGGGGACTTCTAAGCTTCGACCGTGTCCCCCGGCTTTTACTGCCCACTGGAGACGTCTGACGTGCCTGGGAGCACCAGGTCCTCCTGGTGTGGATGTCACCAGAGGGTCCTGTTGCCCCATCCACAGCAGCATCCCCTGTAGCTGGAATTTTGGGTCCTGGCTCTTGGGTCCAGCAAAGGGGGAGGAGAGCAGGGGGCTCAAGGGGTGGATTTGGATGGGGAAATCTGCAGCAAACAACTCTTCGGTCCACTTCCACCCCTCGTGCTGTCCTTTCCCTTGGCCATCCCTGCTCCCCGGTCCCGCAGCGAACACGTTACTCACGGAGCAGCCAGCCTGCTTAAGGAGCTAAATTTATTTCATTTTCTAAACTGCAGCTGGGAAAAAATAAGGAGCCATTAGGCTGTCACTTGTCAGAGCTTTAGAGGAGCATCAATGCATCGTGTTTTTCTTTACTGAGGCATTAAATGTGTCAGGACCCGTGATGGACTGTCTGGATGGGATTCAGAGGGCAGATGGGATGGTGAGCGAGGGCAGGAAGGCTTTCTCTGCTTTCCCGGCGCTGCCGGGCTCTACGCTCGTATGAGCCTCGGGAACGCTGCGCTTTCCGAAATCTAAGGGCAAAGTCCTTCAGCACCGGGGTCCATGGCCACCTGGCCATTGTCACCTTCGTGGCACCAGTCACACTGGGGATACTGGCAGCTAATGGTGAGGCTGGGAGAAGCAGGACTGCATGTCTCTGATGCAGAGCTTGGGTGGAGAATTCGGAGCTTGCCCCAGCCAGCAGACGGGAGCGTTTCTCCCCGTTTTCTCCCCATCAGGAGGTTAATGACTGCTTGACCACAACAACGTGCCGGGGCAGAGAGCTGACGGGGAGAGCAATGTGGAAACTGTGACTTAAACCGAGGAGAATTCAATGTGAATGTCGGTTTTATTCTTTTCCGAAGAATAACCGGACTTGGGGTTTTTTTTTGTTTTTTTTTTTTGATGACTTTGCAGGATGCCCAGAAACCTCCCAAAGCCTTCAGCATCGCAAGGCTCTCCCGAATTCAGTGTTTGGTCTGCACATACATGAGATGTATGGCAAATATTTTATTTCAGATGCTGGCATATTTGCACTGGCACTGACTGCATTACATGTGAGTGATGAAAGGCCCTGTATAAATATGGTGTTTCCATCGGTATTGATTGCATTATGATTGCAATTACATTTGCAATGGAGCTGACTGTATTATGTGTGTCATTATATTGGCAGTCATCATTAGTGCTTGCCTGTGGCCAGTTTCTTTTTCCTCGAGTCGTGTCTGGAGCAGGAATTGAACTGTTGAGGCAGAGTGGCAGCGGCAGGGCTGGCTCTGGGATGCTGGGCTAGTTCTGGGATGCTGGGCTGGTTCCGGGATGCTGGGCTGGCTCTGGGATGCAGGGCTGGTTCTGGGATGCAGGGCTGGTTCTGGGATGCAGGGCTGGCTCTGGGATGCTGGGCTGGCTCTGGGATGCTGAGGTGGCTCTGGGATGCTGGGTGGCTCTGGGAATCAGGGCTGGCTCTGGGATGCTGGGCTAGTTCTGGGATGCTGAGCTGGTTCCGGGATGCTGAGCTGGTTCCGGGATGCAGGGCTGGCTCCGGGAAGCTGAGCTGGCTCTGGGATGCTGGGCTGGTTCTGGGATGCAGGGCTGGCTCTGGGATGCGGGGCTGGCTCCAAGATGCTGGGTGGCTCTGGGAATCAGGGCTGGCTCCAAGATGCTGGGTGGCTCCGGGAATCAGGGCTGGCTCTGGGATGCTGCGCTTGCCTGAGGCAGTAGGAGCAGCTGGGGAGCACAGGTGGGGATGTGACACCCGCCTTTGGGCACCTAGAAAAGCCACCCTGACCTGGTCCACCAGAAATGCTGGGGGTGCGTGTGTGTGTGTGTGTGTCAGCCGTTGGTGCATGTAGGACATGCCTATGCGGTTTCTGGACCCGAGCAGATCTGGCCACTCCTGCAGGTGACCGGCTGATGCTCTCCCAGCTGTTACTTCTGGGTACCCTCAGCTGGATGTCCCCTCTTGTGTGGGGTGGCCGAGCAGCTCTTCTCTCCCACCAGCTTCTGCTGTCCCTCCTGGATCATGTGCATTGCGGCACAGACCTCTAAAAGTTCAAGATGCCATTGAAAAGATCCTTCTTGCTCTCCGTGCTGACCTCCTTATTACAGAAGCTAATTTCCTCGGATGATCTGTGTAGGAAAACGTTTTTTTTTCTTTTTTTTTTCCTTTGTTTCAACCTCTGTCTTTTTTTGTTTGTTTTGTGAGAAGAGGTGCTGTGGGCTCAGAGGTGGTTTTGATATTTTCCGAGTCAATATCCCTTCCTGCTAAGAAAAAGATGTAATCTGTGTGTTTGTGTGTGTGCGTGCTCACAGGCTCGCACAGAGCAAGCATCACGTTCCTGGAATAGGAAGAAAGGGATGTGCAATCCCCAAACGCAGGCAGGGAAGTGCCGTGTTGCCTTTTACCATCCTCTGAACCTGGTAAGAAGGATGCCCTTTGCTACCCTGCCCTGGAAATGTCATCCTGGACGGGGAGGGAGTTTTGTGCCTGCTCCTCGCCCGAGGCTGAGGCAGGTTCCGTGGCGAATTGATTAAAAGCAGCTGCTTTGAGCTCAGGAAGGGTTTTCCCTGCCTGGACAGGTGTTAATGGGAGAGGTTACTGGAGTGATGGGGAGCGAGGACCGGAGCAAGAAGGGGCAGACGGGCAAGCCAGGGGGTAGGGGCGATGGGAGAAGGAGAGAGAAGCAGAGATGTCTGTGGAGGCTTTCTTCATCTGCTCGCTTAATTAGAGAGGAGCTGAGGAGCTGGCGTGGTGACCCCAGCTTTGCCACCCTTGGCCCTTTGAAGGGTGGTGGGGACTTGCTCTGGGTTCTGCCTCTGGCCCTCAGCCACTGCCCCACGGAGTTCGCCTTCCGCTTGAAGAAATTAAAAAAAAAAAAGAAAAAAAAAAGAAAAAGCATCCGTGAAGGGGTGAAAATGGTGAGGGGGAGGTAGGGACGAGGAAGGGACACAAAATACACTCCCTCTCTGACAATCCACATGAGTTTGAAGTCAAAACATTCTGTGCATGTCTGCTTTTTTCTTCCCTCGCCACCTGGTAGCTATTATCAGATGACAATTTATTCCAGGCGTCCTCTTGGGAAGAGATTTCATAAGCATCAAGATTTAAAAATCTCGAAAAATCAGAAAGGGCCATAATGAGCACGGTGGCTGCACGAACCAGAGCGTTTGGCTCCCAGTTTCCATCCTGGGCTGTATTCCTTGGTGTCTGAAATTTCCTCGGGGTCTGAAATTTGAAGTCCAGGAGCCTCCACCAGCGCTTGCTTGGACCAGTTCTCTCCAGCAAGGAGCCCCAGCCGCGGCTGGGAGGGGGCAGAACTCTTGCAGCTTGGCTTGGAGAAGGTGGCAGAGGCTGTGGATGGGCTTAACGAGGAATTTCATCTTTTGTACCCTCTGGAGGTTGGCAGTGCAGATCGAAGTGGTTGCTTCCAAGGGGCAGGTAGATGGCAGGAGCTCCTGCGGCCCCCGGGAAGGAGATGCTTCCCACGGGCCGACGCTACGTGGTTGCCTCCGATTCAGGAGTTGAACGTCAGGACAAATCGCCGATTCTCACAGTGCCTTTTGTCTTAGCATTTCCCTTTGCCGCAGAGGCTTATTAGTCGAATGGTTAAATACTAGAATATTACTTTGCTGCTAATGACTTAGTAATAGGTTGCACTGGGATAACGCAACTCCAACCCCCCTTATATCTTACCATCGCAGCCGCCTTTTCCCTGCGTATTATGGCTTTCCCTGCAGTGGGGAGGCTCAGCCTTCTGTCCTTAGACTATTACTGGGCAACCGGTGTAAAAACCCAGCCCAGCTCCTCTTGTAGTCACCCTGTGGCCACCCTGCTCCCCATGCTCCTTGCCAGCATCACACACGGGGCTGTGCATACCTCGGCGCCTGCAACTTCGCCTCGCCGCCGGTGGAAATAGACTTGTCATGTTTGGTTTGGTTTGGTTTCCAGCAGATGTATTCACAAATAACTTCATTTTTTGGTGGCGATGATGGGGAAAGAAAAGAAAATCATCCCCCTCGTTGCCTGAATGTTATCCAACGATCTACAGAACTAGTCAGAAATGTTTAAAAAAGGGGGAAAAAAAAAAAACCAAACCAAAAAAACCCAAACAAACCCAAGAAAAGGAATTGTGAATAGTTTGACAGGAATGTCAGTGTTTCTTGAACAAATTATTTGCAGCACATAATTCAATTGGCTTGAGTTTCTGGTGCGCTTCAATGCCGGTTCCCGAGCACCGAGGCAGGGCTGTGCTGCCCGCCTGCCCGACGCACCAGGGACACGGCCCGCATTAAAACGCAGTAAAAATCACAGAGCCTTTAATACCTCTCCCAGGGCTGGAGTGATGACTTTTCGGGGAGGGAGGGATGCAATCGGATCGGTTTGGTCCTGGCCCCCCGAGGGTTGTCCCTTCTGCTGCTATCCCATAGAAGTGATGCTGGTGGCAGTTTGTATCTTCTATGGAAAGCAAAGGTGCTGGGTAACTTCAGCCAAGGGGCTGCTCTTCGAGATCTCTGGTTCAAACTGTATTTTAATTTGCTTTTATTTAAAAAGGGGATTTGTTTTTTTTTTTTTTGTTGGGAGGCAGGGATGAGGGAGCAGTGCCTGCCCCGGAGGGGTTGTGTCGCTGTGATGTTGGATTAGGCAGCACGAAGCAAGGAGGGGGTAAATACAGGCGATAAAAAATAGTGCTGTAGAAAGACCTGATGGAAATTCCTTTCCTGTCCTGGCTGTGTGTTTGGTGAGCGACTCCTGCGACACGGGGTTTGGTCACCGGGGTTGTGTCCCCAAAAGGCTGATTCTCCATCCGAGGGCTCGTCCCCGGGTGGCTGGAGGGGGAGGCTGCGAGGCTTTGCCTCTTGTTTAGAGAGCTGTGGCTTTTATAAGTTCAAAATGAGATGGCAAATTGAATTTGTTCATGAGCAAGGAGGCTCTCAAGGGTTTCCTCTTTAATTCAGTAGACTTGCTTTAAGGGACTTTCTATTTTAGCAGAGAAAGGATGGGATCGGTGCTTTCATCTCTCTAGTTTTCTTTCCTGGTTTTCCCCGCTTTGCTCCTGCTTCCCACAGAGTCTGTCTGAGAGCAGAAATGTCCCCTTTCCTGTCCTATCCCTGTTCCTTGTCCCCGTGCATGGTGCTGCACCCAGGTTTTTGGGAAGGGCTCTGGTCCCTGCACCATGGTTTGCAAAGCTCTCGGGAGGACACGTTGGAGGGGCTGCAGCAGAGCCCCCCCTGTGCTTTTGGGGCTGGTGGAGGTTGCGTGACCTCGGTCCTTTCTCCTTCCTCCTCATCCTCTTTGCCCTTCCCGTAGCAAGAGAAAAGGAGGCTGAGGGGAGACTTTATCTCTCTCTACAACTACCTGAAAGGAGGTTGTAGCGAGGGGTGGGGGTTGGTCTCTTTTCCCAAGTAACAAGTGATAGGATGAGAGGAAATGGACTCAAGTTGTGCCAGGGGAGGTTTAAGATGGATATTAGGAAAATATTCTTCACTAAAAGGGGTTGTTGAGCATTGGAAGAGGCTGCCCAGGGAAGGGGTTGAGTTGCCATCCCTGGAGGTATTTAAAAGACGGGTAGACGTGGTACTGAGGGACATGGTTTAGTGGTGGACTTGGCAGTGCTGGGTTAACGGTTGGACTCAATGATCAACAGCATCATAGAACGGTTTGGGTTGGAAGGGATTCTGAAGATCTCATTCCACCCCTCTGCCCTGGGCAGGGACACCTCCCACCAGACCAGGTTGCTCCAAGCCCCCTCCAACCTGCCCTTGAACCCCTCCAGCGAGGGATGGGGCAGCTGCAGCTTCTCTGGGCAACCTGGGCCACCTGGGCCAGGGTCTTAAAGGTCTTTTCCAACCAAAACAGTTCTATGATTTTAAGATCTGCCTGGGTGAAGTGTTTCCTCCAAGTAGGTCTCTCAGGCAGCTGGCTTTCGCCGCGCTGTCGGTGCCATCCGAGCAACAGGCTAATGGGTGCCATATGGAGCGAGCGGCGAGGTTGGCTGTGTCTCCTGCCCCTCCACGCTTGCCGGGAGCCCCGGGGGAGGTTCTGAGCAGTGCCAGGAACAGGCACGGGCAGAGGGACCTGTTAGTCGCTCTTTAATGGTTCAGCGGTCTCCGTTTCCAGCTGGTGTTCTCCAGGGAGTCCCCATGGGCTGAAGGAGGAGACAGGGTCTTTCATGGGATGTGGGGCATCTTTACACAGGATGAGGGTGTGCATCAGACCCGGAACCCTCATCTCTTCCCAAATATCCCCTCCCCAGATATCATGAGGAAAAAAAAAACCCACTGAGTTTTTGCAGCAGCTTTTGGGCGGTGGGGTTTTTTTTTTTTGTTTGTTCGTTTTTTGGCCTTTTTTCCCCCCTCCCTTTTTCATCTCTTTGGCTGCTGAAAAATGAAGGAGGGGGCAGCTGAAGAAGCGGCGGCAGAGATTGCTCCAGCACGTGAATACGCTTTGGGTTTGTTGGATATTTTTGTCTCACACTTAACCCAAGGAGGCACCGCGGTCTGCTGAGCTCAGAGGGCTGCGAAAACAGCGCTTGGAACACGACGGGGAAATTAGGGTGAATTTTGCTGTCTTTTAGGCTTTGTTATGAGTGGAATGTCAGCATGGGTTTTTTTTTTTCATCCTTCTGGGAGCATCAGGGTGGTGCAACACTACGATTCATCGCTGCTGGGCTTGCCGCGGGTGCGTGTACAAACCTGGCACCTACAGGGAATCTCTGGGGCTGTAAAACCCCGTGGGAAGGAGGTGGTGAACCCTCTGAGCTGCCTCTGCTCGTGGGACTGATGGGACTTTCTGTCGCCCGTCGAGATCTTGACTGGGAAGGTGCTGTTGAAGGACAAAGTCTGCTGATGTTTGGATCTTAATGTTTTACAGCTCCCCTGCCTTCGAACAATACCTAAAAATACAAGGGTATGCAAATTATAAACTAATTTAGATGATGGAGCATGGGAATATTGCTCGTACTCCCCAAGCATGGCATTTCCAATCATATCTTCGTTTCATTTTTAAGCAAAGAAATCATAATCTTGACATGTTTATCATTCAGTGCCTGCACCAATTATCTCTTTGGGTTCATTCTATAGTTCATAGAGCTGATAGATTATGATCATGTTGTTAGGAGAATTGTGCAGTCATTATTCCTCCAGCTGGAGGAGAAGTTGAAAAACAATTATAAAGAATGATTCTCCTTCGGATTGCTTTCTGAGTTCATGAAATAGGTGAGTTCCTATTACCGGGGGCCATGAGCTGCAAGGCTGTTGCCACTCTTGGTTTTTGATCTCTTGTGATCCAAACCAGACGACTTGTAAAGCCCCTTTTCTCTAGCAAGCTCCCCCTTGTAGTTATTATTTTGTTATGGGTTGATATCAGAGAGATGAATGCAAGTGGCTGCAGAAGAGCTGAAACTCTGAATGATCATTTCCAATTTAATTGCAGTGCAGGGGGGTGGTGACGCCCCAGTGCATACCTTTTGGGGAGGGGGGGGCGTTAGAAATTGAGACCCAAGGCTTACATCCAAATAACGCAACGTTGGCATCTGCGAGTAGTTCTGACTCGAAAGGGGAAGAAGTGTAGTTCCCTCAAATTAAGTTGTCTTTTCTTTCAAGATCCTTAATGAGACTCAAGGGATTGGGACCCCCAAAGAAAATATTTGCGGGAGCGGCTGCAAAAAGAGTCCTGTGGGACTTTGGGAGTTGAAGGCAGCCTGCTCCTGGGGGAGAGCTTTTCTTTGATCCCCAGAAGGAGCTCTCTAATCCCATCCATTAACACACTTGGGCAGCTCGAGGGTGATTTGGCAGCCTTCCTTCTGTGATTGATCGTCCCCAGAGGAGAACATTGGCTTTCCGCTCCTCCCTTGCCCCAGTTCTCCAGGCATGCTATTGAATTTTCAAGTTACTTGACCAGGAAGGAACAGAACCAGAAAAACAAATGTCTTGTCAAGGCTTTGTTTCCATGCAAGGATTTTGGCTCCTTGTCTCTCCAGGGATTTCCTTTCCTTTCCTTCCTCATCTCCCAGCTGGTGTTCAGGACGTGAGCAAAGGGCCATATCCCATGCTTTGGTTGCATCCATGCTTATCCAATTTGGGACTGGCTGAACCCCCCCTGTCCCCTAGGCCTTGTTGTTTTGCCTTCTCAAAGTGGTCAATATTGAATGCTTGAGCGGATCTATTTATTTAATAATGTACCCTGTCAATATTTATGTAGCTTGTAGCTGGCTGGGTGTTCCAGATGAGCGTGGGTAATGACTGATGTGCAGAAGTAACTCTCCAGATGTGAAGTGCTGTGTGCCTAGGGAAGGAGGGAGCAGCACTTGAAGGGGGTCTAGTGATTTTGCAGTGCCTTGGAGTGGCAGCTTTCCTCCCCGCGCCGCTCACAGCTTCCCTCCTCTTGCTTTGAGCTTCTCCTTTTCCCTATCCACCTCCGCTCTGGAGGGCTAGCTCAGATTTTCCTCTGGGGAAGGGAGAGGACCGTGGCCAGAAGATGATGTGCTTGTTATGAGACCCCCCCCCTCCATTCCTTTGGGGAGCAGAGCTTTCTTCTGCTGTTCCTATGAGATCTGCTTACATTACGTGCCCCATAGCAGAGAGCCCTTGGGGTGCAGCCTGCACCCAAGAGGGATGCATCTCCCTAAACTAAGCTCATGCTTTAATAAAGTACCTGTTTTCACATGGGTGGCCCAAATTTCCCAGCTCCAAAGCATGGATCTTTCCCCTGGCATTGCATGGAAATGCATGGAAATAGAGTCCCTCCCAGTCCTCCCGGCTTGTCCTGGTTGACCTGACCAGCTTTTTCTGGTGTAAGCAGGAAAGCTGGGGGTGAAACGAGCCGTGTCCCAGGTCTTTTGGCTTCTCTAACTGCAAAAAAAATCCCCAGCGCAGTGTTTTGAAGCTGGCTGGGTGTTTTTGCACTCTGGAGTTGGGCGGTGGCGTCAAGAGTCCTTGAAACTTTAGAGGAAAGCTGGAGAAGCAAGCATTCGTATTTATTATTTTTGAACACCTACCACCCTGAGCTCCAGGCTCCCTGTAGCTCTCTTCTCGCTAGGATTTGGTAGATGGATAAACATATTTTATTTCTTTATAAAGGGGAAAGGTTGTTTACAAGTTTTAAAACAGAATGGAAATGCTGTTTTCTGTCAGAAGCGTTTCGTGAACAATAATGAAATAATGTTTAAAAAGCCCTTGAAGTGTCCCTTTTCAAATGAAAAACTGAAGTGCTGGGAAGAATATTAAATGCACGCAAACTGGAGGTATTAATGCTTAGTAATGAGCTAAGAAAAAAAAAAATAAAATGCAACTGAAAGCAGAAATCTGTGCCTGGCACCAAAACCTTTGTGAAGACGGTGTCAGACCTGCATAGGAGATGGTCATATCTTTACTTAAAAGCCAAAAAAACATCACAGAATCTAATCCCAGTGCAAACTCCTCTGTTTTAATTATCGTAGCACGGATAGAAAAAGAAGCTTTAAAAAACAGATTCTCTGATGAGTCAGAGCAAGACTTGCTTGTCTTGAAGAGCAGGTCCAAGGAGGATGCTGGCCCTACTTCCATTTACTTCATGGCAAAACCCATTACAAAATAAAAATATTTCCAAGTGCCAGAGGAGGGAGCCAGCAAAACACAGGAAATTTGAAGGTTTCTGCTTTTTTTTAATGTCCCTTTTGCTAATGAAATCAGAATAAATTCAGCGAAGCGGCTCCAAACTTTGCTGGCGCTTGTGAAAGAGTTGATGAAAGTGGTGATCGATGAGTTGGGAGCGTTCACTTGAAAGATCAAAAGTTTGCAACTTTTTTATCTTAGAGGACAGGGGTTCCCCCCCCGCTTTACGCATCTTCTTCAGTTAAGTTTTTGCAATAACTTCAGGGTTGTTTTGGTTTTATTTTGGCCTCCGGTCTTTCCCCTGCTCTTCCAGCACGGAGTTATCCATGTGGATAACTCAGGTGGAGAGTTTCACCTTTAATGATGCTTCTCAGGGCCCTTTGCCGCTCACCCCGCAAGGCAGAGATGGTTTTTGCTGATGGGCTCTTGAAGGGGGCCAAGGTGCAGAATAATTGCTCCTCTGGCTGCCGCTGCTCCCTGGAAAAAAAGCTAATTACGGAGGGGATAACCCCGGCGTGGAGCTGCCCTCCGGCAGCATCCCTTTCCGAGAGGACGTTGGGTTTTCCCGGTGAGACGCGCCGTGGCGTGGCTCATCGGTGGGGAATGGGAGCTGCCTGGAAAAGCTGGGGGAGGCAGGGAAAAGGACATCTGTGCGATGCTGGAGGCGTCTCTCCACCCCGCGGCATCGCTGTCGGAGGCAGGGATGCAGCGGGAGAGATGGAGAGAGGTGCGCTCTGCCACGGGCAATGCCGCGAGCTGGTTGACCCAAAATGTCCCGGTGCAACCCCAAAACTCCTCTCCAGTGTCTGGGACAGGTGGGAGCTGCTGTTGCCATTCATTTTTGGGCCTTGCCTTTTGATTTACTTGTTCTCCATCCCTCTACAAATTCCCATTCCCCATCAACTCGCCTTGCAAAATGCCTGCGCCGCATATGAAATGGAGGAGATAAAATTACAGTGTCTCAAAATTGGCTGGGCTCGGTGCAATATATAACATAACAGATGGTACTACATGATGCCTCTGAAATATCTGTGCAATAGCATTTTGAGAAACGTATAACTGATCAGGCAGCATATGGAAAATACTTTCTGTGCTGCGCAAGGGTGCGGTGCCCCCTCTCCCGGCACCTGCTCTCCCTCCCTGAGTTAGGGTGAGATGTGGTGAGGAACATCTCCTGTCTTTCATGGAGGTGTCCTCGTTGTGCTCCTGGGGCAGGGCTGCCCCTGAAGCTGGCTGATCACCATTTCAGAGTGGTTTTTAGCCCCCCAAAAAACCCCAAAAGGAAACAAAGTGGTTTTCATCCAGAAGCAGAGTGAGAACATGGTGGTTTGGTGGCTTCTTGGCAACCTCCAGGAGGTCCCTTCCCCAGGGGGCAGCCCAAGGATGGGGCTCTTTGCACAGAGGTAGGGACCAGCTAGTCTCCCCTCTGTTGAATGTGGGGTCTTGGTCACCTATTTCCCACCTCCCAGTACCTTTAAGCAGAGGGCAGTGGGTTCATGGGTGCTACCTGGAGCAGACAGACCACCAGAATGGTCCCAGAGGAGGTTCCTGGTTGAGGGGAAGGACTACCTCCTTCATCCCCTGGGCTGCAGCACAAGTTGGGGGGGTCTCCAGCTGGATTTTGTGCCCTCCAGTTCATCCAATTTCCCATGCACCTCATGCATTCATCTTGCCCGTGGGCTGCCTTTTGCCTTGTGCACATCTAAAGCCTCTCCGGCGTATTTGCCATTCCCTGCTCCGCTTGCTGGCCCGCTGCCTGTCTTCCTGGCCTCACGCGTTGGTTGACCCCTCTGTCTAACAGAGAGGACAATATTTCCTCTCTGCGAGGCTCAGCTCATATTCTTGAAGGTGCTTTGGGGTCACGGGATGAAAGGCTCCTTGCTGTTTCTGGAATGAGTCAAAGTTGAGCTAAGAATAGATCTATAAACAAGACAGCAGGGAAGGTTTCCTAGCAGAGCCTGACGGGACCCCGGGAGTATGTCATTGCCGGAGTTATTTGCAGAGGAGACGTGGACCCTGCCGAGCTCTCGGTCTGCAGGGTGCCTGGCTTTGAAATGGGGGGGTTGGCTCCGGGCAAATCCCCTCCCAACTTGGCAGGCTGGTGGTGGTCATAAGGAGAAGTGTTGGGGTTGGGCATCTCGGAGCCTGGTGAGGAGATGGAGCTCTGCATCTCATGATTTAGGTTAGATTTAGATTAGATATTAGGAAGAAATTCTTTGCTGTGAGGGTGGTGAGACCCTGGCCCAGGTTGCCCTGAGAAGCTGTGGCTGCCCCATCCCTGGAGGGGCTCAAGGCCAGGTTGGAGGGGGCTTGGAGCAACCTGGTCTGGTGGGAGGTGTCCCTGCCCAAGGGAGGGGGTTGGAACGAGATGGTCTTTAAGGTCCCTTCCAACCCAAACCATTCTATGATGGCTGCAGGAGCCTTGCCGTGGTGGGTGATGCCGTGGGAAGCAGCTGGTGGACCCTTGTTGGAATCAGAAGCGATGGTGGAGGTGCCTTGGTGGAGGAGCGAGGGATGGGGCGAGCTGCACGGCTGGGTTTTTTCTCCAGCACGTGAGATGCTCTGGCAGGAGGCACTACGCTTGATTTCTACCCACGCTCGTGCAGAGAGGTATTTAGAACTGTCAGTCTAGCGTGCTGTCTGTCTGTCCACCCACCTAGATATCTATAAAAATCCAGGGTGTATTAAATGTCTGTGAGAGCCCTGGACGTGCTGAGCCGAGCCGAGGGCTCCTGATGTATTTCATTTTCCTGTATCCCCACGTCCAAGCTGAGAGAGTTGGGATCGGAGTCTGAAATGTGCAGCGCGGTCCCCATTTCTGGAGTAATCTACATAAAAGCCGAAAGTGGGAATCTTGCAGGAAGCAGACTTCCCTCCTTTGTCTTTCCCGACTTTGTCCTTTCTGTTATCTTGACGGCTTTCTGCTTGCTGCCGTGTTTCTCTTTAATCTGGAGCCCTCTGTTCTTACCTGAGCTACAGAGGCTTGACGAGAAAAGCCACTGAACTCGGAGAAAAATGAAAGGGAGCAAAGCTTAAAAAAATGTTTTCTTTCTCTCTCATTCTTTATAAAAAAAAAAAAAAAAAAGAAAAAAAAAAAAAAGAAAGAGAAAACCCAGCCCCCAGAAACACTCAGCCAGTGAGTGATGCCTGAGTTATCCTTGAACCGTCTCCTGCTCGTGGATCAGGATGCATCGTTTCTGCCCTGTTTTCTTTTCTTTCCTCCCCCCCAGCTCTTTCCCTGACGTTCCCTTCCGTCATTTCCATCAAAGCCGGGCAAACAAAAGTCTGCTTTCTCAACCTGGTGATGGGAGAAACGGGAATCCTGCCCTGGTGCTTGCAAACATGCGTTCGGAGCTGATGGAATTGGGGAGCCCGGCGCGGTGGGGGCCGTGGGGAAGGGAGGGTGGTACAGAAAGAGCTTGATGCCTGCGGGGAGATAATGTTTTGTACACGATGACGACGGATAATTACTATGATCAAAGAATTTGCAGGAGGGTATCTCACGTCTAATAGCTCTCTGGAGCGGGCCCATCCTCCTGAGGGCTGGGGAGGGGAGCAAACTCCATCGCCGGCTTTTCCCACCATCCCACCGGGATTTCTCCCAGGAGATGGGGAGCTCTGGAGGCTGGGTGTTTTAATGGGGGGCAGCCGGGAGCATGGGAACCAGGCTTTTCTCAAGGGTACCCAGAGAGGGCAAGAGGCAACGAGCACAAATTCAAGTACAAGAAATTCTCTTTAAACACAAGATGAAGCTTTTTTCGTGGTGAGAGTGGCCAAGCATTGGAAAAGGTTGCCCAGGGACGTTGTGGGGTTCCTGGCCTCATGATGCTGCTGCATTTGCCTCTGCTCCTAATGCGTCTTTGGAGGTACCTCATCCAGCACGTGGCTGGTAATGATTCTTGACGGGAATTAGTACCCTGTCCATCTGGCCCTGTTCTGCCATCTAACAAGAGGAGATAAGTGCACTTAACAACACACCAGCACTTGTTCAGGCCCCTTCTTCCCAAGCCAGAATCAATAGCAGGTCTCTCCAGCTTTTAGAGACTTAGATCCCGTCTTTTCATCTCTCTCTCCCTCATTTTTCCCAAGCAGCACGTGCTTGATTTTTTTCTTTCTTTCACGCTGCGGAAATTTTCCCATTCTACCTTTCATCTTGAACCTGCCCGGCCTTTGCCCAGCCGGGGCTGCAGCTTGCACACCAGATAAGAAACCCCACCATAACTGGGTTCCCCCAGTCCCCATCTCCATCTCGCTCCCGCTTATGAGCTCTCCCGCCACTGCCTTCATCTTCAAAGGGCTTTACAAACACTAATTAATCCTCCCAGCACCTTGCTGTGGTAGGTGAGGGAGAGCTGCTCGCCTCCACCCACTCGTGCTGGTACCCCTTTCCTGTGCCGTGGCACTGGGTTTCTCTCCACGGGGCATCCCTGCTGGCTGGGTTCGCTTTGGAGGAGTGGGATGCTCTCCCCTGGGCAGGAGAGTTGGGGTCTGTGTCACCACCACGTGTCACCCGTGGGAAAGGAACGTGGTGGCTGGGGACCCGTGGGAAAGGAGCATGGTGGCTGGGGACCTGTGGGAAAGGAGCATGATGGCCGGGGACCTGTGGGAAAGGAGTATGGTGGCCGGGGACCCGTGGGAAAGAGGCATGGTGGCTGGGGAGCCATGGGAATGGAGCTTGCCTGTGGGTTAATGCAGACCTCAGGAGCTTCAGGAGGTGAGCAGTGCTGCATCCCCTCCCGAGCACCATCCTGCTTCTCCCTTCGCCGCTAATTTAGTCGCTTTGCCCAGCTTAATTGTTCTCAGTTTGTCTTCCCCATGGGGCAACTCGCTGTGTTTGCCCCTGGGATGAAGAAGTACTTGGGGAGGGTGATACATCTCCCTGATGTACACGTACCTGGGGGTGACTGGTGAAGTTCCCATGGGCTACAGGTCCTTCCTGCTCCCCATCTGCAGGGAGTCAGGGTGGCTGGTGCTTGGATAACAGCTCTGAGTCTGGGGGAGCTGAGTCCTGCTGGGGTGCTGGAGGCAGCCGGTGCCTGTGCCTGCATCTTCTGTTTATTCTTGTAGTAGCTTTGAGTTCAGAGAGGCTTTTTTTTTTTTTTTTTTTTTTTAATAAAAAAAGCTACTTTTTTTCTTCCCTTGCATGAAATGCAAATCAATAGATGTTGTATTCACATTCTAACAAGATGTCAAGGAGAAAAGGGTAGCCTTTCATTCAGGCAGAGACACAAACAGCACAGGGAGAGGACAGGAAGGAGGGAGGGAGGCAGAGGAGGGATGGAGGGGGCTGTGGAGCGGCAGTGCTGGCAGGGCAGGGGGGAGCAGGAGAGGTAAAGCCCACAGGCACACCGGTTTTTGGATACTTCTTATTTCCCCAGAGCTTTCTGCTTCCCTTCCTCCCCACCCCAATGCTCCTGTGGCTCCCCCAGCAGCTCACCACCCCCCGAGGAGAAAAGAACCCCAGTATGGGAGGTGCTTTGCAAAGAAGAAGCCCTTTGGAGGGGCTTGGAGGAGCTAGAAATGACCTTGAGTTGGGCTGGGAAGGGGGATTTTTGGAGTGGGATGCGAAGATTGTGGGGAGGACAGTGGCCTTGGGACCTGGTGATCAGCAGAGAGATGATGTTCTGGGGCATGTGGTCCCGTGTCATGGCTTGACTTGCTCCACTGAGGGGTCTGGGTCATGTTCCTGGGCTGGGATCAGCCTGGTGGAGGCTGCTTTGATGTCTGGACCCTGGGGATGCGTGGCTGGACCCTGGGATGCGTGGCTGGTCCCTGGGATGCGTGGCTGGTCCCTGGGATGCGTGGCTGGTCCCTGGGATGCGTGGCTGGACCCTGGGGATGCGTGGCTGGTCCTGGGATGCGTGGCTGGTCCCTGGGGATGCGTGGCTGGTCCCTGGGGATGCGTGGCTGGACCCTGGGATGCGTGGCTGGTCCTGGGATGCGTGGCTGGTCCCTGAGGATGCATGACTGGTCCGTTTAGATGCATGGCTGGTCCTGGCTCCAGCGGCTTGCACCCTGCATTCCCGCTTTTGGGATGCTCTGTTCCTCCTTCCCTGGCCCTGCCTTTATTGAAAATGTCTCCTTTATTGAAAACTTCAGTGTTATTTCCTCCAGAGACGCGAGTGGTCCCAGATGTGAATATGCATTGAGACAGCTTGGGGAAAAAAAACCCTGAAAATACACACAAAAATCATGTTTAAATGTGCCCAGCAGACCATAATGTCTCCTCACAGATCGGGTGCTGCCTGTCAAACTTAAATATGCATTTTAGATTCTCTGCTTGGTACCCAAAAACAAACAAGCCCAAATATCCCAGAAAAGCTCCACCAGCTAAATGCATATTTATACATCTTTTTTTGTGTGTCTTGGAAATCAAATGAAACAGGCCAGTGCCCTGTTCCATCCTGGGGAGCAAGCGAGATAGATTTGTTTGCCTGGCCAAAGCACATTTGTTCCCATTTT
The DNA here is from genome assembly GCF_964106895.1 of Numenius arquata. Taxonomy (NCBI): domain Eukaryota; kingdom Metazoa; phylum Chordata; class Aves; order Charadriiformes; family Scolopacidae; genus Numenius; species Numenius arquata. Next base: position 4,990,194 of record NC_133597.1, read on the forward strand.
GCAGATGGGAAAGCAAAGGCATCTGGAGCACTGGGTCCAGTTCTGGGCTCCCCAGTTCCAGAAGGACAGGGAACTGCTGGAGAGGGTACAGCAGAGGACCACAAAGATGCTGAGGGGCCTGGAGCATCTCTCTGCTGAGGAAAGGCTGAGGGACTTGGGTCTTTTTAGTCTGGAGAAGAGAAAGCTGAGGGGGGATCTGATCAACACCTATAAATACTGAAAGGGTGGGTGTCAGGAGGATGGGGCCAGTCTTTTTTCAGTGGTGCCCAGGGACAGGACAAGAGGGAACGGGCACAAACTTGAACATAGGAAGTTCCATCTAAACATGAGGAGGAACTTCTTCACTTTGAGGGTGACAGAGCCCTGGAAGAGGCTGCCCAGGGAGGTGGTGGAGTCTCCATCTCTGGAGACATTCAAAACCCACCTGGACACGTTCCTGTGGGACCTGCTCTGGGTGGACCTGCTTTGGTAGGGGGTTGGACTAGATGATCTCCAGAGGTCCCTTCCAACCCCTTATCATTCTGTGATTCAGTGATTCTGTGATGTATTAAAGGTCTGGTCCGTGGTCATCCTTAGAGCTGCGCTCGGCAATCTGGGTGCCAGCCTAATTGGCCAAAATAAATGCAAGGAGAAGGGCTAATCGTGGGTAATAGTCATTGCCAGGTGAAAGAAAAAAAACATATGGGAGAAATGTGGTGGGAGGAAAAAAAAAGTAAGAATGTGTTGTTTTGAAATTTGCCCAAATATAGCTTTTCAACTTGGGTTTTGAAAAGCGGAGCAACATGTTTGTTCTGAGCCCATCAAACATTTCTGGTAATTAGAAAGGATTTCTTTGTTCGTTTCCTTTAGTTCCTCGAGGATAACAATATTTCTTCTCGCCCTGGGCCGGATTCAGAGCTCGCTGTGTGGGTTTTGGGGAGGGAGCCGTGGTTCAGCTCAGGCTGGAAGCAATGTGGTCCCCTCCAGGGACAGATGTCCCTGTCCTGGGAGGACACGGGCATGTGCCTCACGGCCCTGGGAAATCCCAGATGCCTCCTTGCAGTTTCCTTGTGAAGCAAAAGATAGATTTGCTTGACGTTGGCTGTTTGGGTGTCAATTAAAGGGAAATTCAGGACGGGAATATGGCCCTCCTCGTCTCAAGCCGAGTGAGACACTGAGCTCGTTGTTTTTCACTCCGTGAGATGATTTAGCTCTTTCAGAGGTCAAGGTTATTGCGAACAACGAAACTTTACTCCTATTAAAAAGAAACAAGTCCCTGGACACATTTTCTTCGGCGTATTCCTAAAGATGCAGGCGATGGGATGCCGGCAGCAGATAATGTGGGAATATGATTGAGTTAAAAGCTTTTAAAAACTTGCGGTTTATTCATGCGGAGTAGAAAATGAATAGAAATTAATGGCTAAAAGCGGAGAAAGTTTGTCCCGGCGGTGTGTGCTCGGCTCCCATCCCTCACCGGGTGGGGGTGCCCCCTCGAGAGCAGGATGGATACTGAAAAGCACCGTTCCTGCTCTTTCTGGTGCTGCTTTGTAGGAAAATAATGTGAGATAAAGAGGTGGGTGCAGGGAGGGGGATGCGGTTGCCATCTCTGTGATTAGTCTGCCTCGAGCTGCAACAAGTGGGTGGGAGAAACCTGGGGAAGAAAGACGGCAGGGGAGGAGGAAATTATTGGGATTTGGCGGCTGGGTTTGGGCGAGAGGTGTTTGGTGGCAGGGAGGGCTCTGTCCCCGGCTCTGTAGCATCTCGGGGGAAATAATATTTGGAGCCGGGTGTTTGTGGATGCATCGTCCTTCCAGGAATGGTGCAGGGCCCATGCGGAGCATCTCTTTTCCAGAAACTCCCCGAGATGATGAGTTTAATGCAAAAAAGGAGTCCCGAGGGAGAAGAGTCCAGGGAATCCATGTGTCCCTGGGGGACCAGGGATGGCGAGGGGATGCCCAGGCAGAGGGGCACAGAGACCAAGGCGAGGAGCAGGATGAAACCCCAGGATGGGAGATGGGGGCGTGAGGGGGGGGTTTGTGGGTTGATAGCTGAAAGTCCAACGTATTGTCCTAAAAGTACCTGGAACACAAGAAGAAACCTTTAGCCCCGAGTTATTGGGGAAAGAGATTCTTCTGAGCAAAATTAAGCATTTTAGTTTGTCTTTTAAACACGAAAAAATGCTTACGATTTATTTTTAACAAAGCTGCAACGAATGCGAAATAAGAAACATTTTTTTGATTAGAAAATGTCAACAATAACTGCTATTTCTTTTGGAAACTTACCTTTGCAACCTTTTTTTTTTATTTTTTTGGCGATGCAGCAAACTCAAGCCCTAGCTGGCAAACGCTTTGATCTGGGGGTGGCTGTGGGAGGGGGGACACGGCAAGGGCAGCCGCCATAGGCAGAATGGGGGTCCGATGCCCTGTGCTGGGGGTGCTCGGGGCTTGGCAAAGGCGTGGGAACATGCCAAAGGAGCATCTGGGGGAAAACAGGGATTGAGGGGACACTGTGACAGCCCGGAAAGAGAGAGCCTGAGGGAACACTGCTTGGCCTCAGTGGGAATGGGACAGTATTGAGTTGGGGGGCTGCAGGAGCAGGTACCCTGGGCTCAGCATCCTTTTGGGGCTCTGTGAGCCCCCTGAAGGGGAAAAACATGGCTCTGGTTGGGATGCACAGAGAAGATTGTTTCTCGGTTTCAGAGATTTTGTGAGAAAAACACCCACTCATGCTAAAAAGCTTGGATTGCTCGCTGGTTTGCCTCTCTTGGCAGGAGGCAGAGCTGCCGGCGGCTTCCCGAGGAGGGGAGCGGAGGGGCAAGGGCGAACCGAGGGGCTGAAGCCTGGGGCTACCCCACCGGCTGGCTCCAGCCTAGGGGTAAAAAATTGCTGAGCCCCTTTGCAGGCAGCTGGAGGAGCCGGTGAGAGGGAGCCTGTCCCCGTGCTGGGATGCTCCGTGCATCCCGGGCACCGCTGGTGGGAGGGGTGCTCAGGGGGTCCAGGAGGGATGCTCAGGAGGTTCAGCAGGGATTCTCAGAGGTTCCAGGAGGGATGCTCAGGGGGTCCGGGAGGGATGCTCAGGGGATCTGGAAGGGATGCTCAGGGGGGTCCAGGAAGGATGCTCAGGGGTCCGGGAGGGGTGCTCAGGGAGTCTGGGAGGGATGCTCAGGGGGGTCCAGGAGGGATGCTCAGGGGTCCAGGAGGGATGCTCAGGGGATCTGGAAGGGATGCTCGGGTGCTCCAGGAGGGATGCTCAGGGGGGTCCAGGAGGGATGCTCAGGGGGGCTGGGAGGGATGCTCGGGCGCTCCAGGAGGGATGCTCAGGGGGTCGATGGCCGCATTTAACTCCCTGGTTGCAGAGTGAGACCCGCAGGAGAGCGAGTGTGCGTGTGTCACTCAGCATCTCGAACCAATGGGTGCCCGGTAGGAGGTCTGCTTTCCCCGGTGCACGCACTCAGCCTGGTGCTCCTTCTGCTAGTTGTGTGCGTGTGTGTGTGTGTGTGCGTGCGTGTGCAAGGAAAAATCAGAGACACTGACTGCCTGCTCCCGTCTCTCTCTCTCTCTCTCTCTCTCTCTCTCTCCAGCTCACTAACTCAGTCTCCCTCCCTCTGCAAACATTGGATTTAAACCTGCTCAGAATTCAGCGCAGACGAAAGCAGCGGCGGCAGCAGCAAGCAGCAAGCAAATCAGCCGCTAGTCTACCGCAGCTCCAAGATGTACCATCCTGCCTGCTGGATCGTCTTCACGGCCACAACTGCCCTGCTCTTCATCCCAGGTAGAGCAAAAAGCTGGGTTTTTTTTTTTTTTTTGTTTGTTTGTTTGTGTTTTTTTTTTCCTCTCCAGGGGATGGGATGGCATCGGCTGGCGGGGTGGGAAAGCCGAGCGGGGAGGACCCGGACTTCATGCCCATTGCGCACGAACGCACACATGCAGGCAGGCGGCGAGTTGCTCTGCAGCAGGGAATTGCCGAGCGCTCCCGGCCAGCGGGGTTCGGCAGAGCCCGTCCCCTCGGGCAACCTCCGGCTGGAAATGATGGGGTGACGCCGGAGCTTCTTTCCCCCTTCAAAGTTGGGCACCTCCCGTGCCCTTCCTCTCTCCCCAGCTGGCAGGTTATTCCCTCTGCTCCCCCCTCATCCCTGCTTCCCTGCTTCCTGCCAGGCAAACTCAAACAGGGTGCCTGCCCCTCTGCTCCCTTTTGCAAAGTGATAACGAACCCCGCGATCCGGGCACCCGGGCACGGGGGGTTGTGGCAGAGGGGCTGCAACCTCCGTGAGCCGAGCAGGTGGCTCCCGAAATGTGGCTTGGCCTCGTCCCCACGGCTTGATGCTGGGGGGAGATGCTGGGGTTTGGATCCAAGGCTGGCTCCGTGCTGATGCTCGGCGGGTGGGTCGCGGCACCGCATCCACGGGGAGGGAAGCGACGGGGGCGGACGGCGGAGCTGCACGCCGAGGGGAAGAAGTCGCCGGCATTTTTTTTTGACGATGATGTGCACTTTTAGCAGCTGAAATGATGACGGTCCCCGCGCAAGCAGCTGGGGACCTGGGTGTCGAGGCTGAGGTTCGATCTTAACCCAACATGTGTTTTTTCGTGACTGTCAGCGAGAATTATGTTGGGCTCAGGAGGGCAGGGAAGAGGCATGGCTATAATTTCAGCAGCTTGCCGTGGTTTAGTTACAGCGCTTTGCTGTGCAGGGCTGGCGTGTGTGGGAAGAGGATGAGGCTGGCGGGGGAGAGGTTAGCTGTGTCACAGCTGGAAAACAGCTCTTTCCACAGCTGTGATGAAGGCGAGGGGACTCGAGTTAAAACTTGCTTGCGGAGGCTCCTGCCGTGGTCCTGTGGCAGAGAGATGTCACCCTGCAGCCTGGTCAGCAGGTCCCAGAGCCCCTGGCATGGGGCTGGGTACCACTGATGCTCCGTGGGATGCAGGGGGAGGTGATGCGCGTTAGACTGGGGGGTCAGCGCCGTCCCCTGGGGTGTGTGACGATGGGTTGAGGAGCATCCATGGAGGAGGGCAGCACCTCCAGCTCTTCAGCAATGCCTTCAACCAAAATGGTGCACCTGGAGTTTAGCACGTGAGCACGGGAAGGATGATGCGGCCGCGTGAGCTGCCTGTCTTTGCCGAATGCAAGGGGGGGGCTGTTATTGAAAATATTATCTTGAGCAAGATAAGGGGGCAGCTTCTCTCACCAGGGGTGTGCTGAGCAGAGCCTTGGCTCCTTCACCCTCTTGCTCGACGAGGTCCCTCTGGGTCGAAATTGCAAAGAAATGGATGCAAGGCAGCCGTGCAGATCAAATGGGAGGACGTGTGGCGCTTGCTGGGCTGTCACCAAGGTGTCCTTAAGCTGCAGGAGCTGGCAGAGACCTGGAAGGAGCATTTTTGGTGGTATCCTGCTTGTAGTTTCCTTGGGATGGGCTGTTTGGCCCAAGGGCTGGGCTAGCTCTGACCTCTGTGTATGTCAGGGGAGGAAAAGGCCCCGTCACTTAAGCCCCCAGTAACTTGGAGTTTCTTGATCCACGCTTATGGGGTTGTAGCTTTCCCTTCTTATTTCTATTAAGCAGCAATATCAGCTTTGGCTTTGAACATCCCTTGAGCCAAACCAGCCCAGGACTTTGCCCAGCTGGGCTCAGCCGTTAATCCCTCAAGCCAAAACCTGCCGCCTGCGTTAGAGGAAGGGAAATAATTCCAGCTGGCTGCTGGGTTCCTCACCTTCCTGCCCCCAACACCCACCATTTTCTGCCTCGAAGCACAGGATTGGAGCATCTCCTCTCCTTTTTATTTTTGCAGAGGTTGGATTTTTTTTTTTTTCCCCTCCCTGCCCAACCTGGCCTCAGCACTGATTTCAGCGGCGGTTTCACTGCCGTGGGCTGTAGTCACATTGGCAGAGTCTTCTTGGATGCCAGCCGGGAAGTCGGAACGGTCCCTACCGACCCTCGGAGCCTGCACCTTCCCAGAGTGGGTGTTTTTTTGGGGGGGCTGTTTATTATTTGCAGGCGTAATCCCACGTGGTTTATGCAGGTGACGCTCCCCTGGGATGTGCAGAGGCTGTTTGTGAAGTGTGAACTCTTTCCCTCTCCGTTTTTATCCGAATCCTGCGGGAGTTTCACATGGGGTGGTTAAAGTGAGATGGGAACCTGCTTTTAGAAGGTGTAATTAGAGTGAAGGGAAACATCACAACTTGAAGGCTCCTGCAGAAAATAGCGTTGCAAAGTTATTATTAGCTGTAATAGCTTATTTGCCAGTTTTTTCCTCTTTCTCTCACTCCCACCTCTGTTCTTCCCCCCCACCCTTCTTACTTTTGTTAGAAAAGATGCGTTTTTCCCATCAGGGCTCATGTCGTCTCGTTACCAATTTACTCTTGTGGAATCTAAAGACACGAAAGGTTAATGCAATAATGAAACCCTGACCCCTCTGGTCATGGATAGCGTCTTACTCTGCAGCTTTTTATTTCTATGTAAGAGAAGTTTCCATCCAAAATAATTTCGAAGCCTTAATGCTGTTGTCATCTGGTGCCTTGGGGGGGAAGCAGGTTCCTGGGCATCGGTTGGGCTCTTTCTGATGGGAAGGATGCTGAGGATTTTTAATGAGCCCAGCGCTGCAGGATGGGGAGGTGGAGTGGGTAATTTAATTGTCAAGCCGTTGGCAAGGGCTTTGAACTGCTGGGCAGTTTGGGTGCTGTTGTTTTGAGATATGCCAGGGTCGGCTGTGCTGCATTGGAGAGCGAATTTGGGGCTGGGGGGAGTATATTTGGTTACTCTGCAGAGTCCCCCAGTGCTCTACCGTCACCTCTTGCACCCAGGACCCGATTTCTGTGCGCCCCCCGAGACCTTACCGCCCCTGCCTCATCTTGCCTTGGGTGCATGGCTTTGGTGGTGGTTGTAAATCCAGTCTGAAGTTAAGAAACAGATGTTGCAGGAGTTAAAAACACCTTTCCATCCCTTCTTGGTATGGAAACCCCTGCCGTGGGAGGATGCTTTTCCCATTGCCACCATGACCTGTGACGTGGCTGTCACCTCTCTCCGGCGGGGGATGCTGGGCTGGTGGAGGGCTGCTGATCCCTGCCACTAAACCCAAGAAAATAAGTACCTGGAGCACATTAGTTCCGCTTTAATGTCATTTCAATATGAGCGAGAGGGACTTAAAGGGATTTTCCGTGCTCTCCCAAAGACTGGGGGTAGTAGCGGATAAGGCACCGCAGCCATCAGTCGGAGATGCTGGGGGAGAAAGGGGTCCCAGCTGGATGGGGAGCCTGAACTGGACTCCCAAAAACGCTGCCTGGGCTATAGTTTGGGCTTTAGTTTCCCTGTTGGAGGTCGGTTCCTCCATCCCCTGGCTCCCGGGACAGGATGAAAGCTGGCGTCGGCCTTTTGGAGGATGTTTTCTTTCTGCTGGGGAGGAGCGACGCTCGCTCTCGTTTCCAGATGACGCGGGGAGGGAGCGTGACAGCAGCAAACCCGGTGTCCGCTCCCCGCAAATCCCAATGGCACGAGTTTTCCGAACAATTTCCTCTGGGGGGGGCTGCGGATTTTGGGGCTGGTGGCTCCGGCGGCTGCCTTCCAGGACGCCCCAAAGTGGTGAACCTTGCTTTTGCGTTTTCCAGCAGCTTCTCTTTGACAGCATCTCCTTTGTGCATTCGCTGGTTGCAGACGGCCGGGTGGAGGAGCTTTTTGCTGGTGCGGATCCCTCTGAAAAAAAACCAAAAAAGGAGGAATGTTTCAAAGGCACCGATGGGAGCCGGGTACCGTAACCGGTTGGTGCCTTTGAAAATCTTCCCCAAAGGCTTGAATATTTGGTTACGGCGAATTTCAAGCTGCGTAAACAGCTTGTGTTCGTATTTTTACACTTGAATATGCAATTTGAAGTTTACGCTCCGCCTGGTTAGACGCCGAAGCCGCTGGATGACGAGCCGGGAAGGAGACTGCCGGGGGGAGCAGGGTACCCAGGAGCATCCTGTTGCTGCAGTCAGGCGATGATAGAGGAAAACTTGTGGGTTTTTTTTTTTTCCCCCTCTTCCATCCTCCATCACCCTGTGGTCAGCTTGGGCTTTGCAGCCCTGTCCTTTTCCCATCCCCAGTTAGGTAAAGCCGGGCACTGGTCCCCATCCCTTGGTACCTCCTGGCCTGAGCATCCCCTGAGATGCTCTCGGCTGCCGGCGAGCGCAGGATGGGGAATGATCTCAGCTGTCACGCTTCTCCTTTTTGTTTAAACTTAAAAATAATAACAGCTCTGCTGCAAATCTCCTCGCCTCCCAGTCATCTCTCTCTTTCCCTAACGAAGGCACGGTACTTATAATTACCAATGCGGCAACAGCACATACAGAGGTGGCTTTGACACTTGCTGCTCAGTGGGTGGGTTTTTCCAGGGAACTCCTCTTCGTTTCATGCTTAGAGGAAAGCGACACCCTCCTGCCTGCTTCTTCAAAGCATCGGGACTGCGTTGTCACCCTCAAAGGGTGACCAAGCAAGGTGGCAGGGGATGCGTCACCCTTGGGAACTGATGGTAGCATCAGCCCAGGCGTTGTGAGTGGGACCTTGGAGCTGGTGGGCTCCCCCCAAGTCCTGGCTTAGGGTCAGAGAGCATGAGGTGGTGGAGGGCAGTGGTTTGGGGCACTGGTCTGGGTTCCATGAAGGTTGTGGGCTTCTCCCGGCAGGGCCAGGGAAGAGTGTTTTGCAGAGGAGGTGTCTCTTGAAGATCACCTGAAGCAGGGAGTGGTTGCATGGTCACAGAAAGCAGAGATTGTGGTTTCAGGGGCTTTCTGGAAAGGTGACTTGGTGCTTCTCGCACATCTCGTGTCCTGGATCTGTCTCCATGGGCTGGGGTTCCCAGAAGGACACATCAGCCTTGGCCACCAAGGCTCAGCTGGCTGCAGAGACCCTTTGGTGTCAGGAGGAGCCATTTTGGGGACGATGGACCTGTTGCCTGTGCAGCAGAGTCATGTGCACTCCAAACACGTGTGAGATGAGGCAAGGAAGGGGGAAAAAGAAGCGTTATTTTTAGATTTACTTTTTCTGTGAATTCAGCGCTCGTGAAAAGTGCTGGATTGACAGCTCTGGAGACTGAAGTGGGCTGCAAAGCACAGGGAAGGGGTAGCCCAGCGAACGTTCCTGCGAGCTCCATGCTTCAGGATGGGATGCTGGGACCAGTCCTCGTCGGCTCAGGCTGTCTGGACAGCAAAGTCACAGTGGGTATCTGTTGTGTGGACCAGAGCTGGTGCACCAGTGGGGTTTTATGCGGAGGATATGAGGTTCCTGGAGGACGAGCTCGGGTTATTTGTGCTTGATGTGTCTTCATCCTTCGTGATTCACCCCATGGTGAGCTCCTCGTGCCTCCTCAGCCATGTGAGGACCAGCTGAAGCTGCAGCAGGAGGACTTGGGCTTCGTTTTGGTACAGCAGGAGGTCCTGCTCTTCCTTCTGGTACAGCAGGACCATTGCCATTTCCACTAACCCAATTGCCCAGGCACGTTTCTTCCCTGTGCTCCTCGTGGAGCGTGGAAGAAGTGGTCTTCACGTGGCTTCACAGCCTGCCTGCACCCCACGATGTGTTCTCCAAGCAGCGTTCTTCTGCTGTCCACCTGCCAGCCCATCGCCTCCTCTCAACCAACTGTTTACTTCGGGCTTTTGTTTCCCGGACTTGTTGCTATGCATGCGGCGTGTGGAAGGAGCTCCAGCGAATATAGGCCACACTTTGATTGTTCAGCAAGCTGGAAAATGATGATTATAATTTTTGACAGGAGGGAAGGAGGGGGAAGGAGATCTCTGGGCTTTCAAATCTGCTCTGTCATAAGCAGGATCTCGCAAGGGCCTTCTGATGACTTCTCCCGCCCCAAAGGAAATGGCGTTTGCATAGCAAGAGGGGGTTACAGGAAAAATTCCTCTCTTCACAAGGACAAACGGGCGCTTCTTTCACCAGCCTTTCCACCTTGTGCGATGGCCCTGTCACAGCGCATAAGCGAAATAGGGTTGGTGTTGGCCAGTAATCGAATGGGAAGCATCTAAGAGCAACCTGGATGCTGCTAAAAAAATAACCCCATCCCTGTTAGAGCAGTTCACCTCAGGTACGTGCTTCGTGAACAGCTGGAGGTGGTCCTGGTGGAATGCTGCCTGCGGTGACAGCCCCAGGGGACACGGGCATCCAAGTCCTTAAAGCCAACCTGAGCAGAGCATCCTGAAAACATCTGGAAATGAAGCCTGAAAGACCCCGTAGACTTATCCCAAGCAGGTGGCTACATCTGGGGCCACATCATGGCTGGACCTGTCTCAGCACATTCCTGGGTGGCAGCAGAACCCATGGAGACCTCGGCTGCTCCTGCCGTGTCCCATCCCGACTCACCAGTCCAGACAGTCGCCGTTGGCATCGGCTGCACAGTCCCCACCGGATCGCCCCATGTACTTATTTTATTTAATGGCGTTGGCTAGTTTCCACTTTAATTTTTTTTTTTTTTTTTTGTTTATTTTAACGCGATCACTTCTAATGAGGCTAATGACATTTAGTCTCCGTGGCGGCGCATTTTAATTCGGTCAGCGAAATGTCAGCGCGAGGCGGCCGCCTCCTGTCTGCCCGCCACAAAAGGCACCGCAGACAAAGGGGCTCTGTCCCCGGCCGCCCCTCGCCCTCCTTATCTCCTGCCTCCCAGGGGACGGGTCAGGCCGTTTGGCAAAGCCACCCTCCCGCTGTCCCCTCCCCTGCTGGCACCTCGGCCGCCAAGCGCTGCGAGGATGAAAGGCGAGGGCTGCCGGAAAGACAACCTTTAGAGGCGAGCCAGGGCGACGTAATTAATCAGATGTCAAAACCTCTAAGCAAAGTTAGCTTTGATCGGCGGGGAAATCTGTCAAATAGGTCGTTCCACTGCCCGTGGTGCTTTTCCCTCCTCTCTCTGCCCATCCGTCTACTTTGCCACCTCTCCTTTCCATGGCTGGGGTGACAATCTCCTGTAGGCAGGTGGGACCTTCCAGCTGGCAAAGCGTGGACCAGCATCTCCCCTCAGAGCTGATGGCAGGGCTGGTGCCATGGGACAAAGCTGTGTGGGTGCCCTTTGCTGAAATGCCATGGGGTTGGAAATGGGACAGCAAGGAGGTGACTGGGGTTGGGGTGTCCATGAGCTGAAGGATGGTTTGCAGAGGTTGAGGTGGTCCAATGCTGCAGTGTGAGAGGGTTCGGTGCAAAGTCGGGGTGCCAGGAGCAACCAAAACCCCAAGGGAGGTGGCACTGGGCTTGCAGGTGGCCACACAGGAGAGATGGCAACTTCTCTACGTCGTGTTGTGCTTGAGTCCTCTGAAGATGCTGAACCTCAGAAGCCTGAGCCGTTTTGCCTAAGAATGAGTCCTTTTTTTCTGCAATCTGGGTCCAAATGCGGCTGGATTTGTTCTGTTCTCCTTTGATCTGTTCCTCCCTCTCCATTCTGTTTACCAGGAATGGACGAAGATTAAAGTTTGCAGCTTCTGAGCAAAGTAGGTTGCTCATCACTGCATGATACCCAATTACCTGCTGATACCTCAGGAGTGAGGAGGTATTGATCCTGCTTGGATTTGAACTTGTTGAACCAAAGAAAGGCTGGATATTTTGAATTTGTTGCTCAGGACATGCCATTTCCTTCAGGAATCAAAGCGCGGTCCAAGCTGCGTTTCGGTGCCCCCGTGGTCCTTGGAGCTGACGGGAGGGTGGGTCGCTTGTCTCTACCACATGGGAAATGACCAGTAAGTGATAAATAATAGCATCTGTTCTCTCCGCGGTACAGGAGGGATGTAGTTGTAATGACTTTTGTGATGTGCATGAGGAATATCTCCATTTTACTGAAAATGTGTCCCCAGAAGCTGTTTTTTTTTTTTTTTTCCCCTGCACGGGTGGTTTTCTGTGCCGCTGATGGCATCCCCTGTGTCTGCTCTCCTCCTGTCTCCTGCTGCCTGTCATGTTCCCAACCAGAAATAGCCTCTCAATTCAAAAGAAAAACAGAATTTCTCCCAAAATTATGTGGCGAGAAGAGGCCTGAGGGACTGGATCGAAGCGTTTATTACTGAAACGTGGCAGTATCAGGTCCCGCTCTTGTGTAGCGGTTGTTTCCAGTAGATCTTAAAACACTTCACGGAGGAGAGAAATTCCATTGTCCCTGGTTTTACAGACGGGGAAGCCAAGGAATAAAGGGGAAAAATGACTTGCCGGAGGCATGTGCAGAGACATGTGTTAAGAGACGTGTCCTCGCTGTAGCTCCCAATCTGAAGTGGAGGTTCCTGCGCGTTTTTGCTTGTGAAACAGTGAGTTGCAGCTTCCTCCTCGGAGAAACACAGGAGGAAGACCCGCGGGATCAATCCTTTAGGGGTCCTAAAATCCCTGTGCTGGGCTGCTGTGGAGCTTGGAGCATCGCGGAGCTCTCGGGCTTGGACTTGATGTGACCGTGGGAGCAGTGTCACCGGCAGGAGAGGCTGTGCCACGCTGCGGGTAGCGATGTCTGGAGGCAGGCAAAGGCGAATTCACCCTCAGCAGGAGATTTAGTCTGTCTTTGCGAGTCGAGGAGCACCCTCTGCTCCTCTGGAAGTGTGCTTGAACCCCCCCCTCCTCCCTCCCCCTGCCCTTTCGCATCTCATCTCTGCCTCGTCTCAGACCTTCCCCCGAGGTCTGAGAGTGAGGATCTCTCCGAGGTGAAACTGGAAGATGAGGAGAAAGGAAGATCTCGAGCGTGCTCTTCGTGTCCGGGCTCCAAATGGAACCGCTCCGTGCAATTTAAGGGGGAGTACGCCTTTGTCCCGGCGATGCCTGCGCTGCGCTGCTCCGAGGCCGAGAGCCTTTGCCAGCCTTTCCATATCCTCGGGATACTTTATCTTTATAAAGTGGCAATAAGTGGACAGTGTAATATATTTCACTTTTAATAAGGTGTTGCCAGTTGCACACACTCGGCGGAGCAATTAGTGTCAAAAGCAGCTAAGCAATGGCGGGGAGCTGTAATTCCGCTGTTTACCGATTTGGAGGATTTATGGGCAGGCGTTGGGGGGAGCTGCGGTCGCAGCTTGGCTGGAGATATCTGCAATGGCTTTCAACCCATGCGTCTTCGAGCCTTTGAGGGTCCTGCCCAGTCAGGAAAACTCTTGAGAGAGGGACCCAAATGAGCCACTGCTTCGTTTCGGTGCCACCCCCAGCTCCGAGGATGCTTCCGAAAGGGGATGCTGAGCCGGCTCAGACGTGCCAGCCGGGCGCTCGCCCGAAATTCAGGCAGGGAGGACCTGTTTGCTCTTTGCGCGTTGACGTGGAAGGTGGAATTTGCTGCGTGAGGTTGTTCTCATCGGGGAAGGGTCGCATCCGGATGGAAGGGAGACCCTGGGCTTGGTTGGTACCTAGGTGTTGAGCTGATGGTGATGGTCTGATGAGCCGGGTGGAGGCAGGGGTGCAGAGGGCGGTTTTCAGGTCTTTGGGGAGGCTTTTCTGCATCCTTCCATCCCGTGGAATACCTGGAGCTGATGAGGGACCATACTCAGTGGTGCTGCTTTGTGTGAGAATAACCTCGTTTTCCATCCCAGGCATCCAGGACTTCTTGCTTTAGTTTTAACGATTTTTTTTCAGCATCGGGGCATGTCGGGCAAAGAGCTTCAGTGAGCTCAGCCCGGGGAGGTTCTCATCTCTGCCTCCCTCCCATGAACCGAACATCCCCTGCTTTTGTCTGGGGACTCTCTGATCATCACAGGAAGGTGGTTTCTATAAAGGCTGTCCGCGTGTTGATCTCTCTGCTGAGGCACTCGGCTAAGCCATCCTGCCAGAGCTCTCCTCCCCACATCTAACCGGGCTCACGCTGGTTTCCAGAGGCTGGGTCTGGCAGTCCTTGGCTGGCAGTAGCTTTGGGGGACATTTTTTGGAACAAAAAAGCAGGGTTGCTCTGAGGAGGTGGTGTGGACGGAGGTGCCGTCGCTGTGCCTAACGCTGCTGCAGATGCTGCAGATTCAATCCAGCCGGGATCTGCCGCGGGGAAGCAAACTCGGTTTGTGTCAGACCTGTCGGAACTGATTTCGGGGGGTTTGAAATCAGCCCGTTGGGGGATGCAGGTGAAAGCGCCGGCTTGCAGCCGCTAACGAGCGAGGCGTGATGCCAGGGATGCAGCGGATGGCTTTGGCATCCCTGGTCCCCGGGGTGCCGTCGGTAGCCGTGCGTCTCACCCCCATCCCCATCCCATCCCCGCTTCCAGGAGAAGCCTTCGCTTTCCCCCCCGCGCAGGGAACAGCCAAAGCGTTTGGTTTCTGGAGCGATATTTCCCAGCCCGTGTCCGCCCCCCGCCTGCTCCCCCTTTCCCCACCCCCTGTTTCTCAGTTCAATAAAGTCCCAGTTTCTTGGGTTTGTTCTCCGAATTGAAAGCCTTCCATTTTCACACCTCTGTAATTGGTGCTATCTGTTGAGAGAAACTCTGCAACTCCAGCCAGCCAAGGTCAGGAGGAGCTGAATTGAATTAAAAGGAGCCGAAATTGGTTCGAGGTGGGCAGAGGGCCGCGGGGAGAACTATGCAATTTCTCTCCTCGGGGCTCCTGATGAGCAGAGCGAGCGGCAGCTTCCCATCTCAGCCCGTGGGGGGGCTGACATCGGCCCACCCACACCTTAATCTGCTCACCGAGGTGGGCACCTCTCAATTGAAAACAAGGAAATGAAACCCAGCATCTCCTCCTTTTATCTGGTCAGCGGGACAGGGCTCTGCTCCTCTGGTTTCCTTGGCTCGGATGCTGACAACTGTCACCGAAATGACCTTGCGGTGATTAAATACAGCGAGAAACGATGCTTTTAATAAAAAAAAACTAAAGCTGCGATACAAGCTGATGGCTTGGAGATTTAAGATGCCGTGCGCTAATCCTACCAGTAACTCAAACCCAGGTGGGAAAAAAAAAAAACAACCCAGTGCTGTCGGACTGAGTTAAGGGCGAGCATCCTGGCGTTCGGATCGCGGTTCCCCCGGCTCAGTCTCTGCTGGCTTAAGCTGGTGTAAAACCGGAGCAGCTTCAGCCAAAGCCGGTGGATTTATAGCCCTGTGGGTAGAGCCCTGGCTGGAGAGGGTGCTGGGAAGTGCCGTGCCGTGGAGTTGTCTTAGGGGAATAGGTGCGATGCTTACAGCTCTTGGAAATTTCCCCACTTCTTAATTTTTTTTCCCCTCGAAAAATGCCTATTTCTTCACTCACAGAGTGTATGAGCACTCTTTGCTTGGCTCTGGAAAGTTTGTTGATCTCGAGGATGCTGTTTCTAGGAGCAGGAGGAGACCCATCCCAGGAAGGGAGTGCTGTGACCTCTGGTCCCTGCTCTGCCCTTATCCTTCAGCCCTCACAGAGTCTCTCTTCCCCAGGCAGGGGCTGGTTTTCTCTTTTGGAGCTTTTCTACTGGGTGTATAATTAGCGTTTATAAGGGATTTGGCCCCAGGTCTTTCCCAGCCCAGCTAAATGTCCTTGGCTCTTCAGAAATAGAGCCGCTCTCGCTTTGGTGCTGGCTTGGTGAGTATTCAGAGTAGAGTGGCTCCAACAGGATAGCGCAGAAAAGGGGGAGACGTTTCAAATGGTGAAATTTCAGGCAACAAGGGAACAATTTTCCACCCACTTCTGAGCTGGAGCTGAGCCCTTCCAGTCTCTCCTTTCTCTCGCTCCCCAGCTGGGCTGGCACCGGGGACGTGCCCATTTATTAGAAGCAGCAAGAAGGCACGTGGCCAAGGTAGCCTTAGAGGATGCCAAGCGCGGTACCCCGGCTGCCCAGCTGTTGGGAGGGTGTGCTCGGAGGATGTCCCCAACCTCTTTTTTTTTTTCCCCCCCCGGGGGACTTGGAGCTCGTGGCCTCGCCGTCCCCTGCTCCATCCTCGGGCAGGAGAGGAGCCACCGGCGCGGCTGCAGCCGGCGGAGCGCCCTGCGACCGCCCCGGGCCCCCGCTCTGCCTCGCTCGTAATTTATACAAGAGCAAGGCGATGTTCCCTTTTAAATTGACAAAGGCAGAGAATGGAGCCCGGGAAGCCCTCTGACCCCGGAGCCCTGGTCCATGAAAATTACAGGCGCTCTACAGCGCGTTTCCTCTTGATGTACTTGCAGTGGGGAGATGCTGGTTAATTTGCCAGGACTCAGAGGTGACCCGGGTTTAATAAAGAGGATTAATGGATTTGAGCTAAAGGTCTCGGCTGTTTTGAGCTGATAGCCTTCTCCTTCGAAGACACTACGGCGAGGCACGGCTCAGCCTCTTGCGGGGAGAGGCGGAGGCGGCTCGCTTAAAGGAGCACGCTGCTGTGTCGGCAGGTGATTATTCCCTTGGGGGTTAATTAGCAAAGCCAGGTACTCCGACCCCGTCTCCCCCCAGGCAGGGGCAGCGCTGCTGTGAGGCTGCCAACCTGCCCCGTCTCCTGCCTGTCATTGCTGCCTCTGGAGCTGCTCTGGGATGTCCCCTTCCTTTGCCACCTCCCCGGCCTGGGGGACAAGCCGGTGGCTGAAGGTGAAGGGCCACAGACCTTGCTCTCAGCCTTTTGCTCCCGATTTGGGGTTTGATGGTGAATTTGGGCTGGGACCCATCATTTTTGGCAGCCAGCCCCGTGCTGCGGCTGGTCTTGGGGAGGCGGTGGCAGCAGTGCCATCCGGCCAGCGCGTCCCTAAGGCAGTGCTGATCCTACCGAGAGGGGCTGGTGTTTCCTACCAAATCCAACAGTGCTTCCCATGGGGATTTACATTCTTCCCTGACCCCTCGGGGCAGGGTTTTAGGGATGGGGATGGGCACACAAGGAGACTCCATGCTGTTGGGGAGCCTGGGAGCAGCAAAGGAGATGGTTTGGCTCGGGGGCTGGATGCCTGAGCGTTGTCACAGCTGGATGTAGGCATCTAGGGAGAACGGAGAGGGAGTTTCTGGCTTGGGGAGGAAGAGGAGGGAGCATATCTACGGTGTGAGGGGCTGGGAGCAGGCAGGAGTTGCCCGAGGGCAGTTTGTCTCAGCAGATCCGTGCCACCCTCCCTACGTGCCGTTCTCCTAAGGGTTAACGACAGCCGGGTGAGAATGATCCCACGAGGCTGCCCAAACTCGTAGCAGGAGTGATAGGCTCTGATGGGGAAAAGGCTGAGCTCTGCCATCCCCCTCCCCACCCCCGGCTCCGCCTTCTCTCTCTTAATGTTCCCAGCTCTCAGAGAGCAATGAATTCCCTGTAGCGTCCCGCTCCCTGGCCCTGGAGTCTCTGGCGATATTCCCATAATAACTAAGTGGAGTGCTTTGGACGGGAGCAGCGAGGGACTGGGCCACTTTCCCTGCCGGGAAAATGCATGCGCGATCAATGCAATCAACTTACCCTTCAGGTCCTTTTTGGGTTGGATGGAAGAGATGCTCTGACTGAAACCCATTTATTGAGTGGAGAAGGTGCAATGAAATTACAAGCTGTAGCTTTTACCAGCTCCTGGCTTCTGCCTTGTCTTTTTCTTATCCAACAGCATGTCTAGTATTATGAAGCATTATTCTCTTAAAACCCCATTTCTCCTCTTTTCAGAGGGGTAGGAAAGCACCCAGCAATTCATCCTTTGCCAGCCACGGGTAGAAGTGTTCAATAAGAGATCCCGGCGTGGAGCTGGGTCATCTCTAAACTGTTCATTTACCTCTCTGGGGCCAGACACTGACCTCTCTTACCTTGGTGCTCATCAGGGAAATCCAAACGAGCGATTTCCTTAGGGAGCTGAGCGCGGGGTCAGAGCCGAAGCCGTCTGCACTCTCCTCCCGGGGAATCCCACAGCTCTTTAGGACAGGAGGCGAAGGTATTAAACGCATCGCGGAGAAATTAAGTACAGGAGCCTTAATGAATGATTCAGCAAATGCACTTGAATGTGATGCTCTCTTATGATGGATCCTGATGTGCTGCTGGATCTCAGCTCCAGGTGGAAACCGTGGAGGGAATTTATAGGGGGCTGTGTGGCCACACAAACCCCGAGCATCGTTAGGAACGAAGTCACATTTTGTCCATGTTTTGGTCACTTCAGGCTGATGCAGGTTATTTTTTTTGTGTGTGAAAACTGCGTGACTCACGGGGAATTTTTCCTTTCATAACTGGGTCTATTTTGGCGTCGCTGCTGAAATGGAAAAAAAAAAAAAAAAGGAAAAAAGGAATCGTGACTTTGCTGTCATTTAATCTCTTGTGCTGCTCCTACTAACCAGCCGCCACAGAGCTCAGGGCAGCAGATTTGTCTGGCAAATAACCTTTAATTCTCACAAGTGGCCAGAACTGGAGTTTTGGCTCACCTGTGTGCGTGTCCTCTGGCAGAAAGCAGCAGCATCACCTCCCTACCATCCTCTCCCAAGGGGGGCTCTTTGACCCCGCCGCCGCTTCCCGAGGCTGTTTCCCGGGAAGCTTTGGATGCGAAAAGCAACTTTGCAGCCAAATCGGGCGCTTTTCCCGGAGCTGAGCCCTGCCCCGATCTGGGGGTCCCACGACGGGGACACCCCCCTTGTGCTACGGGGTCTTGTAGATGAGATCTGTTGCCTCCCTGCATTCAGCCTGCGTTGCCTCCCCTCCGCTGCTGCCTGTAATTTAGCCCTGAGATCGTCATCTATTATTTAGCTCGGAGCTCAGAAATGCGGTTTTCGGGAAGGAGCATCCCCAGCTCCGGCGCTCGCCTGGGTTTTGCCTTGGGAAGGCAACGGAGCAGCTCCACGGTCCGACCCTCCGCCCCCGCATCGTTGCCGAGGCTTTTCCCGGGATAACTCTCATCCCGGGCATCAGGCCTAGCGAGAAATTGCTCTTCACCCCTGCAGCAGGAGATTTAATTATCATTAGCTTAGCTTGCACAGCTCCACGTGGTGTCGTGCAGCTGCGTGCTTATCTGGGCCTTTTAAAAATCCAGCTGCAATATATTTATTATTTCCCCCCCCCTTCCCCTCCCTTTCCTTGTGTTTTTCTTCTTTGCTTCTTACAAAAGCTTCGCTATCCTATATAAAGTTTCGGCAGCCGGTGACCACGGTACGTACTCGAAGGGGGAGGAAGATGCAAAGTTCAAGGAGATTGCAGCCAGGCAGTGGTGGCAACCTGACGGCACGGTGAAAAATATGCAAGTCCCATTCCCAGGGCTTGGGCAGTTTTTGCAGTATTCGATGTTTCTTTTACAGCCTCTCAGTTACACTGGGGAAAAAAAACCAACCAAACAAACCCCAAGTCAGAAGCATTCAAAAATCGCCTTTTTCTCGCGGGCAGGTTGTGAGCAGGAGCTGGGGTTGTGTCGGGTGTGGGAGGAAGGGGAGGGATCCCCGGGGAATTTGCTGGTTTGGGCTGGAAAGGCCAAATTCCCTGATTTGCCCAAATTTTCAAGGTTTTTTTGAAGTCTCCGGCAGCCTGCACAATGGGCTGGCAAAAACCCAGCCCAATCTCTCCACGAAACAGAAGTTTTAGCAGAAGTTTGTTCACATCCCGCGCTTGCCACAAAACTTTCTTTTTTAACTCCAAATTATTTTTTTTTCCACCGAAAATCCACTTTTGCTGGGAAATCCTAGACGAGTCCTCATTCTTTGGGCCAAATCCCTGGCGCCGTGACCTTTTCCCATGGCTTTTCCCGTCCCTTCCCCACCCAGCCCTCGAAGCCGCTTTCCCCCCATTGCCAATAAAGGCAAACAAAAATTAAATCTATAATTATCATTACTAATTCCACTTAATTAGTCACAAGCCAGCAGCCAAATTGGCTTTCTCATAATTATCAGATAAGCAGTAAGCACATCTCATAGATTATAATTAACACTGCTTAATTAAAATCTAATATACATACACCCTTTTCCTCAACATATGCCTAATTGGGTTCACAAACAGAGGGGGTGTGAAGCCCCCATCCCCGTCGTTCCCCCAAAGGTTCCTTTGATGCCACTTCTGCTTTAAGTTGGTGGCGGGATGTTCTTCTTCGTTTGCTTTAAAACACCTTGGCTGGAAAAAAAAAAAAAAAGGCATCTCCCTGATGCGCGGGGAACTCGCACAAGATACTCTCCCGACTTAACTATTTTTTATTATTATTGTTATTGCTCCAGCTGTGACCTCTCCATAATCCCCCGTCTACTCTGGGCTCTGCAATAATAAAGCAGCCTGAATAAATTACGCTTTCAAAGGCGAAGGCCGGATTTTGGCACTGAGCTCTGGAAATTGATGTCTCTCTTATTCCCTCCTTCTTTTCCTGAGTGGGGTCGGGAGAGGCTCCGAGGCTGCGGCGAAGCTTTTTTGCATGGAGGGAGACTCTCGCCCTCGCTCGCACCTTCCCTGGCTGTTTATATTCTGTACGAAATGCTCTTGCTGGCCCCTTTCCCACGGGGACGGCAGCCGTGGGGTGCCGGGGCTGCCAGGAGGACCTCGGTCCCCTCCGGAGCTTGGATGAGGCAGAGCCTCGAGTGATGGACGGTGCGGCGGGGGTAGCCTTTAGCTCCGCTTTCCCTGCGTTTGGTGGAAACACCTTGTGGATGGGAAACCGAGGTCTGAGCCAGCTCTGCTGTCCTTGGGGAGCCACTGCCTGCCCGGGTGTCACAAGGGGCCACCAAGGCTTCGGTGTCCTGAGGAGGTGACCTGTGAGCAGGGCGCCGATTGCTGACTCTGTCCGACCTTGGGGCAATAATTACGTCTTTTTGCCGAGTGGCCGTGCTTTTCCATTTGCAGAGAAGCTCTTGCCTATTTGGCTGCCTGAGAGAAGCGGAAACTCCTGATAGTGCTGATTATTAATTAGATCATTTGCCTGCCAGTTTTTTGCTGAGCTAATATCTGACTGGTGAGTTGATTCACTGTGGGAGATTTGCGAAATGTGATTTCCTTCGGAGAGATGCTGAGCTGAGCTCCTCGAAGCCGGGATGGAGGGATGCTCCTCTTCCACGACTTAATCCCAGCCGTGCCGGAGATGGAGCCCCCTTCTCTACGCTGGGAAAGAGATGGGGCATCGCCATCGCGAGTGCCGGTCCTTGGGGATGGGGGGGAGATGTCTTCCAGGTCTGGAGCATCGCGGCTGTGGGGGATGCAAGGGCATCCCGTCCCGCTGCTCCGTGATGTGAGCTAATCTCGCAAGGCCTTTAATGCGGCGGCTGCGGAAAGTAAAGGCTTGGCACGTGTTCTGGTGTCGGGGGAGGATTTGGGGATTAGAGATGTGTAATTGTATGTAGTGCATGACAAAACAAAATAAGTGGCGAAAAGAACTCAGTCGTATTAAGCATTCAAAGCAAGCATTAAGCTTTTTTACATTAAGGGGAAAAAAAAAAAAAAAAAAAGGTGAGGAAAATGCGCGAGGCAAAATCCCCTTTCCTCTCTGCGGCCTTTGCTCCGTCCGCTCTTCCCACCAGGATGCGGTGCCGGGGGAGGAGGGATGCTCGCCACCCCTGAGAGAGAGAGGGGGCCAACCCCTTGTGAACACTCTTCCTACCCAGGTGCCAGACTTGGATGGATTTGCTGGCTGGGGAAAAGATGTGCATTTGGAAAATGAAGGCCAAACGGGATAGATGTACGTTTGGAAAACGAAGGTGAAACACGGCCGGGGCTTCTTGGCTGGTTTTCCTGGCCGTGTGGGCATTCACCAGAGCAGCAGCCAGGTGCCTTGAGCCAGTGGCATGGTCCAAGGTGCCCCCTGGTCCATGCCGTCCCTGCTGCCGTGCAGTCGAGCATCTCGGCAACCGGTTGCTCACGAGCTTTTCCTTAGACCGTGCGAGGCAGCTGGATGCTTTTTTTCCGTGGGGATTTCTCGCCATCATAAGATCTTCCCAGATTAAGTAAATAATTTCACATTAGCTTAATTAAGTCTAATAGACTCATTAGTTTGCTCTTTGCGCTCGTTCCCAAGGGAGCGATGGCCGGGAAGCGTGAAGAGTTGCTGCGGAGAAATCCTGTGGCATCTTGAAGGCAGGCACCGGCAGCGGGGAGCTCTGCTCCTGGTTGAAGGTTGAGGTCCAGGAGGTTCAGGAGTTAAAAATTCACATCCTCGTGGGTGGCTTGAATCATGGGCAGGGCTTTCCTGCCCAAAATGCTGCTGGGTGTTGGGTTGGCTGGTGGCTCAGGTGTGACCATGTTGGTGGGTGTAGTGTCCCGAGCAGGAGCATGGTCCAGACCATCCCCTGGTGTCACAACAGCCTCCGTGTGCTTGGGGATCTTGTGTCCAGTTCTGGGCTCCCCAGTTCAAGAAGGACAGGGAACTGCTGGAGAGGGTACAGCAGAGGGCTACAAAGATGATGTGGGACCTGGAGCATCTCTCTGCTGAGGAAAGGCTGAGGGACTTGGGTCTTTTTAGTCTGGAGAAGAGAAGGCTGAGGGGGGATCTGATCAACACCTATAAATACTGAAAGGGTGGGTGTCAGGAGGATGGGACCAGGCTTTTTCTCAGTGGTGCCCAGGGACAGGACAAGAGGGAATGGGCACAAACTTGAATATAAGAAGTTCCATCTAAACATGAGGAGGAACTTCTTTACTTTGAGGGTGGCAGAGCCCTGGAATTGGCTGCCCAGAGAGGTGGTGGAGTCTCCTTCTCTGGAGACATTCAAACCCCACCTGGACACGTTCCTGTGGGACCTGCTCTAGGTGGACCTGCGTTGGCAGGGGGGTTTGGACTAGATGATCTCCAGAGGTCCCTTCCAACCCCATGTGATTCTGTGATCCCTTGACCCCCTTTGAACGTGGTGGCACCATGAAACCACTTGAGAAGTCCCATGAGGACAGGCTTTGGGGTAGATTTTTTGAATGCTTTTTCCAAGAGGTTTCCAAGCCCACCATGGAGAAGAACACGGAGGCCCAATCCAATGGCAGGGTTTGGCCAGTCCCTCTGGGGACAGACTGTGGCAGGAGCAGCTGCTGGATGGTGCTGTGCCCAACACCGCGGATGGGGGGAAGGAGTGACTGATAGAGAACAGATGTTGAGCGGAGCAGCAGATGTCGGGGGGGGGGGAAAAAGGCTGTGGCTTTCTTGAAGAGAAGGTGATGGGGAAGGGAAAGAGCTGATGGAGCTAAAACGTGTGTGGAGGGAGCGGAGCTGTTGGCAGAAGGGGAGGAATTTGGCTTTTCTGTTCCCTGCCTTCCCGGTGGTGTGTGATACTGAATTATACTGAGGTGCCCAGGACATTTTTATGATGCATTTTAAAGTTACGTCAAGGGCGTTGAGAGCATATGGGTAGGTGACCTCTTTTGGCATTTGCATAAATCTAAATAAATAAAATAAAACCGAGCGAGGAAGGCAGGGACCTGCGGCTCTCCTCATTCTCATGGCACGTTTCTATCTCCCGCACACAATGCTGAGGAGCAGAAAGCACAGAAGAGGGAGGTAGACATCTGGTTTCCCTTTCAAAAGTGTTGCCTGTTCTTTATTTATAAAGAAATTATTGTATTTAAAGCCAGTACTCATCTCTTGTACCAGCAGAAGAGCAGAGATAGGTGGCTAGATTAGAGGGAAGCGGATTGTGCATATAAATAGGAGTTAATTTTCTGAACTCTTTGGAGAAGTGAAACCTAGCAGAGAGCTGCGGGGTTGGGGGGTCAAAAAAACAAAAAAGCTATTTTGCCTTTAAAAGCAGTGTGAGAGATGCCCATCCTGGTCGGAGGGATGCTGCATCTCGGTGTGCCGGGTACCACCCCTTCTTCTGCACGGCAGAGGGGCAAGGGTGAGAGCGAGAGCATCCCTCGGGCATCATCAGAGGGGGCAACTTCTGTTAATACTTGTGTTTTGGAGATTTGTGCCCCCAGATCCCACCCGTAGCATTTTGCTTTGCCCCCCCACGGCCCGGTGCGACTCCGGCTGGGCAGCGGGGCTTGGTCCTGGTAATGCATCAACCCCAGCAGGGATGGGAACGGGAAAGGAATAGATAGAAACACTAAATATACCCAGCAGGAACCAGCTGGAGCCGGTGGAAACCTCAGACGTATACCTAGAGAAGAAGAACACAATGTTTCATTTGTTTTGTTTTATTTCACAAGAAAAATCTTCACAGCCCAAACTGTCACTTTGGAAATAATTTGTGGCTGAGGATTTCAACACCCACTCCAATGATATTTTATTCTGACCCTAAACAAAATCAATAGCTTTTTTTTTCCTCCTCCTTTTTCTTCTTCCTTGAGAAAACAGTATTTTTCAGCTCAGTGGAAGAAGAAAATAGATTCTGCCCAGTGTTGTTAAAAAGATATTATAACCAGTGTCTCTGGAAGTGTAAAAAGTACATGATCTAATATGTCTGAAGCAATTTTGAAAGGCTGCTTTATTTAGGATAATGGAGAAGCAGCAGTAAACCTCATAATCTTCCCGGATAAAGAGTGCAGCAGGAGGGTTTCAGAGCTGCAGCTTTTCTGCCCTGGCTGCTTTTTTTTTTTCCACCTCTCGGAGCCGGGGTTTGGTGGTACCCCCCCGGCAGCCGGGTGATGCTCTGGGTCTGCAAAGCCCTTGCAGAGGGGAGGTGTGTGTGTGTGGGGGGGCGGATCTGGGAGGCAGAAGCAGCTCTGGGAGGGTTTTAGGCAGGAGGGACGCAGTGTCGGGGGGGTGCGTCCCTGGCACCAGTGTTGTGTCTTTTCATGTTCCCAACCTCTGAAAGCAGAGAGAAGCCATCAGCGATATTGTTCCGTCGGTTGCCCTTCTTGGGAATTACAGAAAATCTTGTTTGTCAGAAGGGAGGCAAAAAAAAAAAAAAAAAAAAAAAAAAAAAAAAAGGAGAGGAGTCTGGTGAATTTAAAAATAAATTATAAATTATTTTTTTAATAAATTATGAATACATTTTTCTCTGTCAGGATTTGAGGCTCTGTGCTCTGATCAAAAAAGTTTCCGAGTGTGTTCTCCCCCTGCTTTACTCAAATGTAGATATGTGCATTTCGGCTCCCCATATTTTATTTTGATGAATTTTTCACTCCGCCAACAACAAATACTTTGTTTGTTCTTGACGGGCGCCGGGGGAGAAAACTTTTGAGACCCTGCTCAAACACTTCACTTGCAATCAGGGTGAGCGCTGAGAGGATGCTCTGTGCCGCCGCAGCCCCTCCGGCGCTTGGACGGGGAGCGGGAGGATGCAGAGAGGAAAATGGGGTGCGGAGGAAAAGGGAGGATGGATGGAGCTGGTACAAGGTGGGCTTGGTGTCTACCACCCACCCTGACGCCTACAGAGGTTGCTTGGGGTGGGAAAGCAGGTTCTTGAAGGTCTTTCCAGAGGTCTGGCTGACACACTAGAAGGCTGTACCACCATCCAGCGAGACCTGGACAGGCTGGAGACTTGGGCAGAGAGGAACCTGACGAAATTCAACAAGGGCAAGTGTAGGGTGCTGCACCTGAGGAGGAATAACCCCCCGCACCAGGACAGGTTGGGGCTGACCTGCTGGAGAGCAGCTCTGAGGAAAAAGACCTGGGAGTCCTGGTGGACAACAGGATGCCCATGAGCCAGCAATGTGCCCTTGTGGCCAAGAAGGCCAATGGCATCCTGGGGGGCATCAGGAAGAGTGTGACCAGCAGGTGGAGGGAGGTCATCCTCCCCATCTGCTCTGCCCTGGTGAGGCCCTGTCTGGAGCACTGGGTCCAGTTCTGGGCTCCCCAGTTCCAGAAGGACAGGGAACTGCTGGAGAGGGTACAGCAGAGGACCACAAAGATGCTGAGGGGCCTGGAGCATCTCTCTTTGAGGAGAGGCTGAGGGACTTGGGTCTTCTTAGTCTGGAGAAGAGAAGGCTGAGGGGGGATCTGATCAATGCTTATAAATACTGAAAGGGTGGGTGTCAGGAGGATGGGGCCAGGCTTTTCATTGGTGGCCAGGGACAGGACAAGAGGGAACGGGCACAAGCTTGAACGTAGGACGTTCCATCTGAGGAGGAACTTCTTTGCTGTGAGGGTGGCAGCGCCCTGGAAGAGGCTGCCCAGGGAGGTGGTGGAGTCTCCTTCTCTGAAGACATTCAAACCCCGCCTGGACACATTCCCGTGGGACCTGCTCTGGGTGGACCTGCTTTGGCAGGGGGGTTTGGACTAGATGATCTCCAGAGGTCCCTTCCAACCCCATATCATTCTGTGATTCTGTCTGAGGTCTACATCCGTTGAAGAAATGAGATCCAGGGAGCGATGCCAGCGGACTGGGTGGTTTGTATCCTCTTGTTTCGATGCCCAAGCTTTTGGGTGTCTGGGTTTTGTGCCTGTGCCAGGCTCTGGCTTTGCTCTGGCTTTTGCTGCTTGGGTGCAGGTAAGGACCAGCTTGCTTACAGAGAGTTTTTTCCTGCCACCCACGACTGCTGCCCAGCAGCACGTCCTTGGGCCGCTCGTTGGACTGGATAAAAGGGACTTTATTAGCCTTCCCTTCAGAGGATGACAGGGGCAATCACTCTTGTAGATTTTAATTAAAATGTTTAATTAAGCACAGTTCTAGCAGGCAGAAAAGTTAACGCTGATCCTGGCCGAGTCCCCAGGCTTGGAGTTGGTGGAGGCGGGGGAGAGGAGGAGATGGGAGCGGAGGAGATGCATTAAGCTGCCTGTCGGTGACGTTACAGGACTCCTGTTGAGAGGGTGTGGGAAGGGCAGGAGAGGACGGTGGTCACAGTGACACGTGTGTGTGTCTGTGTGTGTTGGTTACCGATTCCTCACTGGTGCCAGTTAGAGGGGAATGGTGGCTTCCTTGGATCTCCTGCCCCATCTCCTGCCCCACCTTCTTTGCCTTTTTCATAGTGGTGGCTCATCTTCTTCAAACTGAGGTCCTTGCGAGTCCTTCCCAGCGGCTCTCCTGCTCAGCTAATCCCATCCCAGCCGGTACCGGGATGTGGGATTATTCTGTCCCAGGTGCTGTGTTTGGCGCCTTTCCTTGCTGGATGTCAGAGATGCTCTTCAGGGTTTTGAAGGACGCAGCTGCTCCCGTAAAAACAAATCCCTGAAGTGTGTTGAGGTTCGTAAAACTCATTTCCCAGGCGGAGGTCTCGGGGATAAGAGTGCCTGAAGTGGCAGAAGAGCCAAGGCAGTGGCTGGACTAATTGGCTGCTGTTAATTGAACTAGGACAAAAAGAAGATCAGCAAGACAAGACCTGTCTGTGCTGGGTTTGGACTCTTTTCGCCCATTCTCCTGGAAGCACAAGTCTCCCGTGCAAGTACATCCATGGCTTTTTAAAAAAAGCGACAGAAACCAGTTCCTGAAATAGACTGTGGGGAAGGAAGGAGGGGAAAAAAAAAAAAGAAAAAAAAATCAGTGCAATGCACAGCCTTTCTCCAGGGAGCAATTACCAGCCCGAGAAAAAGCTATTAGTGCTCTGCTCCCTTCACCGCCTTTCCATGTGTGTGCATCCTCTGCGGCTCCCTTCCCACTGGTCCCCCAGCAGCAGGTACAGGAGGAGCCACCAGCCCGGGGAAGGGGCCACCCAGCTCCTCCAGAAACCTCCCCCGAGAGTGTGGAGCGTCTCTGCACCTCCCTAAAGCCTCACCCCATTCTGTCACCTCTCCTTAGGCTGAAAGGGAAGGGCAAGTCAGCAGAGCCCAGTGAATGCAGGGAGCTTTTGGAGGGCTCCAGCCTTGTCTTTCAAGCGCTCTCCTTTTCTAACAGGCTTCTGCCAAAGCTCTCTTGCCACCCGCTGTCCCTCGCTGGTCGGCGTGGGGTGATGCCAGCCCCCTTGGCTCCTTGTAGTGTTTTTCTTCCCACTGCAAAACTCCCATTTTTGTCTGAGCTGGACGAAGCAGCAGCGATAGCCCTTGCTCCTGGCCCCTTTCTGTCCTGCTGTGAGTTGGGGCTCTCCTCACCTCGTTCCTGAGATATCTTCACCACGAAGCACCGCTCTTTCTCACAGTGCATGGCCAGGAAGCCCCATGTCCATTAACTTCATTAACACCAAGCCATTTTCTTTATCTCTTAAGTGTTGTCCCTTAAGAGACGCTCTGTGTCCTCGCGTATCTTCTCACTGAAGGTGCCGTGTTAAAGCTCCATCTCTTTCTTTCAAGCTTCGGGGAGGGGATGCTCCTGGGAAGACTGGGCTTTAGGACACCCACGTTACCAGCTATAGGGTGAGTTCTCAATTTGAGGGTGATAGTTGTAACTTCAGGGCTGGTGACCAGGATTATTGTGAAGCTGAGAAGCTTCTCAGTAATAATAATACAATAATCTGTGAGAAGCTGAGATTGCAGGGGGATGCAAGGACCGAAGTTACCGGCTGGAGAGCGATGCGGTCTTGTTATCCAGTTAACACCTCGTGGAGCTGGGGGATATGTAGCTCTGGCTAGCAGGAGCCCCAGGGCGAGTGGCCGAGGGTTTTACAGCGAGTGTGTGGGTGTGAAAAGCCAGGGTTCACCCCGAGCTGAGGACGTGAACCTCTGTCACCATTTCCCTGGTTAGCATCGGTGCCGAGGTCAGCCTTCTCCATCTCAGAGGCAGGCTCCTCCGCTTCTCCTCTCCGTGGCGATCACTGACATGTTTATTTCTCTGATTAATGAACTCTGCAAATTAACCTCCACGCTGCTCTATAATTGCTATTAAGGCTTCAAAAATCACTTAAGCGTTTCCGGTGCTCGCGAGCCCATTCCGTTCGGCTGGCCAGCGCGGCGTGCTGATTGCAGGGAGATAGAGCCCATCTCCTGACCTCCACGTTTACAATTAATTATTGCATTCAGCACCCAAATTACCCCCGGTCTCCACGTGCTCGGCTTTATCTCTCTGCACACACAGGCTTGGCTTTTAATTAAAGGCCCTTCAAATTAAATGAAAACAAATTCAATTATTGCCTCTCATTGGAACAGCTCACCACAGACTCCTGACTATACTTCTTCTATGGAGAACCTGAGGAGCTCTGGTCTCCCATAATCCAGTCTAACTAGATTTGCCTGGTTTTCTATTTTCCTTATCATCAGTTGAGCTGTTCTCTCGCCACCGGGTCAGACGTGGGCTTGACTTGCAGAGGAAGCCGAATTTTAAATGCTGTTGCCCTTTCACGTCTGCATCTTCATACCGTTGCCCTTCAAAGGAGGAGATGCTCTTGTATGCTGTGGAGGGGTGGGACCATCATCATTAGTCTTCATTTGGGCTGCTGTGGAAGGCAGAGGACCCCAAAAATGAGGATTTGGCCTCCTTGGTGCTGGATACCTGACTGCCAGGTGGTGGGATGGTCCCTCTCCCAAGGGGACTGTAGTGTTCAGAGCTGTACGTTTGAGCGTGGAGTCCTCCAAGCCCCAGGTCTTCTCAAAGAGGGAAGTGTCTCGTGGGAACAAAGGCAAAAGTTTTCCGGAAGCGTTGTGACTTGTGTTACTGTAGTTGGGACAGCATCATGAGTTAGCATCATTTCTCGTGGCCAAAAAGCAAGTGGCTGAGAAGGTTTCACAGCAGGTGGACACCTTGGGAGATCCTGGCTCAGACAGGAGCTCTTGGCTGAAGATGGGCTGCATTTAACCCAAATAGTGCCTTCTAACTCTTAGATGCCTCTTCAAGTGGGGTTCTTGGCTCCCTGCTCCATCTGCAGCCCTCCAGCCAGGGTTTCTTTGCTAGGGAAGCATCTACCTGTCCCACAGAAGAAGTCCTTGTTCATCTCCCACATGAAAGAGAGAGGGAGAACATGGCTCTGGCACCGCTCTGCCAAGTCGTTCGGTCCCAGTTATTATTTTTCTCCCTTTGTGGGGTTTGTGCCATCATCTGTGCTGGCAGGAGCTGGCAGGAGGGACCAGCTCCAGCCTCGCTGATGCAGACGGGGAGACGGTCCAGCGAGGGGAGGAGGGGAAACCAAAGTCATCAAGCATGCCCCAAAACCAGAACCATAATTAACATCTGAGGTAAGGCTCTCTGGTGGTATAAATTAGCAAAATCGCCGCTGCGTTTTGCCAAGGAGCATCAGTGGCTGGTCTGCCTCATTAGCTTCACCTATGGAAAACCCTTCCCTACCTCGCAGGGGCTGCCCACGCCCGGCGAGGGGCGGGCGGTGGGCGAGGGCACGGGCAGCCCCACGGAGGGATGCTCTGCCAACAGGGTTCAAAAAGCCCGTGCTTTGCGGAGCAGCCAAACTCCTCATAACTCTCCCGCTGTGCCGAGCCTCTCCGTGCGCCGCTCTGTATGGTAATAACACGAGATTATATTGCTCTTTAAAAGGCCGTAGCCATCTCTTTGATTTCGCTCACAGCCAAGCGCCGCTGCCTCGCCGTGATTGAAGGTTAGGCGGCTGTGACCGCCCTGGGGGCAGCCTGCGTTGCCTCAACTCGGGCTGCGCGCCGGGATGCGGGATGCTTCCCAGAATCCAGCCTCGGCTCGGGGTAGGGACCATCCTGCGGCACCTCCTTAGAGGCTGCGAGTTGTGGTTTTTTTTTTTGCCCAGCTGGGTGGCTTTTCTAGTCCGAGGAAGGCTCCGGCTGGCTCCCATCCCTCCGTCGTGCTGATGCAGGGAGAGGGAGAAGCCTGTAAATAACCCCGTTGCACACTCAGGGTCCATCCCAGCGGAAGGAGAGGGAGGCAGAGCCCGTGGGAAAGGGGGAGAATCACAAGCCAGGAGGAAGGAAAAGGTGGTAGGGAGGGGAGGAGAGGTGATGCGGATGGATGCACAGGAGGGGACTGGAGAGGAGCAGGCTCCAGAGAGCCAGAGCGAGCTCATCTTGCTTGCCTGTGGGGTGCCTGGGCTGAGCGAGACGGCTCTGTTGGCATTTAATTTGTTGCTGGACACCACGTCCCGTGGCTCGGAGCAGGGAGGGTTTCAAAGCCAGGCATCGCTTTGTTGGGGTTTTTTTTTTTTTTTTTTTGGCTACCACCCGGCGTTTGGGCAATTATTAGTCTAGAGCAGTCGTGGAGGATTTTCTGCTTCAGTTCACGAGTTCCCCCTTGCTGCACAAACACTCTGGTGGGGAACTGATTTTCTCTGTGATGTTCCCACAGCCGCTGAGATGTCAGCTCAGCGTCTGGGGTATCGCAATGAATGTCTCTTCCCCATCAAAACCATCTGGAGTGCTTTAATAACGCGGGGTGAGATCCCAAGGTAACGCTCCCGTTGCGGCCGAGGATTAAGAGAGGACGTCAGAGTTTGTGTCCGAGGGAATCGTGTTTTCCCTTACCCGCAGCATCTTTCCATCCATGGATCTCAAGGCGTGTGAATCCTCACCGCTCGCCTGCGGGGTCAGCATCCTCGAGCTGCAGCTGGGGGAAATGAGGCACGAGGGGAGAAATCACTTGTCTGGGAAGGAGAGGAGCCCCAACTCCTGTCCACTCCGTGCCAGCCCTTTGCTTTTCGTGAAATAAATGCAGTTTAGTCAAGAAAACACCCTGTGCTGAGCAGTGAAGGGCTGCGCTGCGGGGAGGGAAGCCCAGAAGCATTGGTGCAGCCCAGGGACGTGGCAGAGGGAGATGTTTTTATGGGGCTTTTTATTCCTGAAAGAAACCCAAAGGTGTGAGTTCAGGTTTGACTTCAGTCGGGTGCTTTTTACATGCAGTGGGGTGGGGTGGTGGTGGGGGAAAAACAGTTATTAGGCATTTTGGAAAGTGTTTGTTTTGGGCAGGCGTTTGCCTTGAGAGGCCCATTACTGAGTGCGAGCCTGTACTTTGCAGTGCGGTGATGGCAAAGTGTGGTTTATAGGCCTAATGGAGCAAATTTGTCACTGGAGCAAAGAGGTGTGACTCTGCTCAAGTTGGCAAATTGTCCCCCTGTTTCTGCAGACGGCTGTTTTTTTTTCTCTCCTCCCCCCCCCCAGCCCTTTCCTCCGCCATCCATCATCATTCAGCGCTTGCCGCAGTGATTTCCCCAAAGTCATCTATCCCGAGGCTGTGCCATTAACGCGCAGGCTTTGGCGTGATAGGTTTGTTTGTTCTTGGAAAGCTATAAATATTGCTGAAGTAATGGCTTAGAGGATGAAGCTGGGCTTTTTTTTGGGGGGTGTCTGGGTTCCAGAGGGCTGAAACTTAATTAAAAAATTAAATGAATAACCCAACTGGTTAGGTGTCGTGACAGGAGTGAAGGTGTTGGGCAGGGTTTTGCTCCATGGCAGCATCCTGGCTGGTTTCTGCATCCCATCGTGTGGGATTGTGTCCTGAGCATCCCTTGCCCCCAGCAAAGCAGGAGAGGCCTGGGAGCATCCCAAGGAGAACTGTTTGGTGGTCACGTTATGGAATTTGGCCACCATTTGGCATCTTACCAGAAGGGAGTATCTTTTTCTGGTTGTTGGTTTGGTTTTGTTGGGTATTTTTGTGTATGTATCTATGAAAAGCATTATTTGGGATGAGGGCACAGCTTGTTTTAAGCCAGCTCAGCTTCTGTGACTGCAATGTAGACACAATTTTGGTAATTAATGCCATATGAACCATTAATCTCTGGGGCAAGAGTGCTGCTGTCTGGCAGAGGGATGTTCATGCAGTGCAACGTGGCGGTGATGTGTGTGGTGTCTCAAGAGCTTTCTGGGCTTTAGAAGAGGTGGGTCAAAATATTAAATAGGGTTTCCTATGAAAAATGAAGCATTATTGGCCTGTGGGTCCTAGGGTCTCCAAAGAGGATCCCAGAGGACCCAAAGAGGGTCCCCAAAGGGAAGCTGTGGATGCTGGAGAATAGCGTGTCCTTAGTCTGAGTGTTCTTATCCCACTGGTACCAAAGCACCCTCTTTATATTTAAGATACCTTCCCAGAGATTAGAAACAAAAATCACTTGAATTATCTCCCCCTCTACTCTGCACTGGTGAGGCCACAACTGGAATACTGTGTCCAGTTCTGGGCCCCCCAGTTCAAGAGAGACAGGGAGCTACTGGAGAGAGTCCAGCGTATGGCAACTAAGATGGATAAGGGATTGGAGCATCTCCCTGATGAGGAAAGGCTGAGAGAGCTGGGGCTCTTTAGCCTGGAGAAGAGAAGGCTGAGGGGAGACCTTATCAATGCTTACAAGTACCTAAAGGGTGGGTTGAAGGAGGATGGAGCCGGACTCTTTTCAGTGGTTCCCAGCAATAGGATGAAGGGCAATGGGCACAAGCTCGAACATGGGAAGTTCCACTTAAATATGAGGAGAAACTTCTTTCCGGTGAGGGCGGCAGAGCCCTGGAACAGGCTGCCCGGGGAGGTGGTGGAGTCCCCTTCTCTGGAGATCTTCAAGCCCTGCCTGGATGCAGTCCTGAGTGATGTGCTCTGGGCAACCCTGCTTTGGCAGGGGAGTTGGGCTAGGGGATCTCTAGAGGTCCCTTCCAACTCTGACAATTCCATGATTCCGTGATCTCATCAACCCTCCACTGCAGGTAGAGCAAATATTTCATGGGAGCTGGCAGTGTGGGATGGTTTGGCCAGACTCTGCTCTGAATGCTGATGATGGATGCATAGGAAAGGGAAAATGGAGATTAGGTTATGACCACATGGGAAAAAGTCTGGATTCCCTGGATAATTTACTCATAGTGAAGGATTCCATGGGCTCGGGATGGGTAGTGGGTTGTGCAGCCCTGGGCAATGGGTTTTCCAAGCCTTCTGGAGGATCTGCAGCCACCCTGCCATTGAGGTCGGGTGAAGAAACGTGTCGATGTACTTGTGAAAGGCTGCTCTTCTTGGCCTCCCTTTGCTACCTCTTTCTGCCGAGGACAGAGCAGCTTGCTAAGGAGTGAGAAATAACTTGTGAACCCAGGGGACGGCACTGCCACTGCTGCTGGGGAGGGAGAATGTGGGTGGAAAAATGCTGATTTTTGGCTTTTCTCTGCCAATTGACTTTTTTTTTTCCCCGACTGGAGAGCCGGGGCTAATTGTTATTTGTAACCATCTACATCCCTTGCTTTATTAGCACAACAGAGCAAACGGCCACAAGATGGATAGGTCTGTGGTGCACCTCTGCCTCGCTTGGCGAGGCACGGCTCTGAAGACATTTTTGCTGTGAGAGATGGCGATTACAGAAGGAGTTTTGCTTTTTTCCTTCCTCCCAAGAAGCTGGCACCATAGTCTGCAGCTGTGTAGTGAAGCGGGGAAGAAAGAGAGATAAGATGGAGAGAGAATGGCGTCCGGGAATGAGTTAGACCTGTAATAGAGCATCTTTCTTGAAAGAGGCTGTTACTGAAAATCCTTGGCTATTATAATGCTCCGAGAGGAGAAATGAGGCTGTGGGTATGGCATAGGTTTGCATGGGAAAACATTAACGTAGTAAAGTTTTTAATAGGGGCTACTCAGCACGGCTAATTTGCCTAGAAAGCAAGGAGGTGTGTTTTTTTGCCCGATCCGTGGCGATTTCCAGTTCTGGGCTCCCCAGTTGCAGAAGGACAGGGAACTGCTGGAGAGGGTACAGCAGAGGGCTGCAAAGATGATGAGGGGCCTGGAGCATCTCTCTGCTGAGGAAAGGCTGAGGGACTTGGGTCTTTTTAGTCTGGAGAAGAGAAGGCTGAGGGGGGATCTGATCAACACCTATAAATACTGAAAGGGTGGGTGTCAGGAGGATGGGGCCAGTCTTTTTTCAGTGGTGCCCAGAGACAGGACAAGAGGGAATGGGCACAAACTTGAACATAGGAAGTTCCATCTAAACATGAGGAGGAACTTCTTTGCTTTGAGGGTGGCAGAGCCCTGGAACAGGCTGCCCAGAGAGGTGGTGGAGTCTCCATCTCTGGAGACATTCAAACCCCACCCGGACATGTTCCTGTGGGACCTGCTCTAGGAGGACCTGCTTTGGCAGGGGGTTTGGACTAGATGATCTCCAAAGGTCCCTTCCAACCCCTTATCATTCTGTGATTCTGTGATTTTCCATCTTTCACACAACGTACCTCCTTGGTGAGTCCTGGTGATGCCTTTGAGTGTGAGGGATGCACATACACGGCTTTACATCGCACTAAATAAAAGCAAAGCCAAGAAAATCTTCCCAGTGAGCCCAAACTCTACTTTTTTTTCTGCCCAACCTGAATGCTGCCCAAGGCATGGCTAAGGTTAAATCTTTCCTTTTCATCCCCGTCTTCTGTGAAGACTGGACGACTTCGCTAAGTGTGATTGGAGCAGTTTGTTTTTAAGCTCCACATAAGCACTATGCTGGATTTATAGCGTTTTCATTCTTTCTGAATCGACCCGCTGGGAGCCATTAAACTTTTATTGCTCTCTGCAGTTGCCTGGCCGGAGCGGGATAGAGCGGCCCTGCTGCTGAAAACGCTCTGTCTTTGGCTGCCGGGGTTGTGTTGGAGGAGAGGGACGTCGGGGAGAGACATTCCCATGTGCAGGGCCACCCAGGGCTTTGCTCGTTAGCTGTAAGGTGCTTTGGGTGAGATGGTTTTCCAGTCTTCTGCAAGGCAGAGGAAGACGTAGAGATATGTCCTCCCTTAGGTCTTGCTATTTCCCACCACTATTGACTGAGAATATCGCTGCTTGTCTTTAAAAGCTGGGGATGCAGGAGATTTAACACTATTATTTTTGTCGCATCCTTGGACTTTTGAGCTTATGAAGTACCCGGTGCAGGCTGACTCATGCTGTGTGCCTTGCTTGTGCTGGTGGGGACCTTGAAGCGTGTCCTCCAAAGGATGCTCAGAATGACTGCAAAGGATGCCCAGAACCATCCCAGAGAGGATGCTGGGGTTTGGGGGGTGGGGGGGGAAGGGCAAAAGGATATTGTGTGTCTTGCCTGTTACATCCACAAGCCTCATACCTAAATATTCACCAAAGGAACCTACCTTTTTAGGGGTGGGAGAATTTTATCGCATTTTATAGTGTGGGAAAGGTGAACCATGGATGCTGTAGCCTGAGCTACCTCATTTGAGGCTCTTTTGGTAGAGGGAGGGAGAAGAGCCTCCCGGTGAGGGTGTTTTTCTCATCACGGAATAGGTTTTCAGGGTAGGTGAGATGAGTGCCTTGTTGAGGTGCTGGTCCCCCTCCAGCAGTGCTGAGGTTAAATGCCTGGCTTGTAGGTGGCTAAAGCTGAGGGCTAAAGCTCCTACTTGGGAGAGAGGGACCAAGCTAGGTTCTGGGCTCAAATAAACCAAGGAGGTGGTCCCTGGCCTGGGTCTCTTGTATCTAAGCTGCTGTCCCTCAAACACAGCATCTGGAAAGGTCCTGGTAGGAGTTTGTCTTGGTATTGCAACCTGTGGCTCCTGTCCCACTCTTCCCCACTGCACTCAGACCTTCATCACTGCGGGCTTCCTCTCCAACAAGGCCCTTCTACAAGAGAAAACACCATTTCTGGGTTTTTCTTTTTGGTTGATCTTTCTGCAACCCTTCCCTTGGGGTCCTGCCAGAGCTTGGGTCCATTGGGTCAGGGATCGACCACCCCTGGGGCTCCCATATTGGACCCACAACTTGGGGCAACCGGAGTCCTGGAAAAATGATGGAAGAGACCCAGAGTGGACACTTTTTCCCCCACTGAAAGAA
Organism: Numenius arquata; assembly: GCF_964106895.1. Lineage (NCBI taxonomy): Eukaryota > Metazoa > Chordata > Aves > Charadriiformes > Scolopacidae > Numenius > Numenius arquata. Next base: position 5,026,300 of record NC_133597.1, read on the forward strand.
GGTTTGCGTTATCCTCTCATAGCTCCGAGAAGGCCAGCGTAGGGTACTTCTGTCGGCATGTTTTCTAATTTAATTACTTATCCTTGTCTCAAATTGTTTATGGTACACTAGGCTATTAAATGTGCCATAAGCAAATGGCTCTTGAAAGAGGAAGAGGATTTATTTGTTTTAGCAACCACTCCAACAAAAGTCTATTTCCTCAGCTAATTAAGATTCCATTCGCTAATTTAAATGTTATGCTAATTAAAGCATAATTCTGAAACTGTAAAAAGGAACTTAAAAAAAAGGGGGAGAAAGAAAGAAACAGCAAGTAAGAAAGAAAACTGGTTGGCCTTTAGGAATTACATTAAATTTATTGCGTTGTTGTAACAATGGTGAGCGGAGTAATTATTTCATTTGCCTCTCATGTGCTATTCATGCTGTTGCTTTTATTCATTTCCCCCCCATTCTCGCACTTCATCTCATTAACACCCGCTCTCTCCCCTCTAATGGGCATCATCTTGCGATGGTTTAAGATGAATTGTGAGCGTGATCCCTGTGTTTCCCGGAGAGGGGCCACACAGAGGGTATTTGAGCTTGTTTATCTTCCAACCCAAGCTGAGACAACGCTCCATGGCCAAACTCGCTTACGGAGTTACATTGTGCTCGCTTTAATTAAAATATAAATAATCTAGTTTTGGGGAGAGAAAAAAAGGCAAGAGTAGAAAGAGCAAAGTCTGTTTTGCTTTGTGTTTTCTTTATTAAATCTTGCTCTACGGGCAGAGACCGGGACTGGCTCCTATTCTCACTTCACCCATCTCGTTCTTGCTGTGTAACTTAGAAAATAGTAGCACCGAGCTCTTAAAAAGGAGAATTAATTCTCTGGAGACTTGGGTAAGATTGTAGACCCGAAACTTAAATATGCTGGGGAGCAGGAGAAGCTTCATTTCAAGTGGGAAAACTGGACTTGCTGGTGTAGTTTTGGCTTTTGGTTGAAGGCTGAGTTTGAGAAGTCCATTGCCCAGGTTGAGTGTGGTTGATCCCCCCGAGGTTCCTCACCCACCGAGGGCTCCCTGGGAGAGACGTCAGGCTGTGGCTTGAGATGGGCATCAGAACCGCAGCCTGAGCATCATCTCCTTGCTCTGGTTCTTGCCTTGCTGACGTTGCCCGCTCCAGGGTCGCCATGGGTGAGCCTCTGATGTTTGCTCGAGCCTCCAGAGGCCGTGATGAAAGGGCAGAGCCGTCTACAAAGTGGAGAAAAATCAAGTTACCAAGAGCAAGTATGTGCTTGTACTGGGAAGGAGATAATAAAAGGAGAAGGTGGGGGGGGGAGATGAAAGACGGCCTGTCTGAGAGGAGCAAGCTGTGAACACCAACAAAATGGAGGTTGTACAGACCCAGATTTATCCTCTGTGCGTCCTCCTTGCAGTCAGGCTCCCTGTCTGCCCCCGGGTCCCTCTTTGTCCCCCCCCTGCCCCAGGGTGCGGGAGGTCCCTGGCTGCCGCTTCCCCCCCTCCTGGCTGCTCCGTCCTGGGGGACAGGATTTGCAGAAAGTTGCTTTGCAGTCGTTGTCTTGCTGTGTTAATATTATTAATAATGAAAATCAGGCAGGAGTTTATTATTTTGCTTTAATTTATGCATTTGGGGTTTTTTAAGAGGAAACCAATTAAGATTCTCTGATGAGCCCTCCAGCTCCCAGCGGCTTTGGGAAACACTTGCCATGAAATGCATTAAATCTGCAGCCAATACCTTTGTGTGTGGTCCTGATAAATAAATTTGGGTGATGCTTTAATAACTGACGTGACTCCTTCTCCCTCCTCCCCTCCCTCCCCAGCCCTAATGCTGCTACCACCTTGTCTGGCAGCTGCATCCTTTGGTGGCAGAGGCTGGACTGGAGCAAACTGGAGTTTGTAGAAAAGCCAGTGTGAAATTTGAGGCAGGGCTGGTTGACTTTCTGCCCTGCTCGATGGTGTGGGTTGTGAGTTTTTAGCTCGGGTGCGGAGCTGTGGGATGTTTCCTGCGTCGGCTTGGTGTGATGCTTGGGATGCTCCCCGTCGTAGGCATCTTTGGGGTGTTCATGGAATCATAAAATCATAGAATGGTTTGGGTTGGAAGGGACCTTAAAGACCATCCAGTTTCATCCCCTGCCCTGGGCAGGGACACCTCCCACCAGACCAGGTTGCTCCAAGACCCCTCCAACCTGGCCTTGAACCCCTCCAGGGATGGGGCAGCCACAGCTTCTCTGGGCAACCTGGGCCAGGCTCTCACCACCCTCACAGCAAAGAATTTCTTCCTAATATCTCATCTCAATCTCCCCTCTTTCAGTGTCAAACCCTTCCCCCTCCTCCTATGGCTCCCCTCCCTGATCCAGAGTCCCTCCCCAGCTTTCCTGGAGCCCCTTGAGGGACTGGAAGGGGCTCAAAGGTCTCCCTGGAGCCTTCTCTTCTCCAGGCTGAACCCCCCCAACTCTCTCATCCTGTCCTCCCAGCAGAGGGGCTCCAGCCCTCCCAGCATCTCCGTGGCCTCCTCTGGCCCCGCTCCAACAGGTCCATATCCTTTCTGTGCTGAGGACTCCAGAGCTGGACACAGTACTGTGTTGCGCTGTGTCTGTGGAGGGATGGAGACTGGGGGGTGCTTGTTCCTTGGGCAAGAGCTAGCTCAATCCCTTTCCCTGTCACCAGTCCCTCCGTCCATCCCTACCTTCTCCCTGCAGCTGTGCTCCAGCTGTGGAGCATCTCTCCATCCCAGCTCAGCCCCTTCACGCCGCTGAGCCTGGGCCCTCACTCCGGACCCATGAGCAGCACCTGCTGTTCCCATCCTCGTCCGCAGATATATTTAAACTTTGATCTTGATGGGAAGTGACTGGTGATACATTAAAGCCATATGTTTTAGATGGAACGGCGAGGACGTGTAAGCTCAGTGATATTCACATCTAGAGAGAGCTGGGAACTTGTAGTGCCACCCACGCTTGGTATTTCTGCTAGCTCTGCGAGGCTTACACAGCTGTGGAAGGCAGAGTGGGAGCGAGATCTTCTGCTTAGGGGATTTTGTAGAGAGAGATGGATTAGATAGATTTGATGGAAACTGATAGTTTATGAAAATGAATTCACCTGCATCTCAATTCGGTTCTTGATGCCAGGAGAGAAAAAAGGAAAGGAAGAAAAAAGGCGAGAGGGGGGAGAGAAAGAAAAAAAAAAAACCAGTCCAAAGTTAATTAAAGTGCAGTTTTGATGTGCTGTGCTGGACCATTTTCTTTTTAACTGTTTAGCAAGTGGGATCTCTTCATGTCGGCTTGCCAGGGAGGAGTAAGCAAAGCGATGTGGCTTCTTGGGATCTCTCTTCATCTCCTTTGACTGCCTAGTCGGCGGCTTAGGAGAATAAAGTGAGACTGTGTCAAAAGAAGTGAGGAGAACCGTGTTGACCATGGGTACTTGGCAGCATGAAAAAAAACCCACATTGCTTACAATGGCTGCGTTAATCTGCGAGGCCATCGGAAAGTCTCCTGGCAGGAGATGAACGTAGCGCTGCTAATGCAGCACCCGGCTGGAGGAGGCTGCCATCTCCGCTGGCTGTCAACGCTGCTCCGTCGTGTTTGGCCACTGGAAGCTTTTGGGGAGGGAGCCAGATGTTGGGTAGGAATGAAAAAAAAACCACCCGAACCCAACCCTTTTCAAACTTGCCTGAGTCACCAGGAAGATGGCAAACTCAAACCACAGGCGTTTCTGTTGGAGACAGGGGGTCAGGGAGGATTTCGGGGGACTTCCCATCCAAAGCCACGTAACAAGGTTTGGAAAACCAGGGAGGACTGAAAAAATAGGGCTGCAGGAGGATTCAGAACCTGCTTCTCAAAGGACCCTGGTGGGTGAAGGTGCCCCTGCCTTTGGTGTGCCATCAGGCAGGGCACAGGCAGGGATTTGCAGCGAACCCATTCGGAGCAGGGATTCAGGTGGCTGTTGGACCTCGGTCCGAGTGTTTCCAGCTGACAACTGGGTCTAGGGGCATGGGAAATCCTGGCATCCTGGGGTGCATCAGGAAGAGTGTGACCAGCAGGTGGAGGGAGGTCATCCTGCCCCTCTACTCTGCCCTGGTGAGGCCCCATCTGGAGCACTGGGTCCAGTTCTGGGCTCCCCAGTTCCAGAAGGACAGGGAACTGCTGGAGAGGATACAGCAGAGGGCTATGGAGATGCTGAGGGGCCTGGAGCATCTCTCTTTGAGGAAAGGCTGAGGGACTTGGGTCTTTTTAGTCTGGAGAAGAGAAGGCTGAGAGGGGATCTGATCAACACCTATAAATACTGAAAGGGTGGGTGTCAGGAGGATGGGGCCAGTCTTTTTTCAGTGGTGCCCAGGGACAGGACAAGAGGGAACGGGCACAAACTTGAACATAGGAAGTTCCATCTAAACATGAGGAGGATCTTCTTTCTGGTGAGGGTGGCAGAGCCCTGGAATTGGCTGCCCAGAGAGGTGGTGGAGTCTCCTTCTCTGGAGACATTCAAACCCCGCCTGGACACGTTCCTGTGGGACCTGCTCTAGGAGGACCTGCTTTGGCAGGGGGTTTGGACTAGATGATCTCCAGAGGTCCCTTCCAACCCCATATCATCTGTGGTTCTGTGAAATCTGCCTTTTGCCTTGGTCTGATTGCTCAGACCTTGCTTTCCTTTCTTCCCTGCTCAGGGGAACCCCATGAGCAGCCTCATGTTGCATACCCATGCGGTGAAATCTCGCTGTCGGGGCAATTAAAAGCTGGAGAGCTGCCTGGAGTGGCTTCAGAGCAGGCAAGATCCAGGAGCTGAACCACATCCTTCATTGCCATCTATCGATACTCTTATTGCTAACGAACTATTGGCTTGGAAAGGCACAGGCAGCTCCTCAAACTCCACATGACCTTAGGCAAATCGCTTCATCTCTGTGCTTCGGTTCCTTCATCTAGACAACAGGAATAATAATTCTTATTTTCTCTCAGCCCGTGTCACTCTTTCAATATAAATATGAACTCCTTTGGGCAAGAAATGTCCCTGGGAACACGTGAAGAATAGCGAGTGTTTGGAGGTGGTGTTACCTAGACCTTTCTCGAGGGGCTGCGTGCAGCTGCAGAGAACGTTTTTCGAAGAAGGTTGAGAGGAAAAAGAGAAAAAAAAAAAAAACAAAGAACCCACAGAAAGTTTAAAACAAAACGTGTGGGTAAATTGAGGCATGTAAGTCTGGCCTGGGAGCGTGAGGGAAGCGTCTCTGCCTGGTTGGTTTATCAGAGGGAGGTTAAGAGGTGATTTGATTGCGGTCTACATATTTCTTTGTGGGGGAGAAGTTGCTGAAAATAGACAGGTCTTTAATCTAGCAGCAAAGAGTGTATCAGGATCCAGTGTTGGAAGGTGAAGCTGGACTCGTTTACAATAGAAGTGGCGTCCAATTTTTGAAGAGAGGGTAATTAATCACTGCGACGACTTACTCTGAACCACAGCAGGGCTGCCATAACCGGTAAGCTTTAAGCTTAAGGAAGAGGGTTTCGGAGGGGCTTTCACCACAAGAAAGGCGAGGAGCTTGTGCAGGACCCTCTGGCATCCGTAGGGATGGGGGATGGTACGGTCCCAGCCTGGCTGCTGCCCTTCAGAAAGCCAGGGATTGCTCCCTTTGGGGGGTTCACCCCCATTTGGATGATTCTTGGAGGTCCCCAGGTGCATGGAGCAATAGCGGGTGCATTAAGCACTAATCACTGCCAGGCCTCCAGGGATCAGGAGAGTCATTGTGCCTCTTTTTTTTTTTTTTTTTTTTTTCTTTTCCTTTAAAAAGAGTTTTTAAAAATCAATATAAATAAATAAAGAGGCCATAAATCTAGGAAGACACCCGCAGCTCCCTCCGGAACCCTCTGCTCGGTGGGGGTGGGTAGGAAGGGGTGAGAGTGCATTGACCTGCCTGAGACGGATGGGAGGGTGATGGGTCGGTGCTGGAGAAGCCAACGTCCCCTCCAAGACTGCAGAAAAGGGGCTCCAAGGGGGGGTTTTACACCCGCGGAGGGGCCCAGCATGTATGTTTTGCATCTGGTTTAAGATATAGGACATCCCCAGCTGGCTCCTCACCAGGGGAAAAGCCTGGCTTTAGGAGCGTTATGCTAATTTGGAGGCAGAGGCCAGGGATTGCTTGGAAAACAAGACCCAGCCAAGGCAGAGCTGAACAGCAGCCCCTTGTCTTCGCTCCCCCTTAACTCATCGGGTTGGATTTGCTTTCGCAGCGTCTGAGCTTGCAGCTTTGGGGGCCTGCCTTACTCCCAGTCTAATTTATTTGTGTTGAATAGCCTCGCCTGCCTTTGGCACGGACGGATGGAAGTGATGGGAGCGTTTCTGCGGGGGGGACCCATCCTGGCTTTCTCTCATTTCACCCCGCTTCTCGACAGGAGGGGTGTTTTCTTGGGAACGGGGCTGGAAACATCCTACCTGTCTTTGGGAACTTGAGGTTAACAGCGAAGTGCATCGCCCTGCTGTTGGAAGCTAACGAGGAAATCGTAGATTAATTGTAAAACGCGGTGCAGCGGGTCCTTCCCAGTGCTCCTTCATCCACGGTTGATGGTACAAGGTAGTTAAAGCCCTTCCCGAGGGACGATATATTCTTATAAAGCAGAAGATGCTGTGTGTGCCCCTCCTGCCCTGGCCAAACGACTACTACCTGGGGCAAATAAAAAAATATGAGCGGGTTGACATATGCAGCAATGCCCTTTACCTGAACAACGTGTCATCCTCCCTGTGGTGTGCGGCAGAGAAGCGGCTCTGCCTTGGCAAGAGTCCTTCCGAGGGGGGAATATTTATGCATGGCATCTCCCAATTGACTGCAGCGGCTGCTCGGGGTATCCTTGCTGGGTCCCGGGGAGGAGAATTCATCCCTCTTTGCTCCCAGCAGGATCCCGGCACCCTGAAATCACTCCCCGTTGCCCTTTTCCCCGCGGTGGGAGGCTGTTTGTCTGGCTCTTGGCACGGAGGATCTTTCTGGGGCTTTTGCAGCAAGCGCTGCGCTACTTGGTAATCACAGGCTGTTAGCAGCCTGCGGAGGGTAGCCCGGCTCAACACCAACACTGCGAGGAGAGATAATGGTAAATAACCAGCAGCTATTGGTGAAGGTTGAAGTAAAATAAATGGATCCAATTTTCAGTCTGTCTTTTATTTTTTTTTTTTATATATATATTTTTTTCTTGCTCCGTCCTTTCATCCAGTGTGACAGGCTGAGCCCTGCACCCAAAATGGGGGTGCCCTGGTCTTTCTCCTGGTTCTTCCCCCACGTTCCAATTTTTTAAGTGTTGAGGGGGAGTCAAAAAAACCCAATCTGACTTCTTGTCAAGGGATAAGCTGGGAAGGAAAATGCCTGATTGCTGCTAAGTGGATGGAGGAGGGGAAAAGGGGGCTCCATGCGTCTCCTAATGTCTTAAATAAATCCTTTTCTCATTCTTGCTGCCCACACGTAAACAAAATTCATTTTCAACCTGTTCTTTCTCTATCCTTGCCGTCGGGGTGGCAGTTTTTGCAAGAAGTCCTCGTGGGCTGCTGGTGCGAACGCGGCGGTGGGAAGCGAAGGGTCCCTGTGCCCCCGTGGGGGCTGCAGGAATCGCTCCGGGCGCCGCTCGCTGACCCCTGCTCCAGGCTTTGAAATCCCTGTGATAAAAACATAATTGTTTTCCCACCTTGCACATCCTCCTTGTCAAAACAGAAGCGCTTCTCGCAGGACCTCATCCAGGACTTAAAACACCTCCAGAAATTCCTCTGTAGCGACTCGCTTTTCTGTTTTACATCCAGAAGCTCTGCCATCGGGCTGCCTTTCTTCCTTCTCGGCATCTTTCTCATTACTGGCTTGGAGGAAATGGGAGGATGCAATCCCGATGGCCCTGGTGGTGTTTTCTGTCAAGCCCTGGAATTGCGTGTTCCTGGGAGGGAAGAGTAAGCGTTGGCCCCACTATTGGCAGAGGACAAGGGATGCTCTGGACCCCCTTGTCCTTTGCAAAGCATTTATGAGGCCACACTGAAGTGCTGGAAACGATTTCATAGAATTAGAGAATTGCCTGGGTTGGAAGGGACCTTCCAGATCGTCTAGTCCAACCATCAACCTCACACTGGCAAAAAAGGTCACTAAAACATATCACTAAGCACTACGTCTACCTGTCTTTTAAATACCTCCAGGGATTTGGGTGCTTGGGCTGGGGACGGGGGTTATCACTGGAGCCCCGGGTGCCCGCAGGTGTCACGCCAGCCCCTTCCAGCTCTGCTCAGTTTCCCGAGACTCAGGAAAGACAAATATGCAAAGCACGGTTTAATTAAACACGCAGTGCACTGGCTCGTTAAGTGGTTGCTCGGAGTAAAGAGAAAGCCTTGCTGACAGCCCCATCAGCCTGGTCTCTGAAGCGTCGCTGGCAGGGACCGAGGAGATGTCCCTTTTACACCCGTGTCTTTAAACCCCAATGGCAAGCAATACGCTCTCTGTTTTTCCAAGTTCTCCGGCAAAAAACTGTGTCAGATTTCCTTGGAAATTTCTGGAACTTCCTGCCCTTGGTGTGAATCCTCAGTGGTGCCACAGAGTGGGGTCGTTGCTCGAGGGAGGCTTATGGCAGAGATGCTGCCTGTGTGGTACCCACCAGCAAGGAATCCCCAGGGACTGCCTGGGCATCATCCCCATGGGAAGAGGTTTACCTGGACGTGGGGCTCTGCCGAGGCTGCGTGACGATACCTGCTTTTCAGGTATCCCCTTCAGAAAGACACAGGGAGTCAGTAAATCAAATAGCATAGGGGGAATCTTCTCAAAGAGCAAGGTCACCTCCGAAAAAAGGCGAGATGTGAAGAGGCTCTTGGGCATCTTTTTTTTTACAGCTAAAGAGTTTCCCGGCTTAGAAAAGGCAGCCTTGGTGACCTTCCCCACCCCGCTCTCAGAGGGGAGAAGCCCAGGCAGCTCTCGTGGCTGCGGTGAGCGATGCCCAAGCCCTTTTCTTCTCCCCCTTTTAAAATTTAGATTTTCCATAAAGTTAACCCCGGACCTCTGGTGAAGGGCAGCTTCTGCTGAACAGTCGTAGGGAGATGAGAAGAAAAGGGTCTTCTCTCTCTTCTTTAAGGCCTCTCTCCTTTCCTTTTTCCTTGAGCCTCGGAGAGAAATTCCATAAGGGCTCCGTGAAAGAGCACTAACACAAGACTCTAATTTCAGGTGTGAATATGGAGACATTTTTCATTAGGAAACATATGGCGTTAAGGTTAAAAAAAAAAAAGCAATGAAGTTTGACAGCCAGGAACAAAGCAATGAAATAATAACTACAGGTGGGCAAAGCCTCCAGCAGGGTTTGCAAACAACAAAACCAATCCAGGGGCAGTTCAGATCCAAGTGTTATTGTTACTTATTAGAGTTGGTGGAAAAATTTTACAGGGGAAGAGGTTTTTTTTGACAGGAACTTGGGTTTTCATCAAAAGTGAAATTTCCATGGGAAGCGTTCACCTTCTGCGGGAAGTTTGGGCATCTGGTAGGAGACAAAGAAAGAGCTAAAAAAGCAAAAAGACAAGTCAGAAAGCAGCTGAGGAATTTAGGGGCTGAGCGGTGGGTGAAGTCCCTCGTGCTGGACAAATACGGACTGGGAGGGTAACTCATGGGTAACCGGGTGGTTGGTCACTCAACCTGTGCTGAGGAGCAGCAGGTCTGACCTTCAGCTCAAGGGATGGAGGTCGCTGGCTCCATCCCTGGTACCGAACACCGGTCCCATCTCCCCATCCCCAGCTTCATCTTGAGTTAAGTACATGGCAATTTCCCCGCCTGTAAGAAGACGTTTCCCTGCTTCTTTCCTTTGGGACTTTGTGGAAGTCTTCTGCCTCCTCATCTAATTTATCCTTATTGCTTGGAAGTGTTGCCTGATGGGTAGAGATCTACTCTCAGATGTCTGAGAGGCAGCCGTTCTATAAAACATGTTTTATTTCTCTTTCTGCCTAGTAAATAGGGGTTAAAGATATTAATATTCTTGGTGAAATACTGGGAGAGATGCTGCTTAAAAGCACTGGACAGGAGGTAGATCATCGCTGCTGGAGTGTTGGGTCCAGCCTCCCATCCCTCCTCGGGACCTCGGGAGAAAGTGGAGCTCAGGAGCCCAAATGTCATCGCTGAGGCTTCGCTTTCTTCTCTGCTCTTTGAATCCCGGGCCCCGAGCGGCGGCGTGATTTAATGGTGAATATTTTATACCTCCAAATGATGTTTTGTGGGATTCCACGCGACTCGCCTGCTGTGCCTCCGCCGGTCTCGGAGGACGGCTGCCTTTGTTGTATGTGTCAAGCTTGACAAGGCGCCGTTTTTCCAAATGGATAATTCTGTTCCTTCACCGTCGAGGAAATTGTTTCCTTCCTGGAAAGGCTGCTCTGTCGCTTGAGCGAGGCTTTGGCTGCCAGCGAGTCGACTGGAGAAAATATGTCAAACGACTGCAGGTGACCTTGACAAAAAGACATTGGATGGGTGTGTTGAGGGAATGGCTTCCCTATATTTTTTTACATTCCTCTTTTTGTGACTGGGAAGAGCTTCAGTACCGGGGAGGGAAGGTGGCAGATGTGGGTTATCGAACCCCCAAAGTTGTTGCCGTCCCTGTGAGTCCCTCCATATATATATATAATTTCCCATTAGTGCCCAATATGGGCCTCAAAGGGTTTGAGATAACGGCAGAGTTGATTGGAATGTGCTGGTTTCCCATCAACAGGCAGGGCAGGGGGGGCAGGTTTCTCCCCAAAAAGGAGACATTGAAATAGAAAAATGGCAAAGCAGTATGTATTTAAACGGGGAGGTAAACGGCATGAGAAACAAGGCAGTAGAAAGACCCGAGTGAGGAGATCAGATTTGGTGTTTGCCCCTCATCTTCCAATTTCAGCCATCCCATTCTGCCTTGAGCTTGATAAAACAGGCTGGATGTGACGTATATCGTCCCTGGTGATAGCGGAGCCGGCCCCGTCCTACACCCTGTGAGGCAGGAGCAGGATGGAGCCCACCCGGTGATGCTAGAGGTTGGGGGGGTGGGTCACACTCCGCAGGTGGCTTCATCCCCGCGCCCTCCCAACCACATCTTCAAAGGGCTTTGACTTCAGGGACCTGTGGGATGAAAGGTGCCGTAGAAACACGAGGTTTATTAATACCGTGGAAGGTTGCCAGTCATAATTAAAGCCGTGAGACGCTCGCCGGTTGCACTTCACGGAGCCGGGTAGGAAATACTTCTGCTGGGTTGGATCCGTGCTGCTTTGTAGCCCCTTCGGTTTCACCCGGAGCTGCCGAGCTGTGTGAGGTCTCCGCGAAGAACTCGGGGAGCCCTCGCCGGGATGCGGCAGGGCACGGCTTACGTGATCTGAACGCTGACAAGCCGGCCAAGTTTTGCTCTCGGCGGGCCCCGGTTTGCTTGCAAAGTTGGGATAAATTGGATGGGAATGAAGTAACTTGGAGGAGTCAGTCAAGTAGCGCCTTGTGTGGGATTTCACCGGCGTTTTTCCCGCATATTTGTCTCGGAGAGGAGGAGTGTGGGGAAGGAGGTGGGGAAGGAGCAGACTAAGAAGAGGAGGCAACCTTTCATAGCTGCGTAGAGATCTCTCTCCTCCTTCCCCACTCTTGCAGCAAGCCATCTGCTGCAGCTCAGCAGGCTTTAGCCCAGTCAAACTGTTTTTTTTTTCACTCCCCCCCCACCTCGTCAATCGTTGCTTGCAAATTCAAGCAGGTGTAATCATAGCGGTTATAAATGCACCGTTTTGGAGGACCTCTTTGCAAACGTGGTTCCTCGAGGGGCTTTGGGTTAGCATCGTGGTGCCTGGATTTTGCCCTCTAAAAGTCCAGTCCATGGGAGGTTCCTTCGTAGTCACCAGAGCCACGGGTGAGCCAAGAGTTACTGCTCGCTTTTTGCATCTCTCTGTTGGTGACGGAGGAAACCTGGAGGGTTTGCTCGACTGGGCACCTAACGTTTAGAAGGCAAAAGCTGGATGAGGTGACACTTGGTGGGGTTTTTTGGAGGGGATTTTCTTCCTATTTGAGCGAAATCTGAATGGAGGGGCCAACTGGGACCTCTCTTTGGGCTTTTCCCCTTAAACATTGCAGTTGGCTTTAATCAGCTTGTGGGGAATGGTCCCATCCTTGGTGTACTCCAGGGGATGGAGGTGATAGCTTAACCTCAGTATGACAGAAATGTCTGGTACAGGATATAGTACATATGATATGACAAGAGATGGATCATCCACAAGATGATGAGAGACTTAAAAGTCCTCTCTTGTCCATGCTGTTGGATCCAGCTGACAGACACAGTCCTGCTGCTCTTCCTTCTCCGTTCTACGAGAATCATAGAATAGTTTGGGTTGGAAGGGACCTTAAAGACCATCCAGTTCCATCCCCTGCCCTGGGCAGGGACACCTCCCACCAGACCAGGTTGCTCCAAGCCCCCTCCAGCCTGGCCTTGAACTCCTCCAGGGATGGGGCAGCCACAGCTTCTCAGGGCAACCTGGGCCAGGCTCTCACCACCCTCACAGGAAAGAAGTTCTTCCCCAGATCTCATCTCAATCTTCCCTCTTTCAGTGTCAAACCCTTCCACCTCGTCCTGTGGCTCCCCTCCCTGATCAAGAGTCCCTCCCCAGCTTTCCTGGAGCCTCTTGAGGGACTGGAAGGGGCTCGAAGGTCTCCCTGGAGCCTTCTCTTCTCGAGGCTGAACCCCCCCAACTCTCTCATCCTGTCCTCCCAGCAGAGGGGCTCCAGCCCTCCCAGCATCTTTGTAGCCTTCCGATGCTGAAGACACCCCTGAGTGGTGCAACGATGGTTTGAAGGTGGGTTTCTCGAAAGCGCCGCCTTCTTCCTTCAACAACGCCTTCCCAGCCGCGTGCGGCGGGGGCTAAAAACGGAGAAGGAGCTGAAGAGCTCTTCCCATCTGCTGCCCACCTCGCCTCGCAAATCAGATGGGAAGGCGGCACGGCGGCTGCCTGCATTGCGGCACCCCGTCCCCGCAGCGGGCAGAGCCAAGGGGGCGCAGGGCCCCGTGGGAGGCTCGACGGCGAGGGCGCGGGCACGCGAGATTATTTTTAACGCCCTTTCCCCCCCCGGAACGTGCAGTCGGCACCGGCAGAAAGTGCCAGATTGCCAGCCCCCAGCCAAGAATTTGGGGCTTGCGAATCGTCGGGGCGGGAGCCGAGGTGGGAATTCAGCGTGATGGGCTTTTTTATTTTTTTTTTTTCCCCAGAGGCGTGTGCGCGGGGACATCCCGGCTACGTGGAGAGGGTTGGAGCATCCCTTGATGGGCCAGTCCTCCTCCACCACGCAGAGGACATCCCAGGCAGCCTTCCCCTCCGAAATGTCCCTTGTTCTGCCAATCCCCTCTCCTCGGTGGCCATGCGGTGGGGTGGGACAGTGGCCTCAGCCCATCTCAGGTCCCATTTACACGGTTGATGTGACGGAGCGGTGCCAGCTGAGCTGGGGTTTTGCTCTTTCTCCCCGAGAAAGGGACAGCCGATAGCCGGGAGCTGAAGGGAAGCCGGCTGCTTCCTCCACTGTGGCAAAAAAGGGGTTTTTTGGCTTGTTCCTGACCTAGAAATCAGGCCAGCCACCCAGAGGTGAAAAGCTCTGCATCCCATTACCCGTCCCCGGAGCCTTTTAATCTTCTGAGCCGAAGATCTTTTGATCTGAGGAGCTCTGTAGCGCAGCCCAGTCTGGCCAGGCGGTGTTGAATGTTTAAAAACCCTCCTCGGCTGCTCTCGCTGCCGGGGAGCGATGCAGGCTTGAAAACGGGTCTGTGGTTCCTCCCGTGGCTGGGTTGAAGGTGTGGGGGGGGGACACGATGGCACCTGCCAAAAGCCTTGGGTTCCTGAGCAGTGTCTTTAGGTAGAGCAGCCTCTCTGGGGCTTGGGGCTGCTCTCCCGCGATGGGGCATAAGGCATCCATCCCTGCTGACCCCTTAGGAGACCCCTGCCTGGTCCTCAAGCTGGCCAGTGGCACCTGAGTGTCTCCAAGGGTGGGGATAAAGGCTTGGAAAACCCACCGAGGATGGGTTTTGGCACCGGTGATGCTCGCCGGGCGCTGGGGCTTGCGGGGAGAGGCAACCCCTTGGCTCTCCCCAAAGCCTGGAGCCAAAAGCTCACGGGGGGAGATTCTGGCAGCTGATGCCGTGTCCTTAAAGCCACCTCAAAAACCCCTTCATTTCTAACCTTCAAAGCTGCACATCGAAGCTGCCTCTTCAGCAGCGAGGAGTATTTTTTGGAGAGCTGTTATCTGCCTGCTCCTGCCTGCACCGTGTGGCATCCGAGCTGCCGAGATGTTTGTCTGATGCTTTTCTGGCTGCAAATGGTTGCCGTTTGCTGGAGCTGGGAAGGGTTTTGGGGGTTTTAGGGGATGCTGACGTGGCTCGAGGAGGGAGCTGTGGCCGGGCAGGGCTCAACCTTGGTCTCTGACCTTCCAGCGCCTTTGCACAAGGTTTGCTGCCTAATGAGGCTCGGGTTTAGTGCTGCCTGGCAGCTCCTTGCAGGAAGATCAGCTGTTATTGGAGGTGGTGTCAATGATTCAAGCGATGATGTGCTCCTCTCACAAAATACAATTAGTCACTTCTGCTGGTGCAAGGGCCTGAACTAATTGCGGCTTCGTGCTGAAGAGCGAGTCCTCCTGCACCTCTGCCCCTGGTCTGCATGACTCCGGAGGATCTTTGCCTCCTGGTGGCTTTTGTTACTGATGCTCAAGTCCTTCTCCATGTGCATCCTCCTTTTTAGCACCCTTGTGTTTGCCGTCGTGCCCTGGGTGTCGGGTGAGGTGGTGGAGGCAGGGGTTGGGTGTTGATGGAGGCAATGAGGTCCATCAGTGATACGGCAGCAGCGGGGAAAGGGGAGAGAGGAACCACTACACAGAGTCATGGACTGGCAGGGATTGGAAGGGACCTCTGGAGCTCATCCAGTCCAACCTCCCTGCCAAAGCAGGGTCACCCAGAGCAGGCTGGACAGGAACGTGTCCAGGTGGGTTGGGGATATCTCCAGAGAAGGAGACTCCACCACCTCTCTGGGCAGCCAGTTCCAGGGCTCTGCCACCCTCAAAGTGAAGAAATTTATCCTCATGTTGGGATGGAATTTCCTGAGTTCCAGTTTGTGCCCGTTGCCCCTTTACCACTGAAGAGGGTCTGGCCCCATCCACTTGCCACCCACCCTTTTGATATTCATAGAATGAATCACAGAATGGTTTGGGTTGGAAGGGAACTTAAAGATCATCTCGTTCCAACCCCTTGCCCTGGGCAGGGACACCTCCCACCAGACCAGGTTGCTCCAAGCCCCCTCCAACCTGGCCTTGAACCCCTCCAGGGATGGGGCAACCTGGGCCACCACCCTCACAGCAAAGTTCTTCCCCAGATCTCATCTCAATCTCCCCTCTTTCAGTTTAAAACCCTTCCCCCTCATCCTGTTGCTCGTCCTATATTGATAAGCATCGATGAGGTCCCCTCTCACCCCCTCACCAGAAGCCATCACGGAGGGACTGGTATTTCCTTGTTTCCTGGACTGGAGGAAGGCCATATGTATTTTTTCCCTCCCCTCTGCCTGGTGGGGATGCCATGGTGTGGGCTCAGCCCTGCCCTCTGTGCCGTCGCCATCTCTGCACCCCGGGGCCCGTTTCCTCTCCTCGTTGGGAGCCGAGGAGCAGTTTGTCGGCTGGCAGGTGGCCTCCTGGCTTTGCAGAGGCTGCAGCTTTGCTGGTTTGTAGGTGAGCTGCGGCTCGGCTGGAGCCGGCGGGGCCGTGCTCGGTGCCAAGAAGTTGGCTTGGGTGAGATTCTTCCCCTTTTGGTACCCCGTGCCTTAAAGGAGCCTTCCTCTCTCTGCACTGCCTTTAAGGATGTCTGGTTGCGAGTTGCTGCCAGTAGGAAATTGGTGTTCCTGAAAACCTTAATTAAGTGTTTTTTGCTTCTATTGAGCCCCTGCCCTTAAAAAAGGGTCTTGAAATTGCAAGACATTACCCACACCTTAGGGTTTCTTTATCATCTTAACTTTCTGCTTAGGGTTTCTTCCTTGCTGGAGCAGCCACCTCTTCCCTCTCTTCCCTAGTGCCAACCGCTGCTTTCCCTGGGATGTCCGGGGGGGGGGTGTGTGTCTTTGGGATCTTGGGATCTCCCCAGAAGGGCTACAGCATCCCACCCCTGCCGAAACCTTTTCCCCCTGAGCCTCGACGGGTTGGTTTTAAAAATAAGGTGGTTTTTTATGCTTGTGGGGTGCGCTTAGGTCTGCGGGGTCCCGGGGCTTCGGTGTGCGCAGCATCATTTGGTGTCATGCTGAGATGCGGATCCGGGTGGGATTTGGATGTGGGTATTTGGATCCGGGTGGGACTTGGATCCGGGTGGGACTTGGATCCGGGTGGGATTTGCAGGGTTTCCGCTTTTCTTCATCCTCCCTTTCCCCATGCCACGCCGTTCCCAGCTCTCCTGCCCTGGCTGCACTGGTTTGTCTTAACTCTCCCCCTCCTCCTCTCTTCTTATTATAGCGGTCGTATTGTTTTAAGCTGTAACCGCGGCGCATTGTGAGTTTGCATAAAGGACATGTTGTGGAAGGGAATTGTATTGTATATACTGGCTGTGTGCTTCCTTTTAAACTATACCCCTGTCACCAGGCAGCTTTCCACAGGTTGGTTGCCGAGCGAACAGCTGAGAACCTGTGGGAAGACCCAAATGGCACTTAAATTATATTTGCTCTTTGATTTCCAAGACATTTAGTACCATTTAATAGAATCAGAATGCAATTTAACTCTGCCAAGTGGGGGAGGCTGCCTCGGGAGAAGTGACACTGCCATCGCTGGGGAAACAAACAAAAAAAAAAAATTAAGTGAGCAAAACAGCAGGGTCGCGTTTACTATCCGGATAATTATTATTAAATAAAGAGCAGAGTGGGACTGCGTCTCTCGGCTTCGCCGTGCACTCGCAGTGGCGTTAACCCCCTCGGCGCTGTGTGATGCTCTGGGTTGGATGCAGCAGGGGGGGGGGAGGAGTGGGAGGGGGGGGGCACCCGCAGATGTGGCATCGGAAGAGGCTGCTGCTGATGTTGAGCATCAGCCAGAATTAACTGTGGAGCTTTTAACTGGGGGCTGATTTTTGTGCCCACAGTGTTGCTATACCAGCAGCTCCCCTGATGCTCCCCTTACCCCCTGCTGGCCTTGCTCCCCCCGGGGTGCAGCGGCACCACTTTCATGCCAATAGGCTTTTCTCCACCAGGAAGCTGGTTATTTAAAAAATAATGCAGGAAAAGGGACCGTTTCTCCAGAATGTGAGCTGGGCTGTGCTGACCAGGCTCTCCAGCACGTCTGGGAGACAGCACCGCAGGGAGGTCTGTCTTTTCTGCTTCCCTGGTTTCTGGCTTAAAGGATGGTGGAGATGTCTTGTTTGACTTTGAGGCAATCTTTCTTCTTTTTCTTTTCTTCTTTTTTCCTCCTTTTTCCTTTTTTTTTACCCTCCTTTTTTTCTTGTTTTCCTTTTTCTTGGTTTTTTTTTGTTTTCTTTTTTCCTCCTTTTTTCTTTTTTCACTCTCTGTTTTTTCATTTTTCTTTTTTGTTTTTTTTCTCTTTTCTTTTTTCACCTTCCTGTTTTTTTCATTGTTTTTAATTTCCTCTTCCTTTTTTCTTTTTTTTACCTCCCTGTTTTTTTTTTCTTTGTTTTTCTTTTCCCTCTTTTTTTTTTTTTTTTTTTTCTTGCTTGCTTGTTTGTTGATTTATTTTTTATTTTACTTTAAACTGGCCATTTCCATCAGGAAATCTTCAGGTATGGCAGCACCAAATTTGCCCCAGGCTGCAAAAGCCAAGTGAGGAGCAGTTCTAGCCTGATGGCATCAGCTTGGGCAACCTGCCTGGCAGTGCCCCGCTTAAATTAAGTTGGTTTTTTTTTGTGGATAGGTCTCCAATGCAGCGAGACAACCCCATGGGCAGACTATTTCCAGCCGTTGTTCCCTGCCTGTATAAAGGAGATAATAGCACTCTCCTACCTCGCGAGAGGTTTGCGGAGGACAAGTCTATTAAAGGTTGTGAGGTGCTAAAGATGCTTTACTGATTGGGACCGTGCAAGTAGCTGAGGTATCTGGTTTAGGAAAAGGTTTGTGGTTGTGAAATCAGAAGATTGTCTTTTTTTTATTGCCCACCAGCTCTGCCTGGCACCTGGAAATCAAATGGAGTTGTTAAAATTTATTTTTTGCCTGAAAAAGAATATAGTAAACTGGGAGATAACATATGTGTGGCGATGATATATTGCATTCCTCAAGCCCATAGCCCCAAAGCTTCCTTCTTAGGCAGCAGGGAAACATGCCCAAGCTGCAGATGTGGGAATTGAGGCACTGAGAATTGAGGTGATGGTGTTTACCTACCCTATGAGGATGTGGGAGCAGTCTTGTTCTTGGCATCCTCCAGACCCAACTGCCCAGAAGAGCAACTGGTGGACCAACAGGTCCGTAGACCCCAGGATGAGTTGGAAGGATGAGACTTGTGGGGAGGAAAGATTCCCCCCAAAATGTCCAGCAGTCATCTTCTGGATTGTCCAAGCACCCCAAAATCTCTGTTCATGACAGCTCTGGTGCTGCTGATGTGGAAACTGAGGCACTGAGAATTGAGGCGGTGGTGTTGACCTACCCTAAAAGGACATGGGAGCAGTCTTGCTCTCAGCATCCTCCAGACCTAACTGCCCAGAAGAACAAGGTGGTGGACCAGCAGGTCGATAGACCCCAGGATGGGTGGGATGGATGAGACTTGTGGGGAGGAATGATCCCTCCAAAACGGTCGTCAGTCATCTTCTGGTTTGTCCAAGCACCCCAAAATCTCTGTTCATGACAGCTCTGGTGCTGCTGGGTGTCAGTACGGATGTATTTTCGCGGCTCTGAAGTCTTTGGTTGCTTGAAGATGAGTTTCCCCTGGCAAACATTGAGTTCTTGTAGAGCAGCCATGGGGGATGTGGGTGCCAGGGCCACATCCCTCCACTGATATAATAGGTGTGAATTTATGTCTGCATCTCTAAAATAGCTTGATATGTCCAATCCTCCTGGATAAAGGCGAGAGATTGAATTATTACAAAAGGACAATATTTCATTTCCTATAAGTGCCTTAATCTCGTGAGTAAATATTACAGCTTTGTGCTATAATCCCTAAACTGGTATATCTCTTCCTTTCCCAGTTACCTTTTGTGTTGATTTACATTTAATATGTTGCCATTAAATCTCTTTCTCTCTCTGAGGCCTATTATAAGTGCAGTATTTATTCTGTTGAGTCTTTTTTAGTCACATTTGTATTGTATTCTAATGTGCTCACACAAAAGGCTGCTGGGCACATTCCTGAGATATTTGCATCTTTTTCTTCCTTACTTTTGTCTGCGCTGCTGAAAACACACGCTGTTTTGGCCCTGCACCTAAAGTGGTGTTCCTCATACTGATGAGATGCCTACAGGAAAGTCTCTTAGCTAATTCTTGGGCTTTCCTGGTCCTCCTGCTCCCAGGAGGAGCATCTCACCTGGTAGATCCAAGGATCCTGGTGCATGGAAAAAACTGAATCACTTGGGAAGATCTTCATCTCTTCCTTTTATCCTTGGGCTCAGGGTTTGCATAAACCCACCTGATTTGTTAGGATGCTACAGGAGAGATTTTTCTGGAGGTTATCTGTCAAAATTGATGGTTTCAGGCACTGGGTTTGGTCTTTGCTTGACTGACAGGGAGCACAAGGGGGTATTTTTCCAACACCTGGGAGAAAGTGGGTGTTTACTCTCAAATGATTGACCTCCTTGAGCATGTGTTCCCTGGGGTAGTGCTAATTTACCCTGCAATTTTGGCAATTTTGGGACAGCGCAGGGATTTTCCGGCTCCTTACCTCAATGGTAGGTCTTTCTAACCCGCTCCCCAGATATCTGAGGGTCTCTATAGCCAGCTGGTACTTTGGGGAGGGGGGATGAAGAATAATTGAAAGGTTTCTTTGAGCTGGGTGTCCCTGGGGGACCTTCCCCTGGATGGTTGTGGTTTGGGGTGCATGGGAGGGATGGTGGGTTTGGGGAAGATCAGAGGCTCTGGGAGATGGTGGAGGGAGATGACTCCATGCTCTCCTGGAGGCTGTGAAATTTGGGGTGTGTGTGGGGGTGTCTGTCATCTCCACCTCCTTTTCCTACCTGAAAGAGGAGAGCACTGTTCTCGGGGGTGCAGGAGAAAGTGGGGAGTGTTTTGCCTGATTGCTGGCCCTGTCTGCCCTCCGTGGGCACTGCTCGGACTCGCTCGTCTCTGCAGCCCGGCTGCTTTTTGGGTGCTGTTCCTGTGCTTTCAGGGCTGTAAACTCAGTTTCAGAGGGATGTTTGAGAGTTTGGGGGTGTCTGCTGCCTGGGCTGCTGATTTCCTTGTGCAAATCCCTATACTTTCCTCTGTCCCCTCAATATAATTGCTTCGCTCCTTTCTAAAGTGCCTGGATCTCTACAGATTAAGGGTGCTCAGCAGGAGCTATTATTATTGTGATGTTTTTATTGCATAGAGAGACTGAGATATTAAAGGACTCCTTCAGCTTAGGCTTTTAGAGGTGGAGAAGATCGGCCAGAACAGATCTGGGTGGAAACATCCACCCCCAAGAGACAACCTCAAGCAGTGAAGAGCTGAGATCATCTGCTAGGGTTGGAAAAGATACTCATGCTCAAAGTGCAGGTTTCCACCAGCAGCCTGAGTGTCAGCTCTTCTCTGGAGCATCCTTGCCCAGAAGAAGCAGTGGTGAGCGTCCCTCCTTCCTGCCCAGCCCTTTGCAGAGGGTCGTGTTGTAAAGCACAAGGTCCCACGAACTCCACTCTCTGTGGGGAAGCTGTAAAGAAAGCCTGTCCCACAGAGCTGGAAAAAAAACCCCATGCGATATCATAGAACCATAGAATGGTTCAGTTAGAAGGGAACTTAAAAATCATCCAGTCCCACCCCCCTGCCCTGGGCAGGGACACCTCCCACCAGACCAGGTTGCTCCAAGCCCCCTCCAGCCTGGCCTTGAACCCCTCCAGGGATGGGGCAGCCACAGCTTCTCTGGGCAACCTGGGCCAGGCTCTCACCACCCTCACAGCAAAGAAGTTCTTTCCAGTATCTCATCTCAATCTCCCCTCTTTTAGTTTAGAACCCTTCTCCGTCATCTTATGGCTCCCCTCCCTCATCAAGAGTCCCTCCCCATCTCTGCTGGAGCCCCTTTAGGGACTGGAAGGGGCTCCAAGGTCTCCCCAGAGCCTTCTCTTCTCCAGGCTGAACCCCCCCAACTCTCTCAGCTGGTTCTCGTAGCAGAAGTCGTCCAGCCCTTGGAGCATCTCTGTGGCCTCCTCTGGACCCAATGTTGACTAATGGTCCTAATCAGATTAAAAGTGGCACCAAACCAGGTTGTCCTGGCATCCCCTGTGTCACATCACCACCGTCACATCACCACCACCACATTTACTAGGGACGGGTCTTCTTGGCAGAGTCAACGCCCGTCCCTTTTGCTGGGCCCGCTCCATCAATTAGCACGGACTAAGCACCACACGCCTTTCCCTCCGAGACTCGAGTCTTGGATTAAGGTTCTGTAGGATGTAAAAGAAAACGAGAAAATGCAAATATCCCGGGGTGGTTCCAAAATGGCTGCATTTCTGAGCTGTGCCGATGGGGCCTACAGCAAAGGAGGAAAAAACAAACATTGGCAGTTGGGGGGACACACAGAAACGATGCTTTTATCTCCTTTAAAATCACCCCGCTCTGTTTGATTTTAAATCTTCCATCCTCACTGGAGTCATTCTGCTGCACAGTGTAAAGCTACCAGGGGAGTTGGGGGGAGAAGGGGAAAAAAAAAAAATTAATTGAATCCTTAGGTTTGAGTGATGGCTACTCCGAGAGCTTGTCAACCCGATGGTAAATCTTGGGGGGTGTTAATTGCTTCAAAATCCCGTTCCTCTCGTCAGCAGTTCCCCACCTTCCCCGTGGTCTCTCTTGTTGGCTGCCCGTGCCCGGCTCTGGGTGTCGGGGGGAGGCTGGGGTTGAGAGGGAGAGGAGCCTTTTCCTTATTCCATTTCAAATGGCTCCTGTTTGCTGATAAGGTTAATTGATTTCTTTTGCTTTAATTAACGAAATTCAATTTCCACTTAATGAGAAAGATTTTGGTGTGACACGTGTAAATGGCAAAGTGACGAGTGCCAGGCGAGGGGAGAGGGAAGGGAGGCGGGAGGCTCTGCGGGAGGTGGGGGGCAGGCGACGTCGGTCCCCCCCCAACCTGGGGCATCCTCCTCATCTCCCAGGAGCGAGATACAGCCCCGAGCTCCATCTCCTGTGGTACCCAGGTACATCGGTGTCCTCTGCCACCAAACGTGCTTTGCGGTTCAACTGTTGCCCCCCCCCCGTCTGGCAGAGAATAATACGCTTTTTGTGGATAATACCCTTTTTTTTCTTATGCTTTTACTGAATCACTGCAGTGGTATTGGCAGGGCTGGTGTGTGATGGCAGCTCTGTATTAGGGGTGGGAATGACTCTACTGGTTTACGGCGTGGTTGGTTTGGTACCATCTGTGCCTGCAGTGGGACAGAGTCACCACCATCCTGTGGTGACCCATTTGGACCACTGCTTTGCTGGCTTATTTGTCCCACTTACTGATACCGAAAGGGTGGGTGTCAAGAGCACTGGATGCTCTTGTATGCCTGGATGAGCATACGATCCGCTGGGTCAAGCAATGGCTGACTGGAAGGTCCCAAAGAGTGGTGCTCAATGGATTTAAATCCAGCTGGCGGCCGGTCACAAGTGGTGTACCTCGGGGCTCAGTGTTAGGACCATTTCTGTTTAATGTCTTTATTGATGATCTCGACAAGGACATAGGGTGTATCATCAGCAAGTTCGCAGATGACACCAAGTTAAGCAGGAGTGTTGATTCCCAGGAGGATAGGGAAGCTCTACAGAGAGACCTAGATAGATTGGATCATTGGGCCAACATCAATGGTATGAGTTTCAACAAGGGCAAGTGCCAGGTTCTGCGCTTGGGCCACAACAACCCCGTGCATTGCTACAGGCTTGGGGAAGTGTGGCTGGAAAGCTGCCTGGAAGAAAGAGACCTGGGGGTTCTAATTGACAAGCGGCTGAAGATGAGCTGGCAGTGTGCCCAGGTGGCCAAGAAAGCCAACGGCACCCTGGCCTGTATTAGAAATAGCGTGACCAGCAGAAGTAGGGAGGTGATTGTCCCCCTGTACTCAGCACTGGTGAGGCCACACCTGGAGTATCGTGTCCAGTTTTGGGCACCTCAATCCAAGAGAGATATCGAGGTGCTGGAGCGAGTGCAGAGGAGGGCAACAAAGCTGGTGAAGGGCCTGGAAAACAAATCATATGAAGAGCGGTTGAAGGAGCTGGGACTGTTTAGTTTGAGGAAGAGGAGGCTGAGGGGAGACCTCATCACTCTCTACAACTGCTTGAAAGGACACTGTAGAGAGGTTGGTGCTGGTCTCTTCGCACAGGTAATTAATGACAGAACAAGAGGGAATGGCTTCAAGCTCCAACAGGGTAGGTTTAGACTGAACATTAGGAAAGAATTTTTCACAGAAAGAGTGGTCGGGCATTGGAATAGGCTGCCCAGGGAGGGGGTTGAGTCACCATCCCTGGATGTGTTTAAGAGCCGTTTAGATGTGGTGTTGGGGGATATGATATAGGGGAGAACTTTGTAGTGTAGGGTAGATGGTTGGACTCGATGATCCCAAGGGTCTCTTCCAACCTGGATGATTCTATGATTCTATGATTCTAAGAGGATGGAGCCAGACTCTTCTCAGTGGTCCCAGTGACAGGAAAAGAGGCAACGGGCACAGACTGGGACATGGGAAGTTCCATCTAAACACGAGGAGGAACTTCTTCACTTTGAGGATGGCAGAGCCCTGGAACAGACTGCCCAGAGAGGTGGTGGAGTCTCCTTCTCTGGAGACATTCCAGACCTGCCTGGACACGTTCCTGTGCAACCTGCTCTGGGTGACCCTACTTTGGCAGGGAGGTTGGACTGGGTGGTCTCCAGAGGTCCCTTCCAACCCCTGCCATTCTGTGATTTTGTGTGTTGGTTGCCCAACCCCATCAGAGAGGCTTTGCCAAGGTTCCTGGGCAGGCTCTGGAAGATGCTCCCAGCAGACCTGGGGGAGATGCTGTCCCCAGGCAGGGGACCAGTGACATCAGCATCCCAGCCCCGCATCCCCCGTGATCCCCAGCAGCAGCAAGTGGGCTCCTTTCCTGGCCCTGGGCTGCCTTGTTTGCACCGAAACTGGTATCAACAGGAGAGGCGGGTGGCGGTGGGGAGGGGGAAGGAGGATGGGAGAGAGAGAGAGAGAGAGAGAGAGTCACTTCTCATCAAGTTGATCAATCTTTCTGCTGTTGAAGCCTCTCAATGAGTTGAATGTGATTTTCTCTGCCTCACGCGCAAGGTGGAAGTCGATCACTTTCAATTTTCAGCATGCAGAACCCGCACTCTATCAAGCTGTTGCCTCGCATAACCGTGATTGCTGCTGGTGAGGGCTTCCAGCTCGCCCGGAGCCGTGACGAGGGGGGGGCTGGATGCCGGCAGCAGAGCCCCCCTGCCTTGGGGATGGGGGGCTTTTGCCTGTTTGCCGCCTGCCGGGGGTGACAGCCAGCTCCGGTGGCCGTGAGGGGCAGGTTTTTGGGATGAAAAGGGTGAGATCTTTGCATGGGGCTGGGCAAAATGCTGTGTGACAGGTTGAGAGGTGGCGTTTGTGGCAGCGCGGTCCCCTGGTATCAGCTTTGCCACCCCAGGATTGCAAACCCAGAGCTCTGAGACCGTTAAACTCGTTGCACAGAAGCCCAAAGGCTTTGCGTTCAGGCAATGGGAAAGCGTGGAGCGGCGTTAACCTGCCCGGGGGAGCACGGAGATGCTCTTGGCTGCCCTACAAATTCCCATCTCCCGGGAAAGCATCCCAGAGGAAGGATGCAACAGGGTTATCGGGACAGCATGTGTCAGGGCTGTTGTCTGCAGCCCCCGGGGGGTGGGGGTGGCGAGCGTGGGTCGGGGAGCCTCCTGCCCACCGCACACAGGCCAGAGGCAGCAGATAAGAGAAAGCGATTTCTGGTTTTAATTAACTGAGCTTTCATTTAAGGATAAACAAAGGCCATGTTTGTGTGCTGACAGCTGGCTGTCCTTCTGGGTCAGATAAGAAGGCAAGTTATTGCCTCCGAGCTGTGAGAGGGACCAGGAGAGAGTCCAAGAAGCGGGGAAACGTGAACAAACGCCGAGTGAACCTACCCCCTGGCAGCCGGGATGCTTTATTGTCTGTGTTAAATAGCCAACCCCCTGCCTATTCATCTGCCTGCCCCCGGGTGGGAGCTGCTCTCCTGCCATTGTCCGGGCAAATCCCTAAACCAGGGAGCGCTGGGGAGGGCATCCAAGGTTTCTTCTCCAAAGGTGGGGTGGTCTTGGAGGCTTTGCTGGCTTTGGGAAGGGTGGTCGCCCATCCCTGCGTGAGAAGTGTTCTTTCTGAGGCTTCCTGGAGCAACTTGAGGGTGCAAATGTCCCCCATGTGAGCTCCAGCAAGAGGAGGGCAATGCCCTGAGGCAGGGCACTGGTTTGTTCTGGGCTCGCTGGGAGCAAAGGCTCCTTCAGGAGGAGCTGGTAGTACCAGGGGGAACACCAGCCTCGCCATTTCAGACAGAGCCATGGAATGGTTCGGGTTGGAAGGGACCTTAAAGATCATCTCGTTCCACCCCCTGCCCTGGGCAGGGACACCTCCCACCAGACCAGGTCGCTCCAAGCCCCCTCCAACCTGGCCTTGAACCCCTCCAGGGATGGGGCAGCCACAGCTTCTCTGGGCAACCTGGGCCAGGCTCTCACCACCCTCAGAGTGAAAAATTTCTTCCTGGTACCTGAATTAAGTGTTTGGAGACCTGAGGAACTGCAGCATTCACAGGATTGTCATCTAAACGGTTGTGTTCAGTGGGGGAAATGGAGTGCTCCCAGGTCTTCTGCTGCTGGTAGGTAGCAGTTAAACTGGTGGAGGAGCGAAAACACCTCTCGATGGCTGATGATTCAGAAATTCAGTCAACCCACGTGGCACCTTCCTCCAATCTTGTGAGGAGAGAGTGTTTGCAGCGTGTGCCGCCGCTGGGTTCTGGCTTAGAGGAGGCTGGGGGGTGCTGGGTGTAGGCGTGAGCGGAGGGCACTTCTCCCTATAGGTACCAGACTCACCCTGTAGGTATCTACGTGGGCTTCTGGTGGGCACCAGGATGGTCACCTCCAGGTCTCTGGGGCTTTTTGCAGGAGCAAGCAGATGTGCTGCTGTGCACATCTGGGGGTGGACAGGGAGCAGAGAGCCTCCCCCCCTCAGTTCAGCTCTTGTCTGAGACGGATGATGAAGGGAAGATTGCGCTGGGTGTTTTCTAAGCTTGAACAGAACTTTAATTTTCTTTTTCCACCGCCAGAAAGTCTTGTTGTGACCACAGTTGTGACCACAATGAACATATTTTCCGGAAGTTTCTGCATAGTTCAGGGTTTTCAGATGTCTTTGTGAAAAATCAAACAGCAAAACCTGATGTTTTTCAGGCTGTGGCTTTTGCACATCCTCCCTTTGTAACTGAAATCAAGTAGAATTATGTTAATGTCTTAGCTTATTTTTTACTGGACTTTCTGCTTGTTCTTTTTCACTGAAAAGAGAGAAGCATAAAACTTCAATGACTTTGTGGGACGCGGAGGAAAAAAGTTTGGTTTTCCTCTAATCTTCAGCAAAAACAAGTTGGCAGTTTCGGTCCGGTTCTAGTCTTGGCACATTTTCTCCTTGTACCTAATTTAAGGTGACCGCTGTAAGATCTGCTCTAGTTTCACATTCCTCAGCCTTGTGTTTTTGCACTTCCAAGACTGTGTGATGGATCTTAAGGAGTCTGCATTATGCAGCCCCGTATCCATCTGTTGTCCTTACAAGTTAAACAGCCTGAAAAAAAATGGATTAGAGCCTCGGCTCCTATAATGAAGCAGCAATTTGTCTCCAGATCCTACTCCAGGTGTAGCAGAGCTAACGAGCCGGCTGGCCTTGAGCATCAGAGAATGTTAAATACCTTTTTGGTGGAGAAAAAGCTCGAGTGAGGAAGAGAAAGAGGGGTTGGGAGGGAAGAAGAGGTGAGAAATGGGGGAGCGGGGTGGGGTGGTCCCTGTTGAGCACTGGCCAGGCTGGACGCGGTGTTGGGCATCCTCTCCAAAACATCTTTGGAGGCAGTTGTGAAACACCCAGTGGTGCCAGGCTGTTTTTTTGGGAACGTGGAGGGGAGAAGGTGGCCCGATAACACCATTTGGTTGCTTTTCCAACAATGGAACGCCAAGGCTCGTGTGTGCCGAGCCTCTTAGCGACTCTCACAGGGTGTGGGTTAATGGAAGGGGTCCCCCCAGATCCACTCCTGCTGCTTTCCAGGAGAAAAAGCCAGGTGTATTAAAGCAGGTTAAAAAAAAAAGGTGGCAAGAAAATAAGGAGGGGAAGAAGGTCTCATTCCATTATGCGGGAGAAAATACCTCCCAATTAAAGAGAATGAGCTGAAAGTGGTAGGTGTGGGGAGGGAGAGGGAAGGGGGGGATTGTACAGGCTCCTGGGAGAAAGACAGTTGCCTTCAGTGGGGCTGATTTGCCTGCAGTGGAGTAGCCAGAGGAAAGGATGGAGAGGAAGAGGATGAGCTGGTAGGGTAATTCCTTTTTTTTTTTCATGGTGAGGAAGGTTTGGGTATGAAAGCGAGAGGAGAGAGGGAGGGGAGGCCAGGTTGATGGAGATCACATTCCATTCAATTTGGAGAAAAGGCAAGAGAGAGAAAAGAAGATGAGCCTGAAATGAGGCTTAATTTTAATGAAGGAAAATTCTCCGCTAAGTAAGGAGAGTTGAAAGGGAGGGGAGAGGAGGGTTTGAAAATGATAGGAGCCTGACACGCTATTGTGGTGGAGAGATTTCCTTTTCTTTCTTTTCCCTTTGGTTGGGGGAAAAAAAAAAAGATAATAAAGGTAGTGGAAGGTGGGGGAGAAAAGAGAGGAGAGATCTAATAAATGAATTGCAATACCTGAGAGGAGGTGGCCCCACAGTGACTCCGGGGTCCTGCTCAGGACTCCATGTGTGGAATGCAAATTGCTTTTCTTTTTTCACCTATGTCTGTGCCCACCACGATGCGCTGAGACAGGTTAGGTCCCAGTTCAAGCCTTGTCATCGATTTTTTACTTGGAACTGACTCCGTTAATGGATACCGGGGGGGTTGGAAGCACCCTGGGGACCACCTGATGGATGGGGCCATGAAGAATGGTGACAAGAGGCCCTTGCTCGGGGGGTTATGGTGATTGTCGGGGTAGGATTTGGGGACTCGGTGCCGGGAGGATGGTGCGCAGTGGGAAGGAGGGATCCAGCACTGGGCAGTTGTAGCTGGCACATCAAATGAAGCTGTTCCCGTCCTGATGCCCAAGATGAATTTTCCGCTCGGGCCCCTGAGACTCCACTGCACTCAGGATGTGTGCTCGTTCCCAGCTACCGATTTCCATTAGAAGAAGTTAAAAATACATGAATGGTTTCCTTTGCGTTATTTTCTTTGTCTTCTGAGCACGGGAATTGCAGCGCCTTGCACACGACTGTGGCGCAGCCATATCGAGGGGAGGTCCAGGCAGGGACTGGTGGAAAATGGTGCTTCTGGGGGGTGGGTGGTAGTGCCAGACCCTTTTGCAGTGGGATTTTATTGCTTTAGGTGCTAGTGTAAACACACCAGGAACCTTCGTGATCCTTTGCTGGCACAAACCCTTCAGATAGGCTTGAAACATTTGGCTGAGTACCTGTTTCTGTTGTTTTTCTGGCTGCCCTTGGTTTGGTGGGAATTAGTGGGTATTTCATAGATTTTTTTTTTTGTTGTTTTTTTTTTGTTTTGTTTTGTTTCAATCTGTTTCACAGATTTCTGCTCCTTCCCCAAATCTCCTGCCTGACTTCTCGATGGTGGGTACACAGGCTGAGAGCGCAGAGGGAAGCGCAGTTAAAAGCTCAGCTCATCGTCTGCGCAATTCCCATCGCAGGACTTGGTTGGTTTAAGGCTTTTTAAAAGACAAACACGTCCTCCAGGGACAAAGAAATCCATCTTGTTTCGAATTGCTTCCATGCTTGCTTATGGGTACGAATCCAAATAGCTAGCCCAGGTGAAGCTCACCGTTTGCTAATTTATTCTCTTGCTAAGGTGATTTTGGGTACATGCAGACTTCATGTTCTCGATGAATAACGCTTAGTAGGTGTTAAAGTAGTATTTGTGTAAAGCTGGCTGAAGAAATAGGAGGCAAATTGCCTGTGATTGCCGGTTCCTAATCAACTCCCTCCCCTGTCCAAGCTCTTACCCTTCCTCTTCACCGAAGGGCCTGAGGATGCTCCGGAAGGGAGGGAGATCATGGTGATCTTATTTCCCAGGCTCTGTCATTTCTCCCCTCGCCAGGAGACAGCATGTAGTGGGTGCCAGCCCCTTCCTAAAGCAATTTCTTAAGGGATGTGAGGCTCTGGTTTTGTTCTGCCAGGTGAAGTGCTCGCTTCCTTCTGATCTGTGACTTTTGGGAGGTGGCTCTGAAATGGGGTGCGTAATCTCAGACTTTGGACTTTTTTTTTCCCTCTGTAATCCAAGGCTTAGATCCTCGATTTGGTGTGGATGATTCCCTCCTGCTCCCCTCTTCCCCCCAAATCCTTTCCCTTTGAAATAACACCTGCTCATATCCTTGTGTCTGTCGTGGGGAGGCAGAAAGATCTTCTCATCGCAAGGAAACGCAGTCCTCTCCATCCCCCCTACCGCCACACATCCTCTTCCAAAATACTGCATAATGTCAGACTAAATCCTTATCAGAAATTTTAATGAGCAAAATAAAACCTGAAATCTGTGTGATTAAAATCAAATCTTCCCTCTTCTGCTCTGCTGGAGCTGGCTGCCAAAACAGAGTCGCAACGCTGACAATGGGAGGCCCCTCATATTTAATTACCTCCGGCTTCAGTCGGTGCTTTAGATAGACG
This sequence comes from Numenius arquata, assembly GCF_964106895.1. NCBI lineage: Eukaryota > Metazoa > Chordata > Aves > Charadriiformes > Scolopacidae > Numenius > Numenius arquata. Next base: position 5,056,196 of record NC_133597.1, read on the forward strand.
TCCTCTGCGGTCCCTGCTGGGGCTGTGGATAACCTCGAAGAGCAAACAAAGGGTAGTTAAAACGGTCTCCACTAAAATGTTTGGCGAGGGCTGGTGCTCTGTGCTGGTGGAGATGGCCCACTTCTGCCCCCAGGGAGAGTCCGGTATCGCCAGATCTCTAGGGGCAAGACTTGGCCAACGTCGACTCCAAGCTGCCCTGAAGACACTCCACCTGTCCACCCACCGCTCTACCAGATTTCTTTTGACTTCTCCCATCAGCCTTGCAGCTCCCACCCTGCCGAGTGCCCAGCTGTCTTTTCCTACCCCATAGAGATCTCCTTTTTCCCACATCAGCTGCCTGTAGGGCCTTGAAGACGTGTCATAGTCCTTTGCGGTTGGCGTTAGGAAAGGGGACGTAGTGCTACCAGCTACCACCATCCAAGGTATCTCCCTTCAGATCCACGGCATAGGCTCACCAAAAGAAGAAGGGGTGAATTCTGGTGGTTCTTGGCCACCACCTCAGTGCTGTTCCAGCTCCACCCCCCCACTGTTGGCATGGAAAATCCACCTTTCAGCCCCTTTCTTGAAAACACATTGTCTCTCAGCTCCATGGTGCCTTTCAGCTTCCTCTGGACACTCCTTGCAGCAGACTTCCAGTCACAGGTCCACGCAGTGCTTCAGGGAATTAATTGACTTAGCTCCCTCTTACTTCCATTCCTGGATTAATTCCTTGGGTACCTTTCAAAATCACCATCTGACTTTCCCGAAGTCTCTTGAATTATGTCTTCACCCGTATCCTCCGTCATTTGTCTCCTTCCAAGAGGCTGTTTCATTTCATTTGTCCTTCGAAGGGAGCAGGAGCATATTTCATGAGCCGTAGAATTGAATCAAATAGAAGAGAGCAGGGAGCACTCACCTGAGCTCAGACCTTTCCCCATTAGAAAGAGAAAGAGATAATTAAGAGATACTCAGAAGGTGCAGCCAGCCCGTGTTTCTGGCAGGCATCTTCTCTGTCTGCTTTGCCCAGAATGCAGGATGCTTAAATTATCATAATTTAATGGCAATAATTCGGGAATCTAGATAGAAATAAGCTAGAATGAATGCTGGGATGCGGAGAACCTCGGTAGCAATGACCTTGCCACATCTTAAAACCCGCTAAGCCAGGGTGACTCGAGCTGGTGAGACAGTAATGAGGTGAACATATGCAGATGGCAGTGTCCCCTTCAGTCCCTTGTGACATTGTTCACAAGCAGTTGGACAGGATGGCCCTCGTGACTTGGCTCTGGAGCGGTGGCGTGATGGTGGGATATCGACTCCTTATTGCTCTTCCCTTTCTCTCTCTCTCTCTTTTTTTTTTTTTTTTTCTTTTTGGTAAATTGAGAGGCAGGAGTAATTATGCCGAGATTAGAGTGCTAATCATCACTTGCAAATGGGGGAGTCGTTTCTGAAGAAGCAATAATATATTGAGAGAAAGTATGGATTGACTGACAGTGCGAGTCTGAGAGGAGCCACGCAACTGTCATCCTTCCAGCATACGTCTCCTTGACCTCGCGAATCTAATGTTGCTGACGCGTGGGCAACGACGGGTCAGAAATCTGTAAAAATCCTAAGAGAAATCCTATCTTGATTAATGTCAGCGTGGCCAGATATTCTCCTTTTCTCCGTAGCTAAGCGTTGAGCTTGCTGAACGTGCTGGGAGGAAAATACTCGGGGACTGGCATGAGGCAGCTTTGTGTGCGCTTCACTTGATGTTCTCCTACAAAGGCTGGGCTGGAATAAAGCATCTCCTCTCAGAAAAGCGTAGCCAAACTGAGTAGGAGAGGAAGGCGTTGCAAAGACTGGCGTAGTACAGTCCTCTTGGCTTCGTGGGTTTTTTTGCAGCAAACCTTTTTATCAGAAAAGAGCAGAGAGAAATGTCTCGTTGAAGTTGTTGTTGCCTTTCTGCCATTTCCCAGAAGTAAAAGCCCACTGGGGTTGGAAACGTAGGTGCTCCCTGAAGGACTGGCAACTCCTTCCTCCTAATTTCATTTTGTTTGACAATAATAAAATATAAACCCACAATTAAATCCATATTAATAGATGCAGTTGCACACAGTCATGGGGGCTGTTGAATTAAGGTCCGATCCTGCTCGGTCCCAGTTCTTCTTGACTGCAGTGGGGGCTTGAGAGTTTCCAGGCTCTCGTGGGGTACTCAGGATCTTGCAGGGTTGAGGCTTTTAATTTTGCAGATCATCAAAGGCAAACCAATCCATCAATTATCAACGCTTCAGCTTGCTGCTGAGTAAATGAGAGCATTATCATGTATCAATTAGTAGCATCGGATGCCCTGAAACGATAACAGAAGAGCCGGCTTCTGAGACGTGCCTGGCATCTGCCAGTGCCGGGATGTGTCGGAAAGTGGTTGTGGGATTTGGTCTGTTGGGGGAGAGAAGATGCTGGAGAGTTTGACTCATGACAAGAAAGACATTGAGGTGCTGGAGCAGGTCCAGAGAAGGGCAACGGAGCTGGTGAGGGATCTAGAGCACAAGTCTTGTGAGGAGCGGCTGAGGGAGCTGGGGGTGTTCAGCCTGGAGGAAAGGAGGCTGAGGGGAGACCTTCTTGCTCTCTATGTGAAAGGAGGGTGTAGCCAGGGGGCGTCGGTCTCTTCTCCCAAGGAACAGGCGATGGGACAAGAGGAAATGGCCTCAAGTTGCACCAGGGGAGGTTTAGGATGGATATTAGGAAAAATTTTTACACTGAAAGGGTTAAGAAACATTGGTATGGGCTGCCCAGGGAAGTGGTGGAGTCACCATCCCTGGAGCTGTTTAAAATCGGGGCAGATGTGGTGCTGAGGGACACGGTTTAGTGGTGGTTTTTGTCAGTGTTAGGTTGATGGCTGGACTCGATGACCTGGAAGGTCCCTTCCAACCTTGACAATTTTATGATTCTATGATTTATGGGAAAAAGAAGGTGTAGCTGCTTATAGGTTGGTCCAAACCCATCTCCTGTTCAAATGTTGTAGCTCGTGTGTACGGTAACTAGTTAGAGTGGTTGGCTGCTGAGAATCTAATTATGCTTGGAGTGCTGAGAGATTTGGGATGCATTTTGTTATATTAATTTTTAAGGTATCTACTTCTGTACTATCAGATCAGTACGCAGTTCAGCTCAAGGAGCAGTATTCCTGACCTCGCGCTCTGCACTCTGTGCCCTTTTCCCCCTCCTCTTTCTGAGCGTTTCGGGCTGTGACATGAATAGGTTCATTGGAAATGCTGACCTGGATCCTCCGCCGCTGCGGGAGCTCTTCCCAGTTCCTCGGCAGCCGTCGGGGAGCGGGCGTGCTGGCACGGCGCCGGGTCCTGTCCCCTGCGCCCCGTCTCAGTGGGGGTTTGTCCTTCATCCCCCTTCGTTCATCACCACCAGGCTCTCATTATGTCTTCAGATCCACGCGCTCTTTCTCCTTTTATTTATTTATCATTATTATTATTCGGGGCATTGAGCAGAGCTTGGTGAATAGCGCATTTTTCTGCTCATTTGCTAGCTGGCAAAATTCCTTTAAAATAAAAAAAAAAGAGGGGGGAAAAAAAAGCTCAGACTTTCCCCCTGCAAACCCCACTGCTTTGTTTTGATTTCATGTATTTAAATATATTCCCAAGGGGTTTAAATAAAACAGAAGGAAACTCTGTGACGGGCCTTTGAACCGAATGCTCTGCATGTTTTCGTGCTTCAGCATCTTTTGAAGTTGTTCATTTCTTCCCCTTCCTTGGAAGAATCCAGCGGGTTCAACACGGGAAATGTTTTGGGGTCACCCAAACCTTTGGGGTTTTTTTTCAGAGAAAGAAGTTGGATAGTTCAGGTTTCTTTTCCTTCTAGTTAAAAAAAAAAAAAAAAGGGTCTTGAAGCTTTTCATGGCCTGGGAGTACCTTTTTGGGACCTTCATGGTGACCTGGGGTGGCACAAGCTGGTCCTCCCTCCTCTGTGTCCTCTCCTGGACTCGCTGCCTCGTGCAATAGCCTTAAACATTCCTGGCATGTTATATATTTAAAGGGTATTCGTATAGCACTTCTCTTTAACAGCTACAGGAGGGCACCTGAGGGATTCGAGCTGATCTTTGTCACAAGTGTTTGGTGCTTGATACACATGTTTATTATATATTTCAGCTGAATTAGAGTCAATAAGCTATCTGCATAAATGTAATGTATGTGAACAAAACGCACGTCCCCTCCCCAAATAGGCCGTTTCCTATGCAGGAGCTCTAAAGAGTCACTGGGATGTCTGATTCTTACTCCTGTTGTAATTGGCATTAAAATATAATACTCTCCCTTCAGAGAGAGGCTCCCATACTGTGAAAATGCCTTTTCTGTCCAGGTGGGGGCCAAATAATAGCAAATTATAAGCATGGAAAATATTTAGAACAAAAAAAAAAAAAAGAAAAAGAGAGAGGAAAGAGGACTCTGAATTATCAGAGCTGATCCATAGCTTGCAGTCTCGTACAATTTGTCTTTTGAATATACCATACGAACCAGCTATGAATAAAATCAGTCAATTTAACCCAAAATCAATGCTCTTTTGTAGAAGTGCTTAAAATCTAAGTGGAAGGGAAAGCTTTGAAGCTGCCTATCCCTTGGTAAACGCAGCACTTACCCGACGTTTGATTCTAGCAGGAAGTCCCTTGGTCTCCCCATGCCCAGTACAGCACCTTCATTAGAAAAGCTGGTGAGTAATTAGCAAATGTGCGGAAAATGACTAAATTAATTATTTTTTTAAGGGAAAACGATGCGGTGTTTCTTTTTTTTTTTCTTTCCATGTTTGTCACACATGGCTTCCACGAGCCCTGCTCCAACAAGGTTGCCTACTGGCTCCCTTGGAGTCCTGTGCGGAGCCGGGGAATTGTTGGGGACACGTGTCCCCTGGCAAGGGCCAGGCACGTCTTGTAGGAAGCGCGGTGCTTCCTTTGTCTGCCCGGTGCCTCCAGGGAAAAGCCCGTTTGCTTCTCCACCTTGGGAGAGCTGCCAAGGCTGGCAGCCGGCTCGCTTCTCAGCAGGTTGGCAGGCTTGGCATCTTCATGAGGGATCCAGGCGAGCCAGGTTGGCTCTCGCCGCCGGATTAGAGTCTGCGGCGTGATAAAGACGTGCAAAGTGGTTCCCTCGTCTCCCTTTCTGAGGGATGCTGGCGGTCTCGCGGGTGCCGGGATAACCGCACCGGTGGAGGTGGTGGTGGTGCTGGTGTGGCTCTCCTGGCATCAAGCTCTTGCCCCCTTGGCTCCACTCGTTGGCTACTGCCAGTTTTATCCAAGCCAAATTTGCAGCCCGGGCAAGATACTTAGTCCCTGTGCAGCGCAGATGGTTGAAACCCCATTGAATGAGATGTTTAGAAATGGCCGGGATGTTACAGCCAAGGAATCGAGCCTGACAGGTCACCGCGGAGGTGCCTGGTGACCCCAAACTCTCTCTTTTGAGTCCAAGTCAAGAGCGCTGTGATTGAGCAGCTGTGATCTGGCAGGGCTGGGGGGATTAAAAGGCTGCTTGGGTCTGGCTGAAAGGATTTTGCCCCTTTTGCTGTCATATCTTGGCACCCCAGATGTGCAAACATGCTTTTTCCAAAGCACCCCTGAAGGAGATCCAGACCCCGCTGGGAGCTGAGGCCAAGGAGACTGTTGGATGTGCCCAAGGTCTTGCTTGGGAGGCTGTGGCTGAGCAGGAGAGTGATCCCTCTAATTCCGAGTCCCAGACCCCACTTCCACCAGTAACACCTCTGATCTTCCAACTTCACCCATTTACCTGTGATACTGAGGTGATCTAGGGGTTTGCATGGGAGAATTACGGGGTTATGGCTGGGCTGGGGGAGAAAGGGCCATCCCTGGAGCAGGTCCATGAGATGGTTTTACTCTTTCTGGGGTATCAGGTCTCCTGCAGACCCACATTTGGCCAAGTGCTTTAATGGGGTAAAGTCTTGGGTGTCGACTGAACAATCTGCTGTCTTGAGGAGGGGGGGGATGGTGGTGGTGGCCTGATCTTGTAAGTCCTTAGGTATCAATTACTGAAGTGAAAGGTTTTGTTCTCCCTCTTTGTTTCGATCAGTTGTTGATAAATAGCTCAGTGCTTGTGATGGATGTTGTGATCAGAAGTTTGAACTTACCCCGGGCCTGTCAAATTTGATGTATATCAGATGTCGGCACTAATTTATACAAATGCTTCACAGTACTCGAAGAAATCAAAACCTTGGAAAAACAAGAGTTTGACCAAAAAGGACCAACTTTTCTCTTTTGTCCCCAAAGACCTTGTGTTATTTCAGTTATTTCTTGGATGTTGTGATGGTTGGTGGTGTTGAAACGCAGCGTGGTTTTGAACCAGTCAGTGTGGTTGAACCTCGTAGGCTGGTAGATATTACGTTAATGCCTAGAGACCCCAGCCAAAATGCGGGTCCTGCAGCGTAGGAAGACACAGTCTTTCTTTCAGAAAGCTTATTTCAAAATTAACGCAGCTCTTGGAGGGGAGGAGGAGAAATAAGAGCGTGCTGTGGCTTGCAGAAGGGTTTGCAGCTGGTCGCTGGTGTGGCCATGAGTACAACCTGGTCTCCTGCGTCTTTGCATTCCCTATATCTGCCGCTTTCCTTTCCCAAGCTGGCACTTCGAGCAGGTTAATAACAGAAATAAAAAAAAAAAAAAGCAACTCTCGCTAAATCCCCTAAATAAACCCATTTTTGCGGCGTAGCCTATTTATAGCTAGAGGAGCGAAGGCAGCCCTCGGTCGGAGGGACGTGGGGAGGTTAATATGTGTACAGCTGGTTTGGCCAATTGATTTCCGTGACCATTAAATTCCACTTCGGAAAGCCTTGCGCACACATTGCAGTTGATACGCCTTGGATGGCGGGGCGCCGGAAACAGCGCTCAAAGCTTGTGTCTTTTTCCTGCTTTAGAGGCAAGAAGATGTTGCTGGTGAAAGGTGCTGGAGATAAACGTGGCAGGGGGTGGTGGTGGTGGTTTTTTTTGTGGTGGTTTTTGTTTTGTTTTTTTTTTAATCTTTGTTGTTGTTTTTGCGTTTTAATTGGCTGGCAATTCTCACCGTTTCTCCCCCCCCCCATCCTTAGTTCACTGTGTAATTCCGTACACAATACGCACACGCTGAGGTGTGGTTTCAAGGTCTTAGCGTGTTTAGCAAATATTTCAGCCGAAACGATCTGTTCAGCTGTTACATTGATTGCCAAGATTACAGCGCGACAACAAACATTATTTGGGGGGGGGGGGAAAGGGAGGAAAGGGAGGAGGGGGGGATCGGAGACGAAATTACAGCCCACTCTCTCCGGCGTCTGTGGCGAGGAGCAGATGCACCGTTAATTTTTGTGCCGCAATGTCCATTACTCGGCGCGGTGCTACGGCGAGGCATTAGCATCGCAGCCAGCCGTGCCTGACGGCGGGAGGCTGTGAACCCCGTCGCTCGCTGGAAGGACCCGTGCCATGCCGGGGCGTTTTATTTTGTGACTACCGAAGGGCCCTGGCGGTAGAAGCCAAAGCGGGGAAAGCAGGACAGGTGGTAGAGGTTGGCAGAGTCGGGGCGGATGGCTGGGATGCACAGAGTCAGGCTGGAAGCGGCCACAGACCCACAGCCTTGCTGGGGAGTGTGGGATGGTGGCACTGGCCAACGGCGCAGGTTGGGTTTTTTCCATGAGAGTAGCTGGTCTTGGACAGATTGAACAACTGCGCGATGATAAACCTGATTATTTTGGAAGGAGTAGTGATGGGTAAATGGGGTGTCCTCTCTTGGTAAGCTGGCATAGGGTCCCTTCTGGACCTGACGGTGGGGCACAGTTGTGTTACTTTGGGTCTCAAACTTCTGCTTGAACCCAAATCCATCAGCTTACAGATGGCGTGTAACTCTGAAGCCGGTGCAGCAGAGGGTGGAGGAGTTGAGCTTTGGCTCCATCCCTGCAGGATGCGGGAACGCTGCTGCCGCAGGCGGTCTGACCTTGAGAGCTGAGCTGGGAACGGAGCTGGAACGTGGCTACCAAAGGCAGTGAGAACCTGGCCACCATGAGCTGGCCTGCTTCAGTTTCCCCTGTCTCTAGTGTCCTTCTGCAGGCGTGCAAGGGGAGCTATACGTGATGCTAGCATGTTGTGGTGCATGTTGCTAGGGTGTTGTGAGGGGTGTTGCTCGCGTGTTGTGATGCGTGGTGCCAGGGCATTGTGATGTGCTGACATCCCGGCTGCCAGGGAGGGACCATCTCCAAGGGCAAGGAGAAGGCAGCCCCGTGTGCCCCCTCAGGTGGAGCGGCAGCAGGATGTGCCAGGTGAGCAGGCAGTGGAGGAGGAGGAGGATGACTTCCTTGGGGGAAAAGAAGTCTGACTCCTTTGCCGTCCTTCCCGACAGCTCTCCCTGTGGTGCCTTCCCTAAATATACGCTTTTCACCTCTCATATAGAAAGAGTAAAATATCTGCTCTAACACATGGAGCTGCCGCATGCGGAATGAGGTCACTGCGCTTGATCTCGTTATGAACTTCTTTAACTTATTTTTTTTTTTATGGTTGGAAGTTGAATTATCAACTGTGTAGTGGCCACGGAGGAGGTAAGAGGAATATTTAGCCTCATCACATGTTACTGCCTTGGAGTTTGGGGCAGGGGGGCTTTACAGTCCCGAGGGCAAGGTTGGTTGGGGGTTCTCTGACCTTGAACGTGCTGCTCCCATCCTGCCCGATGCCCTCGTGAGATTTCTGGCAGAGAGGAGCAACCGGGCTGGAAAAGTTAATTCAAGGAGATTCCCGCTTCTTGTCCTCATGCAGGCAAGGGAGTCACCCTTGTTATTAAAGTTACATTTATTGATAGCTCTGCAGGAGTCTGTATAGAGTTAATAAGGGGTTAGCAGATGTTAGAAACATATTGCAGATATTAGTAGTAGATTGGTATAAATCCATCAGTAGATGATGCTACCGGTGGCCACGCGCCACAGTTCGAAGCTGAGCACTGACTCATTGGCCAAGTATTCGGCAATCCATTAACTGGTAACTATTTGCCTCTATCACACCTTCTTTAACTCCCTGTTAACCAGCTGAGGGTCCCTCTTTGGGAAGGTTGGACTGAAATAACGTGAAGTCTCTCAACGCCTCTACCCGAAATCTTGGGTAGCAAGCGATTTGTAAATCTGATTCGTGCCTTTGCCTTGGAACCCGCTCGGAGCTCCCTTCTCAGCCCCTCTCTCCCGTTTATTAAGCATCTTTGTGATAGAGGCGCAAAAAGGAGGTGATCAAAGGGAAGGAGGAGGATGGAGGGAGATCAAATACCCAGTTTCTGAATGTTTTCCACTAAAGTGACAGCGAGGGAGCAGGAATGAATGGAGTGTCCAATATCGCCGCTTTCCACAGCTTTCTCTTCCAAATGTCACCCCGTAAAAATAAAACTGGAGGGAAAGGGAAGAGCCAAACAGCGCGAGGGACACATCAGAGCTTTGTGTCTTGCTAAATGACACCGCATCGAATGCTAGAGCGGTCTCGGTACCTTTTATAGGAGCTGCTCCTAACGCGGTGCAGTTAATGAGTACCCAGTTTTCACTGCCTGCTGGGGAATGTCAGTTCTAAAATACAGCAAAGACTGTCTCAGGCAGCCGCTCAAGGGAGCCACAAATACGGGTTGCTGCCAGAGATGGCTCAGAATTGCTCTCCGCGGCCCCTGTCTTCTGCTGTGACCAAGGAGCTCGTCTGCCTTGTGCCAAGTGGGGGAAGATGACAAAAGTGGCCTGGAGCCAGCTCCTGGCCGGTGACGTGCACAGGGACCGTGCCCTTCACTCATCCGGGGAGGTATTTCTGCCTTTCTCTGGTTGCCTCTGGCTCTTTGGTGGCCCTCTTCCTCCACGCTAGCTGGAGGTCAGCGTAAGGGTGTCCCTCACTGGTTTTCTTCAGCATCGTGGAAGGTCTTTAGGCATTTGAAGACCTCAGTTTAGCCTTGCTTTGGGGTTTGCAACAGGGTGGAAAGCCAGGGAAAAACTGCTGTAAAATTATTACATGGATGGCTCGTGAATGTCTAGACCTTGGGGAGGGACTCTTTATCAGGGAGGGGAGCCATAGGATGAGGGGTGATGGTTTTAAACAGAAAGAGGGGAGACTGAGATGAGATCTCAGGATGAAAGTTTTGACTCTGAGGGTGGTGAGAGCCTGGCCCAGGTTGCCCAGAGAAGCTGTGGCTGCCCCATCCCTGGAAGGGTTCAAGGCCAGGTTGGAGGGGGCTTTGAGGAACCTGGTCTGGTGGGAGGTGTCCCTGCCCGTGGCAGGGGGTGGAACTAGATGATATTTAAGTTCCTTTCCAACCCAAACCATTCTGTGATTACCTGTGGTGTGGCTGGTTGGGATTCGTTTGGAAAATTACTATGTTGGTGTTTGGAAAATTACTATGATGATTTGCTTGCAGCTTATGGAAAGCGTGATGAGTTGCACGTCAGCTCCTTTCCACCTTATGGAGGTAGAGGAAGGCAGCACAGAAGAAGGTGCACAGAGAAGCCCACGTTGGGCTTAAACTCAGTTTCCAGGCGAGAAATATCTTCATTTCACAGCTATTTTGGTCATCTTGCTTGGGGTTTTTAGAGTCTTTTGCACCTTGGGGATGCGTTCTCCTGGACCTTGCACCTTCATGAAGGACTTTGGGGTCCCAGCAGAGGAGAAGACCTAGGGGAGCGCTCATACATGGTGTTCAGTGGTGTGTCCTGGTGGGATGGCATGGGCTGGGGAGTTTTCCCTGGGGAGAAAAGTCTGGGAAGCGGCTGCTGACCCTCAGCACTCATAAAACAGAGAAGGAGAGTTTGCCAAGTGTTTCCCATCCTTCATCCAGTGGGAGATGAGGTTTCCTCTGGGCCGGCTGCTGGTCCCTCTGCGTTTCTGCTGAATAATGGAGCCAGCATGGGGGAGCGTGGGTGGGTGTAATGTCGCCTGTTACCATAGCATCTAAGTGCTTCTGCAACACTAATGTCTCGGCGAAATGGGTCGGTGTTATTATTCCCATTAGAGAGATGGGAAACTGAGGTGCGGAGAACTCGGGAACTGACTTGGGCTTTGTGATACTCTCACTATTTTGGGAACGTGGACCCTGGGTGGAAACGGCGGCTCTGAAGGAGGAGCTTGGGAGAGCTGGGTGTCAGTGGGGATCAGAAAACCCCGGAGACACGCTTTTCCCATCTGAAAGACTCACCATCATTCGAATAGGAACTATTTCAGAAATATTTTCAATGGTTGGACTCGCTGGTAATAATCGCAATGGCTTTTTGAGCCGTGTTGCCCCTCTTGCGTTTACTTTCATTTGTTTATTTATTTATTTCAATAATCCCCACTTCACAGAAGGGATCTGCAGCTGGGAATTAGTGGCCTGTCAAGGCAATTTCTCACCCTCTTCACCCGGGGCATCTGGTTAGTTTACATTCGGGATACTTTAAAAAAGAATTGTCTGGAGCCCATAATTCATTTATTCCTCACTTCAAAACACTCGTGTATGACACTGCCTCTTTTGAGTTTTCCCGAGTCTCAAGCAGTTGACATTTACTGGAATTATTTTGTCCTTAATTACCTCTATTTTTGATGAAAGAGAATTAAGACATAATCAACATCCCCGAAGTATCTGGAGTCAGACAATTGCAGAATGGCTTCATTCTCAGCAATTCTATATATCACGAGAACAGCTTTTTTTTTTTTATCTACTTTTTTTTTTTCATTGTTTATTTATACAGAGCTCATTGTGTATTTTACTTTAGCATTTTGTATATATTTCATCTCTTTCTCTACTGCTGGTGTCTGGAATGAGCAGGGATGTTTGTATTGAATTTCATGCTCACTTATGCCCTGGCGTAGTTTTTGCTTAAGAGTCTGACATAGCTTTAAGAACCATGGATGGTTAAATATTGTGTTTCCAATTTTAGTTGGTTTTTTTTATTATTATTTTGAGCCATTTCCAGTCACCGTAGCGTGCCGCCAGCTTATTGCACAGGCGCTATTTAAAATACCCGTGTCTTGTTAAAAATAATAAAGGTTTAAAGTGTTACTCTCTCGGAGTATCTTTAGCTGGTAATGACCTTTCTGCTTCTGCCGAGCGCCCAGGTGAAGGAAAGAGGCGGTTGTTCTTTATTACTGGAGGAGCCTAACGAAGCCGCGTTTGCCATTGTCGAATTGCTGGCGAGCTGTTTGACCTCCTATTTGCTTCTAATTTCTGCGAGCTGTTAGGAAGAGCGACCACTAAATCAACCTGTCATTTGATCTCGCCTTTTGTGACCGTCACCGAAAGAGTTGGTGCTTATGAGCGTGAGAGAGGAACTGAGGGAAACTCCTTAAGAGCATATTAGAGTTTGCTAAAGTGTGTAGGTAGTTGTTTGGGGATATAAATGGTACAAATTATGGAGTAAGGGCTGTGGGAGAGGAGGGGAGACGCTGGTGTTTTGCCTGGAGAAATGTAGGGAGCAGCAAGGGAAAACACGGCCTTTAAAGCAAGATTTCACCTGATGGGATTACACAGTTCTTCTTACTCTGTGGTTTCAGCGCCGATTACGGGTTTACAAGATTTATTCTTCTCCCTAACTGCTGGGGCTGCAAAATCAAGCTGCATTCACCCGGCTTCTTAGCTCATCACTAATAATAAAGATCCTTCAATGGGACTCGAGTTGACAGTTGTGCTGAGGACAGTCATTGCGGGAGCTGGCGCCAAGAGCGAGAACACGTTATTGTTTGGTGTGAACCATTGTACCGACATAACACCGCTCCTTCAGAGGCTCTTAAAATGCTGCTCAGTTGTTAAAGCTTCTCGATATCTCTGTCAGGGAGCTGGCGTTCAAGATTTCCTGCCGTGGGGCAAACAGAGGCAAAGGGGGGATGAAAAGGGAGATGGAAAATGGAGATCCTCCGAATTCTGCATTGGAGACATGGTCCATAGGAGACATGGTCCATAACTCTGGCGTGGGAAGCATCTCAATTCCCCTCTTTTGGATAATTGCTGCAGAAATGTTAGTTCTATAAGCACTTGTTGAGCTGTGGTGTGTGGGCGCTGTGATGGAAGCTGGGTGGAGATGGCTTTTTTCACGGTGGCCAAGTGGCGTGCGTAACTTGCTCTGTTGTTCTCCAACTGCTGGAAACCAGCCTTTGACTGTCAAGGAATTTTTTTCTGAGCATTTTAAAAAGCCTGATATTCTGCACTGGCAAAATAGTGGGCAAAAGGCATTGTATGGAAAACTCACTCCATTATATTTATTGAGATATATATATATATAAAACCTCCGCAGAAGGCAAAGGACACGGGTCCTTTTAGTAGGTGTTTATGGTTGGGTTCTGCTGTATTGTTTGTCTTTCCATCTCCGAGGAGTGTTTTGCAGACATGGTTGTCCAAGCAAGTTGTTCGTGGATAAACAACCCAGGGACCAGCTTGGTTCATCTTGGCATGGTCACTTGGCTGGACTTTGGGGAAGCTGCTCATTCAGGGTTGCTCATGATGGGTTTGCCTGAGTCTAGTGCTTTCTTGCTTGGGTGGGAGAAGAGGAGCTCCTTTGGAAGCCTATAGACCCTACGTGCAGGTTCTGCTTGTTTTGCGGCATCAAGAGAAAGGGGCAAAGAAAAGACAGAGTTGCAATAAGAGATAGGCCTGGGAAGAAAAATTCCTGACCTCTTCTATTATGGAGATGACTGAGGTATAAAATTGGGTCCGTATTTAAGTCTGAGGGAGAATTGCTTTCCAGGGATAAGGGCCACGCTCTGGCCAGCACCTACTGAAGTGCTGCTGTGTCCCTTAATTGGGCTGTTAAAGCGTTAGGGAGCAAAAACGTGGTAATGACCTTCCTTGCAACAAAGCTGGAGAGAAGAGGAAAGATGGGGAAGTGTTTTAGCAATCTGTGACCCAGTGCTTAGCACCGGGCTCTTGGCTGTGGGGAAGATGAGGGTGATATCTGTCTCCAAAGAGATAGCAGCGTTGTGGAAACACAGCAAAGTAAATCACTGCTCCTCAAGCAGAGCCAGCCCATATAAATCAACAATAATATCTCAGCCCTCGCTGAGTGCATGTCTGAGACACTGTACACAGCTCCAGTCACCGTGTTACAAAGAAGGAAATTACAGAATAAGAGAAGGTGAGAATTAGGGCAACAGGACCAGAGCTCTGTGAATATCAGGTATTTTTTTTTCGTAGCACTTCTGAACAATTGGGGTCAGATTGTTTTTGATTTTTCCTATAAAATCAAAGTAACACCCAAAATGAAATATCAGACAGTGGAAAAAAACCAAAACCAAAATGTTTTGAAAAAAATCATGCCCTTCTCCAGACATGGTTTTTATTTTTCTGGAAGCCAAAAATACATTCAAGAAGATTGGCATAAATTCTCTTAGACATTCAGCAGAGCAAGGTGTGAATTTCTGATGGAGCCGGTTCTCATTGTCTTGGACTCCAAAATAGATTGGAAAAAGGGTGATGGGTGGAGGATCAAAGGGACCTAAACCTTCTCCTCTGTAAGATGAAAAGAGAGCAGAGCTGCTGGATGCTGTGGCAGAGGAGAGTAGGGCTGGTGAGAGCAGTGTCTTCAGAAGAAGAGCTTGTTTGGGATGTAAGGACAAGGCAAGGGGAAGGAGAATATTAGAAGCTGTTTTGAGTTGTTGTACTCAAATGATACGCGCTTAGATGGTCATGACTTAAGATGAGTATTTCTGAGGAAGGCTGGCTTGCCTCTGGGGTTTTGCCTAGGGCAGAATGATCACAGAATCACAGAAAGTGTGATGGACCTGTGGAGATGATCCCGTCCAACCCCCTGCCAAAGCAGGGTCACCCAGAGCAGGTTGGACAGAAACGCATTCAGGCAGGTTTGGATTATCTCCAGAGAAGGAGACTCCACACCCTCTCTGGGCAGCCTGCTCCAGGGCTCTGGCACCCTCAAAGGAAAAAAGTTTTTCCTCATGTTCAGATGGAATTTCCCATGTTCCAGTTTGTGCCTGTTGCCCCTTGTCCTGTCACCGGGCACCACTGGAAAGAGTCTGGCCCCATCCTCTTGCCACCCACCCTTTAGATATTGCTGAACATCAATGAGGTCCCCTCTCAGTCTGCTCTTCTCCAGCTGAACAGCCCCAGGTCTCTCAGCCTTTCCTCAGCAGAGAGATGCTCCAGTCCCTTGATCATCTTGGTAGCCTCCACTGGACTCTCTCCAGCAGTTCCCTGTCCTCCTTGAAGTGGGGAGCCCAGAACTGGACCCAGTGCTCCAGATCTGGCCTCACCAGGGCAGAGTAGATGGGGAGGATGACCCCCCTCCGCCTGGGAGGCCATGATTCCCCCGGCCTTGTTTCCCTGGGATGGCAACGGCAGCAAAACCCAGACCTCGCAGGTCTTGGATGTGCCGCTTTCATCGTCTCTTAACGGCGAAGGTGGGAAATGCAATATTGCTGAGCGATACGTTCATAATAAGACTCCTTTATTAATGCTCTGTAATGACCTTGCCGGGGCACAGTTGAGTGCCTTGTCATCCGTCCTGATCTTATTAGAGGCGTCGGCGGGATCCGGTGTGCCCGACTGCGAGTTACTCTTTATCTCAGCTGCCATCAATATCGTGCTCTGCAATCGTGTAGTCATGATGGGCTTGTTCCCAAGGGCCTTGAATACGTCTCAAACCCTCTTCGTGACTCGCTATTTTAAGAGTCGCATTTATAAGGGGAAAAAATAGACAGTGGCAGTAGACCAACAATGTCTTTCCTATCAACAGCAGAGATAAAATACCCTTTCTCCTTCCTTTTGCTGGTGCTAGGCGAGGCAAGAAACCCTGTTGATTCATGGGCTTGGGGTGGCCGTTGTCTCCAAAGCCTACTAATCACAGGCATTAAGGGAGCCAACTGGAGAAGTGGGTCAGGGCTTGGCCTGAGTTAGAAGGAGCGGGTGTCACCGGAAAGAAAAACGAGTGGAAAGCTTGGAGATGATGTTGGAGGGGGGGATTTCTGCAGTCAGAGGCTGGGAGAGAGCTGAGAGGAACGAAGCTCTGGTATCTCCACGGCAGATAGGAGCAAACATCTTGTGCCATTGTAAATGGGCGAAATTGAATTGGTTGCTCGCTTGTAAATTTAAAAAGATAGCGTGTTTCTATCAATAACAGGAGGCTTAAATAATAGACTTTGGTCTGACTACCAATCTCCTTTCCCCGTTTAGGGAGGAAGTCTCCGAGCAGCGGGGAAAGTCTCCACGCGGCAGCTTGTAGCTCTATCTATCACACACCTTATCAGGGGGTGTACTACAAGTTCTCCTACCAAGTCATCATCTTTTTCTTTGTCTCTTCATCCTCTTCTGTACTTGAATGCATGGTTTCTATAATGCTGCTTGCAGGCGGGCAACGTGATGGCTCAGCCCAAACCATTGCTCGGATTCAGCCGTTGGAAAGGAACTGGAAGCAAAGTGTTTGTGCGCGAACGGCATCCATCCTGTGTGCACCCCAGCGTGGTTATAGGAATTTTGGGGGTCTAGAAAGAGCCAAATTCTTCTCTTTTTAGACACTCCTATGTTTGGTAGCGTCCCCAGGCATTTTTACCTGGCTGAATGCTGGCTTTCCCCATCTCTTCTGGGGGTGGCAGGTTGGACTCAGGACCGTTGCGGTGCAGGAAACCCATATGGTGGGACCTCGGTTGCGCCCTTGCAAACTGGGGGATGCCAAGCGGGAGCTCTCCCGTTGCCTCCTCAGCTGAGCCGGTTTGTGCCCCGCTGCCACCCTATTAAAAGAAGCACGAATTGGGAATTAGTGCGGCACAGTGGAAGGGACAGGCAAAACAAGTCCGAGGCTCCAAACAACAAATTATTCTTGAATCAAACATCTCATTAATGGCTGCAGTGTCGCCACTCTGCTTTGCATAATTAAGTTTCATGGGGCGTTACAATTAACAGTTGTGCCGCAACGTAGGTAGGAACAATCTCCCGTTTATTTACCCTGGCTGTATCTGAAAGTGCTGTGTGGTGAATAAGACGCATTTACAAGTAGATTAGGGTGCATTCTGGGTCATAAATTGAGTAAGGCTGTAATTGCTTTCCAACAAAGGAGAGCTGCAAATAAGACAGGCCGCCTCTCTCTCTTTTTTTTTTCCTTTTCCCCTCCCCAAACCCCTTTTTTCCTGTTGATGTGTGTCTGAAAATCCTCATCCCCGGCTAAATAACACAGTTATGGCATTGAAAACCTTGTAGAAGCTTTTTCAAGTTGACAGCTCCCACTCTGTAATATTTCAAGGCATATTTTCCCCCTTCTTCTTCCTCTTCTTCTTCCTTCTTGAGACTCCACTGCAGAGACTTGTTTTAAAACCGCATATTGTGGCTTTGTGTGTTATCAGTCAAATATCCGCATGTGCATCCATGATGGGGAGGAGGGAGAGGGGAGATGCTTGGGTTTCAGGCACTTGGAATTAACTGGGAAAGAAGCCAAAATGTCATTAGAAGCACTCGGATACGGCAGAATGCAAACCACCTCCAGTCTATATTCAGATACGAAGGCAGGCCCAGGAATTAAACATTTATCGAGGCAGGGGGATTAAAGCCTGACCACAAATACTCTTCTTGGTGAAGGGCTTTCCCTGCGAGGAAGGAAGGATCCGGAGAGTTCGCAATACCTCTTGCACGCTGTTGAGGAGCAAGAGAAGCTCTCACTGCCTAGAAACTCTCTAGGCCAAATGAGCTTTTCTTGCTTCAAATATTTCTTAATCGTAGTTTCTTATAGGATTATGAAGAGGCTGGTGGAGAATGTTAAAAAAAAAAAAAAAAAGGTTTTTTTTCAGCCTCACGAGTATTTCTCGGGTGGTTGGTAAGACTTGGAGCCGGAGTAGCTCAAAAGGGAGAGAAAAATTCAGCTCCCGACCAATTCTCCTCCTTGTTATGCACTTAAGGAAAAACTGCCATTTCCTGCTAAAAACCCATTTGTCTTGCAAATTTCTATAATGAGCAGATTTTGGAATAAATACCATGTAATCTGCAGTGACAGTTCTCTCATTTCTTTTTTATTAGTTCAATCTTCTCAGCATCTGAAACACGTAGCAGTGGAGTCTCAGAAGAGGTTTAGGCAGCTCTGTGGGAGTTTTTTTAACACCTTGGCACACAACTCTGCCAATCGCTCTCCCATTGCATCCCTCCCCTCCCCTCTCCGTTACCTTCCATTTATTTATTCAATTGTACGTTTTAGCAGCATCTGTCCGTAGCCCCAGGCACCCTTTAAGTAATTTAGAGTACACACAGTCGTGCATTAGCGAGACATGCCCCGTCACGTCATCCTCAATCCCTACAACAGCCTACGGAGCTACAGCCGGATGGGTCCAGCCACCGGCTCACTCAGTTTTCCGTGTTCCCGGATGCCTGGGTCAAAAATGGAAGGGCTTCCTGTGTATCCCGAAGGGATATCTTAATATTTATCCTGTCTACGAGGCAGGTTTTTTGATGGGGATTGGCAAGGGTGGAATTTCTCTTTGTCCTAGAGAAGGTCAGGCTGGTCTTTCTGAAAGCAAAGGGTGAAAAGAGTGTTGTGTTTTTCCCATGGTTGTGGTCTTGGCCACTGGGCTGGAGCTTGGGTAGGACATCCCCATCTGGAGGGTGTCCTCATCTAGAGCTCGGGAAAGGTGGATCCCGCTCGTGGCTGTGGGTGCAAGCGCTTCTCCGCAGGCGGTGGGGTGGGTTGAGCAGTTGCTTCCCAGGGAGCGGGGCACCAGGGCTGGTGTTGGAAATGCTTGGTGGACTTTGGGAGTGCAGAGATGGGAAAGCATGGTAGACCTTGGCCTAGGATGTGCAATATTGCTGTTAGGAAAAAAAACCCCAAACGATATAAGAAAAAGCAATAAGCAACTCTCTGTCTTGATTAACTTTCAGGATGCGAAGAGGCAGCTCTTGCCTCTGAAGCTGCCTCCTCCTTTCCTGTGGGTGTGAACAGGGCCGGTCGAAAAAACAGCTAACTGAGACTGTGAGAAATAAATAAGAAAACAACCTGCAGGATGGCCTCTGTCACCATGTGCCACTCAAGCTGCCCTTTACCAAAGTGTATTTAAAATTTGAGCTTTTCCCTTTGTGTTTCCTCCAGTCTACAAGTGAATTACAAATTCCATTGCTTTTAAAATGCGTGGTGGTGTAATACTTGGTGTTCTCTAACCTTTATTTTTCTTTCTTCTGTTTTTTTTTTCCTCATAGGTAAGTGGCATTTGCTTAATGTTGAACTACTTGAAGGTCCAGAGTGGGGGTTGTAAAACATCCTTGCCTGGTTCGAGGTTCCTTGGCAGGTAAACCCAGATCTTCTTATGTCTTTTTTTTTCTTTTTTTTTTTTTTTCTTTTCTTTTTCCTCCCGCGTCTCCAACCCGAGCTGTTTTCTCTCTCTTCTGATGTGTCTGAAGCGGGTTGATACGGCAGGGGAAGGGCACGAAGGTGCGCGAGCTTCGTTTCCAGTTCGCTGCTTTGAGTGAGGAGTCGAGTCGTGATTTGGATCGGCGGTGCCGATCCAATTTGGGTTGAGCGTCACCATGCGGGAAAGCCCGAGGTTCAAAATCTAACCCCACCCCCCCAAAAAAAAGTGATGCTGAGACGTGCCGTGCTCCATCCAGCCACCTTTTTTTCAGCAACGCTGCAAACTGTCACAGAGCCTGTTGCTGGTTTGTAAATTATAAATGCAAAGGGGTTTGTCCGTGCCAAAGCCAGGGTGGGTTCCCCAGAGGAGGCATTGAGTGAAGTTTTGCAAAGCTTCGGAGCTGTGTTTCCAGGAAAATGATGCTGAAACTCTTCTCTCACCTCCCTCTAACCTTTTAAAGCCTCTGCAAAAACAACTATCACGTCTGTAGCTTTCAAATATTTCCATTGTACGGTGATTTTCACAGTCAATAGCAGTTCAGGGCGGTTTTCTCCCTCAAGCCCTTTTAGCCCCAAACCCCACGCCAGCTGGTATTTTCTTTGCTCGAAGCGTACCCCTTGTTTGGTACCGAGCCCCAAACAGCCTGGGCGAGATGTCCCCATCCCGGCTGCTGCCCGGGGCCGGGAGCTCCGTGCTGAGCAAGGTCTCGCCGTGTCGTATAACTCTCAGCAGCTCATTCCCAGCGTGTCACTTTTTCTCAGGTCGCCGTATTATCTCGCCCTGGCAGATGCAGCAAGCTAGAAAGACAAGGCTATTTGCAATGCAGTTTATTAAGACGTGTTTTTAGAGGTGGTTTGGGGCGGGGGGGAGCACCGGCTGGAAATGTTAATCATCATCTTTGACAACGTATTGACCCGCCTTCTGCCATACCCCACTGCCTCGGGGAAGGAGGGGAGCACGGGCCAGGATATCGGGGTGCTTCAGCCCTGCCTTTCCCCACCCTGCACCGAGCAGCATCCGTCACCGCCGGCAGAGGGAGGGGAAACTTTTTGCCTGCGGAAAAGAAAATAACCTTTTGTTTTTTTGGTTTTTTTTTTTTTTTTTTGGACCTGGTAGTTGTCTCGCTGGGAGAAGGGAGTCATCCGGCTTCTGCGGAAACAAATGATAGTACACGAGTACCGTGCTGCCTTCTCCTGCTCCGCCAGAGAAGGTGTCATTATTTTTCCCCTTTTGTTTTAGACTTCTGTGAACCAAAAGGGCTTGAGGATTTTAATGGTCTATCTCAAAGATTGAGAGGCCCTTTATGTGTCAAGCCACAATCCCATCCTAGGTTGCGCTGGCCTCTGTTTGATTTTATGAAGCTTATTTTGGATAGATGGTATTTTTATAGCTCCTGCCTTGCTTCACCGATAGCCATATTGATGTAGCGCTACAGGACAGGGCTAATAAATAGTTTATAAAACTGTAGGTTCATTCTCCCAGGTGATCTACAGCTGTGTCTGAGCAGACTGCAAATCACCGTCCCGGTGACGCCGAGCCTCCGTGCCACCACGGCTCCGGGCAGACCCATGGCACGCCACGGGGAGGGAAGGAGGGATGACAGCAAAGCAGAGCTTTCTCTTGGCAAAACTTGTGCCGAACTTGCCCTTTTGGTGATGTTTTGCCCCATTAGGGGATCGTGGAGCTCGGCGTTGGGTTAGAGCAGGCTGTCCTGGTCACCCGAGGAGAAGGTCTGCTCTCAGCCCTGCCCGTGAGCTCTGTGGGGATGTCCTTTTGTGTGACCATCCGTTTCTCTTAACCTTGGATGGCTCCTGTCCCAGGACATACTCCCCACCTCTCAGAGACATGAGCATTTCTCCCATGTTTTGCATGGAAAGCTGTTGCCAGGTAGATTCTCTCTCTTCTTTAGGAAAGGTGTGACCACTTGGTGACACAGTGTCCGAGAAGGCTTGGTCCAACCTTGACCAGATGGATGTGGTTCCCAGCCTTTTCCAGAGTCCATCTCTGGACGCGTCCTCTATCTGGCCCATGTGTGTACCTACCATACAGCCTTGAAAGCATCTGAGATGCCTGTGTTTGATGTAGGGAGTGTTTGTGTGGGATTTGGGTTTATGGGCTGTGCGATCTGATGGGATCTGCTGAAGGGTTTCTCGATGACCTGTCTGTGACCGCGGTGTCCATGGGGATTGTACCCATGGGGTTGACAGGAGCCAGTTCAGATCCAAGTGGAGCCATTTCGAAGATCCCACCCTGTTGTTTTACTCATAAACGCTTATTTAGAGGGTTGTTTTTTAAGTGCCGAGGTCTGGTGTCTGCTTGGCTTGTTCTTCATTCTCCATAGCTGTCTTTTTCCTTCTCCCCGTGAGCTGTGTGTGTGAAAACCCACGGCTGCCTGCTTGGATCAAAGGCTACATCAAGTTGCTTCCTTTCGGGTATTAGGAACATGAGCCTCCCTCCTTTCTCCCACTTTTCAATCTGATGACACTTAGGATTGAAGAGTCAATGAGGCTTTCTCTTCGTGGATGGCGGCATACTCTGTAATGGCATCTTAAAAGGGACATGAGGCATCTTTATTAGTCTGTCTGTGCTGAAGCTGGGTTTGGTTTCTAGAAACACAGGAGTTGATTAAAGTGTGTTTGCGAAGAAGCAGGGGCAGCTCATGAGTGTGAGATGTACCCAGACACCTATATATTGATTTTTGCTATGCCAGAACTGCCGTTGTGCTCCCTTTGAAGGGGTCTCTGGGCGTTAAGAAGCAGAAAGACTTGTCCTGTCATCACTGAGGACTTCATTCCTTTGCAAATAGCTCAGAAGAGAGAAAAAAGCAACCCCAACCCACAGCCTTCCCCGCACCCACCGTCCACACCCTGCTAGCATTTGGCAAATGAGAAAATATTCAAGCCATATTTTTTTATCGCTGTGCTCGGTTACCACGTTGGCCTTTTCTTTGGAGAGGAAAGGCAGTTGGGGAGACATATGGAGGTGCTTGTTCTTCTGGTTGCCATGGGTATTGTCTGCAGTGTCCTCAAAATTGTGGCTCTGGGTGCCTGGTTTTGGCTTGGTCCCCTCAGCTTCCACTGACCACGGGTGTTAGGTCCATATTGCTGGTGCCCTCCCTCTCCAAGATGCCTCTTTTACTGCTTTAGGATATTTTCCCCTGCGAGCTGTACAATTTGGAAGTTAATTTGGCTGTTACTACGTTATTACTGTTGCCATGATGTTATTACAAGGGCTTATTACAACCACTGCAGTGATTGATAGTTCTTCAGGTACATCATTGCCACAAAGTTGGAGGTTTCAGCCTGGCTTAGGGGCACCCAAACTCGGTTTTATCCAGGGTGAGCCTAAAGCACCGAAAACCTTAAAAAAAAAAAATGGATTTAGGGTGCGTGGGAATGGCTAAGCAAGAACAGGAGCAACTTCACAGGGGTGATGTATCCAAAACTGGGACCTCCTTGAGGACCTCTTGAAGGGAGTCCTGGGCTTTGGAGGAATAACTGGCTCTAAGGGATGAGTGGGTGATACCGATACGGCTGTTTTGAAAGCACATACCGTGTTTGATGCCAGCTTGCATAAGAAAAGGTGGGAAAAGACCCATGGGGGCTGTTGTGTCTTTTAATTTCTTCCCTGAACCAGCCTAGGACAAATTAGCGTGTTGGCGGAGGGAACCTTAGGCTGTCCCTGCTCGTTTTGTTCCTTGTTATAACTACTTTACGGTTAAATTTAAAAGACTCGAGTCTCCAGATAGCTCAGCTGAATGTTTTCTTCTTTAGTGCTGGGCATGAAAGAGAAGTGCAGCCCTTCTTCCAGCTCCGCGGTGGAGTTCAATGAGAGAGACATTTGGAGTCGATGCATTTATTAGTAACATCAGGGCAGAGGAATGTGTACAGATTCCTTGCCAGCTCCAGGCTTTAAACCGGCTTTCTTTCTCCTCCCCCCCCCCCCCCCCCCATTTAGATTGCTCTTGCTCTTTCTGTGCTGGTACAGGAAAGTCCCAGCATGGGATGATGAGATCAAGTGCACATTGGTGGCAAATGCAATTTGTAAAGCGTTGGTTGTATAAATGACATTGTGTGTAAAAGAAATGTTGCAACACAACCGTCCTAATGCAGCCATGTGACACCAATTTAATGCATTTTCCCCATTAAGCTGCTTGTTCAAGACATCTTTCGACCATTCTGAGTACAGCAGTGGTGTGTAAGGCCTCTATTTTCTGAGTATTACTCATTTTGCAGCTAACAGATGTCAGTGCCTATTTGTCCCTTATGGAAAAGTCCCTGTAAAGTTCAACGGGGATTAAATTTTGTCAGGCTCTATAGAAACATAACAGGATTCTATGGAAATTACCCTGCAATCCTATAGAATGTAATAGATAATCTCCTCGTCTCTGGAGGTATTTTAACTCTTGGATAATTGTGGACCAGAATAGAAAATCTCCATTAAATTCAACGAGATGCTTCAAAAAAAAAAAGAAAAATCCTATAGGAAAATGATCGTTTTCTATTAAAATCAGCAGGACTTTTTCATCGGCACGTCGGTATTCATCGGGAGGTTTTATTCGTTTGCCAATCCTACTAAAAAGTGTTTTGTCAGGAGGCTGATACTTGCTTTGTTCTAGGGAACAGTGATTTGTGCATAAATGATGCTTATGTCCAACGCTGGCGTAATTTATGGCGAGGCACTAAATTCCCTTTCGGAATAACTGGAGCAGGATGAGGCTTTAAGCCCTGCAGGGAAGGGAAAATAAATGTTGCTGGGGATTTGGAGAAGGGGTGCTATTCTCTTATAGGGGTCGTCGGCAGCCGAACAGCAGACCCCAGGCAGGGTGTTTTGGGCACACAGTGATGTGCCACAGACACGAGCTTTTCTCTGTCATCTCTCTGGCTCCGGCGGCTCTTATCTAAAGCGTTCAGCCCAGGATGCTGCAAATTAATGTTGGATGGGAAGCTCTCTTCTTTCTGTTAAACTGCCCGTGGCTGGTTTGAATGGCTCTGCTGCCTCTTCCAGCCGCAGCCTGGCTTTTGATGGGGTGGTTTGGGTGGTTTGAATGGCTCTGCTGCCTCTTCCAGCCGCAGCCTGGCTTTCGAGGGCATGGTCTGGGTGATGAGGAGACGAAATCCAGGGCTTTGCTCCTGGAGGTCGTTGTTCCCAGTGGAGCTCAGCCAACACACCAGCCGGAGCAGTTAATTATGGAGAGAAGGCCCTGCTTGGTTGGGGGGGGAGCGTGAAAACCCACCCCTGAAAGGATCATCTTCCTTCTCTCCAGCCTTGGGAGGGAGGTGCTGCTGTGCATTTTGACAAAGGCAAAGCACCTAAGTCTTCAGGAAGATGCTTCCTGAGGGTCATCTGCTGTGGCCAGGTGGCATCTTGGGGCACTTCTCGAGCCCAATGCTGTACCAAGAGCCAACCCCACAAAGGAGCTTACTCCAAGGTGGGGACAGGAGCAGGACACGGTGGGTGGATGATGCTTTGGGGAGCAGGTAGAGCCCATAACGGCTCTCAGGGGCTGATTCAGAGAGGGGAGCGCTGTCTCTGCGGCAGACTGACATGCCGGCATGATTGCTCTTTTCATGGTCCGTTGTGTGGGAGGATGAGTCATCTTGGAGAAAGGAACTGCTAACTCCTTGGGGGGTATTTACAAAGGATAATTTCAGCGAGGAAGGTTACTTTATTTTGGCAAAATGCAAGCAGAGGGACTTTCTTAAAAGGATGGTGAATCAACTTGTCAGCTGTGTTGGCACCATGGAGGGGGGGAACAACAGCATCCTGGACCATGGTTGTGGTGGCCACTGTGCACCTGTCCTTAGCAAAGTGCAACTGCAGTGGTGAAGGTCTGAGTTTTCATTCTGACGCGACCTAAAAAGTGCTTTTTACAGTACAGACGTAAGAAAAGCTCGGGGCAGATTCTGGCTGGGGAAGGGGTGAGGGAGGAAGGTTTGCGGAGCAGGGATGGGATGAACTGATAAAGTTGAGAAGGTCGGTGGCCAGGAGAAATTTAATGCCAGTAGGTAAAGGTCAGGATGTGCCTTGTGGATGGGGGTGATGCCCAGAGACCAGGAGCCAGGTCCAGTTTTAAGTGCCTGCGTTCCTTTGCACGTCCCCGGTGCAAACGTGCGCAAAGCGAAGACTATAAAAATCAATTGACACAACATATGTAATGGGCTCATTTACTGGCGAATAGAAATGTGTGTAAATCTGGCATTAAACATGAGTTTACCCTGCTCCCCTTCTTGGGAGAGCAGTGATTGACGGCGCTGTGTAAATGACATGAAGACGCCGGTAGAAGCTGGGAAACATTTACCCTTCTGAGATACGTGTGTACATTGGAGAATTGCCTCGCCGTGAGCTTAAACACATCTGGAGGGATCACTTCTCGCACAGTTCCTTGCTTGTTGCTTACAATTAATACCTTTGTGTGGAAGAAGCAGCGCACGGACAAGCAGCCCCATCTCGAGCAAATTATAACCGGCGTTTTCTTTCCTCCTGAGCCATCCTTGTTCCCTCCTGGAAGGCGCTGGAGCAAAAGCTCCTGCAAAACCAGCAGGTTTTTCCAACTCCCAGAGCCGGGAGGCTGGGTGGGTGTGTAGGGGTTGGCTTCTCCTCCTGCGCCCGTCAGCCAGCGAGTCCCAGCAAAAATCCAATAACAGCCATTTGAGATTAAATTCTGAGCACTTGAGTAATCTAAAGCCAGCGAGGAGTCGGTGTCTCAGCAGTCAGTCGAACGGTCTGGGCTGTCATCTTATTAGAGGGAGAGAGAAACTTTGATTTAACCCCAGACCCTTAATTTTCAAACAAGGAGGCGAAGCAATAACGTTTCCCGCCTCCCACTGGCTGTTACCGTTTCACGAAGTCTTCGCCCTCTAAAATTTGTGACTGTCTTCAGGGTTTGGGCTTCTCAGGCAATTTTCTTTGACAGGAGGATCCGGACGGATCAATTAATGGAAGTAGGGGTGGCGAGCAGCAGGCTGCCTGGGCGTTTTTTGGGGGGAGGAAGGTGCTGGAGCAAACTCCCTGGGATTAAAGACAAAAGAGTTGCCATCAGCAATGTCTCTGGATAACAGTATGGGTAGGGAAAAAAAAACCCAAAACCCACCCCCAAAATAGAAAACCCTGCTGAAGTTCCCAGTGTCCTGGGTTTTATAGCTCTTTGGAGCCAACTCCGTGTTCCTGGGTGCCCCGGCAGCACCTCGGTCCCCACCCCGGTCCTCAAGGCACGTGTCACATAAAATCACTGCCCTCGAAATGCTCACCAATCCCAGCCTTCCAAAACGACTGGGAATTAATTGCCAGCTTAAATACTTCCTTGGCCTTTAGCTCTGCTCCATGCTGGGTGAAGTAAAGGTTTTGTCTCATCAGAAAGACACCTCTCTGAAGAGGGGGAAGTTGCTCTTTTTCCTTGCTCTTTTTCCCCGCTGGAATCCATTTTCCTTTTAATTGCTTTGCGCAGAACGCAAGCCAAACATCAAAATCTGCCACAGGCCTTTTATTTGTGTAACTATACATTTATTTATTTCATTGCAAATTCCCATTTCCCAACTGAGGATGATTTTTTTTCACCCTCGGAGGCGAGCTTTAAAAATAAGCCCTGGTGTCCTCTCGGCTTTTTTTTATTTTTATTTTTTTTTATTTTTTTTTCCCCGTGCTTGTGAACCCAAAGGGCAGTCAGCGAAGAGGTGTGAATTAGATTTCGGTGCCGTCGCGGCGCGGGAGCTGCAGCTTCGCCGCCGCCTTCCCCCTTCAGTGCAATCCTTCCCGCGCATCTCGCCTCCTTCCCCGCTCTTCTCCTCCTCGAGTTCCTTGCCTTTATTTCCGTAGGGCCTCCTGCATTCTCATACACAGCTCTCCCCTCTAACGAGTCACCCAGCTAGCGCCTTCTTTTCGGACGAAGCAATAAACAATAGCTTCGCTGAGGATGTGCTTGGCTGCTAATTCACCCTGAGCAGGGCTTGGACTCAGAGAAATAGTCACTCGGAGCCAGATTATCCAAGGTACTCGGATGCCCCCTATTTCCATAGTATCTGAGCTCCGTGTGGTTTCTTATTTTTATGTTAACGCTGGGGTGTTATCCTTTTTTTTTTTAATTTTTTCTTTTTACAGGAGTGCAAGAGAAGCTCTGGGTGCAGGAGTGGCGTTTTTTGAGGGTTGCTTTTCTTTTCCAGTAGTTATACTGGGATGAAGCATGGGCTGAGCGCGATGCCGCGGGGTGGGAATGTCAGGGCTGTGTTGTGCTGTGTCCCCACCGTTCAGACCCCATCCAAACCATTTCCCCTTCGCTAGAAAAAGCTGATGTCCCCCTCCCTGGCTGGCGTGAATGGAGCCCAGCTCCATTGCCATCAGTTCCATCACCCTGTGTCTGTAAAACTCTCGGAGATGTTTCGTCAGGCTCCGGGGTCCCTTAAACCACGTCCTCTTTCCTGACGTGGGCTCCTTTCTCTGTCCCACGCACCTGGAGACCTTTGCCACGTTGCAGGGCTGATAATTTACTGTGCCGTGCTCCTGCCTTTATCTCCGCTTATACTCGCTTAATGTGGTTGGGAATCCACAAATTCCCTTTTACGCTCTTCTGAACATAACCTACTAAACCTTAATCATGGTTTGGGGAGTAGTAATTCTTTCTGTTATATGACTCTCTTTTTATTTTTTCTTATATAATTTTTCCTTTAAGAAAAGATCATTAATCCATGTTTCTGAGCCTTCCCATCAATCTATAATTGAATCATATAAAAAAGACTTGATTTTACATCTGTATAAGAAAGAATTCAATTCTCCCTAATGCCTGCAGATTTCTAAGTCTTAATCTCCAGATTTCTCTTAATTTTTTATTATTTTTTTTTCCTAATAACCCAGCTTGTCAGGAGTTATCTAAATTAATTGTGAACTTGACTACGCTGTGATCTGAGGAGATGAGTTATCTTTTCTGTAGAGGAGATGCCAACAGCTTAACAGGCCCATCTCGCGGGGAAAACAAACCCACTTCTAATAGCTACCTAACCGTGGTGTGCTGGGAAGCACCCCTCGCAGGCATCTTCAAAAGATGCTCCCTTAATTATCGCGTTCTAAATGCCGTATTGCCCTGCAGGGCTTTCCCCTCTTAAGTCGGGGTTTTGCCATCACCTCCTCCTTTAAAAGAACAAAGGGACCGCGTCGTGCCTCAGTGGGCTGGGAGGAGAAACTCCGCTTTTGCGGCCCGATTTCTGCCACCGAACTTGCTTTTAAGCCTCGGCTTCGTTGTTGCCATCGCCTGGTTCAAGGCATCTTCTTTTTTTAATCGCAGCACCCCGCCGTGGAGCACAGAACCCATCCTTCGGCTTGAGCTGGATGGGTTATACCTCCTGGGGTGGGTACCAGGTGCTCCTCCGAGCCCTAATTTTGGATGAATGAGGTTTAACAGCTTTTGGTGCAGTTTTAATCCACCCAGACAGGGGTTTGCCGTGCCTCTGCGTGAATGCGAAAGGGAGGGAGCCACCAACTACTCACTCGAGTGTATCTGTGAGCCTGGGAGCCCTCTGCCAACCTCCTTTTGAGCAGTGAAACAGCTTTTTATCCTGAAGTTGGAGCATCTGTGTGTTTTAAGGCATTAGGGATTTCACTGGGATTTCACTGAATTTTTAGAGTTGGAAGGGACCATAAAGATCATCTAGTCCAGCTCCCCTGCCGAAGCAGGATTGCCCAGAGCATGTCAGAGCATGTTACTCAGGACTGCATCCAGGCGGGTCTTGAAGATCTCCAGAGAAGGGGACTCCACACCCTCCCTGGGCAGCCTGTTCCAGGGCTCTGCCACCCTCACTGTGAAGAAGTTTTTTCTCATATTTGGGTGGAACCTCCCATGTTCCAGCTTGTGCCCGTTGCCCCTCGTCCTGTCACTGGCAACCACTGAAAAGAGTCTGGCTCCCTCCTCCTTCAACCCACCCTTTAGGTACTTGTAAGCATTGATAAGGTCTCCCCTCAGCCTTCTCTTCTCCAGGCTAAAGAGTCCCAGCTCTCTCAGCCTTTCTTTATAAGGGAGATGCTCCAATCCTTGAATCATCCTCATTGCCCTTCGCTGGACTCTCTCCAGTAGTTCCCTATCCCTCTTGAACTGGGGAGCCCAGAACTGGACGCAGTATTCCAGTTGTGGCCTCACCAGTGCAGAGTAGAGGGGGAGAATGACTTCCCTCGACCTACTGGCCACACTCTTCCCTACGCAGCCCAGGATTCTGTTGGCCTTCCTGGCCACAAGAGCACACTGCTTGCTCATTGTCATTTTGCTGTCTACCAGGACCCCCAGATCTTTCTCTTCGGAACTTGTCTCCAGCAGGTCCACACCTAACCTGTATTGGTGCCTGACATTCTTCTTCCCCAGGTGCAGGATCCTACACTTTTCCCTGTTGAACCTCATGAGGTTCTTCCTTGCCCAGCTCTCCAGCCTGTCCAGGTCTCGCTGGATGGCAGCACGGCCCTCCGGGGTGTCAGCCACCCCTCCCAGCTTGGTATCATCAGCAAACTTGAAATTCTTCTAATTTAATAATGCCCCTAAGAAAATATGGGTTTTGGACTGGGGGAAAGCTTCCTGTCGGGCTCATGTATCGGGATGACTTGGATGGCCCCTCTTTTTCAAGCGCTGGCTAAAGCAGCCTTTGCCCCCCGGTGTCACCCTCAGCATCTCGGGGACATCCCACCTCAGGCATGCCGAGGAGCTGACTGCTTCATCCTCTCCTTCCTCCTCCTCTCTGCCGCAGAGGAGGAGGACAGAGATGGGTAATTGTGCTGTCTCCGCAGACAGCAGATTCCAGCCAGGGTGTCCATTTTAAGCGCTCTGTTTGGAGCCCTGACAGCGACATGCGTGCGGGAAATTGCTCTGAATTCCTCCGGCCTCTGCTGTGTTTAACTCCCGGGAAAGGTGTTTAGAAAAGCAGTGCATCTAATATTTGTTCTGAGCTTCTTGTAGCGGGAAGAAGAGCACAAGCCAAGGTTTTGCTGTACGTGCATTTACCAACTTCCATCCCTGTCTCCTCTTGTAGGCTCACAGTCCCATCTGTTAGAGATTTCTTCTGCTGATGTGCTTTTTCTCTATTTTCTTGCCTGTGCCACAGATTCATCCTCCTTAAATGAGACACGGGGAATCTGTTAGCGGGGCTCCCGCCGTGTCTCCTTGCTGTCCATCTCTCCTTCCAGACATCCCCATTCCCTCCCTTCCTCCTTGGCCGGCGAGGGAGGGCTGGTACTGGGTTTTTTTGGGGAGTGCAGGAGCTTGGGGATCGTGGGTTGGTGGGGTTGGTCACTCCTGGAGCCGTGGCTCTGCAGATTCCTGCCCTGAAAGGGAGCACCGAAGTAGGATTATGTTTGTGTGTTTCGGATATGATTCCCCAAATAGCCTAACCATCCCTAGGGAATATTCCCTAGCTCCTAGGGAAGCTCGCAGGTCTGTTGGAGCACTGGAGGTAAAACGGCTGCAGACAGCTTTGTGCTCCTTTTTATTTTATTCATTACTTTTTCTCCCTTCCTCCTTCCACTCCCCTAGTTGCTTTCGGAGTTTCAGATGGGTTATGCGGATTGCAGAGTCCAAAGCCTCATCTGCCAGCCAGGTCCTTCTCTTCCCTTCCAGTTCACTCCTTAAAACCAATGTTATAACCTCTTCACGGAGCGGGGCTGGAGGGTTTCCACAGGTGCTGCAGCGAAGGTGCATCCAGGTGACAGGGCTGTGAGTCACCTCTAGGACACGTGTTTGTCCCACCAAAGGCTCTTGCTGGTAGGTGTTCCGTTGCAGAAAGGGCTTTGCAGGAGCCGCTGGGGTGGTTTTGCAGGTGACTTCTTGCCTGGGTCCCACCCCAGGAGGGATGTCTCATGCGGGGACTGCTTTGTCCCCCAGCACAGGAGGGTTTCTGGCTGCTTGTGTTCCCCTGGCCCACGTTCTTTTTCGAGAGCTTTAAAACAAGCTGGCTTTGAATGGGGTTTGTAAAGGTAGAAAGGGAAAGGAGTGAAGGGGTCCTGAGGTCACTTTATGACCCCTTGTCCATACGGATGATGGGCTGCCCAGAGCCTCTGGCACATGGGAGTCCCATCAGGGCTGGGGCAAGGATGACCCCACTAGTGATTTCTCCAGGATGTTACTTGGGAAATTGCAGGTTGGGAGACTGTAAGTGCTGCTGCAGCAAGAGAAAAAGGACAGAAAAGATTATTTTTCATTACTTTCCCCTTTATTTTGAAGGTAGACTCAGGAATTTGGAAACGTGGCTCTTCACTTGAGGAGCTCACTCTCCATCTCGCTCCTTTGACTTAACAGAAAGGGGATATTCTCTCTTGGAAGGGAACGGACATGACCATTTTCTTTCTGTATTGTTTAAAACCAGCAAACATCCTGGAGTGATCATGCCCTTAGTTAGGCGGAGGGAGAGGAGGAAACCCAGCATCGCTCATCGGCATCACGGGGCTTTGCTATGTGCTGCCTGCGATGCTGGGAGGGGAGAGCACTTCATCATTGCCACCCCTGGGGTCCACCAAAAAGGGCGTCTGCTCAGCCCGTGTTTAAACAAAATATATTACTTGCCTGGCTGGGGTCAGAGGGGAAAAAAAGGCAATATGATCTACTGACTAGGTGGCCAGATTGCGGATATAAGACATGGTTTCCAGGCTCAGACTTCATGGTTTTCAGATTTACCTTATTTCGTGCGGAATGTTTTGTACCTGGGGATGAATATGTATGTAGAAATGGACCTGAAATCCATAACAGGTCCATATATGTGTATTAGAGAATAACATAATTTCACTCTCTGCATATTAAATTCAAGGTGATGTCCCCGGTGACGTTACTGTGGCAATGGGCCACATTTGGGTGCCCCCGCCCGAGAGATGCGATTCGGGACTCTCTGTGGGTGAACACAGATGCTAAATACTCTCCTCTGATTGTACAGCCCTGGCTCGCTGGTGTTTTCGGGGGATGATGGATGACTACTGAACAGCTGAGATTCTTTGAAATGTTCTGCTCGCTGTCAAGCCCTGTCTTTTTGCCTGTCTATCCATCTTCTCCAAATAACTGTGTTCTGCAGTCCTCTTGTGCACATGTTCGGCTGGCTCCGTGGGGAGATCCTTGAGTGGGGATAGCTGCGGGACTGCAAGGATTACATTATTAAAAGCGGCATTTGCAACGCTCTTTCCTCCCGAGGGTCTCAAGAGCAATTTGCCGAGGTCTCCTTCGCGCACGGGGAAAGCAAGGCAGAGCCCGAAATTGTGCAGCAAGTCAGGAGCAATTTGGAGACGGAGCCCACCGGTTCTCCCACCAAGGGACCACGCTGCGTTCTAGGGCTGAGAAGAGCAAATCGTGCTTCAGAGTAGGTAGAATAGGCGTGTGGTGGACCCTGGAGGGAGGCTGGAAGCTGCACGATGACAAAGTCAGTCATCGCGCCTCAGCAGTGATGTTGGCTTCATCCTCCTCCTCTTGCTGCGTTTCTCTTGTTTGTGCTGCCCCTCTGGGAGTCCGGCTAAGGATGGAAGAAATTGCTTGGAAAAGCCATCAGCCCACTTCTAATTCCCTCCTGGGTTGCTGTTTCAGGCTCTGAGAGTTTGTATTAAGCCGGCAACTTTGGAATAACAGTTCTGTTTTCCATCAAGAGTTGGTTCTTCTCGCCGCAAAGGCTCTTGTGGCACCCCTAGGTCTGGCCGTCTCCCAGAATTGGGTGAGATTTGTGGTTCATGTTGTCTGGAGAAGCTTTTTCCAGGCGTTGAGACCCAGGGTTGCCCACTACTGGCTGCCTCTGCTTTCCCATCACTTCCATGGAGCATCTCCTGGGCTGCAGCTTCGTCTGGTGGGGACCAGAGCTGATGTGAAGCATCAACCAGGGGATAGAGAGGAGCAACGTTCCTCAGCTCTGCTACACACAGACCCTCGAGATGTTCATCTGCCCCACGATTAGCTAATAAATCGACTGGAAATGTTAACATTAAATATCACGAGGAAAGTATCAGCCTCGGTTTCCCAAACTGCCGGGTACTTTTATTTTAATTATAGGGTTGGTGCTTTGGTTTGGGTTTGGTTTTTTTTATTCTCTTTTAATTTTATTTGAGTAACTTTGCATGAGCAAAGCTGTGCGAGAGAGTGTCTCCGTGCTCTGGGTTGTGTACCGAAAATCACAAATCTGTGGAGCTTGTGGAAATCAATATTCTCCCTTGGAAAGCCTGTTTTTCAAATGGGTAGGAAGAGCCAGGGATACAACCAGGGACAGAGCTGGGTATCTGGAGGACGCTCCATCACTCTCCCCTTTCTTGGGCTTTCTACTGGAGATATCAAACCCCACCTTCCTCGCTCGGGCTGACGTCTGCAGTTTAATTAGCAACTGCCGCTTCCCTCGCAGGAAAGTCCTGTAGAGTTTCACGGCGATGCTACTAATGAACGTCTGGTGGGAATCGTTTCCTGGAACATATGGCTATGAATATTTCTGTTGGGCTCGTTGCCGCTGTCCCACTGAATGCCGTGACAGGGAGATGTTTCCCACGTTTGGCTTTGAAAGCCAAACGCTCACGCGGTCCGTAACGTGGCTGGAGGATTTTTTCCATAGAGATGAAAGGTGTGAGAGAAAGGAAAAACGATTGTTGATCCTTAATGGTTGTTTTGCTTTAATGACAAGAACCTTGGGGCACCAAAGAACAAAATTTTTGCCTCCTGGTCCCCTCCCTGCCCCCTAATACGTGAATTTGGGGTCCTCTTGCTCATTTTCAGAGATGCCAAGGGCCCCATGCAAATCACAGCTTATCCAAGGTATGGTTTTGGCCCTGTTGTGGTCCGAGTTTGGGGGTGAATCGTGCCATCTGTTTTACTCATTCCCTCCAAACCCCATTGTAGAAGAGTCACCGGCACGACACGGGGAGAGCCATTTTCATGCGAACGGCCGCCGGCTCCTGTCATCGCAGCCACGTTCGTTTGTCCAGAAGATAAACTGCAGAGTTTTGCTGCGCCGTAATCAGGGTCAGATCTAAACCTTATGGAAACCGAGAGATCCCTGGGAGGCGAGAAGCAGTGACGGCAGGGAGGGCACCTGCCTTTGACCCCAGGTTGTAGGGCTCCTTCTTTTCCTCCATTATCCTGTCGGTAACGATGTGCTTCTGCCTGTTGAGGACACGTCCCTGCTATTTTGCACTATCCCAGGTCTTACTGTAGGTAGAGCCACGTCCCTGGAGATGCTCGAGCTCAGCAGCTTGGGTTGCAATTGCAAAGGAAAGGATTTCTCGTACCTTTTTGGGCTGGTGAGCACTGGAGAGTCTCATTTGGAAACGCTGCCATGGGAAGCTTATTCTGGAGGCTTGAGTTTCTGGTGTTTGAAGGCATGGGCCCCGGGAGCACCAAGAGTCTGTGTGAGATGCTATCCAAGACTCTGGCCTTCATAATCCAAATATTTAACTCTTCAGCAGCCCCATCTGACTTCCCTGCGAGGCAAAAGCTCCACCAGATTGGGTTAAAGGTCCATCATCTGTTGGTTGATGACCCCTGTGTGGATGGCAGGGTGTGATGGGCATCTCCAGATCCCTAATTGCAGCCTAATGAGGAATCCGCTCGCTCCTCGTTTGGGTTTTTTTTTGGTTTTTTTTTTTTTTTTTTTGTTTAATTTCTGATCTCTCCGTGCTGAGATGCCCAGTTTGCGTAAAAGTGCTTTGCAGAGGAAAAACTCTTCCCTGTGCACCCAGCCCACTTCTGAAAGACGTTGAGTAAGCTTCTTGGCGAGCAAGTAACTTTTGTATTTAGGCCGTAATTGGCTTTAAATTCCAAAGGTCCATTGCTAATGATATTCAGAGCAGTTTAATTAAAGGGGCACTGTCAAGTACTTCCTTTATAGTTTTTCTTTCGTGTGTGCTCTTGGTTGTAATACTCTTTTTTTTTTTTTGTGTGTGTGAGCTTGAAGGTAATAATTAAAGTAATTCTCTGCTGATTTTGTCCTTTTCTATTTGGCAAACTTTCATCCATTATTCTTTTTTAATGGAGACGAGATTAACACGGCCACTTTTGTTCCGCGACCGTTTCCCTTCAATACGGCGCCTTATTGCGCTGGGATCTCGCCGCTCTCGTGCCGGTGGCATCGCTGGGAGGTGACATTGATGCTCCGACAGCTCGTGCTCCTCCTCAAGAGGCTCTGAGCTGCTTCATACACTGTTGGGAAGAGCCTGAGTCTTTGGTGAAAGGTGAGGTTTTGAATTGTTCAAAGTGAGACGAAGGCAGGTTCTCTCTTTTTTCCCTCGCTAGGAAAGCCTGTCTTTGTGCATGTAATGGTATTCTCCAACTAAAAAATATGTATTTGCAAGGTGTCAGCTCATGAAAGAAGCAATCTCATGATCTAAGTTATAAAAATGCTTAGTTCTAAGCTGTCTCTCTGCGGTTTTCAACTCCAGGCTTAAATTGGGGATAAATGATTTGTCTAGGGCTTCAAACTCCCCAGTTTCCCTGCATGTTAAAGGGGAACAAACAGGGCTGAAGGATCACAGGTGACTGTCACGCAGGCGGGGGGCTTTCGCGGCAGCTTCCTCTGTGCTCTCTCCATCCCACATGTCTCCTCCATGGGAAGAGCGGAGGGATGCTCATCCTCCCCATCGTCTTTTCCCTGACCCTTGCTGACCGGTGGGGACGTCAACCCGCTGAGGGAACGGGTGGGATGGAGCAGGGATGGTTTTGCCCGGCTTTCAGGCAGCGATGTGCCTCCAGTTCTCCTTGGGGACCCCCCTGAGGTGGGTCAGGAGGGAAATAGCGACCGACCGACAACCCTCTGCATTCACCAGCCGCTGCTCAAAGCCGCTCTGTTCTTCCTGAGAGCAGCCAAGTGTGGAGAGTGCTATTTAGATCCGAGAGGATAAGGCAATAACCATTTTAAGGGAGATATTCACAGTGGGTCAAATTTTAAACAATGAGAGTGTTTCCGCATGGCAGCCTCTGCCAATAATTGCTTGTAATTGCTTTCCCTTCGGTGCTGCCTTTGCCCTCTCTCTTTTACAGGAGCGACTGTCCCCTGTCCGTCTGTCCCCCCCCAGCTTAGTTTTCTCCCCACCTCGTGCTGAGCCGGAGCACGTTTGCAACAGGGTTGGGTTTTTTTTTTTAGTTGCAGACACTGTAAACCGCTCGATTGCATCCAGAGGGATAAAGGGTTCCTGCTTCCCGTCTCCCGCATCAAATGATTTGGTGGCTGGTTATTGCAGCGGCGGTGAATTCGCCCGGGGTTCATGTTGAGGTGTAGCTCAGGTGTCATTTGCTGGAACCAGTGGCTTTTTTTCCCCTCCCGGCAGGGAATGAAGGTGCCAAGTGATGGGTCTGAGGGGAGGTCAGGGCGTTCTGGAGAGACCTGTGCCACCGTGACAGCGATATGCGGAGGGTCCTGTGTACTCATGTCTGTCCTCGAAGCCACGCTCTCGTTTAGCCCGTTAAGGCCGGCTCTCGTTTTCCCTGGTGAATCAATTTCTCAGTCTTTAAATGGTACCTTCCTTGTGCTAATCATACAATAGGACTGCTAATGAATGTCTCAATTATTTAATGTTTGAATCGAGTAATTATTTTCTTGAGGTAGCAAATTGAAGTTTTCAGGAGGAAAAATACCATCTTCCCTCCCACCCCCCTTCTTTTGCTGCTGCATAATTAAGTAATTGTATAGCCATGATTTAATAGCTACAAGATCAGGAGTGACATATTTTATTCATTTTAAGCAGGAGCGTTTCTCATTTCTCCTCTTTCTCTCTAGGAGAAGCCCTGGCCACCCTCTGGGAAGGCAGGGAAACCAGCTGCAAAGCTTTACCATTGCCTCTGTGCCATTTTCTCAGTGTTTAAGGATATTTCTCTTTTGCGCCGAGCTGCACCAGCGGGTGCTTTCCCAGGGAGGATTGTCTCGGAGGGATGCTCCGTGGGTGTCACCACCACGGGCTCGTGTCCCATCCTTCCTTCACTGAGGCGCTTTGCCTCATGCTCTTGCGGTTTTTTTTTTGCTGTGTCGGAGGGAGGGGAAGAGCTCAGACACTCAGCATCGTTGAATTGGGAGCTGTTTCTGCACTCAATGGTTAGAAGACACCCCCCCCTTCCCCCGGGTCAGGGGATCCCTCCGTTTGGAGGAGACACCCCCCGATGGCACCGAGCGCTTGTCACACGTCATGCCCGTCTCGCTGTCAGTGAGAGATGCCGAGTGACAGTCACGCTTCTGAAAACCCTCTCTACTCTTTTTAAATAAATAAGGAAGTTAATCACCGGGGATTTACCGTGCTCAGATGTTGAGACATCCTGGGGATGAAAAGAAGTGTCGGAGGAACAAGCATATTTAGTGTCGACTGAGCGTGTATCTGAATTGCTCGTGTTTGCTCCCGTGTTAGCTGTACATGGGTATCGGTGGTGGAGAACACGAGAAGGGCTGGGTGGTCGTCTGTGCGAATAATTTACCTTCCCAGCTTGGTTTTCTTCCACTGGTGGATGGTTTCTTCAGCGCCGGTTGCCATAGCTGGATAATATTTGTTCGTGGGACTTGATGTGTAGCTTGTTTGTAGGCAGTTGCTTGGGAGTAGGGACTTCTTGTAGCCATAAAATAACCTGATAAAAAATGGATGATGTGTCATATTCTTCTTCTCCTGCTACGGACGGAGTCCCAGGCAGGCTGGGATTGGATCCCTCCTTGGATGAATGCAACGCTAAGCTGTGCTCCTGGCCTGAGCGTTCGTGACCGTCAAGCCAAAACGGGCTTTCTTGGCACCATCCCCCAGATTTCAGACAAGTTCCCAACAGCCAACTGATTGGCGAGAGCACGGATGTGCTGTGAATAGGCATCGGAGAGAATTCATTAACAGGTCTTAATTAGCAAACCCGAAGTGGCAGCGCTCCAGGGAGGAGCAGGGCTGGACCCATCCGGGTGACGGTGAGCATCCCACCGGCCGGGGGTAAGGTAGGGATGTGCACACGCTTTTGCCTTGTGGAAAAAAGCCGCTTTTTGAGGAATTTGGTGTGGATCTGCCCAGACGCATCCCCACTCAGTGCCGTGTCACTGGCGGGAGTGACAGAGCCGCCATCTCCTGTGGCAGGGTTAAACTCCTGTGACGGTGAGTGATTACTCGCCAGATGACAAACGAGCCGTGGCTGCCGTGCCGTTGCAACTACTTTTTCAAGGGCTTGGTCTGTTGTTAAAGAAATAGGGACTTGCTTGGAATTATTTAGTTAAAACCTTGTGTCGGGGGCTGCTGCTTCTGCCCCCAGCCACCTCTTCCCATTTCCCGCTGTGTTTGAAGTCCCCTCAGATGACGGTCTTGGTGGCCTTGCCGTAACGTCAACCCCTCTGAAGACCTCTCATTCCACAGCCCTTAGATGTGGTGGTCACCCTTTAAACCTGAACGGGAGGAGCGGTGATGATGTCTTCCCAACCTTCTCCAGGTATTACAAGCCGCTGCTTTCCTGGTGTCCTTATTTAACACGCACGTTGTAATTAAGAAGAATTTCCTGTACTCCTCTGGGGCTCCTGAGAAATTTAAGAGCTGGAGGGTTTTGTGTGTTATGTTAACACGCTTGTTAAAAAGGATAGGTCTCCTCGGCGGAGCTAAACACACCCCAGACAGCGGCTGGGACAGCTGTAATGTTGGAGGACCTTTGGGAAGCCCCTGAGGTGGATTTGGGCATGCAGGAGGGACTGCAGGTATTTGCCAGAGCTGGGCAAGGAGAGGAAGGAGGGGAGGTCAGAGTGCTTTGCTTTGGGTATGAACAGTGAGCTCAGGTGGCCAGACAGCAGGTTGGGCATGCCTTGCCCCCGTGTCATCTTCCAGGGTGACTTCATGGCTGGCATTGAATTTGGGAGGAGCTGGTGGATGCTGAATGTCCTGGCTCTCCATCCCTGGAGGTGTTCAAGGCCAGTTTGGAGGGGGCTTTGAGAGGACTGGTCTAGTGGGAGGTGTCCCTGCCCATGGCAGGGGGGTTGGAACTGGATGATTTTCAAGGTCCCTTCCAACTCTAACCATCCTATGATTCTTTCTTCCTGGGCGTGGGGTTTGCGTTCCTCTGCCTGAATGGATTTAACCGTTCGGTTTGGTGGCCATGGTGCCAGCTGCCACGAGCCCTTGGGTTGCAGTGACCACGCTGGTAGCATTTGGCTTCCTGAAGCCTCCTGAGAGTTTTGCTGTTTGTGGGTCAGGCCTACAGCCCATCCCGGTGCTGGTTGTCACCTCGCTGGCCCTGTGGGCTGGAACCCAAGAGCTGTGGTGTTCTGGTGCCGGTGCTGTGGGGCCTTTCTTTAGCTGGAAGCTTTTAAAACCACTCACTGTGGGCAAATTTCAGCTGAAAGCTCAGCTGATATCTTGGGAGGAGAAAGGGACTGGGGGTTTTTTTGCTGGAATATCAGCTTGTGTGGTTTTTTTTTGCTTTCTTTTTAGTTCAGCTTTGCAAAGGCATTATTGATAACGTTAGGAGTGAGCCAAGGGTTAGACAGCAAAGGGAGACTTGGTGAGTCTTCAACTGGAACCAGTCTGCCCAGATGTGTGCAGCTGTGCTTCTGCACCGCAGCCTTGTCCAGAGATCCCGATGTCTTCCCAGCAGGACTTCCCACGGGTGAGAAGAAAGGTCATGACTTCCCCTGCCCGCTTTTGGCGACTGGTAGACAGCCTTGCCTCTTAGCTACGCCTCACCCCATCCTTGACACTTCCCCGAGCATCAGTGCGGGGTGAGTTACTGGCTGTCCCTAGCGATCACCGTCACCAGATGTTTTACACCTCTTGAGATGGCAGGGCTCCATTTCTTCTGCCTCATTTCATAAAGAGCGTTTGTGTTTTGCAAAGTTAACTTCCTCTCCCTAAGTTCAGCTCTTCCCTGGGGCCTCGCTGTGTCGGGTACTTGTGTATTCCCGTGGTGGGGCACTGGGATGCACTGAGAGCATCCCAGGAGCATCCAACCACACTCAGCAACTCGGGTTTGGGCACCCAAGTGGTGGATTTCCCGAGACGAAAGCTGTGGGAATCCCTAATTTATCTTAATTTCACCTTGAGTGGTTTTGGCTGCAAACTTGGGGTGTTTGGCTTTGTGGAGATGATAAAAATCTAAGATTTCATGCGTGAAGGTTTCACTCAGCTGAAAGTCCCTGTCGAATGAGGAGCGTGGGGCCAGACTCCCTCA
The DNA here is from genome assembly GCF_964106895.1 of Numenius arquata. NCBI lineage: Eukaryota > Metazoa > Chordata > Aves > Charadriiformes > Scolopacidae > Numenius > Numenius arquata. The sequence goes on from NC_133597.1 coordinate 5,096,503, forward strand.
TTTAGATCAGTGGTTCAGAAAAAACAAGGTGAACTCTGAGCCCGTGAAGAAAACCTGGTCGGGGGATAAGAGAGGAGGGGGAGAGCTGAGTTAATGGAAGAGAGATATCTCCAGCCTGGAAATGGATGAAGGGAAAGGGAACGTATCGCGCCTCGTCCTCCTGGGATTAATTTTGAATATCAAACGCTTGATCTCCAGCCGTTCCTCAGGCAGCCGGTCATGTTTCTGTGAGAGCTGTGTTCTGAAAAGAATTTTTCTGATGCTTTAAAACAGAGGAAAGCAAAGCAAATGACCTTATCCTGCTTTGCATTATGTCACACTCGATGATATTCTTTTGCAGTACTTGCAGATAGCTTGACACATCGAGGCAGACAGCCCCTTATTATTAAATCTGTTTGCAAATGTGCTCGGATTGCCCTTCACATCCACCCCTGGTTATGAGCGGTGGCAGACCATGGCTGCGCATCGCGGGTCCCCGTAAACACGCTGCCCCCCGCCTTCTCCCCACCTCCCGAATGAGCTTGCCAACACTTTAAGGAATTAATCAAGTGTCCTACTGGAAAAGGGACTTCTTCCCCCCTCTCTGCTATGGTAGCGGGATGGATGAGAAGGTTGCCCTAAGGCCTTCTTCCCATGGATCCTCCTCATCCTCCCGCAGCTGGGATGCTGACCTTATTAATCTGCCTGTGCAGCCATCCTAGAAATGGAATAACCTATACATGGAATAACCCGGTCCCTTTTAAGCTGTGTCATGTCTCTCTCTGGGTCAGATGAGGCCAGCAAGACTTTATTTTTTGCCGTCCATCAAAGCTGAGTCAATAGTGCCTCACGCTGCTGAGCCCTGCTATTGCCGCCGAGGTGAGGAACATGCTTCCCTGCAAAAGGCCACGTTGTTCTCTCCGATTTATGTCTTTTCCCAAGTAAATCCATTGCACGAAGCCCCTCTGTCGCTGTCAGCATCACTTGCCTCCAGCAGCCATCGTTGCAGGGATGCTTCTGATGCTTCCTCGTGAGCTTAAAGGGAAAAAGTCCTCCCAAGAGGCAACTAAGGGAAAATCTTTCCCAACTCCAGGCCATTGATAATTGGCCTCAGACCTCTATGAGGAGCTGTCGTTAAATAAACACAAAAACTGCCCAAAACCACAAGCGGGAAAGCCTCCCAGGGGTTTTGCCTCAGCCTCCATTTGGATCCTGGTAGATTTTTATTTTTATCCTACAAGCAGGTCTCTGGGCTTCAATATTTGTGCTCACGTCTGATGCTACTGCCAAACCTGATAATCTCTGGTAGCCCGTGGCAAAGGCTCCCGGGGCAACTTGGACATTTCTGCTGAGACGTAGTCTATCGCTTCCAAATTTGTTGGCTTTCGGTGTCAGTGAATATGTGCTTTTCATTAGGGGAGGATGAATAAAAGACACCACTTCACCTCGGTTTTTTTTGTTCTGCAATCTGTGTTTCTCCTTTCTCATCCTCCTCTCGAATGAACCTCTCCCAGTTTTTTCATTTGGCATGGAAATGTGTTTAGGATCAGATTTTGTTGTTGTTTCTTCCTACCCCTTTTACATATATCTGTCTGTCCAATGCTGAGGGAGATATTGCAGGTTGAGATTGTTGTTTTCTTCCCTTAGAGCATCACAATATTTTCAGTTATTGTTCCCTCTCCCTTTCTCACTGTCTTGCTTTCTTGGCCACCATTGTCTGTTGATCAGATGTTTTTGTTAAGTTGTCCAGAGTGATGTGTAGTTTTTTTTTGCCTTTCCCTGAGTGATTACAATTAAGTTAGAATCCATCAATGTGTATGAGTTGTTGGAAATGTTGCTTTTGATAGGCATTACCTTGTACTTGTCTGTATTAAATTTCAGCTGTCATTGTTTTCTTAATTGCCTGTGTTAGATAACGTTGAATTTCCCACAGTCCTCTCTTCCTGACTAAAATGAATAGCATTTGTATCACAAACGCTTCAAACTTGACACCCTTTTTTCCCCCGTGCCATTTAAAACTTCACCCGGGCTTGGCTGATTTAATCTGCTATCAATTTCTCCTCGTTTTAATCATCGCTTTCTTTCCTTTCCACCTCTCTGTCCATTTGCTGCTCTGCTCTCATTGTCTGCTTGCCTCGGTGGGGTGTTTTTGCCGTGGTAGGAGGTGTCATGCACACCTTGGATTTATCCGGGATGGGTGAGGAAAGCTCCAGTTTCCACTTTCCAGGCGGTGCAAACCCTGCAGGAGCTCTGGGACACGGATTTGGGTTGTCAAACCATGATTTTCTCAGCCGTGGTGGCTCAAATCTGGGATCTGCTTGGTCTAGGGGTGGGAGAGACATGACTCAGGAGATCTGGCTTTTTATTTTTCACTCTCCCACGTCCCCGCTTGGGATGGCTTTTGACAAGCTGCTGCTCTTCTCCAGCTGCCGTCTGGTTTGTGTACTTTGCGCTCCAAATTCCCTTGTTCAAATGACATCCCTTCACAAGGCGTCTGCGGGAAGATGGTTTTCATCTCCGTAGCCTGCTGCTTCTTCAGGGGGACTGGTTATTATTAATTAAGACATTTTTGAAAGCCCAATAAATTATACCTGCTTTTCTTGAAGGTATTGTTGCCTTCCTCAAAGAACTCTAATAGATTAGAGAGGTGTGACTTTATTTTCTAAAAGCCATGCTGTTTGCCATGTCATGTTCATCTCGGTAGTTTATTACAACTTTCAAACCACTAATTTAACAAGTTTACGTAATGCTGAAATAAGCCTTTGAAGTCTGGAATTATCTGTTCGCTACCAGAGCAAGGAGCGATCATTTCCATGCCAGCAAAAATTACCGAGTGAAATTGTGTGGTAATTTTAGTCTTAATTTAGTTTTCAATCTATGAAACTTTCTGGGTATTTTGAAGTGACATGAAAGGATCTGCTCTCTTCTGTGTTGCCCAAAATCCTCTCCTGCAGCAAATGAAACCATTTGGTAACGTGGCCTTTAGGAGGAATCTGTTGTAGCTCTTCTCCCTTGGCAACACCTCTTTGAGGAGGAACTGGATGGCACGTTAGCTCTTGGCAGACCAGACCTTCAGAAGGGGCTGGAGGACCATAAAGAGGTGGAGAGACCTCTAGCAATTGCTCTTGAGGTGGATGAAAGGCACAGGCAGAGTTTATGGCCCCATCTGCAGGAGGAAGGGCTTGATGGTTCAATGAAGCTCAGTTGAATCCTTCCTAGTCAGGGTAGATCCAAAGTTAATCACTAGGAGGTTTGTCGGGATTTTTATCACCGCATTTATATTTTATGGAACCATCTGGTCCCATTAAAGCTTTGAAAGTCAGCTCAGGTAGGATGGAGTTTCCCAGGAGCTGAGAAGAGGAGGAGCAGGAGTAGGTGAGGTGTGGGGATGAAGCGTGTCAAGCACTGATAAGCCCAACAGACCGTCAGGGTGAGAGGAATGATAGAGATTTTGAGGGCAGCGTTTAAATCCTGAGTGGTAACGGGGCTCCGTGCTGCGTCTCCCCTGAAGGTAACTGGTTTTCTAGCTGTAAAGTTCCTCTCCAGCAAAACACCACCAGTGTCTTCTCCTCTGGGGTTCCTCAGAGAGAAGGAGACCTCGGTAACTTTGTGAAAGCAGAAATGACAACCTAAAAAATGGCTAAAGCAGAAGGCAAGTGCCTTTCCCAGGCAGGGGATGAGTTGCTTGGGGACATTAATGTCTCCACCTGGGTCCTGTCGATGGCCCTGGACTGGTGGGATGCATGAGGTCCAGCTACCTCATTTCTCACTTTGCTTTTGCAAAGGAGAGGAGAGGAGCTGCAGCCCTAGAGCGGGCAGACTCGCCACTCGGGTTGTCCCGCTTGTGCTCTGGTGATGCTGGCAATGCCAACCTTGACAGCAGAGAAGCTGCTGAGTTATGGAAACTTGGAGCTTTCCCCTTCTTGTTTTGGTATTTGCTTCCTTGGGCAAGGCTCTTGGAGCCTTCCAGTTCTTTCCCCACCCCGCACATTGCCTTTCCAGGGCTCTGGCCTGGAAAAAAGTGAGTGGAGGGGCATGAGTGGACTAAATTGCCTTCTGCTTAATGGCTCTGGTGGCTTTCCTGGAGCTGGCCTGGCTCACACTGAGCTCCGGTGGCCATCCCAGTGTCCCTGTGTTTGGCTGGGACATGGTCCCCCTGTGCCGACTTGGGATGCGAGCGGTTACCGTGCGAATCGGCTGCTTTTCAGCGTGTTCCCAACACCCTGGGGCAGTGGGAAAGGAATTGATGGGTATTTCGTTTTTTAGCCGGCACCTCAGGTGTCACGGTAGTTCCACAATAGAAACATTTTTCTTTCAGCTGCAAACAAAACTTGCTCTTCCTAGCTGGATCCGGCGCTCCCCTGCGGATTCTAAAGGCACAAAACAAAACTTTTATTGATTTCTTCCAGAGAATAGCTCGCGTTTCCCCTGTAAATGTTCCTGCAACCCCCTGTGATTTATTATTATTATTATTTTTTTCAAACACCCCTAACCCGAGTCCACCACTTGCTCCCGCACGAGGATCTTGCAGCACCAGGGGTGTCTGAGAAGCCCTTTGAGATGCAGATGAAGGTCCCTGCAAGGGAACCTGCCAGTTCCTTGGGAGAGGGAGACTTTTACAAACCGAGGGCACCTCCTCTTTGCAGTAAGTGATATTTCATGGCGATAACTTGGCCTGGCTTATCTTGGTCACGATTTTCCCCTCTTGCCCCCGAGTACCTTGGAGCCGCTGATAACACTGCGGCTTTGGGGCGGCCGCTCTTGAGCGGGGCTGTCCATGTTAGATTTGAGCGAATAATTCAATTTATTCATTGAATTTCACCAGTCTCAAGCTTGGGTGATGTCTGCTGGGCAAGTTGGTATTTCCTTCATTTTATTAGTCGTGGAGCCATATGCTAATATACATTGAAACTTAGATATTGGAAAGCATTTATAATTCAGAAAGCGGGGCTGGTTGGCGAGTTTTGGGTGGCAGATGTGGGCTGGTGTCCTCCCCCCAGTAGGGCTGAGATTTTGGAGGAAAACCTGGCCGTTTGAAGGCTTTATTTACCCAGGGTTTTGCTGGAGGTGTTGGAAACGGGGCTGCTTTTGCAGCCCTGCTCTCTGTCGAGCGTGCGAGGGGCTCTGGGAAGAAGATGGGCTAAAGATGTTTAGCCTGAAACCAGCCTGTGCACAGGGCTTTTCATTCACCCTCTGCTCCTCAAAGGCCGGGGGAATTGGAGCTCCTGTTATTATTTAAGTGGCTTTCCAGCTGCTCCTTCTCATCCTGTCATCTCCCTGCCCGTCTTTGATTAATGACCAGACTGTCCGTTCCGGCGCTTCCCTCTCTCCTTCACTTAATTCCCTTTCTTGTTTTTTTCCCTCTTTCCCCTCTATTTTTTTTTTTTTCCCTCTCACACAAACTGCTGATCTAAATGTTCAAAATAAATTATGCTGAATAATGGATGAAGACAGCTGCATAATTTATGGTGCCACGGGGTGAGGTGAAGCCATGTGTGCTCTTCCTCCGCTTCTTGTCCCCTGTGCCATCCCGGGTCCTTTCTCCGAGCCAACCGAGGAGGCAGTGGCACCAGGTTTGCTGCAAAACCTAGAGGGTGGCAGCTCTTTAGATCCCATTTTTACTCCAAAATGGGATTTAACATTGCAGGATTATGCACATGGGGACGTTGTGACCGTTGGATGCTGATGTTCAACCCATCAAAGGTGGTCCCTGCCTGCTGGGGCAGAGATAATGGGCATTAATTAGCCCATGATGTTCCCTTCCTTCAACCTTTCTGGAGCAGGATTGTGCTGCTGGAAGAGGTGTTAAAGTCAGGTGGCAGGAATGGGCTTCTCAGTTTTGGGGTCTTGCTTTGCCCTGAGTGTCACCATGAGAAAGTCTTCTGGAGTCCTGGTGTCAGCTGGCGTGGTTCATTTTGGCAAGTTGAGGCAATTTCTGCTGACTTTTATATTATATTCAGAATTTCTCTCCATAAGGATATCAGATGTAATTATAATATGTTGAAATGAAGCACTTCAACCTTATCAAAAATAACATTTTGATAATTTTTTCACTGCAAATGTCAACACAATCAATAGGTTCTTGCAAATGTTTTGATTTCATTAAATTCAGCAGATTGTTCTGCTGGCATGTTTTAACCCTCACTAAATATCCTTTTTTCCCATATTGGGATGAACTTAGATAATAAGGTTACCTTTGACAAAGCATCATGGTGATGAAGTAGAGCTTTTTAGCAACAGCCCTCCACGTTCCTTAGTGAAAGGATAAAAGAGTGGTGGAGATGACGGAGACAGCGAGGGAAAGCAAAAAGGATAGACAGAGAGACATAATTTTTCTCTATCCCAGTTTATTATCCCATCCATTTGCCTCTGTCTTTTTCTGATGTCTTGTCCATCAGCCGCTAAAACCTAATTCCGTAAGAAATAAATACAACTTGAGTAAATTAAGTGAAAAGGCTGCACAGAACCCAATTACTCTCTGTCCCCCGGACGCTGGGGAACGGAGTTCATTTCCCTGTAATGAACCAGGCGTTGAGTGACAGCCCGGCAAAATGAGCCGTGGCTCGGAGCTGCCTTCATCCAGGGGCAAACGAGGGATCAGGGAGCAGTTTGGAAGGGTTGTATCCATGTGGATGGAGGTGTGGGGATGCGGGATCTTCCCATGGGATGGTCTTCCCATGGGATAGTCTTCCCGTGGGATACTCCAGCTCATGGCAGCGCATGTTGCCTCCTTGGCCAGCCCTGGCTGGCTTCCTGAGAGAGATCATTTTTATTATGGAAACAATTTGTTAATAAACATCGGAGCAGTAGAGATGGTTGAAGGTGTCCAAGCGTTTCCCTTTGGACTCTTGTTTGAAGGTCTGGGCTTCCAGGCTGGTGTTGAGCCATCTCCTCCGAGGAGGGAGGCTTTAGAGGACCATTCTGGGTGAGGAGTGCCCCTCACAGCCTGCGGGAAGGCAGGCAAAAAGATGTAAAAACAAATGTATATGGGAGCTAGAAAGTGGTTTGGCCAAGGAATTGACCTGGGAAGCAGGACTCAGCCCCTGCTCTGTCGCAGCCTTGACTGCGTGACCTTCAGCAAATCGTTCTACAGTCTGCTTCTCTCCTCCCCAGCAGCGCGTCGCATTGCTCGCTCTTCTTCTCTCGTTGCAGGCAGGTTTGGTAAAAAGATTTTGTTCCTCTGTGTGTGTATTGAACTTTGCACAAAAGCCTCTCGTTCCAGCTGGGGCCGGAATACCCGTAGTGTGTTTTGTAAGGAACAGGAGCGTACGGGAAATAAGGCAGGAGGGAACCCATGCTGAAACCTTCTGCTTGTTTTTTGGTGTGTGTGTGTGCACATGCAGCATGGATGTATGGGCTTTTTATACATGTTTTATGCATGTTCAGAAAAGGGCAATGATGCTGGCGAGGGGTCTGGAGAACTTATAAGGAGGGGTTGAAGTTGCTGGGGGTGTTCAGCCTGGAGAAAAGGAGGCTGAGGGGAGACCTTCTCACTCTCTACAACTCCCTGAAAGGAGAGTGTAGCCAGGGGGGGTGTCAGTCTCTTCTCCCAAGGAACAAGGCCATGGGACAAGAGGAAACAGTCTCAAGTTGCACCAGGGAAGGTTTAGATTGGATATTAGGGAAAATTTCTTCAACGAAAGTGTTATCAAGCACTGGAACAGGCTGCTCGGGGAAGGAGTTATGTCGCCATCCCTGGGGGTATTTAAAAGCTATGTAGATGTGGTGCTGAGGGACATGGGTTAGTGGTGGACTTCGCAGTGCTGGGTTAACGCTTGGACTTGATGATCTTAAAGGGCTCTTCCAACCAAAACGATTCTATGATTCCATACAGCTTTCTGAATGTTCCTCTGACTCCATAGGGGTTATCCAGGATACTGGACTCGATGGGCTATCACCCTACGAGTCCCTGCGGCACAAACCCGGTGCCTGCTGTGTCCTTGTGGAAGACAGGGATGCTGCAGCGAGTCTGAGCCAACACAGCTCGTTTGCAGGAGTCGTCGTGGTGCATCGAGTTATAACTGCACGAGAGAAGGAACTTGCAGTGCTTTATTATGCGTAATATCCAGCCGGTGAAAGACAGCTGCTGCTGCTCTATGGAGTGTTACAGCCCCGTAATCGATATCGGGGAGGAGGAACTGGTGGGCAACCTGTTCCCTATTATGGGCACTTAGGCAATGCTCGGGTTGACAAAGAACCTTGTACCAACTGCAGGCAGCACATGTTCAACACGCTCCTCATCTATCAGGGAGCGATCCAGCCAAACGCCCAGATGCTCTTGACAGTTAACTTTGGAGAGGAGCAAACGATAAAACAGCTTTTTTCAACGGGGCAAGCCCCCGTTTTCCTTTGGCTACTCAGTTATAGAATCATAGAATCATAGAATTATCCCCTTTGCTTGAGCCTTGCGACCCAGGGCAGGGAGAGACTGATGAGCGTATGCCATTAAGTCAATAAATATCAACCAAGCAGGCGACTGGGGTGGTGTGATCCGCTGTCGGGTGTGAAGGATGGGGAGCCAGGACTGCTGGGTGATTTTTCTGGCGCTGCCACTGATTCGTTTTGACTTTGAACGAGTCATTTAATCGCTCGGTAATTAATCCTATTCATACAGCTAAATTGAGTACCGCTAGGTACACGAGCGCTCGCCGCAGGCACACCGTGGCCATTCAGAAAAATCACAGCAACACCTATAATAGAAGAGAAGGTGTTTGATCTCAAAGCGTCCCGTCCTGCCACTCGAATCCTTCCCATCACGTACCTACAAAGGGCCCGTGGAAAGTCTGGAACAGCTTTACTTCCTTACTGCGGGGAGGAGTGATGCCCACTGGCCAGAGCTGGCAAGTCCATCACCTACCTTGGCAAATAAGTGTTAATGAAGTTTGCAGGGAGCCCGGGAGGGATGGTGCTAGGAAACGGCAGATAATTCCAGCTATTTTAGAAATCGATCTTCTTCCTGACCCTTGGGTTTGAAGCTGGCACACCAGCCACAGGGCCCCAGTGCTGGGGCTGAGGGCGACCTCCGAGTGGCTGGAAAGCTGCCCAGCAGAAAAGGACCTGGGGGTGTTGGTGGACAGCCGGCTGAACATGAGCCAGCAGTGTGCCCAGGTGGCCAAGAAGGCCAACGGTATCCTGGCCTGTGTCAGGAACAGCGTGGCCAGCGGGAGGAGAGAAGTGATGGTGCCTCTGTCCTGGGCACTGGTGAGGCCTCACCTCGAGTGCTGTGTTCAGTTCTGGGCCCCTCACTACAGGAAGGACATTGAGCTGCTGGAGCGTGTCCAGAGGAGAGCCACCAAGCTGGTGAGGGGTCTGGAGAACAAGTCATACGAGGAGAGGCTGAGGGAACTGGGCATGTTTAGTTTGGAGAAGAGGAGGCTGAGGGGGGACCTCATTGCCCTCTACAGCTACCTGAAAGGAGGGTGTAGAGAGGTGGGTGTTGGCCTCTTCTCCTGCGGGAATAATGGCAGGACCAGAGGAGATGGTCTGAAGTTGGGGCAGGGGAGGTTTAGATTAGATATTAGGAAGAATGACTTTACTGAGAGAGTGGTCAGGCACTGGAACAGCCTGCCCAGGGAGGTGGTGGAGTCGCCATCCCTGGAGGTATTTAAGGAACATGTAGACATGACACTTGAGGGCATGCTCTAGTGCCTGAGATTGTTGGGTTGTGTCTGTTTGTGTGTGGGGTGGTGTGTGCTTGTGGGTGTTTGTGTTTTGTGTGGGTTTTGTTTTTGTTTCATTTTTGGTGTTTGGTTGTTTTTTGTTTCTGGTTTTTTGGGTTTTTTTTTTGTTGGCTGGACTCGATGATCTCAAAGGTCCCTTCCAACCAAGAAGATTTGTGTAATCCTCCTACCGTTTAACCAAGGAGTCAATCAGGAGGAGGTGTTTGCAAGCGGGGTGTTTTTATTAGCTCAATACAAACCGTGGCAGAGCGCTTATTGATTCTGGTGATCCATTGCCATCAGGAACATCATTTGTAAACTTTTGGGGAAGCGGGAGTGGTAGCAAAGCCTGTTGTATGATCCCAGTCGCTTGGGCATTCAAATTCTCTCTACCATGCGGAGTATTTACTCTCTAAGACTTGACTCCAGGCTTTGCTGGTGGGTTGGGAAGGGCCTGGCAAGCAGAGAGCGGATACAAATAGCCATAAACCCGGTCGTTGCCCACAGCCCCCCAGCCACGTGGGTTTGCCGTGGGGCTGGAGGCCGTCCTCACACTGCTTAACCTCTGCGTTACATGAGAAAATGCAAGACCTTTTTCATTTCTACCTGCCCTGCTTTGAACTAGTGCTGTCTGGAGATGCTTTCTTGAGCTCACGATAAGTAAAAGTAAAGATTTTTGGACCTTTAGCCGCAGGGCTTTGCTCAAATTCCCCTGCACTTATTCTTCCTCCTGGCAGACCCTTGTAATTTTACTGTGTCTCTCCATATATTTGTTCATTTATATTTTATATCAACCTGCTACCGAGCAGACCACTTTCTTGAACGAAGCTGCTCTTTGGTAGTCCATTAAGCGCGTTTCATTGCCCAGATGCGGCACCATTGTCCCATCGGGGAAGAGTTTCCCCTCTGTGGATGTAGCTGAGGGATACGTTTGGATGGAAATCTCTGCAGTCCCACATACAAACAAAAAGTGACTTCAGGGAAGCTGGGAATAACCATCTTGTTCCTTTAGCTTTCGGAAATGACAGATCTCTATCGCTTGGAGGAGTTTCTTGGCTAAATAACGGCAGTAGATCCATGGGGTGCTCTGGGGGAGCAACGGGCTTAATACAAAGTCGGGAGAGTTTAACTGGGATTTACAAACCCGCCCAGGGGTTGTGGGTGCGTGCGCCATTTGAATGGGATTTTAATTCCCGAGTCCTCCCAAAGGGCTTAGGAAGTTGTCTTCTGTGTTTTTTGTGTTTTGTTTTTTTTTTTCCAAAAAGAACATTTTTACAAAAACCTGGAAAACCACCAGTAAATGCGCTTTGCCAGAATAACAGTGAATTTTGGCTGAGTGGCTTGTAACTTGTTAGCAGCTGTGGGAGGTTGTGGCTTAACAGAGGATGCAGTCGTGAAATAAAACTCTATCCATCCCCTTCCGTGCAACTTTTACCTACGATAGAGATGTCAGTTTGTCCAGTATAATTTGGGAACACATAAATCCATGTGTATTCTTTCTTTTCTTGCTACATCTGACTGGTAAAACTGTTTAGGTGGAGGCACAATATGTATTTTGGTGAAACAAAACTACATTTAGGAAGAGAAGTTAGGAAAAGGAAAGGAAGAATGGAAAAGCCAAGGCGGTACCAGCAGTGCAGCCTGTGGATTAGCTTTGCTAGAGGAAATAATTGTCCAACTCGGGTCGAGGGAGGACATCCTGCCCCTCTACTCTGCCCTGGGGAGGCCCCATCTGGAGCACTGGGTCCAGTTCTGGGCTCCCCAGTTCCAGAAGGACAGGGCACTGCTGGAGAGGGTACAGCAGAGGGCTACAAAGATGCTGAGGGGCCTGGAGCATCTCTCTGCTGAGGAAAGGCTGAGGGACTTGGGTCTTTTTAGTCTAGAGAAGAGAAGGCTGAGGGGGGATCTGATCAATGTTTATAAATACTGAAAGGGTGGGTGTGAGGAAGATGGGGCCAGTCTTTTTTCAGTGCTGCCCAGGGACAGGACAAGAGGGAATGGGCACAAACTTGAACATAGGAAGTTCCATCTAAACATGAGGAGGAACTTCTTTACTTTGAGGGTGACATAGCCCTGGAAGAGGCTGCCCAGAGGGGTGGTGGAGTCTCCATCTCTGGAGACATTCAAACCCACCTGGACATGTTCCTGTGGGACCTGCTCTAGGAGGACCTGCTCTGGCAGGCGATTGGACTGGATGATCTCCAGAGGTCCCTTCTAACCCCATATCATTCTGTGATTCTGTAACTCATCCTTTTTATACACGCATCAACTTCGCTTCCCCTCCAGGCCCTCAGGACCATGCTTCCAGGTCATTTCCATAGACTTTTCTTCAAATAGACTTTCTTCTGCCTCCTACCTCTCCCTCAGTCAGGGATGGTGGTGTCTGGTGGAGCAATTGCTCCGGGGACAACGCCGGGCTCTGAGATGGACTGGGAGCCAGCTAAGACTATCTTGCCTCTGGTCCTGGCCCTCCACGGGGGAAATTCTAAGCGTGTCGGAGCGATGGCTTTGCAGAAATTCCCAGCTGACGGGCCGCGTGTTTGGGCTGGCTGGCTGGTCGGGAATTCATTAGGAACTTTTGTGTTTGCAGCTGTCTCTCGGATTATATCTTTATTGATCCTGCCTGCCCATGGCCAATGTGAAATATGTGGAAATGATGAAGCTCTTCTGAAGGGAGGGGGGGAGTTCATAATCTTGCTCAAACAAAGGCAGGCCCCCAGAGGGCAGGACGAATGGCCCGTGTGTAGCCTATTTGGAGACGATATGGCTATCACATCTTGTTCCCCTTGTTTTATTGGGATAACATTCAATTACCCCTGCCAACAGCAGCTTCCCGTAAGGGCTGTTGAGACGGCTAATCAATTGCCCCACTTACTCCAAATGAGAAATACAAGTCAAATGAAAACCCGTGTGGGGCTGGGAGGATCAGTGGGACCAGTGCCAGTTTTAGGGTTCTCCAGCGGTCCCCGAAAGACCTGGTGTCTCGAGGAGGTCATGGAGAGGGAGGTTGGCCGTGGCCCCAGCTCCGCCATGGCTTTGCTGCTTGACCATGGGCAAGTCGCTTTGTTTTGAGCGAAAGGCTGTAGATGCTGGCTAGCGGGTTGAGAAGACGGCAAGTTAAAGCCAGAATTTCTGCTCTGTAGCTGTCAGCGGTGGGTGGCCCTTCCCGAGTCTTGCATGCCGGGGACATGGAGGATGAGGCAGTGGGTTTGTGAAGTGTGAGGGATTATTTGGGCTCTGCTGACCTCCCCATGGGGCTGGCAGCCCTGGGTGTTTGCTGTGTGAGGCTCAGCATCCTCCACAGGGAAGCTTTTCCGCAGCCCACGGTGCTTTGAGAGTGTGTGGCCGGACCTCGGCAGGGCTGTCAGGAGGTGACAGCTTTCGCTTGCCATTAGCCTGGGCTGGATTTGTGCAGGCACCCCTGAGAGGTACAGCCCTCGCAAGCCCCGTATCGACGCCTGACAGCGCCTTCCTCTTTGTATACCCCAGCAAGGAGACAACTTGCCAGACAACCGCACTTAGCCCCTGCCAAAGCCGAGCGCCGGAGAAGTCCCTGATGTATTTAGAGAAACACACTTGTCTTGCCGTGTCTGCTTTGGAGAAACCTTGCTAATCCTTCCTGAAAAGCCCAAAGGGGGATCCGAAGCAGCTTTTCATTAGCCAGACAAGCCCTACAAGTTCCCCAGCAAAATACCTACACCAGGAGGGATGCTGCTCTCTGCCTCTCTGCTGAGTGATGGGGGATGCAGCCTTAGCTGGGAGCGTTGTGCATGCGGGGAGAGGGACACAGGTCCCAGCATCGCACTGGGAAGGTGCTGGGAGCTTTGCATTACAGTGAGGGGTGAGAAAAAGTGAGGTTTCTCCCTGGGGCTGCGGCTTCTTTTGGGCATCCCCTGGGGCTGCGGCTTCTTTTGGGCATCCCCTGGGGTTGCAGACCTCGGCGATAGGTACCTGCTTTTTTTTTATCCCCTGGAGCCTCTCCAGGCTCACTCCTGGACTTCCTAATGATGGATAGCCCTCGGAGCTGCCCACGGGCAGGGCTGCCTGGCGTCTTTCTCTATGCATGTGTGAACCAGCTATCCCTGACGCAGCGCCTTTATGGCAGAATAACTACATCCATTGGATCGGGCTGTACTGTTTCTTGCTGAGCCAGTACAGCTCGTACAGGAACTGCCTGTAAACAAGTCCAAAGTGCGTGGAAAGCACTTATTTAGACTTCCTACTGCATTAGCAAAGGGCTGGGAATTCGTTTCTCAGTGAGGGCAGCCGAGGCGATGTTGATGGTGGTGTATATCAGGTGTATATATATCTCCTCAGGACCCGGAGCAGATGAGTGCGAGCTGCAAGGCCATTAACAAGGCTGTGAACATGTAAATACTCAGCTGTTTTCTTGCCTTCCTACAGTCCCCGAGCTGCTGTCCCTGCTTTCCCCTTGTCTCTCCTACCTGATAGACCCTTGAGCTGCGGCAGGTTAGATCGCAGCCCGCTCGGGATCGGGCTAATAGGTGATGCTAACAGGTTGTCAGCTCTCTGGCTGCAAAAGGATGCATTTCCCAGGCTAAATCCAGATGGACGTGACTTGCATGTCCACGGTTCCCCTCTTAACTTGCCAGACTTGCAGTAGCTGGGAGAGTGTACTCTGGTGATATCTGCAGGCATGGCAGAAAATCATTTCCAGTGGTGGAAAGTGACTTTGCTGTATGGATAAAATCTTGTGAAATTACTCTGGGGTAAGAACAATTTGTTTCAGTCTCCATCTCCCGAGATACTGATGTTGGAAAGGTCCGGATTTGCCAGACCTGCTCTCCATGCACGCACCCATTTTAAATGCTGGTTTGATTTATTTTTTTTTGTAATATTTTTTTGTTCTGTTTTGCATGGACGTACTTGTGGCCTCAGGGACGAGAGTTCCACTAAAGCAGATAAAAGGGCTTTTAAATATGCAGGTTTGCTCTGCGGATGCGTGAGCGCCTGCTAAGGCATTCTGGTGTGATTAAAAAGAATAAATCCTTCCGAGGCCAGGAGAATACCTGGGTGAAATTAAGCCCCTGCTGAAGAGCTGGTTGTATGTATGTACGTGCATAAATGTATGTATGTAGGCATGCATATAGGCATAGATATATAGGTGTCAGCTTGGTGACATGGCTTCAGACCTGAAAGTTGGGTGCGAAGGGGCTCTCCGAGGGCCCCCACTAACATGGGGAAATGAAGTCAAGAGCAGTATTAATTTAGATGGCTTTCCTTCCCCTTCCAGGGCTGTTATTCTGGTGCTGCTGGTGTGTAATAAAAGACCTTTTAGTGCTGGGGGAAATCAAATAATCTTACACAAACGTGAATGGGTCTGGGCCGTGATTATCCCGATGAAATTGGTGATTCAGCTCCGACTCTCTGTGTCTCCTCGCCTTTTCTTAAGGTGTTTTTTCGCCAGTCCCCGGATTGATAGATTGACACCTGAGTGCCTTTGTTGTCGGGAGCTTGCCATTACAGGTCTGTGCATTGCTTAGAATTTAGACTAACCTGTGCTTTTCTGGCTGGGGGGATATTTTGGGCAAGATTTATGAATTTTCTGAGATGGACCCAAGTAGTGATAATGAAGGCTCTGGGATGGCAAAAAGTATTTCTGTTGGAGAATAGGAAAATATTCGGAACCTTGGCATCTCTCCCCCTCTGGAAGCAGCCTTGGTGATGGAGAATTACTTGGACAACATGCCACAGGGTGGTGTTTCCTATATTCTGTTGTGCCTCCTCTTTTAGACCCTCTCCTGGCTTGGCAGGGCTGAAAGACTGACTGTAAAGGAGAGAAAAATGATTTTTTCTGGGCTAAGGGGGCTCCACCCATCCTTCCTCCCTTCCCCATCAGCTCTGCCTGTGCCCATGGTCCTTGGTCTGGGCAGCATGAGGGGTGCTGATGCTCGGGGGTACCCAAGTGCCTTAGATGCTCTGGCAGCCCCCAAACATCAGGTATACTGGTCCAGGTGGGTGTACCCTATGGCTCCCAGTACCAGGTACCCCAGAGACAGGCTCACAGCACCCTGAATATCATAATTTACCTGGGAAGGATTTTCTTTGCAAATCTCAGCCAGTTAGTGATTGACTTCTGTGCCAAAGAGTAAGGGCTTAGATCCCCGTCGCGTTTTTATCTCTTCTGGTATAACGGTGAGCTTCCTCATGGCTCTCCTCCATCTCTAATTTCTGTGAAGCACTATTTCTGCTCCTCCGTTGTCGCAGAGCTCAAACCAGGCTTGTCAGAGGCAAGTGGGATAAAAAGCCACAGACCTCTCTTGTTAGAGACACGCTTCTGTGGGTTTCCCGGGGGCCCGGGGACTGCGCTACCAACACTCTCAGAGAAGCAAATGCACTTCGTACAAACCGTTTAACCTCTCCGTGCCTCTGTTTACCCTTTTAAAAAGGTGTAATTCCCGCAGAGATGCCGTGAGGATCAATTACTGTTTCTGTATTCTGAGATCCCTGGATAAAAGGGTAGAGAATTATCCTGTCAGTCTGCCTCAAATATTGTTTTCATTAAGATTAACACTCTTCAGTAAACAGAACCGTTAAAGCTGTATTAGGTGTTTAATAAGTAATATGTAGTTGATATCCATCACGTTGTCTTTTTGTAGCGAGCTGTTGGGCGATGCACGGTGACGGGCCTGTTGAAGTGAAGCATCCTGCTCTAATTGCTCTTCACTACGTGTTTGATTAGCGGTACTTAGGGTTACGTGCGGATGATGGGGTGGACCTCATCAGAATTCCTCGTCTCAAGGGCATGGAGGCAACAGGAGACACGGGAACAGCATAAACAACTCTAGAGATTGTTGAGGCCAAGATAGATGAGTTCTGGCTCCTAAATCTGGAGGGGGGCAGCTCAGGGGTGATGGGCAGGGGGCTGTTGAATCCTCCTGTGCTTGGCATCTCTAAAAAAAACCATAAAAATCAAGTTCTGCGTTTTCCTGTTGCCTGTAAGTAGTGTCTGCACATGCTTGACATGTAGTTAGGAAATCAAGGCTGCTTTAAATGGAGTGGTTTTGCTCTCGGGCTCCAGCAGCAGTGAAGGGAGAGTCAAGTGGAGCCAAACTCCCACTCCCCCGGCATTGAACTCTAGGGGGATGGCAGGGTTCACGAGGGGAAGATTTCTCGGTCTGTTGCGTGAACTACTCTTTAAATTTACCTTGGTTTTTGCCAGCTCACATGCTCCCAGACCCTCCCAGGCCAGGACCTCTTAAATATTCCTCCTTCTCATTTATGGAGTGTGTCACAGAGCCTTGACCATGTGAATAGGTCTGCGTCTCTTCCCATATTTGGGGTTTTTCTTGCCTGGACTTGGCCAGCAAAAGCTCTGAAGCATTTACCGGTGCTGAAGAAAAACAGACTTAAAAGCTGACAGCCAGAACTGGGTCCTCAGCTGGGTCAAGTGCAAGTGCACGGAGCTGCACTGATTTACGCTGGCTGAGGTTCTGGCCCATAATCTTTTGTGATCCATCATAAATATTGCGTTGATTTAAAATGAAGAGGTCTGCCTCAAACTTGGCTGAGCTTTCGGTATAAATCGCCGCAACCTTTGGGAACCTGCTTCCATTTTGTCCTTGCTGCCGTAACTCCGGGTTAACACTGATGGAAGGGATTTTCCTTCCCCACAATTTTGCTCACACGTGGAGGCTTTTCCTTTCCAGTGGGCTGGACTGGGAGGCAAGCAGACCCACGCCTTGGGCTCCTGGCTACCACAGCCAGAGCTTACTGATGCCGGCTTGTAGCTGTTTCCCTCACCTCTGGAAAAATCAGTGCCAGCACGCGGTGACCGCTTGTGCCGGTGCCCGTTCACAGTTATTGATGGTAGCTGTTAGGTGCTGATACCGTTGTGTCCAAGCCTGGGACGCGATGGGGACATTACGGCTGCGATCTGCAGCACGCACAGAGTTATCTGCCTTGGCAACTCGGATGGCTTTTAGCCGAGACTGACATTTGAATAATATATAGGAAAGCCAGTTGAGTTTCTGAGAAATTACCTCAGTCTGAGAGCGTGCCCTGACCCTGTACGGGAGCAATAGACCCGTCTCCATCTTGAGTATTGGGTGGCATTCCCAATCTGTACGTGGGAGGCTGATGGAGATGGCTGTGTCCTTTGGCTCGCTGCGGAGCGGCAGAGAGCATCTCCCGCTGCACTTCAAGGCAGGCGTGAAATGACAGTGCCTGTAAGCCTTTGGCTGTGGGTTCCTTCCCCGGGGAGGTATGTACTGAGATATCACTGACTCCGAGTACTGCTCTCCGCTAAGTCCCAAGGAAATCCCATTCTGCCCACCAGCCAGTCTGTGGGATTTCTACCAGCCTGGAAATAATGGGAGAGTAACACCAATTAAGAGGACAGGCTCAGTCCCTCTCCTGCTGCTCAGTGGAGAAGATCAAGGCAGGTTTGTCGCCGTTTGAAGGCTGGCCTTTGAGAAAATTGCCGGTGAAGATGTTCTGAAATCGCTCCAAACCTTGGAAGTTGCCGCTGCTACGAATACAGATGGGTTGAGTGGAGTTTCACCTGAAGAGGAGCCGGCGGGGAGTCTTCCCCACTGCTGGGCGAGGGGCGACACAGATAGCTCACCGCAGGGTGCCAGTGGGAGCTGAGTCCCAGGGTGATGTGTAGGAGAGGGCTGAAGCTGGTGGGAACGAAGGCAAAGAGGGACAAGGTTGAAGCAGGAGGACATTGAGCTGCTGGAGCGTGTCCAGAGGAGAGCCACCAAGCTGGTGAGGGGTCTAGAGAACAAGTCCTATGAGGAGAGGCTGAGGGAACTGGGCATGTTTAGTTTGGAGAAGAGGAGGCTGAGGGGGGACCTCATTGCCCTCTACAACTACCTGAAAGGAGGTTGTGGAGAGGTGGGTGTTAGCCTCTTCTCCCAAGGGAATCATGACAGGAGCAGAGGAAATGGTCTGAAGTTGGGGCAGGGGAGGTTTAGATTAGATATTAGGAAGAATGACTTTACTGAGAGAGTGGTCAGGCACTGGAACAGCCTGCCCAGGGAGGTGGTGGAGTCGCCATCGCTGGAGGCATTTAAGAAGCGTGTAGACATGGCACTTGAGGGCATGCTCTAGTGCCCGAGATTGTTGGGTTGTGTCTGTTTGTGGGTGGGTGTGGTGTGTGGTGTTTTGTGGGGGTTTTTTTTGTTTTGTGGTTGGACTCGATCTCAAAGGTCCCTTCCAACCATGAAGATTCTGTGATTCTGTGACATGGGACCCAAGCAGCAAAAGCGAGGCTGTTCTTTGCCTTGAGCTGGGGGTGACAGGAGCTGAGGTTTCCCCCATGGATGGCCACCTTCTGGGGTGGGCTGAGGGCTGAGGAAGGCAGATGGGGTGGTGCAGCTGCATCTTCGTTAGCTACATGCTCAGGCTTGTAGTTGAACATGCACCCGGTGTTTAGCCGGGTGTCGTGCAGCTTTGTCTCTCTGGGGGCAGAGGAGGAGAGATGTAAGAACATCTCCATCACGTTGGTTCCTATTTAGTGAAGGTCTGTGAGTGTGTTTTGGCTTTCGGGTGACAGCAGAGTGTGGCAGCCTGACACAGTGTCCCCAGCTGGGCCTCTCCGTTGCCGTGTTGAGGGATGGAGCACGTGGGTGAAACCACATTTTTTTGTCCTAAACACAAAGACCTAGCAGGCACAGCTGTCCCTGGGCCACCCACCCATCTTGCCACCTTCTCCATGGCACAAGCTGCAAGGTGCCAGCAAGGAGCTGCTTGGGCAACATGTCAGCCTGCAGCCCCCACTGTTTCCAGCCTTCTGGTGCTTGGACAGAGATGTCCAGAGCTCCTCGGGTTCAGCAGGCATGTTTTTAACCATCTGCTTTCTGCCACCATGGTGTCAGGGCACCTTGATCTTTCAGAGCCCCTTGATCTTTCAGTACTTCAGCAAACTCCTGCCAGCCCACGGGGAGTGCTAAGCTCAAATCCTCCAACCTGAGACCTGGCACTGATCTTTGCCAGGTTTTGGCTGCTCTGCAACAAGGCATTGCATCTCACGGGCAGCTTTATCTGAGCTCCCTTTGATGCTAACCAACCCGTACCGGGTTAAGCCATCTGAGTGCCCGTGTTAACTTCTGGCCCCAGGCTTTGGGCAGCAGGGAACGCTCACGGAGAGCAAGAGCCGTGTCCATCACTTGCCCAAAAAAGATGCGGTGCCTGGGCTGTCTGCACCTCTGACCCCGTGATTTATTTAAACCCTCGTTATGGAGTTCACCCCGCCATAAACCAAGCCCAAAAGATGGCTCCGGCGATCTGCAGGGATGAATTAAACATGTGCTGTTGCTTCTTGCGGGCTCTGGCTGATTTTGTGCAGGGAGGGAGGAGAGAGAGATCAAACAGATGGCCCAAGTACCAATCTCACTGTCTCTTACCTCCTTACGAAACAAATGAGCGGTGCAGAGAGAAATTGGGGCTGTGTAATGCGCTCTCAGGGTGTGCACTTTCTAGGCAACGCTGGTCAGAGGCTGCTGGGGTCAGTGTGGATGTTACTCTTGTACCCTCTTGTCTTGAGATACCAGTTAATGTATTCAGCTCTTGATCAGACTCTCATTATTGGGAGATTCAGCAGGGACACCAAGCATGGGCTTTATTGGGCTTTATTTTGTGTTTTTTTTTTTTCCCTGCTCCATGTTCATTTAGTTCGGTAATTTCTTTCCCTCAGGAAACTCAGGCTCGGATGCAGCATCTGGGTTTTCAATGAGGTCCATCTTTATTTTATGATTGCAACAGGCATTTGGGTTTCCAGCTGTGGAAAAACAACCACCCTCCCCTTCCCCATTTTAAAGGGTAGGTTTTCTTCGTATTGTGGTGCTGGGTGCTGTCGGTGAGCATGCAAAAAGGCTAAGATCCAAGAGATAATCTCTGCCATGTTGAGAAGGTGTTAGGAGAAGTTTCTTCTATCAAAGAGGTCCATCTCCCGAGGACCATGGTGGCCTTGCCATCCCACTGGTCTGGGGGTGGCAGATGGATGCATCCACCATGATCTGTGGGCTTCAGCCTTGGTCAAGTCCCACAAGGACCTGCTCCAGCTGGGCAGGATGGTCAACAGAGCCTGGCTGCATCCCTGCTTGGCCAACCATCCCACCCGGAGCCTGCCGGCTTGTCCGGCCTGGGGCTGCGGAAGAGAGTGAGAGGCAGAGGCAATGCAGGGAGAGGGACAGCAGCCGCTTGATGGAACGGAAAATGCTGACATAAATTAATCAAACGAGGCATCTCGCAAGATTGAATTAGATCCTGATTTATGACTGCGGTGCTGCTGCTTCTGCAGTTCCTGTGCTCCCTGCTTATCCCTCACCCCCTGATTTATGGGGAGGCTACCGCTGAGAAGGGGCCCCTACGGAAAGAGCGGATGGATGGATGGATGGTGTTCCCAGCTGGGCTAATACCAGCCATCACATCATGTTGTTCCTCAGGACTTCACCTGTTCAACAGCTGTATAAGCTCAATTTCTAGGCTTTTTAGATGTGTTGCGTAGCTCTTGAAAGAGTGATGCCTAGAACAGGAGAGAGCCTTTAGTCCTGCATCTTGCTCATCCTCTGGCTCCTCAGTGCCACGAAGAAAGCCCCTACGAGCGCCATCTTGTGAGCAGTTGCTGCAGAAAGGTCTTTCCAACCCCTTCAGGTTCGGCTGGTTTGTGAGAGAGACTGGTTTCTCTTCCAAGAGATGTTTCTACTCTACGGGAGCCAAATCCCTTCATTTCTATTCCACTCTGAGAGTTCCTGTAGCTACTGGTTTCCTTATCGTGCCCTGTAGAGGAGAGCATGATTTGTCTGGATGTGTCCAATATGTTTGCACACTGTACAAGGTCATCAGAGCATGAAGTGACTTCTTATCCTTTGCATTCGCAGAGGAGCCAGGGAAGCTTGAAGGAGTGTGATGCCAAGGTGGCTTCAGAGATATTTATGGGGACCTCGCTCCCCATGAGGAGGGAGCAAGAGAAGATAAAGGGGATTAGGTGAAAATGGAGCTGTTTGGCAATGGAGAAGCTCAGAGCAGAAAGTTGGGGTGTGGTTATTGATGGGGAAGGTCGTGGATGGTGTGGAAAATAGAAATGTGTAGTTTGTGTGGAATGAGTTAGAGGAGGAGGAGCCTCATGAGAGATGTGGAGGGTCCACGGAACAGGTGAGGAGGACAGGGCTTCGAAGAGAAAGGAGTAAGGTGCGACCTCCCTGTGGTCTGTCTTGTTTGCCTACTGTCCATGTAGGATCCCTTCAGCTTCTTTAATTCCATGTAGGAAAAGCATTTTCCAAAGAGCCAGCCCCTTCCCTGGCAGTGAGTGTCCCTTGGTGCGGTGGCTGGGGTGGGGAACCGGAGGACTGGGCTTCAGCAGGAGGGCAGTAGCCCCCAGCCTTGTTTGCAGCCATGTTCCCTGGGTACCTGGCGTCAGAGATGAAGAATAGAAACAGATCTTCTGTCTTCCTGCAGCGTATTGATTTTTTGCTCCCTGCTCCGGCCTTTTGCTCGTCCTTTTCAGCAGCTGGCGGTGGAATGAAATATAAGGTTTGAAAAACTAAAAATACAAAAAGTGACAGCTTCATTGCTCCGAGTGATGGTATTTCGAGGGGAAGCATGACCTGAGGAAAAGGGAGACGATGCCGTCCTGGCCTGCCTCCGCTCGCTTGGTGAGGCAGTGAAAGGAAGGGGGTTCGGGACTGGGGTGCCGAGTCGTGTGTCCCTGCCGTGTTCAGGAGCGACCCCACTCCTTCTGCAGAGGCAGCTCTAGGTTGCTTTGGAGGTTTGGCAATGGGAAGGGAATGAGAATGCAGTTCCAGGGTGCGGGATGTCCTATTCTTGTCCCTGCCACACGTTTGCGTGGGACGCATCAGCTTGCAATGCCCCTCTGTCCCCCTCTGAGAAATGAAGGTGGCTCGGGGCCCCTCGGGTGATGGGAGCTGGGGTAGACCTGATGCCCTGTTGCTGTATGTCTGGCACCGCTGGACCCTGGAGCGTGATTTTAAGGTTATTTGCAGGCTTCTGAGTGGTTACCAATTAGCGGCTGCCGCAGCTCACTGCAACACGGCAGCCTGCCTTCGGTCGGAGAGTGCCCAGCAGGGTTTAAATTACTTGTCATTTGCCTTGTTTTGCTTGGCCATTTGAATGGTTGACTCTCTCCTAATTGGCGTCGTAACCACTGGGGTGATACGCTCAGAGGTTCTTGATTGGATTCCTACTTTTTGGGGACCGGGAGCAGGGCGAGGAAGCCTGGCAGATGCCGCAGAAATTAAGCAATGGAATTTAATTCGTCTGTGTCGTTTTGAGAGACAGGCAGTGCAGAAACAAGAAATCCCTTGGGTTTTCCACATTGGGATGAATTCAGCCTGGGGATTTGGATGGTGCAGGGAGTGGCTTAGGCATTAGGAAGCTTCATGGAAAGGTGGAGGAGCCATGCACTTGGCGTGTTTGGGTTGTACCAGCAGAGATGGGGAATTTTGGAAGGTCTTTTAGGGTGGTAGATGAGTTAATCTGTTCACGCTTAGCAAGGAGTTACATGGCCCAGAATTGAAGCAAGCACAAAAACTGCCCCCGTGCCGTAGCGAGCATCCCAAGGACTGTCCATACAGGATGGCCAGCTCCAGCCACAGGCTACCAGCCCCCTAACTCTGGCCTTTTGCTGGTGGGCTCACAAACCTGAGGGGTTTAGGATCCTCAGGAGTTTCTGTGCCCCCTCTGCACAGCTGAGCTCGGCGGTGCAAAGTTCCTCTTATTAAATCCGATGGCGATGAATGGGACATGACACCTGCGTATATGATTCAAATCGAGTCATCCCATTACACGGCGTAAATCAATAAACAAAATGTAGCCGCTGACAGCGTTTACAGTTCCCCCTATTACTGCCAACCAACCCATTTTCTGTGCATGAAAGAGGCATTTACACCCCATTTAACTGTGCTTTGGTGCGGGATCCTGTTCCCGGGAAGAGTGGAGGCTTTGACAGGTGACATTAGGGAAAGGGGAGATCTACAGCGTTCATTTGTAGAGACCTGAGCCAAGGGTTGTGAGACATATTTTCACCCGTTTGGGCTGTCCATCACCTTAACTGATGATGTGCTGGTTGGGAAATAGGGCTTGGACAGGAGGTGAGGTGATGCCAGGGCGGCTGGGGTGCAGCTACTTTGGAATTTCCCAATGGATCACGTTCCCAAGAGAAAGGGAAATGTATTTCCCCTTCTGTCCTGGCTGGGGAAAGTTTTTCTCTCGAGCTGGGTGACAGGGAAGAGAAGGACGAGGGAGAAGCAGGCTGGGACATGCACTGGGAAGTATGGCTCTTGGAACACCTCAACTGTCCGACTTGATTTTATTTAATGGGCTTTGCAATCTGGTGATTAATCTGGTAATCAGAGGAAATGTTACAGTAACGGCTGGCAATAAAAATATAACCTAAAGTAGATACAAACTCTCTTTTTCCTCTCTTTTTCTGTTTTTTTTCTCGCTGAGAAATTGTCAGTTGACATCTCTCCCTTTTATGAGAGACGGCAGGAGGGAGAGGGAGATGCATGTGATGGGAAAAACCTGGTCCCTGCTGCATCTCGCCAGGGCTCAGAAAACTTCCCAGCTTCTCGATGGGGCTGAGCAGCTCTTCCACCCTGAATTTAGTCCATCAGCACTGATTGATACACGTATTTTTTTGGGGGGGTAGGCATGGACAGGGATCAGATCAGCTGCCTTCTGAACTGAGAATTGATAGTTTTGTCTCATTTCCTGGAACGCCACCAAATCTCTGAATTATTCCAAAAAGGACAAGAAAAGCTTCTCTTTCTCTCTGCCCGCCTTTGTTGTTGGTTGATTTTGTTGGTGTTTTGCCTCTAGAGTTGGCTTTGTGGATAAAAAGGGCAGTTTGTGACCGAGAGGGAGAGAGACGTGGTTAGAAAACAGCAAAGGGGAGCAGGGATTTTGTGAAATGTACCGCTTGAACATCGCTTTGGCAGGATGGGGACATAAATCCAGGCATGTTTTTCACATTTTCCTACAGATTTCCACCAAAAAAAAAGTCCCCTAAGCCCCAAAACGCAGCTTGGCGATAGTCAGCGCTGGTGTTGATTCTGGAGGAAGAGTATTCCCATATGCTTTGCTTAGTCCGGATCTGCTTCCAGTAAATATCCTCGGCTGCCGGTATTGAAGTTGGACTCTCTGCCAGTCATCCATTTATTTATCCTTTGCAGTTCCCCCGGGGAGTGTCTGGGATGAGTTTAGACCTTTCTTTCCTCATCTCCTTGAGCTTTTATCATAACTCTCATGGGAACGGTGGGGGCGAGGAGCCCCCTGTTCTCTGGTGCTGAGGGATGGAGGGGATGGAGATGGCATTTCCGTAGGGACTCGATGCCAGACCTGACGCTGGAGAGGGCGGGGAGTGGGCTGTGAAATGGGAAGCGGCTCTAAAACTCATGCAAGAAGCGGGAAAGGGGATGTTTCAATGCAACTTCTCATTAGAAAGATTAAATATATCAAAACGGGTTGTTTCTTCGTATTAAAAGGGTCGTCTTTGATGCTTCCTTTCTAATTAGGAACAAGTCGAGAAAGATTTGGAAATCTTTCATGTTGATCGCCTTTAGATCACCATCCCTGGAGGTATTGAAAAGGCAGGTAGATGTGGTGCCGCTGAGAGACGATGTGGTTTGGGCAGTGTTGGGTTGATGGTCGGACTGGATGATCTTAAAGATCCCTTCCAACCTAGAATATTCCATGTTTTTGTGTTTCCTGGGAACAATGTTTCTTAACACTGCCGTGTCCTTCGTGCCCTCCTCCAGGCTGCTGAGCACCTGGTTTTAACTTTGAAGGAAGCCCACCCTTCTTAGACGTCTTTCCCATCTTTCCTTGACTGTCACCTTTTGCTGCCAAATTCCCTGGACTGTGAAATGAAGCTTTTATTATCTTCCAAGAAAGGGGGAGGGAAAAGGGGGACACACACAGAAATTAAATTAGTGAAATTAAAAAGATGATGATGATGACGACGGCTGTAACCTAACTTCAACCCTTTTCATTCCGCCTCACGTAGCGAGACAGCAGGCTGTGTTCTGGGGCTTCTGCTTGGATTGCTGTAAAGAACCGAACTTTTACTTTCAAATTAACCTGTCAAATCATATATTTATAAAGGAATTGAAGGCAGGAGAATGAGGGTCCCGGATATTCCCACGCATCAATTAGGGGGAAAATTAATTACAATTTACTGGCATTACCACATTAGAGCTCCCTTGATTAGAGAGCAGATCGCTCTGTGCTCTGGAAAAAGTTAAAATTAGAGGGTGTAGAGGGAGGGAGGGAGGTCCCGGGCTGGCTCTGAGGGCGGGCACCCCTTGAGAGCAGCTTCTCAAGGTTGGTGTTGCCCTCAGAAGACCTGTTTTGGGGCCTGAGGGCATTGGACACTCTGAAAATTGTTCATCAGACCTTGACAGAACCCGTGGGTTGGGTTATTGCCAACACTGGGGCAGGGGAAAGCTGGTTCTCCTTGGCCTTGTTGGCTCCTCTCACCCCATCCTGGCACTGCATCCCTGGGCTGATGAGCTCTCGGCTTGAAGCAGGGAGTCCCGAGTGGCCACAAGATCTTCCCTGTGTTTATTCTGGGGGGTTATTGAATATTTAATGTGCCTAAATTAGCGCTGGAAGGAGCTCCCGGGCTGTGGTTCCCCTGGTGTCACCTGGGGAGATGGCTGCAATGCTGCTTTGCGATGGGAAAGCCAATATCATCGCCGGGCCATTAGCAATTTGCTGCTGCAATTAAAGGTTTTGTGGCATGGGCAGAGGACACGGGGCAAGGCAAGGCACAGCCAGTGCCCTGAAAAGGATGATTCAACCCAATCCCACTTGATTTTGCAGCCTCGGGAGCTTTATGCCATGGAAGGGAAAGGTCGGGGAGGTCTTTGGTGGGGTCTGGGAGGGAGTGGAGGCACATATTGTGCTGCAGGGAGAGGGAAGGAAGGATTTCACGAGACTTTGAGCAATTTTGGGAACAGATGAACCTGGCATGCGGCCACCTTGCAAAGCCTGTTGTGGTTTTTCGGGTTTTCTTGGTTTTTTTTTTTTTTTAATATTCCTGGCACCAGCCACAAGCGAAGATGAAGTTCATAGGCTCGGAAAGCCCAGATTGGGATGTCGAATCTCAGGCACCGATGCAAAGTACCGAGGTGCTGAATCAGGCCTGTGAATGTCGTTACGTGTGGCTGGAGATGCCCCTGAGATGCAGAGTTAGCATCCCCGGGAGCGAAGGGCAGCCCTGCAGGGCTCCGCGTGGCTGTTTGATGTCAGATAGAAGCGTGCCCCATGTGAGAGTGCCTGTTTCCAGGCAGCTGGGACAGGGATATTTAATATTAGGCCTGGGAAGGTGAGATCAGGTGCTTGGAGAAATGGTCCAGCTACTGGGACCAGTCCCAGACAGCTCATTTTCCGTCCCCTCCCCCTTGTAGAATGAGAGTTGCTTTATGGCCGGGGTGTGCCACCTCTTATCAAGGACGTTGCAGACATGGAACAAGGTGTCAGGGATGGCCCAGGGCTGCTCTCTCATTCCCTGTCTGGCCGTGATGGTGGGCACGATCCAGTCTCTGAGCTGCTGCTGTGCTTGGAGCCGCGCCGGCTGGGGATGTGGGACCTGCCTGGGATGGATATACTGGGAAAGGGGCTGCTTTTCTAAGATCCAGCTGTAGCATCTCCTGCTTTCCCAGTAAGAGCCTAAATCCCAGTCCTTGGAGGACAGCCCTGCCCCTAGAGTGAGCAAAATACCCAGGTAATCTTCCCCCATGGAGGGGGAAGACCACAAGAAGGGGCTTCGTAAGCCAAACACCTTTCCTCCCCTATTTCCTGATCCCAGTTTTCCTTGGTTTTGGTCCATCCTCGTTCCTCCAGCAAGGGGAAGGGCAGTGCAGGAGACTGAGGTCATGAGCAAAATGGTTTGTGTCTGCCATCCCGTCCCTCAGTGTCATGTCCCTGCCCCGGCATGGATTGCCCGTGGGCTGCAGTCCCTCGGATGCACCCTGTGGGTGGACCTTCCTTCCAGAAAGTCCTCTCCAGTGCACACCCTAAGGGGTGCCAGGGGTGTGAAGGGTGCTGTGCCCTCCCCTGTGAGCTCTCTTGGCCAAACCAGGCATTTGGGGGATTGTCCCCTCTGGGAATCTGTCGCTCCGTTCCCCTTTAGTGACCCGGTGAATCCTGCCGTGAGGCTGCCAGGAGAGCTCTCTCTGCAGCAGCTCCAGGCTGATTTTCACCGAGGAAGGATTTGGCCCTCCCCGGGAGCCGAGGGTGGGAGAGGCAGCGGGGTTAGGGACCCCGAAAGCGCGAACATTCCTCTGACAAGCTGTTTGAAGCCGAGTTGATCAGAGAAGGTGACAGCCCTGCCACATCTGGGAACAGCTTCTGTGTCCTCCTTGCTGACAGGAGGAGTTTGATTCCTTTAATATTTGATGTGTTCTGTCTTTTGCAATGTTTGTTTTTGCCATTGTGGGTTTTGGCTTCTGTTTTTTTTTTTTTTTCTCCCCCTATTTTTTTTTTTTTTTAATCTACACTGCTCCTCAGAAGCAGCTTCCCATTTGCAGGGTGGATGGGAGCTCTCTGGAGAGGCCAGGGGAAGGCAGCACAATGACAAATGTGACACTGGGGTGTCTGGAAACTCCACCTGACCTGTGAGTTTCCTGCTGCTTCTCCCCATCCTCCTCCATCCACCCTTTCAGCTGGAGTTAGGTGGTTGCATCCTTCCCATATATAAGAAGAGGCAAGGGACCACCCCTGCCCACATGCCACCGTGCCAGGGTGCAGGTGACCCCCATCCTGCCTGTGTTCATGGGGTTCCCACCCGTGTGTGGTCACCCATCCATGTCCACCCCTGGGAAACATAGAGATCGAGCCAGCTCTGGTGCTGGGGAAGGGTCCGACTACCCCATAAGTTCCCTTGGACCTGTCCTCACGGGGGAGGAGATGGGTGTTTTGCTGTTGTAGGAGGAGCCTCTGGCTGGGTGACAGCACATGATGTGACATTGCGAAGCCTTTGGTGGCTCCTGGGCAGAGCTGGCGTTGGGGATGTTGTCCCTCAGAGACTGGCACTTGCAAACCTTTTTTTGTGGCTGGGATGCTAATATGGCTTTTCATCCTCCTCCTGTGTCACTCTACTTGAAGAAAGGGGGTGGCAGGGGGGAGGTGACATCCTGGGAAACTCTTGGACCATTTTCCAATGGTCCTTCAGACCCTTTTTCCCAGCCCAGGCTCTGCTCCTGCAGGATAACGAGCTGTTGGCAGCTCCATTGGAGCATTTCCAGCAGCTGGGTGCCTTTGGGCAAAGCACTGGTGCAGAATTCCCACCTGTGGGACACCGTGCTCCCGCGCCCTGCCCCTGCCATACCCTGTGCTGCTACAGATGGGCAAAGCTCCCACCTGGAGAAGCAAATTTCCTGCGGTATGGACAACTTCTGCTTCCCCCTGCCTCCCCTCCAAATTTCCTTCCCCTCTCCTGGCACATCCCTGCAGAGGTGAATGTTCCTGTGTCTTGAAACGCTGAGCTGAGGCATTCTCTGAAAGGAGAGGGCAGGGGAAGTGTGTGCTGAAGTTTTTTTTCTGGAAGATTTTGGGAGTCTGCATGCGGAGGAAGCATCTCATCTGCTTTTTCATTTTAAGGCATATGCAGGGTGGGGAGAGCCTCAGGAGGCAGCAGGAACAGGGTGGCCAGGGGCTGCTGTGCTTCTCAGATGGGCTCCTGGTGCAGGACCGAGCTGGGGAACGTGTTCCCCTTTGATGGGGAGCTTTTCTGCCTGTATTCCTGGTGGGAAGGCAGGAGCAAGACCCCGGGGATGATGAGCGAGGGCTCTCCCAGGCTCCGCGCTGGCAGGGTGAGCTCTCTTCCATACAAAGGCTTCCTCCCGTTGACATAAATTTAAGTGGGTGCCGCAATTACTGCAGGCTCTGACATCTGAAACGAGCGGAGCCCACCCTTGCTGTAAGTCATTGCCAAGCTGATTACAAGGCAGAGCAGGGAAAAGTCAAATTGTCAAACAAAGCCAAAACAGAAAGGGGGTCAAAAAAACCCCATTTGAGGTCGGGTGTGTGGCCGGGGCAGGACGGGAGGAAGGGCTGCCCTTACGCCCTTGCAAAGAGATGTTGTCCGGGCTGAGGTTGGAAGATCCATCACCTCCGGCATGGTGGGATGGAGAGGGTTCATTTCCGTAGGGTTTGGAGGTGTGGGTGCGGGTGTGAGAAGAGGCCAAAGCAGAACAAATCAAGGACGGGCATTTGCCTGGGCCAATTTCTTCTTATAAGCCCTTTCCGGAGGAGTGGGGCTGACATGGGAGTTAGTTGGGCTGGAAGGAGATTACTGCTGCTTGGCTCCAGGTCAGTCACACAAATCCTGCTTTCTGGTGGCTTAGGGAAAGCTGGACATGATGCGCCTGACGGCAAAGCTGTGGCTTGAGCCTCTGGAGCGAAGGAGCACAATTTTCCCCGTTTCCTATTCCAATTGCCTGAGCTGTTGGCCGTCCCTGCCCGAGGATGCTGGACAAACCAACCTCCAGCTCCTATCCGCTATCGGTGCTTTTCAAACTCCCTGCCTGCATTTCCTGGGGGATTTTCCTCCTGCCCACCCACTGGGAGGAAGAGGAGGAGGAGGAGGAAGAGGAAGGCAGTGTCACACAGTCCTTTACACCCACTCCATCTCCCCGCATCCCTTGGGGATGCGTGGGCAGGGAGCAGCCCGTCTCCCTGGGTGTTGCCGTCCATCGCTCCTCTTCTGCTCTTCTCCTCTCCGCTCCTTCCTCCTTTTCCTCCTCCCAAGGTGCAGCTCTACATCTGTCGGAGGTGGCGATGTGCCAGCTCGGTTAATTACAGTCTGCTTTACCCGAATCCCCCCGTGTAATTCCGCCTGGATAACGTTATCCTCCCCTGGCTGGCCTTAAAGAAGCCCAGGCGGCAGGAAGGCTGCCGGACCCCTCTGCCTTTGGGGTGTAAAGGTGGGGTTTTTGATGCTCAGAGCTCCCCCAAGGGAACAGCAGGACAGTCGTAGTCATCCCTAAAGGCTTCAGACCCGGTTCTGTGCCCATTTGGCTCCGGGATGGGTCTGGTGTCCATCAGGGATGGTGGCAAATGTGGTACTTGGGAGGAGAGCTGGGAGCCAGCAGCATCGTAGGAGGTGAATGAATGCACTTCAGGGCTGCTCTAATGCTCAAGTGGACAAGATAACGCGATACTCTTTTTTGTTAGTCTTATTGGCCCAACAGATAAGTTATTAATGTACGGGCTTTCAAGCGGCGCGTGTGATTTGCATGGGTACAATAGAGCAAGATTTTCATTATTTGGCGGGGCGCCGCTCGATCAAGGGCTGCTGAAAAGAACTCGGGGCTGATTTTGTGTGCTATTTATTGTTCTTCGTTACCAGCCCTCCCGGGCGCTTTGTCCCACCTCAGCTCAGCGCTTCTCCGGCATATCCATAGCAGAAGAGAAGCCTTTCACGTGCGCCTCGTCGGGTGATAAAGTTATCAACGTTCATAGTGACTTTGCTGCAGTTGTGGGCCCTGCTTCGGGCTTTGTTGGTGGGATCTGTGTTAACAAAAGCACTCGTCTGCCACGCTCCGGATGAGATGCGAGTCTGATGGCTCGAGAAAAGGAGCTTGGGAGGGGTAGGCGTGGGAGATCCTCTCTCCATCACCCCGTGCTCCATCTCTGGCCCTTTTAGGCCAGCCAGGCGGGGGCTAAAGGCAAAGGAAGGATGCTCTGAACCCCCCAAGTCTCTCACTCATCCCATGCTGTCCTCCAGCTCCGGTGATACCCAGAGCCTCTGGGGAAGCAGCCTGTGGTACCTGCAGACCCTGCTCAGCCGCAGGCAGGTGCCTGGTGGTGGTTCATACTCTAAAGCAGCTTTTTCTTTGCTCCGACTCATTTTTTCCACACTCTCTCTCTGTAATCTCTTTCCTTATTGACTCTCACGGCAGATATTTATTGAGAGTAGCGTCCAAGGGGCGATGCTGGCAGCTCGGGAGCTGGGCCATCAGGTTCCTGAAGCCCCGTTATTTGCTGTTGCCATCCCTGCCGGCTCACGAGCTGGGTGAGAACGTGTCCTGTGCGAGGACGGCGACGTGGGACCACAGCAGGGATCCTTGATAAGAGGTTCCCCTTGCTCTCTCATTCCCGCTCTATAAACAGCGGAGACTTTGGTGAGCTCCTGTTATCCCCACCCCGGGAATCAGTCCCTTCCACCCAGCTCTCCAGGGCTTGGGGTTCAGGGCTGCTGGAGACCGACAGGATTTACTATTCAAGGCGTAGGGGCAGGAAAGCATAGCCTGAAAGGTGTCAGTCCAATCTCACCAGCCTTTGTGCCTTTATTTATCTGAAATCCCACGGAGCCATCCTTCACTGCGGCTTGTATCAAAATTCATCCGATCGTGGCGTGGGTTTTGCAAGGTGGGTTTGTTTTTTTTTTTTTTTTTTTTTTTCCTTAAAGCCCCAGTTCCTGCGATGGCACGGGAATCTCAGGCTGCTTTTTCCTTTTGATGAGGAAGTTTTTCAGAGTGCCAGAGCAAAACTGGGAGATGTGGGCCTCTGAGAGGTGAAGCGGAGCTTTCCCAGGGAGGGGTTTATTGCCCATAAGCAGCATCTGCTTTTCTCCTGTGCCACCGAGCTGGTCCGTGAGATGCTCTGAGCCAAGTCCAGCCCTGGTGGTTGTGCAGAGTAATTGTATAGGAGTCTGCATTTAAACTAGGTGCACAAGAAGCAGCCTCGTCCCTCCATCCTCCTCTTTGTACCCCATATTCCGTCTTGGAAAGCTGAAGGACAAGCTGGTCCCCCCTCAGCCCATGGGACATCAGGACCTGGTGTGCAGGTTGGAGGCTGCCCGGGAGCTTGAATCTGGCCGTTTTGCCTTCGGCAGAGTCAAAAGCAGCTCCTGGAAATGCTTGCAAGCTCTCGGCAGGTGAGGGGAGGTGCGTTGGGGTCCGGGCAGGATGCTGCCGGCACGGCCATGCCAAGGAAGGAGGGTTGGGCGACAGCTCTCCGAGCTGGCCAGCCCTTTGGCATATGGTGCCGTCGTGCTTGGGTGCTTCGTTTTAAAGAATTATCAAAGAAACCCGTCCATCTGGGCCCCCCCCCTCCCCTCGCCGCTGCCGGCCCGGCGGGGCGCCGAGCAGATGGTTTGCAAACAAAACAGCTTCGGCTGAGGAAGGGGAAGGAGACCTGTCCAAAGCGGCGTGTGGCCGGAGCTCAGCCCGTGATGGAGCTCTTCCCCGTGATGTGCAAGGGCAGCGAGCGAGTTCTGCACCTTCTGCCAGTGTTTGTTCCCCTGCAAAACCCCTCAGGATGGCAATGCGAGGGTTTGGGTGGGAAACACTACCCTGGAGAGCTGTTTGTCCCCGCTGCCTCGCTTCCCCATCCCTGTGTGCCCACAAAAGCCCTGCTCCACGCGGGCTGGTGGACCTGAGATGGCTTTTCCAAGGTGGGTATCCAGTATTTTGAGGGGACCGGCTGCTTCTACTGCTTGCATTACCTGAGCTTTCCCCGCAAACCCTCCAGCCATCCCGTCACTGACCCTGCGATGTGACAAGCTCACAGCTCTTGCCCATAAAGTAGTGACTTCGGCTGGAATAATATCTGACAATTACGTGCTGAGCCCCGGCATTATGCAATATTTATGCACGCGTCTGGACTGTAAAACAGTGATTATCTGGAAGGAGTAATTGTTTGCAATCTTACCCTGAATTTCTCTGCTGCTTTGGCCTCGGAGAGCCACGCTGTTAATCAGCGACACACGGGCGGCTCGTTAAAGGCTTGCACTAAAACCAGACCCGCCATTAGCCCAGCGGGGCTCCGCACGAGGCTTTGTGCTGGAACCGGTAGCCACGGGGGTTTATTTCATAGCCACGGGCTGATTGCTCCTGCTCGGGGAGCCAGGGGAGGTGAGGAGGGTCCAGCACCCAGCCCCTGCGAGCTGAGCCTGCCTGGGAAGACGGGCTTTGATGTGATGGGGAGCAAACTGGTGCCTCGGCAGAAGGGCTGAGCCCAGGCATCCTGCTTTTGGTGGCCAAAATCCCCTGCCTTTCGCCCTCCTGGGCACATTGGGCAGCTCGATGGCGCTGCCGTGCCCTTAGAGCGGAGCAGTGATTGAAATCTTTCTTTATTCCTCACCCCCTCCCTCCGCCACAGCAGCCGCCTTGTGCCTGCCTTTTATTTTTATATATATATTCCCCCCCCCCCCCCTTCTTTTTCCAAGCGTTATTTGCTGTCAACCTGGGCCGAGGAGGAAGGCAAAGCTGAAAAGACAAATGCAGGCTGTCAGATTGCAGGGGTGGGGTGGGAAGGGAAAGGGCAGCGAGTCCTCCTGCCCGTCACGCCGGGGCCACGGGGGTGATGCTTGTTTCTGCAGCGCAGCGGCGGAGAAGAAATGTCTATTTTGGGGCGAAAACAAGCTTTTGCCGTTCCTTTGGCGCTCTAGCAGAGGCGGCAGCGGGGCAGACACGATGGGTTTTTGCGACTCTCACTCCATCGCCGAGCAGCGACAGCGTGGGCACAGGATGTATCCCAGTGGAATTCCTGCAGGGATGCTGGGGTGTGGGGTGGGGGAAGGGTCCGGGGGGGACCGGGAACGGCACCTCGGTGGGAGCTCTCAGGCAACAGAGACGAAAAATGTGCCTGGTCAGCAAGAGGAGAGGCCAGGATTACTGCTGCCACAGCTTGTTAACATAAACTAATACAGGCTGCTGCGTCGGACGCGGGGAGATAGGAGGGAGAAAAAATGGGAAGCATGTGCAGGAATAAGGGCCCCGATAATGAACCTGGCAATGAGAATGCAAAGCAAAACAAAACAGCAAGAAATGCTTTCGTTGCAGAGCCCAGGCTCTCCCTGCTCTAGCTTCCTGCTGGCTTTTAAAGACTTTCTTTGTGGCTGTCCTGCCTGGGATTGTGGTTTCCAGCAGTGCTTCTGGGGTCCCCTGTTTGTTCCAGAGTTGTGGGAAGAAGGAAATGTCCCAGCTGGGGGCTCGCTGGCACCAGCCCTGGTTCACTGTCGCAGTGTGGGTGCAAGTAGGGTGATGCTCACACCAGGAGACACGTTACCCGTGACCAGGATGGGTTGTGCACCCTTCCCAGCCCATGCAGTTGCTGGAGAAGCTGGTGGTGAAATGGCTTTGGGCTCCTGCAGTGAAGAGCAAGGCAGGATCTGTTAGGTGTTCCTGAGAAATTTGGGGTGAGGAGGCTCCTCGCACACCCTGGCCAAGGAGGGATGGAGGCAGGACGCGATGCAGGCATCACCCTGGGATGTGCTGTGTCATTAGGTAGCCACGTTGAACTTCTGGGTTGCAAGAGAGCAGATGACCTTCAGCCCCTCTTTTTTTGGTATGAAAAGCTTGGGGGACCAGACCCCCACCCCAGCAGCGTGGGGCCGGCCCTGGCTGAAAGGCAGTGCCGGTTTTATGGAGTGTGTCTTCTTGCCTAAAGGGTCCTGTCTTATCACAGGTCCCTCAGCCGTGGACAATTCATCTGTTTTTATGGTTATGACGGAAGAATCCAATCTGCAGCCTGTAGCCGGAAAGTTCAGAGACACACAAGGCTGGCTGGGGAGGAGAGCAGGTTTTATTGATGGTCTGGGCTCCTGGAGGTTGTGTGGGAGGAACCTTGTTAATGGGTCCCTTGGGCCATTGCCTCCTGACTCTGCCATATCTCCTTATTCACCTGCCACAACTCCGATGGTTTCTTTTTCTTTTCCCTTCCTCCCCCCCCCTTTCTTTTGGAGTAAGTGTTGGTGCTTGCAAGGGTTTTGGGAAAATGCAGCAGAAGGGAAGGATGGGGGTGTTGAGCCAGGCACCCTCCCTTTGCAGAGCCCTTACTGGAACTGCCCCATCTCTCGTGGTGTGTCCTTCGGTGTCAGAAACCGCTACAAAAGATGTCTCAGGCTCTGTTTCGTGGCTCTGACAAGACAGAGAGATGGCCTTGCCTCCAAGGTGATCAGGGAGCTTGATGGGCAGCAGCCCCATCAGTCTCTGGTGTTGGTTCAAAGTGGGGGGATTAGATTAGACCTTGTAGAAACCATCCCATAATCCAGTGCTCGGTGGGGAAATGGAGATTGCCCACGACAGCCGCACTTTGCAACTGGAATTGTGCATCCTTCTCGTGGGAACGGTGATGCTCACTTGAGTTCCAGGGCACAGAGCTCTTATGGGAACTACGGCATCTCTCCTGGTGTGTCCTTCAGTGTCAGAAATCACTGCAAAAGATGTCTCAGGCTCATTTTCGTGGCTCTGACAAGACGGAGAGATGGCCTTGCCTCCAAAGTGACCAGGGAGCTTGATGGGCAGCAGCCCCATCAGTCTCTGGTGTTGGTTCAAAGTGGGGGGATTAGATTAGACCTTGAGGAAACCATCCCATAATCCGGTGCTCGGTGGGGAAATGGGGCGACCACACTCTGCAAACCTGAATTTTGCATCCTCCTCGCAGGAGCGGCGATGCTCACTGGAGTCGCGGGGCGTGCGGATCAGCTTTGTGGCCTTGTTTTGATAATTAATTGATGGTCGGAAATGTTTGACAAACAAACGGCAACCAGAAATCAAACCCGCTCACGTGCGCATTAACATTTCATGTCGCCTTTCTTGTTTGTTTGCTTTTAAATCACAAAACGCTGTGATACATTTTTAATCGAAAGCGCTATTGGCTCTTTCCGTCACTATTTCAATAACTTTCTTGATAAAAAAGGAGTTCAATACGGGAGTGTAATGGGATATTTTAGGAGGTGGGCGATGGGTTTTTGACAGCTGTGTTCATTTCTACAAAGGACCTTTTTTGTCAGGGAGAAATATATTTAAAAACGTGCTTGTTTAAAAAAAAAAAATCACAACACTCTGAGCTCCCGGGATGCTCTTTGATGGCTCCCTGCATCCTTGGAGTCTCGGGGCGGTACGGGATGGGCTGTGCCTGGTGTGATGATGTTGCTGGTCTTTAACTGGTGTCAATGCGGTGGCTGAGCCCAGGGCAGAGTCCTCAGCCCCGCGAGGGCTTGGTTTTTTTTTCCAATCACACCTTAATCACACCCTCCTTAAGGCGTTCTCAGAAGACAATCCTCCCTGCAAGCGAAAGCCGGTGACTTGCACATGATTTTCTTATCTTGAAAGCTTAACTAAGGTTTTTCTTCCCCCCGCTCCCCGCCTCCTTTCGCGGCAGGAGATGAAAGGCGTGTTTGTGTGTATCTGTGTGTGTACGCGGGCACGGTAAATAGTGGGTGGGGAATATTAATACAGGACTAAACCCATCGCTGGCATGAATCACAGGGAAGACATATGTTGTGACAACTTTCCTAAGGGGCTTCTGGCCAAGGTAGATACCAAGTGTTCCCCGGAGGGAAGAAGGAGGGAATGACAGCTCTTTTCTTTCCGAGACTGATGTAATTAAAGAGTTATAATGTCCTTTAACTTCTCTGCCCTTGGCACTGCTGTGCACTGGCGTATTTATTTATTATTTTTTTAGCACTGATGAGTGGCTAATAGGCTTTATGGGGAGAGGTGGGAGGCCCAGGAATACAGCTCAGCGTTGCGAACAGGGGAGATTATTGTATTTCCCAGGGAGTGAGCATCCATCCATCCATCCATCCATCCATCCATCCATGCATCCATCTTCCCTGTTGCGGCAAGCTCTGTGGCTAAGGGTGAGGTTAAAACGGCCATCCTTCCAGCTGAAGTCAACATGCTTGAACTTTGTAAAGGGAAGCTTATTTTAATTTAATAGAAAAACACATTATACATAATCCTCGCAATAAATTTCCATCCCATCTGAAGGAGAATATACTGGTGTAATGCGTCTGCCCAGCCCAGCCCAAATACCTGCAGATTTCTGGCTGCAATGGCTTAAATAATAACAATAACAATACCGGGAGCAATAATATCCTTTGCTGCTGTCCTTGAGTGACAAAGATGATGGAAAATGAAGTTGTAGATAGCTGGAGATGACAATGTGAGCATCCTCTACCCATCTTCCAGGTTATTAGCAGGTGTCAGTCACTGGAAGGAATCTCATCATTTCCAGACGCAGCGATGTCTCCCAACATCATCCGCGGTGCTGTGGCTGCAGAAAGCAAATGTTTTTTAAGGGCTGGATTCCCAGTTCTGCTCAGAACGGTTAGAGAGGCTGTATCCCTGCAGCTGTCCGTGGTAACATCCGTGGCTGCAGCGGGGGTGTCCTGGGGACACCCTGCTCCTGGGTGTCACCGTTAACGCTCGTACAACACCCGCTGCCTGTTGCCGTGGTGGAGCCGCACCACCGACGCTTTCATACCTTGCTCTGCTAAACGCCCTTCCCCAGTTGTCCATCTTCCATCCTTGATTAATATGAGAAAGACGGTGACGATGAGGCCAGAGCCGTTGAGAAAGGGGAGGGGGGAGCTCTTCTGGAGCGAGTCACAGAGGGAAAAAATTGCTTTGCTCCCTTTGACTCAGCATCCTTGGTGGGAAGAGGGATAAACACGCAGTAACCATCGCTTTCTGGATGGACACACTACACACACGATGGGTGTCAAGGCTTGGTGCCGCAGGGACACTTGGTCCCACGCACCTTTCCCGGAGGGTCCGGCTGGTCTGGAGGAGCAGGGGGAACCGCACAAGTTCATTGTTTCCCAAGCAGGTGGTGCTTTGCGAGCTTAAAGTGAGCACCAGATGGGCAGAGATGATGAAAGAGGCATCGGCGTGAAAGGCTTCCCTCTAGGGTGTTAAATATTACATTCACCGAGCCCGCCGAACTGTTGAAACCAATAGAACTAATTAGAGAGCCCATGCCCGGGAAGGACACGCCTTGGCTAACAGCTGAAAGAGATGCCAGATCATACAAAAACCTCCCTTTGTCTGCCCCAGCATCTCGTGTGAGCTGTGGTTTGGGGGATGGCGCTGGAAAGGGAGCCTGTCCCGTGTCCCAGGGTCCACCTTCCAGCCTGGACAAGGGCTGGGAAGCGGAGGGGCCAGCTGGCTCCTGTGCAGCAAGGGTTGGTTTTTCCCCCCCTGCCCTTCTCATCTGCTGGGCAGATTGAGGAGACGTCAGCGGTGTTTACATGCCTTTGGAGAGCTATGCCGTGTCCTGTGCTCTGAGAGGAGTTTCCAGAGGATGGGAGAAAGAGTGGAGGTCGTGGGGGGGGTGTGGAGAGCGTGTTAAAGTCACCCTCATGGGGTTGTCACCCTAATTGCAATGAGTGGCTACTCCTTTTTTTTCGGTGACAGGTCAGGCTTTGTAAGCAGAGGGACCCGGTGAACCCATCAGCACAAGCATCCGTGTGGGTTTTGCTGGATTTGAGGTCTTAACCCACAGAGGTCTTAACCCACAAAGGTCTTAACCCATTTGAGGTCTTAACATGCCCTCTCCGGGCTCGACGAGGTGTTAGCGAGTGTGCACCTTCTCCCCCCCCCAAAAAAAATCAACCTTTCCCCAGGTCTCCATCTCTGGTTGCGGAAAATCCTGCCGTGGTGTGCGGGAGAGTTGTCTCCGCGTTGTGAGTGAGAATAAATCCATTACTGCGCCCTTGTCAGTCTGGGGTCCCATTCTCTTAATGGGCTTGTTAAGAGCCAACGTGCCAACAGCTGCCCTGAAAAAGGGCAGAATTAGCCAAGCCAGCCCGGACCATCTGTGGCCACGGTCGGAGCCGCTTCATGTCTTTGTGCTGCAAGTGCCTCTCCCTCCCTGGCAGCCCTTGCAAGGGAAATAATAATAATAATAATAATAACAATAATAAAAGAGAAAGGAATTAAGACAAGTAGGCAAACATAAAGATGAGTTGTTGCATGGCGGCTGTGCGGATTCTGATCTCAATGTCAAGGGAGCATCATTCCAGCCTAATGGCATCTTTCCCTGAAAGCGCTTTGTAGCAGTCATAAATAAACATGCCGGCTGAAAGGCATGATAACAGAAAAAAAAAAACCAAAACAAACAAGGAAACTGAGGCAGCCGGGATCTCTATTATTGAGTGGACAAAGCATCTGTGATTAGTAAGAACAGGGGGGAGAGGAGAGGGTGAAAATAAAAGGCGGCCGATTGTGTTGCTGCCTTGTCCATGTCAAGAGAGGATCTGGCTGTGGTAGGTTGACAGGTTGTCTGGATAAATAGTTTGGGGGCAGAACATGCATTTCTGATGGAACTTTCTTTTTTTTTTTTTTTTTTACGGCTGAGATCAGGAGCTCCAGAGGTACTGTCAAGGACGGACGAAGCTCTATAAATCAGGACAGGCTTTTTTGTCTGTCTGAAAAGTCTTATCTCGGCAGTTCGTCCAGGCAATTTTTTTGAGGTCTCTCTAGCTTCCTCCCTTCTCCTTATCAGAGCGCCACAGCTTTAAATGCAGATAGATACCCTCTAATGGAAGCACAAGCCAGAGCCCTCACTCCTTGTAAGTGCCAGCTCATAATTTAGTTGTGTGCCCTTTGGCACCCAGGCATCCATCAAGAAAAAGCAGCGTCACCTCCCGGCGCGCCGAGGAGCGAGGGGGACCCCGGCTCACGTCCTCCTTGCTCCATGTGGGATGAACCATCTGTAAAATGGGCTGAGAGCGGTGGGTTTTTGCACCCTGCGGGCACGTTGAAGGGTTTGGGGAACGGTAAAGAAATCCTTTGTGGTGTCTGAGGTAGCAGGGTGTAGAGCGGTTCCCCGAGCGGCCGTTTCTCGGAATATTTTAGTTTTTCTCTCGCGGTGTCTTTTTTCCTCCACTTTTTGTATTTCAACAAAACGAGCTGGGAAGGAAGGGCCGGTTTTTGGCTGGCTGTGGTCCAAGAGGGACATCACGCAGCCGAAATCAGAGGACAAAAACCCCAAATGGGGTGGTTTTCTCAGACGGGGGAAGGTGAGCCCTCCCCAAACCTCCTCCAACCGTTGGAAGTTCACCTCTCTCGTCGCCGTCTCTAACACTTCACGGTTCCCGACAGCTCCAGATTGTTAATTCCCCCTGTTTTTCCCCCGAATAGCAGTTTTGCCTTCTGGCTAAAGCAGCGTGTGACAGCAGCCCTCCAGCTCCTCACCTGTGGATGTGTGAAAAGGGGCTTTAATAGGTTTCTTCTCTTTGCCCCACTGGGCTGTGACCGGGAGGGGGGACAGAGCCGCCCCAGCCGCTAATTGCTTTGGCCCCGCAACTCCCGGGCGATGCAAAAAAGATTAAAAGGGAAGGAAAACAGCTATTATATCTCTTTCTTGAAAAAAAAAAAAAAAAAACAAAACCAAAAAAAACTTGCAGCATGAAAGGCTCATTAACATCATTAGCGTTTTCATTAACCTCTAGCCAGACAAATAAGCGGGAGGTAATTTTAACAGTATAGGGAAAAGGAAGAAAATTAAAAATTACCCAGGTGTAGGTGACATTCTGCCTCCGCTCGGCGGGGTTTTGGAGGGGTGCAGGCTTGGAGGGCTGCCAGCGGCGAGAGGCATCGATTGTGGCAAAAATGGGATTCGTTTGAACACGACAAATCTCGAA
The DNA here is from genome assembly GCF_964106895.1 of Numenius arquata. Lineage (NCBI taxonomy): Eukaryota > Metazoa > Chordata > Aves > Charadriiformes > Scolopacidae > Numenius > Numenius arquata. The sequence continues at coordinate 5,137,513 of NC_133597.1, forward strand.
ATCTTGAGAAGGAACGCGGGCTCTGCGCAAAGCCGGCTTCAAAAAAAATAATAATAATAAAAAAAAGAGAGAAGAAGGGGGGAAAAAAAATATACATCAGTGCCTGTAAAATGACTTTCTTTGTTTGAGTGAAAGGCTTTCTGCCCTTGTTAATTTTTTTTTATTTTTATTTTTGGTGGGGTTTTATTTGATTTTTATGGCTGCCAAGTTCACCCCCACCCCTCTCGCCCGAAGTTCATCCGCGTGTGTACACACACGGGGAGATGTATTTATAGACGTGCCAAGGCGGGCTCCGGCTGCTGCTTTGTGAGCCCGACTGTAACTCATTGCCTCTCCCTCAATTGCCTTCCCTTCAGCAAGACCTTCTGCTCTGAAAGGAACATTGTTAGTTCCTCCCCGAAATCTAAAGGTGGATTGAAATTGTAAAGAAATTGCAGCGCTTTCTCGCTCTCTGTTGTCGTGCGTCATCTGGTAGCTTCCAGGATCGCCTAATTAATCTGGGTCGTCCATGAGCAAGTGATAAGAGGCAGTTTCTGCCTGTAAGAGAGGGGAAACTAAAGAAAATTAGTGACGGGGAGATGTTTCTCCCCATCCCTTTGATGCCCGGTTGCAGAGGGATGAAGGTGACTTGCCCAAGGTCACCTGGAGGAGTTGGAGCCGAGTTGAAGATGCTCCTCACGGATCCCGTTCCCGTGTTTTCCACTTGCTCTCCTGTCCCACTCCTCCTTCCCTGTGAGGTTTGCCTGTTTCTGGGTTATTTTTGCCTTGTGGTGTTGGCACCAGTGGGTTTCCTGCCGCTATCCATGGGGACGGTGGGAGGAGGACACCTCTGCCTCTTCCTTACCTCTAATCCTGGCTTTCCCATTTCCCTGTCTGTGGCTTTGAATATGTCCCCTGATGTCCATGGCTCCATTTTCCTTAGATATAAATGTGGATAACTCTTACGGTGTTGTTTGAATTAGTGCTTTTAAAGAACTTCAAGCACAAAATATGCTGTTAATGCCAATTTTTGCGTCTTTACCCACTTTTTCCCAGTGTTTCTTTTGACGAGAAATCTCAGCAAAGCGGGTGGGTGTTTGCTTGAGTAGAGACTGTGATAGGGCTCTTGTCCGGCACAGGGAAGGGATGGAAGATGCTGAATTAACATTGCCCCACTAGCTCTAGCTCCTCCAGCTTGTTTTTGGTAGCACCTTGAGCCCCTGCATCACTTGGGGACTTCAAAAAGCTGCGGTCCTTAGTGCTGCAGGAGCTTTTGGAGTAGTGGGAGTCAGTCCGAGACCTCTGTATTTCACAGGATCCCAAAGCAGCCTGTGGGCACGAATAACCTTTACGTTGTCCTCTCTGCTGTTTACGTAAACGTGGCTTTGGCTTGTTCCTGGTCGTGCCGTACCCTCGCTCTTATTCCTGCGAGGATGGAGCCGTAGATAGAGCAGGTAAAAAGAGTCTCCCACGTGGAATGCGAAGGGAAAATGGCAACGCTTAATAAGGGAGCCCAGAGCAGATGTGGACCCCACTGAGCCAGATGTGCAGGCAACAGGTCTGATTCTCTCTTCAGGGCAGGAAAGCCAGGAAAGGTCGGAGGAGGGTCTTTAAGCATCTCCAAATCAGCCTCTGTGGTAGAAAACTCAGCCAAATTTCCCGGGTGACCTGATATCGAGGAGTTGAGCTGAGACTTCTGATAAGGGGTGGTGATTTGGGGTCCTTGCCTGAGCGGGGCCTGCGTACGAGCAGGATTCTGAGTGAATTTCTGAGAATTTGGGACCCTTTTCTGCCAAACGAGCCCTTTGAACTAGGTGGCGTTCAAAAATCACTGGGAGAAATCTTGGTCTAGTTTTGCCATTGTGAGACAGCACAGACTGAAACACTGTAAAGATCATTTTTATTGCCATCTATCGGTGTTTCTATCTGTGTTTCCATCCCATCCGTTTGACAACAGTATATGAGCAGCCAGGATTTATCCTTTCCAGCTAAATCTCTTTCAACCCATGCAAGAAGCCCAGGAAATGATTTGACAAAAATATATAGTTCACCGAAATTATTCAACCCTCCAGCGCTCAGGTTTAGGTCAGTGTAAATTTGGAATAAATATTTGTTCTGGTTCTTATCTTAGCCAAGCTGATTTACCCAGCAGCAGCTGATAACTCCTTTTAAATTCACTGCGGAATCATCTTCTTCCAAATGCTTATTTTCCCCCCTTCTCCCCCATGTCCCTGCCTGGGTTTGTTATCATGGGGTGACGCACACGGGTGCCAGGTTTGCTGATGAGCTCTGCTGAGGATCCTCAGCTCTGTGTTTTTCCAAAATGAAAAATGTGCCTGGGAAGTGCAGGGAAATGTCTTTTTTCTCTAACAGAATTTCATCAGAAAAATTGGGAAAAGCTTCTCCGACTTTTCTTTAGAAGCCCAAATTGGGAACAAATGCCTGACTTGCACAAAAAATAGTGTTTAGCTGGTTTATGATATCTTTTCACTTGTTCAACTATTAAGCAGACCTTTTTTCCCCCAAACCTAAGCATTTCCTTCTTCAACTACAAATCTCTTACTTGAGGTGGAGAGTGCTTTGGAATAGAGTTATTTACTCATCTCTGTTTCTATGAACAGACTTCAAATGAGCTGAAAACCAGGAGCTGCACTTGTACCGGCTCCTGCCAGCTCTTTGGCTGTGCCACCCCTTCCCAGATCTTTGCGTTTCCCGCATCTCCGTTGGCTTTGTGCAGTGCAAGAGTGTGAGGGACAGCAAAGAGGGTGGTCTTGGAGCATCCCTTCCCGTCTGCATCCCTTCCCGTCTGCATCCCTTCCTGGCTGCATCCCGGCCTGGCTGAATCTCTTCCCAGCAGCATCCCTGCCCAGCTACATCCCTTCCCTGGAGCATCCCTGCCCAGCTGCATCCCTTCCCCCTGCATCCCGGCCTGGCTGCATCTCTTCCCAGCAGCATCCCTGCCCGGCTACATCCCTTCCCTGGAGCATCCCTTCCCTGGTGCATCCCTTCCCCAGAGCATCCCTGCCCAGCTGCATCCCTTCCCCACTGCATCCCGGCCTGGCTGCATCTCTTCCCAGCAGCATCCCTGCCCGGCTGCATCCCTTCCCTGCTGCATCCCTTCTCCAGAGCATCCCTTCCCTGCTGCATCCCTTGTCCAGAGCATCCCTGCCTGGAGCATCGCTCCCCTGCTGCATCCCTGCACAGAGCATTCCTTCCCTGCTGGATCCCTGCCTGGCTGCATCCCTGCCTGGAGCATCCCTGCCCGTGCCTGGGGAAGCAGCACCATCTCGCGTCCGTCTGTAGCTGGCACAGCCGGTACCTGTGCGCTTCGCACCTCTCAGTGAACCCGAGGAAAAGTCAGCCCCCAACACCAGCCCTTTCCCAGCTGCCTTGTTCTGCCCTCTCGGGACCTGGACCACACTTTTCTCCTCCTTTTCCCTTCCTGTTTTTCAAGGGCAGTGAACTCTGAATCCTTCTGCTACCTGGCATGATGCTGAACTGTTCAACAGTGCATCTTATTTCCCAGGGAGGTAGGGATGGGTCTGGTTCAGGATATGGAAAGGTGCTGAGGTCTATTTGGTATTGCTCAGACTCCTTTTATACCAGCCTATTTTATACCTGTCTGAAATAACTGCATATAATATAAGTAGGAGGCCTTTTCTTTAAAAGGTATGGTTTTCAAGGGTATGTAGGACGCAGGCTTTTACAGCACTAAAGAACAAGGAGTTACTACATCCCCAAAGGAAGTTTTATCCTGCTGCCCCTGGAGGCCACGCCACCCGGAGATGGTGGGTTAAAAAAGGTTTGGGACGAATCCAGGGCTGGGGCCAGCATGAGGCCCGAAGCAGCTTGTTTGGATCAGCTTCTTTGAGCGGAGTGTTTCTAGCGCTGTGAGATGCAGAGAGGAAAAGGCAGCGCGTGGTGGCCCTTGGTGGCCAGGAGCTGCGTGCGTCCTGGTGGGGAGAGCGAAGAGCGAAGAGCGGGACTTGCAGCAGAAGGCCTGGAGATGGCAGGTCTGAGACTGCGCTGGGTGATGCATTTCTTTTTAGAGATGCAGACGGTTTTTCCTCTGCTGGAAGCAGCTGAGTTCCAGCCGACGCTGAGATGCTGCTGTCTGGAAACGATCGGCTCGGTCCCCGCTTGGGAATAATATCCTCTGAGGGGAAACTGAGGCACGTTGTCTTTGAAACAGCAGCTCTGGGCACCGTACGTGTTAGCCTAGGGTGGGTTTCTGTTGGAAAACCTTGTGCCACGTCTCCGGGAGCCCTGTGGGTTGTGGCGAGGGGTTAAGCAGGAGCCTCCCGCTCTCATGTGCAAGGAAGCAGAGGGGAAGCCCGTAACAATTAACACCGAGGGGCTCCGCTTCCTCTCGAGCATCTCTGGCTGTGACACGAGGCACACGCCAGTTGTCACTTGCTGCCCGGGCACTTTGCTGCCTTGCAAATAGATGTGTGACTCCCTGCACGACCTCCCGGGGCAGAAATTCCTATTAAGCATCTCCTCTAACCTCTGCTGGGGCAGAAATTCCTATTAAGCAGCTCCTCTAATCCTTCGGGTGCCCCAAAACGTTCTTGGAACAGAATTCCTGGAGTATGAAAGGCAAGGGAAGCTGCCTGGGGCACAGGGAGTTTTTTTCCAGGAAAGACTTTTTTTTTTTTTTTGCTTAAAAGCTGTGAAAAAGGAAACAAAACAACAAAACAACAAACAACAAAGAAAACATTTGGAGAAACGACATACTACAACCCCCTTCCCACCAGCAAGTGGGTTTTGTTTTTCTTGTCCGAATTGAGGTGTTTGCATTTGAAATGCACCCGCAAATATGTATTTATATTTAGAGACAGAGCCCTAGAGGATGAAACTTCGTAGTTTCAGCAAAAAGACTAAATAGCCTCGTGGGTTTTGCCTTTATTTTTCCATTCTGGCTAGTAAAGAGTCTGTTATTGGCACAGGGCTACCTGGAAAATGCCAGGCTGGAGAGCATCCCTCGGTAGAGTCCAGTTTGATATGGGGAGGGGCCAGCTTGGGTAGATGGAGAATAAATGTAATTCCCTTTATTACACAATCACAGAATCTTCTAGGTTGGAAGGGACCTTCAAGATCATCTTGTCCAACCATCAACCTAACTGACAAAAATAAACACCCACAAAACAACAAAATGCAACACTAAACCATGTCTCCCAGTACCACGTCAACCCGTCTTTTGAACACTTCCAGGGATGGTGCCTCAACCACCTCCCTGAGCAGCCCATTCCAATGGCTGATAACCCTTTCAGTGAAAAAATTTTTCCTAATATCCAACCTGAACCTCCCCTGGTGCAACTTGAGGCCGTTTCCTCTAGTCCTGTCGCCCGTGACTTGGGAGAAGAGACCAACCCCCCCCGGCTACACCCTCCTTTCAGGGAGTTGTAGAGAGCGAGAAGGTCTCCCCTCATTCTCCTTTTCTCCAGGCTGAACACCCCCAGCTCCCTCAGCCTCTCCTCATAAGACTTGTTCTCCAGACCCCTCACCAGCCTTGTTGCTCTTCTCTGGACCCGCTCCAGCCCCTCGATGTCTTTTTTGTGGTGAGGGGCCCAAAACTGGACACAGCCCTCGAGGTGGGGCCTCACCAGTGCCCAGGACAGGGGGACCATCACCTCCTGAGTCCTGCTGGCCACGCTGTTCCTGATACAGGCCAGGATGCTGTTGGCCACCTTGGCCACCTGGGCACACTGCTGGCTCACGTTCAGCCAACTGTCCACCAACACCCCCAGGTCCTTTTCTGCCGGGCAGCTCCAGCCACTCTGCCCCAAGCCTGGAGCGCTGCCTGGGGTTGTTGTAACAGGTAATTACCACCCTCTTCTCTTCACCGTGGCGTTGTTAGACGGCAAATGCCTTTCTCCTGCGTCTTGTCTACATCATGTTATGTGAATCGTGTTGTCTAAAGGCTTTATTGGCGGAGGGTGGGGGGGGCAGTGAGTTTGTGGTTGAGGGCAGCTTTTGTAGTATGGGGTGGGACGCGGGGGAAAGGGGGACTTTGTGGGGTTTTTTGGAGCCATCCAGCAGCTGGCTCAGCTGAGACACCGGGGAAGGAAACCCTCTGTTGGGGAAAGAAACCCTCTGTTGGGGAAAGAAACTCTCCGTGCGACGCAGAAACTCTCCGTGCGACGCAGAAACTCTTCGTGTGATGCAGAATCTCTCTGCACAATGGAGTTTTCTTGCCAGAGATCCCTTCCCAGGGGCTCTCCTGTACCTCCCAGCGCCCAGGACCTGCTGGAGGGCTGAGGCAGGACCTCCGGGGGTCCCCGATGCGGGTGACAGCACCAGGACGATGGCAGCCGACGGAGGCGTTTCGCTGCCGGAGGGCCCGAGAGCGGGAGCCAAATCGGGGCTGGATATTGACATTGAAAGTTGGCTTTTTGAAAGGCACAACAGCCTTTGCTTGCTGCAGAGCTAATTATTATGCAAATTCATGCTAATAAACTCTGCCTTGCATGTTGTTGAGAAGCTGCCTTTCCCGGTTAACATACCAGTAATGAGAGGTAGATTTGTAATTCAGATGCCGGTGGTAATATCCTAAATTACTCTGCGCTATAATGGACTTTATTTCTTTCTCCCCTCAGTTCCCTCCCCCCCAGTCCAAATGTCAATGCAAATCAGTTACAACTTTGCATATTTATTGCAGATGTATTTATTGTTGATAGCGGGGTGAGACCCTCAGTGAAACAGCTCCCGCCGGCACCGCGGGGCTCGTGCTGTGGTTTTACCTGGCCCGTTGGCTGCCGCACGCTCCGGCGATGCTCAGAGGATGCTCCTCATCCCTCCAGCCTTCCCCACCTCTCACACAGCGGGCTCAGAAAGGGGAATTTAGTGACTCTTGTTTCAAAGAGCTTCCGTCTCCTTCATGCTGGACGAGCAGGGGGGCGTCCTGACTTGCTGCTTATTTGTTTTTTGCAGCAGTGATTTGCCGGAGGAAAAGCCCAGGTAGTGTTTGCCACGGGGGTGGGCAGCCCCCAGAGGGACAAACAGCATCCTCAGCATCTCCCCTTTTCCCCCCCTGTTCCAAGGAACAGCTCCGAAGTGGGGGAGAGCATACGGTATTTTATTTTTTTACTATTATTTATTCATTAATTCCTTAACATCTTCCAGCGTGTGGTTTTACATGACTGCTTATTCCCTGAGTTGGTAGAGATAACCAAGGAAGCACGGATCATTTCCAGCCTGAGCTAGGATTTAGGCCTAAAGCTAGTGAACTGGGGCTTAGATTAGATGGCATCAGCCCTCTGTAATCTGTCTCTGTAAGATTTTGGCCCAACTTTGTCATCTTAATCAATGGAAAATCATGCAAGTCAGCTGCGCTTGACGTTTCAGCTACCGTTGGGGCCACTTCTGAGCCAGAAATACCCTTCTGTTACTCAGTGTCCCGTGTAGCAAAAAATGTAAGCGCCGGTTTCTTTCCGGAGCTGTGAACCCCAGTGATCAGAAAATCCCGATTTGAGGCCGTCTGACAGGGACTGAAAAGCAAACTCATCTCCCTTCTCACTCTAGGGGATCAACTGCCACCTTCGTTCCGTTTTGGGGGGGAAAGGAGAGGTCCCGCTCCTTGGGGGTGTTTGGTTTTTATTTGGAGCGATGGGGGGAGCGGCGCCAAAAGGCAAAAAGCAGTTTGTATAACTGCAGATTTTTGTGATTTGGGGTTTTCTGGCTTTATAGCTTTCGTAGTTTTCCCTGGGGAAAGTACGGACTTTTTCAGGGGATTGCCCTCCTCTCGCTGAGCAGAGGGAATGGTAAGGGATGGAGTTACATCCCAGTGGGATTAAGCTTGGATCTTGCTGGTCCTGGCTTTCTGCTTACTCTGAGGTGTGTTTTCGTTGTCTTTTTACCTCGCTGCAGAAGAGACACCTCCAAAGCTCGGGAATATTCACAGCTCTCCAAATCCTTTGCATCGCTATGGATGATGCCTTGAAAATTGGCTTTTGGGGGGGGGGATATTCTCTGCTTCTGGCTCTTGGGGCGATTATTTGGGGAGGGAGAGATGAACTCCAGCTCAGCTTGAGGTTTCCCAGCCGTTGCGCGCACGCTGTGTGTGGGCTGTGCATCCCCCGTGTGTTTCCTTCCCCGAGTTTGCTCCGGTTTGGGGTGGGAGCATGTGCCCACGTTAAAATAACACAAGGCTGCTCAAGGTGAGACCTTGAGTGAGCGTGAGAGTGGAGACAAGAGCAGGAGTTGCCCCCAAGCCAAAGCCGAATCAAACACCAGAGGTTTTTGAAGCCTTTGAACATTTTTTTTTTTTAACTTTGCTTCCATTTGCATTCTGGCTTCTGCGCCGTGAGAAACCAGCCGGGCTGAGGAGAGAGGGAGAGACTTGTGAAAGGGAGTAGGAGATGCTCTTCAGCCCACCTCCTCTTCCTCCTCCTCCTCCTCCTCCTCCCCGTGGTGTCCCTGCGGGGAGCAGAGGGCTGGTCACTTGGTACCCAGGGTTTGCTCTGAGTCAGTGATTTCCAGTTTTTCCCAAGGCCGTGCTAAAATTGTCAGAATCATCCCTTCTGGCCTCAAAATATGGATGAGTCGCTGCGGAGCCTCGGGCTGTGGGGCCAGAAAGCTGCGTGCAGCCTGGGGAGGGGGTGTGATTTCGGACAGAGAGTAGCCGTGGGGGCTGGGCGTTATTCCCAACCCCTACTTTGCTTCCATGGTCCCCATGCAGCCCCTCTGATGTGCCCCGGCTTCACGCCTGCATCTTGCAGGCAGCTGGGCATCCTTGGGCATCCTTGTGCATCACGTGTGTTATCATGCATCCTTGTGCATCGTGTGCATTCCCATGCATCCTCGTGTGTCCTCCTGCATCCTTGTGCATTCCTGTGCATCCTCCTGCATCCTTCTGCATCCTTCTGCATCCTCCTGCATCCTTGTGTGTTCCCGTGCATCCTCCTACATCCTCGTGTGTCCTCCTGCATCCTTGTGCGTTCCCGTGCATCCTCCTGCATCCTTCTACATCCTGCTGCATCCTTGTGCCTTCCCGTGCATCCTGCTGCATCCTTGTGCGTTCCTGTGCATCCTCCTGCATCTTTCTACATCCTCCTGCATCCTTGTGTGTTCCTGTGCATCCTCCTGCATCCTTGTGTGTCATCCTGCATCCTTATGCATTCCTGTGCATCCTCCTGCATCCTTCTACATCCTGCTGCATCCTTGTGCCTTCCCGTGCATCCTCCTGCATCCTCGTGTGTCCTCCTGCATCCTTATGCATTCCCGTGCATCCTCCTGCATCCTTCTACATCCTGCTGCATCCTTGTGCATTCCCGTGCATTCTCCTGCATCCTTCTGCATCCTCCTGCATCCTTCTGCATCCTTGTGCCTTCCCGTGCATCCTGCTGCATCCTTGTGTGTCCTCCTGCATCCTTGTGCGTTCCCGTGCATCATCCTGCATCCTTCCACATCCTCCTGCATCCTTGTGTGTTCCCGTGCATCCTCCTGCATCCTTGTGCATCCTGCTGCATCCTTGTGCATTCCCGTGCATTCTCCTGCATCCTTCTGCATCCTTCCACATCCTCCTACATCCTTGTGTGTCCTCCTGCATCCTTGTGCGTTCCCGTGCATCCTTCTACATCCTGCTGCATCCTTGTGCGTTCCTTTACATCCTCCTGCATCCTCCTGTGTCCTGGCACCCCGGTGTGCTTGTGGCGGGGATGCCAAGAGTCCCTTCACCCCAAGCCGGGCCGGAAGGGTGTCTCGTAGCAAGGTCCTGGACCCGTGGAACGTGGGGATGCGTGCGGGTGGGCTGCGGGGCGAGGAGCCGGGAGCGGGGTGCAGTGCTGCGGCTCTTCCACACGGTGCTGACAGAACTCCACGGCAGAGGGAGAAGCCTCTAGATCATCCCTCCTTTCCGCAGGGCCGCGTGGTCCCCACCAACCTGTCTGCTGCTGTAGCTTCCCCCATCCCATACGCTGCGAAAGGCTGGCGGTGCCCACCCTGCACCCAGGGCAGTGATAAATTTGACCCCAGGAATGCAGCAAAGGAGCTGCTTGGGTGGATATTTAGACTGTAGCTCCCAGCTCCCTGAGTGCTGTGGGGTCTGGAGACCCCGGCTGATGCCCTTCTCCTGTCCACCAGTTGCTCTCCAAGCCATGGAACCAGGATGGACAAGGCAGAGGGTGTTTCCTGCCATTTTCAAGTCAAAAGCTGAGATTGAAAGGGCACAGCCACACTCTGAGCCCTCCTTATGCGCTGCAAGCATTTGGGGGGGCTTGGAGACAGTCATTTCCTGAGTTCCTGGGGTGAAATCTCCTCTCGTAGCTGTCTACTCTGTGGCTTCACCCAAGAGCCAGCCTCGCATCCAGCATCTGCCGCCGAAGGGGGCAGAGGGAACGGGCGGTGAATTTTGCATGTGCCTGGTCCTTGAAGAGCCACGTATTATTCAGCCTTTGGAAAGTTTTTAATGCTTCTTGGACATGTCCTGCGTGACGCGGCCCAAGTCAAGGCTCAGTGGCTACAAAACGAGGACACGAATACTTCATTTCTCCCGACATACGTCTCTCTGGAGTGGTTAGAGCCCACGCTTTTCAGTGTGGTGGGGGGTGCAGAGCCCCAGGACTGGTTTTCCAGAGCCCTGAGCTGGGGTTTGGAGTTGTCTGAGCCCTGCTTGAGCCCCAGGACTGGTTTTACAGAGCTCTGAGCTGGGGTTTGAAGGTGCTTGAGTCCTGCTGAGCTCCAGGACTGGTTTTACAGAGCTCTGAGCCGGGGTTTGGAGGTATTTGAGCCCTGCTGAGCCCCAGGACTGGTTTTACAGAGCTCTGAGCCGGGGTTTGGAGGGGTTTGAGCCCTGCTGAGCCCCAGGGACTCGTTTTCCAGAGCCCTGAGCTGGGGTTTGGAGGGGTTTGAGCCTCAGGACTGGTTTTACAGAGCTCTGAGCCGGGGTTTGGAGGGGTTTGAGCCCTGCTGAGCCCCAGGGACTGGTTTTCCAGAGCCCTGAGCTAGGGTTTGGAGGGGTTTGAGCCTCAGGACTGGTTTTACAGAGCTCTGAGCCGGGGTTTAGAGGTGTCTGAGCCCTGCTGAGCCCCAGGGACTGGTTTTACAGTGCTCTGAGCCAGGTTTTAGAGGTGTTTGAGCCCTGGTGAGCCCCAGGACTAGTTTTACCTGGGCAGAAGTGTACGGTGGGGACATGAAGGTGTCTGGAGACCCCTTCTTTGCCTTGGGCAAGTCACTTAGGATACCCATCCCTCAGCTTCTCCCTATTGGGGGTCACCTCGGGATCGTATTGGGATGTCACTGGAGTGATCTGGCACAGAGAGGGCAGGGAAAGGTCTCGGAAGAGCCAGAGCCAGGAGGGAGAAGGGCTGGAGGGTCTCAGTTCTTGGCAAGCTTACCAAGCCGAGGACGACGTGCACGTGTGTGTTTTACATAGGGCGCCAAAATAATTTATGGAGTGCTTCTCCCTTTCAGCAAAGGAGGTGGTCAAGACGAGCGAATAAATCTTTAAAAGAATAATGTTTTCAAAATCAGGCTCCTTGTCCTCGAACCCTTTGATGTATGAGAGCAATAGTAGGTAGGACACATAGTGAAATATACATGAGATCTCCCTGGAAGAGAATAGCGGAGTGGAGAAAATATTAGTGTTTACATCAAAACTCAATTGGAGCACTCGTTTCAAGATGATAGTTTATTATATCGAATGCAATTTAGTCCCGTGAGGATGTTTCTTCCCCGGGTGACATGCCGGCTCGCTCCCCACCTCCCCCCACCTCGCCGTACCTGGGCGATTCTGTCTCTCCCTCTGGCTGCGATCTCGGGGTGGTTGGGAAGGAAAGAGGAGGAAATCACCCTTTTTTGGGCAGATTTTCTGTTTCTTAGAGGCCTGGGGCTGCCATTGGCTTAGGAATGTCTTGACGCCTGGCTGGGAGAGATGTGTTAGGAGATGAGAGGATGCAGAGGGAAGAAATCTCTGGTGGAGAGCTGGTTTTCAGGCCATCGGTCCCTCTTTCCAAACCAAGCCAGTGCCCAGTATCGCTGCGATTAACGGATGGGAGAGGCTTATTCCAAAGCTGGGAGCTTCACACCTCTTTGCTGAGCCTGGACCAGTGGGCAAGTGACCAGTGGGCTACATTTGCCAGTCTCCAGGTAGCCTAATATTGTACTGTGTGAAGGAGAGGGCTGGGGAGAAGAAAGACGTGCAAGACTCAGCATCCTCCAGGAGCCCTGATGCCACGGGGACAGAGATGGCAACGTTTTCAGATAGGTGACCCGTAGAGACCCCACCTCTTCTGCTCCAGATGGGAAGGTCTGCAGTCCTGCTGGGTGCTTTTAATATGCTTTTACTTGCTGTGGCTGCACAGTGTGGCTTTTCATGGCGAGAGGCAGGTATCTTTAGGAGGGCAGAGGATCCCAGAGGGCTTGCCTGAGAATTTCCCCCAAACCATGAGGGTACCCATCACAGCTTAGGTGACATGGGGTGCCTGGCATCACCCCACAGCTGGATGCGGAGCCCTGAGCATCACATCTGGGCCAGCAGTCTCTTAGTGTCCAGTTTATCCAAAAGCGGAGAGTATTTTAGTGCCTCTGGGCATGTGGCGCAGCAGAAGTGTATCATTTTGTTTATTCTTCTTTCCCTCAATGTACTTTCCTCCTGGTTATGAAGAGCTGTGTCAGAAATCCCTCCCGCCTCGTGCATTTTTCACCGGTCCGGATGGTCGGGGGATCCGACTCGCTCTTGAATAATGTCGGCTGTAATCTGTGCACATTTCCTGGGCTTGCAGTTGATGGGAGTCCCCAGGGCTGGGGCTGTCAGGGCCGGGAAGCGTGATTTGCTTTGCAGGGAGAGGATGAATGCCCTTAGCAGAGTTATTAGTTCTGCCGACGGCTGCCGGGCACTGGGGGGGTAGGTGGGAGGGGGGGCAGTGGGGCAGGAGATGCTGCCCCATCCTACCCTCCGATCTGAGATCTGAGCTCTCATCTCCTTTGCTTCCTAATGTGCAATTAGTTATATGTATGCAAATTATAGAGGGAGCGGGAGAGGGGGAGATGAGTGTGAGATTTGTTTAAAAAAAACCCATAAAAATATTAATTTATTCCGGTGCAAATGTTCTTTTTCGTAACCCTGTTCCTCTCGGCGGCCCTGGGGTGGAAGGAGGGAGGCGGTGGTGTAGGTGCTGGGCAGCGAACGGGAAGCGAGGATGAGCTTTTCAAAGTCACCTGGGAGATGGGGATGCTCAGTTCCCATTAATTTTAATAAGAACGGGACATCTGTCTCATAGCTGACTTTGAAAATATCAGCCCAAACTTTGCCTAACCCTTAGTTCTTTCTCCGCCTGTTGCTATCTGGTAACAGAGCTTTGATGGCATTTAGCAATAAAAGTGGCTTTTAAACATGCGGGTGCTTCGTAACCGGCTGCCGGGATGGATTTATGGAGACCTCGTTAAAGGGAGAAGGCAGCTTTTTTTGTGGTTTCAGACCCACTATAAAGCAGCAGAGACAACCTCTTGTTTTGGGAAAAACCTCTTGTTTTTTCCCATGATCAAGGGAGCGGCCACTAATGCAGGGTGAAGAGTATCTTTAATTTATTCTAAAAACCTCCAAGGCCAGAATAATCCACGTTCTCCCCAGGTAACTCATTCCTTCTAGCGATGTGGTCTTCCTCGGGGCCCAACATCCCAAACTGGGCCCCCCCTGTTTTTCCAGCCCCCCCCAGTGCAGCCGTCTGATGCTCAGCTTGTATTTACCTGCTGATTGACTGTCTATTTGCACACCCTGCGCCGCAGCACCGCTGTCCATCCGGCGTTTGATTTCTTCATCCTGAGTGTATTACTTTCCAGTTGTCTTTATTGAATTTCATCTCGCTGATATATATAAATATATTTCTTTTTTTTTTTTTTTTTCTGGCTGTTTGTCTAATTTATCGGAAGTATTTTGGATTCCGAGCCTCGGTTCTGGAGCATGCCCTGTTCCTTCCACTTCAGGCTCCTCTCTCCAAGATCTCAGCTGTTTTATGCTTTATTATCCCCATTTCTTCTGAAATATGAAGCGAATAGACTCGGGTCCAGGGCAGACAAGGGGAACCCATTTGAAATGCCCTGCGAATGATGGGGAAATGCTCGGCAGCAATTCCCTACGTCAATTCAACCCATGACATTTCCACCCCTGGTGTTGCCCGAGCTTTTTTTCCCAACTTCACTCATAGGGGATGTCACGTGGGACGATGTCAGGCCCTTTAATGAAGTCAAGGTATATCACATCTGCTGCCTCCCCCCCGCCTCCGATCCATGAGACCAATTACACCGTCAAAAAAGGAAATTAAGTTGGTTTGACATGATTTGCTATTGACAAATCCGCAGTGGCTCTTCCTTATCACTCCATTATCTCCTCAGTGCTCCCAAAATTGATTGCTGTGTAATTGGGCCGCGCGTCTCGCGCAGGATAGGGCAAAATGTGCACAACCCCTCGGGCAACCAGGGAAGTGGAGGCAAAAGCCGTTTCCTCCTCGGCTTGCGTGTTTTCAGCTCCATCTGAAGAAGGTGATGGGTGCACCTGGACAGGGCCCTCCTTCCCTTGTGCAAGGAGCACCTTTAGTAGACGTTTTGGTCGTTCCCATTTTGTCGGCATCAAAAAAGGGCTATGGGCTTGGTTATTTAGATGGGAGAAACCTCAGAATTGATCCACTTTATCCCGTTGACTCCCAAATCCCTGGAGACCCGTCAGCAGATAAGGAGTCAGCCGGTTCTGCATCCTCTCGCCGCCGTCTCCCTCCACTGGCTCCCGTGTTTACTCTTGGTACGAGCACCACCATTTAGTTTTATGACCTCGCGATCAATTCTCCATCAGGAGCTCGGGAACGGCTACTGATGTGTTTCCGATAAATGGTAGTATCAAGGAAAATATATATGATCCCGTCCCTCTCTCGTTTCCTTCTGCGCCGCACCCACCTTTCGCAAACATCTCCAGGAGGCAGAAAGGGAGACTCGTTGTTTGTTCCAGGTATCAGGAATGAGGGGATATCAATTCCCCGGGGATTGGAGGGATGACGGGGAGGAAATTCATGCGACAGGGTCCCTGGTGAGGCCGCTGGTCACCTGCGAGGAGACTCCCCGAGCACGCTGTGGGTTTGCAAAGAGCGATTGCTCAGAAGTCAGAAATGAATTGTATTGCAGGGAAAATAACTGGAGGCTGATGTTAATAATTAAGCTTTCTAATGAGACCATTAGTTTTTCTCCGGTAGATGGATTCAGCCTTTCCTGTCCCGGCGTTGTTGTGTATAAACCAAACCCAATATTCCATCTGCCTTTCTTGCTCAGGACAAAAGACAACACGGGCAGCAATTCCTCCTCTTGCCTTCCCTGATGGACAGGCCAGAAGAGGATGGCAACAATTATATTTCATGTATTCCCGCTCCACAGGAGTTTGGTCCTGCTTCTGCCACCCTCTGCTTTCCCCATCTGTAAAATGGATCCTGCAGCTGCGTGGATTTTGATTAAAAAACCAAAGTATTTTCTGAAAGCAGTCTGGTTTTCACTGAGATTTACATTTGCAATGGTAGGAAGGGGCTGGAAATAGGGAGCATCAAACTCTTCCCCACCTTTTTTTCCCTTTCCTGGGGAAAATCCAAGCGAAGACATTTTGTTTGAAATCGGCACATCAAAACTTTGCGAATGCGGTTTGGTACAAACGCCCCGGTTCGATGAAACAAAGGGAGAAAAAAAAAAAGAAAAAAAAAAGGCCCCGGTTCTGAATTTCAGCGTTGTGGAACTGATGATTCCAGAAAAACCTTTCAACTTCTCACCCGATCTCAAGATGAAAACAAATGTTGAACTACTGAGATTTCCCAGAGGAAGGAAATTCTGCTTTCCTAACACCTCTAACACTGACTTTTTGTTGTAAATCATTTTGAGCTCTACAGATGAAAAGCTCTTGGTAGATGCAAAATATTGCTGCTTTTTATTTTATTTATTATTCATCATGATAGTTCATGCCCAAAGAGGAAATCGTATTCTCTCTTTCTTAGCTGCTGGGACCTATGAAAATCACCCAGCAATGGAGCCTGAATGCTTGTAGTTGAGGAAGAAATGGGAAATTCATTAAAATTTCATCATTTCTGGCTTAAAGTGTTTATTTTATTTGACCATCTCTGCTGGGGGCGGGGAGGGTGATGTCTTCTGGCTCCCAAAGACCCGGTGGACTTTGCTTTGTCAGGGCTGGCCACTTTGTAGGGACTTTTGGCACGTTGCAGGAGGAAGCGCAGGAAACAGGGCGGGGAGGGTCCCCCGTGGGAAACCGGGGTGCTGGGGGGAGGAGGAGGTGGCAGCTGATGAGCTTTGATAATTGCCAAGATTTGCAGGCAGCCAAGCCCCAGGCAGTGGCAGGATCATGTCTTTTCCGATGCCGTGCCGATTGGATTTGCTTTAGCATGAGGCAGGCGCAGCATCTGCTCCCCACCGGTCCCCGGGGAGGGGGGCACAGGTATCCGGGAAGGGGGATATTAAAAGGCCACACGGCAAAGCATCCATGTGGTGGCGGAGGGAGGGAGCCTTCGATGAAGTTTCCCCAAATACGCAATTAATTTTGACTTAATAAGACATTTATTGTATAATAAACAACAACTGATTCATGAAAAAAATATTTATCGAGGATTTACGGCTGGGTAATGAATTTGTAGCTCAGTTTGCCTTGACTAGATTTATTTACATAGCAGTTAAACCCCAATCAATAATATGCTTTTAATAATCACTATATTTAAGTGGTGTTTCAACAATACACTGTAATTAGACGATGAATTCTGCTGTAATTCTTTAGATTTAGTATACTTTGGGGTTCGGAGTCTCTCCTTGATCGTGATGCGAGTGCTCCATTAACATTAATTAAGCGCGTGCCAATCAAGCAGAGAATAAACCTCACTCCGTGTGATCCGTCGCTGAATAGCAATAGGGTGGTGGGAGAAGAAGCAGCTCAGACTTCCCGGGATAGATAGCAACGGTTCCGCTTCGGCATCCTTCACTGGCTCGTGTATCTTCAGGTCTCCCATCACCAGGACGAGCTCCTGGTAGAAGGAGATCCAGGGCAGACACCAGCGCTACGGATGGGGACGCTTCCATCCAGCGGTGCCACTTGGCTTTGTCTTGCCAAAATAGCGCCCAAACAAGACTTTTGAGGTTAAAATGCTGGTTTATACCCATGGAGCTGCGACTGCAGCTCAGGTCAGGTGCAAAAAGTCACAGAATCACAGAATCTTCTTGGTTGGAAGGGACCTTTGAGATCATCGAGTCCAACCACAAAACAAAAAAAAAAAAACCGACCAAAAAAACACCAAACACAAAACACCCACACCCCACACCCACCCACAAACAGACACAACCCAACAATCTCGGGCACTAGAGCATGCCCTCAAGTGCCACGTCTACACGCTTCTTAAATGCCTCCAGGGATGGCGACTCCACCACCTCCCTGGGCAGGCTGTTCCAGTGCCTGACCACTCTCTCAGTAAAGTAATTCTTCCTAATATCCAATCTAAACCTCCCCTGCCCCAACTTCAGACCATTTCCTCTGGTCCTGCCATTATTCCCTTGGGAGAAGAGGCCATCACCCACCTCTCTACACCCTCCTTTCAGGGAGTTGTAGAGGGCAATAAGGTCCCCCCTCAGCCTCCTCTTCTCCAAACTAAACATGCCCAGTTCCCTCAGCCTCTCCTCGTATGACTTGTTCTCCAGACCCCTCACCAGCTTGGTGGCTCTCCTCTGGACACGCTCCAGCAGCTCAATGTCCTTCCTGTAGTGAGGGGCCCAGAACTGAACACAGCACTCGAGGTGAGGCCTCACCAGTGCCCAGGACAGAGGCACCATCACTCCTCTCCTCCTGCTGGTCACGCTATCCCTGACACAGGCTAGGATGCTGTTGGCTTTCTTGGCCACCTGGGCAAGTCCCCGGGAACTGGGTTTACTGGGCGTATTTGCTCCGTCGCTGGGAAAACAGCTCCTGAGCCAGATGGTCCGTGATGGAGGATGCGGGACGGTGATGCTCATCCCGCTCCCGCTGCAGACGAGACGTGGGTTTGTGTTGGGTGCAGGGAATGGGTCTAGCCCTTCGGGGCTGTTCAGCTGCTGGTGCAAGACAAGTGTTTGCGAAGAGGTCTGGGGCTTTGTTTCCCTGTTCCCGAGATAGTTTGAGCTCAGCTTTCTAGTGGGGTTTAGTATTCTGCTGGGCGCGCTGATAAACGTGAGCCTGGAGTGGGTGCACTTCAGAGCATGATTCTGCAAAGTTTTGCTCTATTCGCAAGGCACTTGGAAGGCTTTCTAGATGAATTACGCTTTAAAACCACATTTTTTCTCCTGCTCTTGGTCTGTCTGTCTGTCTAATCTCTCTTTGTCGCGGCAATTGTACCTCCTGTCTCTGTCTGCAGCCGATGGTATCGCTCCTGAGAAAGATACGGGTGTGTATATTTAGAAAACGTTTCCTACATTCCTCTCCCACAAGGGACACTTGAAATGGCTTTGGAAAACAACAGAAAAAAAAGCACCCAAAATTATGGCCCTTCACTCTCTTGCTTCTGCCTTATTAGAACAGAGCCCCAGGCAGGAGTGACGCCACAGAGCCGGGCACGGTGGCGGGGCTGGCAGTGGAGGAGGTGATGCGCTGCAGAATATTTACTGAACCCAGAGAAAAGATTGGGTGTTAAGGACTTTTTTTCTTTTTAATTTGGTAAATCATGTCATGTTGGGGTTTAAGCGCCGCTGCCGGAGGCGTGCGGGAGGCAGGGGGATGGGGCAAAAAACTCAGCAGGGTTAAAATCTCCATGTGAGAAGCTCCGTGCGAGCTTTCCCCGGAAAGCTTTTCCGTGGAGTTGGGAAATGAAGCAAGACAGCGGACAGGGAAGAAGGATGTGGCGTGTTATGGTAATCGCTCTTCTTAATTGCTTTGACTCCAATGACTAGTCATTTCTTATCCTAACAAAGACATGATCGCCATCCGGTCCTGATTGCAAAGCAAATCCCGAAGGGAGCTCCTCTTCTCGCTCCGTCACGGACCCCAACTGCCTTGGGCCTGCCAGCCCCAAGGTGTGGGGACAGCGGTGACTAGTCTGGGAGTCACGGTCCCGTGCTGGGGCTGAGGCTGAGAAACCCAGAGGGATTTCAGTGGAGCGAGGGGCTGTGCGAGGCATCAGTCCGGCCACCTCTGTGATGACCAGGGCATGTAGAAAGTCAAGGCAGGGATGCCGAGGGCAGGGATGCTGAAGGCGAGATGCTGAAGGTGGGATGCTGAGGGCAGGGATGCTGAAGGTGAGATGCTGAAGGTGGGATGCTGAGGGCAGGGATGTTGAAGGTGGGATGCTGAAAGTGGGATGCTGAAGGCGGGATGCTGAGGGCACGGATGCTGAGGGCAGGGATGCTGAAGGTGGGATGCTGAAGGCGGGATGCTGAGGGCAGGGATGCTGAAGGTGGGATGCTGAAGGCGGGATGCTGAAGGTGGGATGCTGAAGGCGGGATGCTGAGGGCAGGGATGCTGAGGGCAGGGATGCTGAAGGCGAGATGCTGAAGGCGAGATGCTGAAGGTGGGATGCTGAAGGTGAGATGCTGAGGGCAGGGATGCTGAAGGTGGGATGCTGAGGGCAGGGATGCTGAAGGAAGGATGCTGAAGGCAGGGATGTTGCCATCATTATGTTACCAAACCCCCTTTGAGCTAAATAGGATCCTGATGCTCCACTATACAATTTTGCACTGATTCCTCAGTAAACTCATGGTCTCAAGCCAATGGGAGCGGGTGGAGAGGTGCCTGCTGCTTTTCAGCTGGGCTTGATCCAGCGCAGAATAATTGCATTGACTGTTTCGCTCTGTGCCTGACAGTTCAGGGCTTCGAAATCCCCCACAAAAGAGACCCGCATAAAGAAACTTGACTCGGAGTCCAAAGCAAAGCTGCAACTGGCAGAAGTGCAGATCTTCAGGCTCAATCAGATGCATAAAGACAGGCAGGCAAAGCTGGGATGGGAATATGTTGCTTCAGCTGCGCACAGAAAGCTGCCGAAATTTTCCATATCAGAGAGATGCTTTACAAAAAGGGATGGTCTGGCCTGGGGTTTGCAGGGAGGAAAACAACAGCGATGACGATAGCAGCAACAAAAAGCTCCCCCTGCTTTCCACACTGGTGGGAATTGCTTGTTTATTCTCTTCCAGTGACTTTCTGAGCCAGCTTTCTCCATTTTGCAAGTCAAAAGCATCTGTCCGTTTGCCCTTGGTGTGTCACAAGCTCCTGCAGCCTGACGGGGAGGGTGTCTGCCACCAACGTCACCGGTAGCAGTGGACCTTTGTCCAGCCGGGCTGGGGATGCGGTTGGGCTCGGAGATGCCCAGAGAGCGGTTGTATTGTGGAAAAGGACTGGCTGAAGCAGTTGCGGGTATTTTTTTTTTTTTTTTTTTTTTTTAATGCAGAATGGTGATTTCGTGCATTTCTCCTCGTTCCCCGCAACGTGATTAAACGAGGAGTTCGGCTGCGGGGAGGAAGGTAGTGGTCATGCTCTGAATTGTGCTTGAGCTCTTCAGAATGAATCTGAGGAGGAGAGGAAGGCACACTGTTGCTCTGCAGGAGATTTCAAACTAGTCTTAGATATTCAGCCTGAACGAGAGAGGTCACGTTTTGCGAGGAGAAGACTTTGCTGCTGCCGGCAACGCCTTTCTCTCCAGTAAGGAGCAGCTCGCCCAGCTTGGGCATGCTATTGGGAAGCCCAGCTGGCCCAGCGATGGCCACGAGAGCACTTTCCCCTCCCTCCCTGCTGCATTATAATTCCCCCGGCGCTGCGGCAGCGATGGACACTCGGACATTGGCTGCATTAAACATAGGGTCAGTCATTTCCCTGCCTTCCTTCTTTGTCTGTAATTCTGCGTCTAATGGCAGCAATTAGTCACTGTCCGAGAAGGGATGAGCAAGCTCCTGGCTCATCCCTGCTCTCTGACGGATCTGCTCCTCCAGAGGGATGGAAAGGTCATTAGCAGAGGGTTAGTTATTGATCGGCTGGGGAGAGAGAAGGGGTCCAGAGGTGAAGCTCAGCACCTCAACTTAAGCGATGGGCCAGAGAAAGGAGAAGAAAAATAGGCTGGCAGCAGCCCCAGGGAGCCCACAGCCACCGTGCCACAGATGCAAAGGACAAATGCTTATTGATTGGAGAGGTGTTTTTGGAGGTAGGTTATTTCTTTGTCCTCCCTAAAGCGGGGACCAATTATGGCTTTTGACTGGCAGAGACAAATGCCAGAAGCACCGAGCCTGGATTTCCTAGGGCCGTCCTTACGATGGGGTTGCAAACCCATTGTACTGAAACGAGCATCCTTTTTACTGCCTAGAAGAGAGAAATGATGTCCCAAGAAGGGGGACGAGACTGGTTTTTTGCGTGCACTCCTCTACTAGTTGCGCAGGAGCAGCTCTGCACCATGGCTTGCAAAATGCCATGCAGGAAAACCAGGAAGGAATAAGTTGCTCCTGTCTAGGAAAAAAACAAGAATCAAAGGAGACCCTGGTGAAGGAGCCGGGACACTTTGGACCGTGCTGGAGCGAGGAGAGAAGGATCCAGGGTGGATTCGATGATTCAATCAGCTTGTTTCTGGTGCTGACTTTAATTAAGTTGTGCAGCAGATAAATTAAGGCCGTTGCCAATTTCCTAGGAGGGATGTGGGAAGGAGGTTTACGGTGGATGAGGGCCAGGCTGCCTTTGCAGTGGGGAAGGTGTCCGGTGGGCCACCAGGCTTTTCTCTCTGACATCTGCCATCAGTCACACCTCAGGGCTTGTTAAACACCTTCCAACCTCCTCTTCCATCATGGCCATGCCAAAAAGAGGGATGAGCTTATAGACCGTGTCAACAGGGCTGATAAATCCCAGCCTCCAAACCCAGCATCACAGGATGTCCTTGGTCCTCTTAGGTTGGGTTTCATCCTTTCTCTCTTGGGTTGGGTTTCATCCAGCTCCCTCCGTAGGTGCGGAGACAGTGGTTGTAGAGGGACATAAGTAGTGGTGATTCATGCTACTGAAGGTCTTCCTTAGGGCCTTGGAAGTGTTTCTCCTTATGCTCCTCTCCTCTTGCCTGGGCAGTAGTAGTTTTATATCCCAGCTGGGCAGCTGCCTGTACTTGCTGGTGGGTAGTTTAGCTCCAGGAGGCTCCTTTCTCTTGAAATGAGGCACAAAACTGTTTCTGCTTCTCTGGGTCAAGGGCTACGCATCAAGACAGGGGCATGAGGGGGAGCGGGAGAGCTGAGAAGCCCACCCAACCCTTGCAAGCAACGCTGCCAAGAGCCTCCTCATGCCCAGTGCCACCAGGATGGGTGACAGCCAAGCTCAGGCCAGGCAGAAACAGGGACGGCTTCATCTGCTGGTGGGAAGAAGGGATGTCTGCACCCTTTCCGTGGCTCGTGTTGCCTCTACCTTGCAACTGATGGAGTGCAACCCTCTTCTCTGTAGTGATTATCCTGTCCTCGGAGGCTTCTTTGACCTTCAGGGCCAGATGGATAACGCTGCGGGCAGGCAGGAGGAAGGCTCAGGGAGCGCTGCCTTCAATATGGCTTCGCCCTCCTGATTTATACTGGGGAGAGAGCGGTGCTGATGCACACTCTTGCTCATAGATTATCTTCATTCCAGCAGCAGTCAGGCAGACAGGAGAGGTAAACGGAGAGCTATCCGCCACCCTATCCGTCACCTTCCCTCCAGCAGCAGCGCTGGCTGCCGCAGAGCCCTCTCTTCCAAGGGGAACCTTCCCTCTCCATCAACCGCTGCAAAAAAAAGTCATATTCTGCAAATGGGTCTATGCGTCTTGGGAGAGCTTGTCGTGGCTGTGTCTCTCCCCAGCCTCCCTGGATGGGAAAATGCTGGAGAGGAGCTGATAACCATGGTCTCCGGGGAGAAGGAGACAGGGTTGAGGTCTCTGTTCCACCCAGGATGGTGCTGGGACTCACGGCCGTGTTTCAGGTGGTTCAACCAGAGGAAGGTAGAACAGGAGAGACGGGGAGGGACTCTATGAGGGATTGTAGCGATAGGACAAGGGGGAAGGGTTTGACACTGAAAGAGAGGAGATTTAGATGAGATCTCAGGAAGAACTTCTTTGCTGTGGGGGTGGTGAGAGCCTGGCCCAGGTTGCCCCTAGAAGCTGTGGCTGCCCCATCCCTGGAGGGGTTCAAGGCCAGGTTGGAGGGGGCTTGGAGCAACCTGGTCTGGTGGGAGGTGTCCCTGCCCAGGACAGGGGGGCACTGGGTGATCTTTAAGGTCCCTTCCAAACTGAACCATTCCATGATTCTAAGGTAAATCAAAGGCACTGGGGACCTAGTGTGATTTTTTACATGGCTTTTATTTTTTTTCTCCCTCTCCTCACCTCTCAGGCCTTAGTTTCGTTCAGGATTAATCTTCATCTTGCTTCCCCCAGGGGAGTGGGGCGGCTTGTTCTCTTCATGTCTGGAAAATGCTCCGAAGTCCTCCCATGAAAGGTGCTGACAGAGCACCGAGGATTTCCAGGATTCCTAGATTTAGATAAATAGATAGGCGGACAACTGATGGTAAAACATTGAGGCTGATGGGGTGGTTTTATCAGCCGTGCCTCTGCACCATGGGGCTTGATGTGCCTGGTGTGGGGGGGGGACTGGCAGCAGGGTCCTGGTGAGATTCCCAAACAAAGGACATGGAAAAACCCATTTTTTTAGAGCAGAACGTCTTGTACCGGTGCCAGGTGGGAGCATCTCTGGAGGGAGGAATGGGAAGCCTGAAGGCAAGTTATACCTTTCTTCTCTTGCTGCCTCTGACAATGCATGAATTATCCAGCCCTGGCCGCCCAGAGACCAGGATCAAACCCAGCCAAGGAGACCTCTGGCTTTGCTGCTGAGGCCGGACAGACCGGGGGCACAGAACAGGGCACACAAGCATGGAACCCTCTTGGAAACCGTCTGAATTTAATTTTAATTCCTCCTTTCCTTATTTTTTTTTTTTTTGTAAAATAGTCATCCTTTAGATCTCTGTGCCTTTTGTTGTTATTGGCTGTACGTAAAACGTGCCCGGTAGCCCAAAGTTGACTCAGTGTGGAGCCAAAGTAGTGCAAAGCTCTGCAGGTTCCCAGTGGCACCAGTTTGCACCACGCTTCTTGGGTAGCTCCAGACAAAAATCCTTCCAGCTAAACCTCTGCAGGCTTCAGGGAAGATGGGAGACCATATATCCCAATCCTCCTTTTGCTTGGGAGGCTCCTATTTCTAACACAAAGCTGATGAGCATCCCATGGCCAAGCAGCTTGGGCTTTGGTGCATTCAGAATGCCCGGCAGCACACGATGAGCAAAATTTGAATGCCCGGTGAGGCACAATGCATCGAGCCAGGAGGATGTATTACTCCAAATGGAAATAATTTCTATTGCTGAGGGAGAGAGTGGCCCGTTCTGAACTATGGTGCTGGGCTGCTCAGTAATTCGCACGGTGCAGAGGGGAGGATGGAGCCTTATGTCGGGAGAAAGCTCAAGTTCAAACTGTTAAGGAAGAACCATAGTCAGAAAGAGGCAGGAAGCGTAAAGATCAAAGTTGAGACTCATTTACATTTCATCAAGAACGTGGGGAAAAAGGACAAGAAAAAATAATCTGTCAGTTATGCCAGGTTTTCAGCAAGAGGAGTACGATTTAGACTAGGAGGAAAACATGCACAAATTGACGTTTCCCTGTATTTTCCAAGTGAGAATTGTCTGCTGAGCTGCGAGTGCTGCTCGAGGTGACATTTGTGGCCGCGTTGTGAAAATCCTCAGACAGCCAAGAGCCTTGTTCAGCACCCAGCCGAATGTCACTCCGACCCCGCGGCGCTCTCGCCGGCGCTGTGGTGGGATCCAGGGGCAGGGAGTAGATGGCGTTGAGGTTCTCCATAAAGATTACAGAGTCACAGAATCACAGAATGATATGGGGTTGGAAGGGACTTCTGGAGATCATCCAGTCCAACCCCCTGCCAAAGCAGGTCCACCCAGAGCAGGTCCCACAGGAACGTGTCCAGGCGGGTTTGGAATGTCTCCAGAGAAGGAGACTCCACCACCTCTCTGGGCAGCCTCTTCCAGGACTCTGCCACCCTCACAGCAAAGAAGTTCCTCCTCATGTTTAGATGGAACTTCCTACATTCAAGTTTGTGCCCGTTCCCTCTTGTCCTGCCCCTGGGCACCACTGAAAAAAGACTGGCCCCATCCTCCTGACACCCACCCTTTCAGTATTTATAGGCGTTGATCAGATCCCCCCTCAGTCTTCTCTTCTCCAGACTAAAAAGACCCAAGTCCCTCAGCCTTTCCTCAGCAGAGAGATGTTCCAGGCCCCTCATCATCTTTGTGGTCCTCTGCTATACCCTCTCCAGGAGTTCCCTGTCCTTCTGGAACTGGGGAGCCCAGAACTGGACCCAGTGCTCCAGATGGGGCCTCACCAGGGCAGAGTGGTTGGTGTGCTTTTTTATCTACTCCCAGCCTTTCCCCTCTGTTTTTTGGGGCAGGGAGAGCCCTTGGTACCGTCATGAAGCGGTGGGTCCTCCAGTGCCAGCGGGATGCAGAGGGAGAAGCAGACATATGCAGTGTGTTGTCAGGGATGCAATTTGTCCTCTTGCCCAACTCCTTTGAATATTCCTGTATCGTTCCTCTATCTGTAGCATTTTAATGCCTTTATAAAATGTTTCCTAATGACAGAACGATAATTTGGCTAATGCAGCTCTGCACAATTAGGTTCCCTAGTTAACATCGTGTTCCTGCGTCAGATGCCCTTTCATCTCCTAGCCTATTTTTCATACCCTCGGTAAATATGTTTAATAATCAATTGGCATATTATTAACGCACAATAACGATCTTACTAAATCGAAGCTCAATCTTTATTTGAGACACTTACAGTAAATATTGACTGCTCTGCAGAATTATGGCAGAGCCCTGAGCAGTCTGTTCCAATGGGAACTGGATCCATTTTTTAATACCAGTTATTGATTTTTTCGGCAAGCAAAAACTGCCTTCAGGCATCTGTGGTTTTTCTCCTCCCCTGTGAGCTGGTGGGAGGTGATGGGCACGCACCAGGTAGATCATTACCCTTTTCTCCATCAATAGGGCCATCGCTGGAGATGGGCAGAGCGAGTGGGCATTTCTCTGTCTCCCTTTGGTGACCAAGGGCAAGGTCACTCCTGTCCCCACGGTGCTGGCAGGGGACAGGCATCTCCTGGCCTTCTCCTTGCCGTTAACTGCCCCGGTGCAGCCACCCACCAAGGTGACAAGTGCCTGCTGTGAAGATGCTAGTTTAATTTTCTGCCCTTAATTGCTGCTAAGGGACAAAAATAGGCTGGTTTGGTCATTTGATGAAGATTCCTGCCAGCTCCCATTTTCCTGCTGTCCTGTGACCTGTCCACACGAAGGCTGATGAGAAATGACTCTCGCTTCTCCCCACGCGGATGAGGATCCACTGGCATCTCCACGTGGATGAGCCGGACGATGTGCAGGTGACATGTTTACAGCCTTGCTAAAAAGACCCGCTCTCTGCGTCTCACCAATTCATCCCTTTAATCGGGGCCAGCCTTAGGAGGACTTCAGGAAGAAATTTTTCTCTATGAGGGTGGTGAGAGCCTGGCCCAGGTTGCCCAGAGAAGCTGTGGCTGCCCCATCCCTGGAGGGGTTCAAGGCCAGGTTGGAGGGGTCTTGGAGCAACCTGGTGTGGTGGGAGGTGTCCCTGCCTGGGGCAGGGGGGCACTGGGTGATCTTTAAGGTCCCTTCCAACCTGAACCATTCTATGATTCTATGACATTTTTGGGTGCTAGTTCAGATGCACATCCCCCTGAGTGAGGCCAGTTACCTTGCTCCTGCTGTTATTTGATGATGGTCCCACCAGCTGAATGTGTTAGGTTGCTTTCCCCAGAGAAATGGGTTTTTGCTCCCCCCCAGTGCTTAAAAAATCCAAGGGAGTAGCAGACATCTCCACTTTTTGCTCGGGTGGGAGAGGTGGAAATGAATCACATCGCATGCAAGATGTGTTAGCAAATGCCTCGGGGGGAGCAGGCAGGGTGGTTTTTTCCCCTGTTGTTATTTTGCAAGAGCTCTGTGTTCTTCCGTGGAGGGAGGTTTGAAGGGGAGGTTGACTCTCGGGCTGTGAGTTGCCGTGTGGCACGTACCGCACACATGGAATTCTTCGGGAATGACTTTGCAGATCATTCTTACGGTGGGCCAACGCGTCTGTTGAAGCTAGCAAGGGGCAAGGAGCATCCTTGCGCTGGGTGTGTGTGCCTGAATGTCCACGCTCTGAATCCAGAGGAGCTTCCAGACGTGGAGAAGCCCTTATAAATGGCTGTGACGCCCCGTAGAGAGCTAATTCCTGGAGCGTGGGCTTGTCCCCACGCCCACAGCTGGGGAAGGGCTGCGCCTTGGCCATAGCTCATTGAGATGTGGAGCCCATTGGCGTGGCTGAGTGTCTATGTATATTTATGTAGAAGACTTTGCATCCCTGGAAGGTGCTGTTGCTTGTTATTTTGACTGATTACAGGAGAGTGACTGTACTACAATAGCAGGAGCCACTCATTAGCTTTGGCGTAGCGAGAGAGAAATCAGCAACTCATTCCAGCCACATCCGCCCCTGGAGGTGAATATTAAACAGGAATTGATCCTGGGTAATGAGAACACAGCCCGGACTGCTGCGATTAGCACCGGTTGAATTTTAAATAGTTAATTATTACAGCAGGCAAAGGGAGCTTGTTGGGGGTGGGCGAGTGTGGTGCCTTCAGGGTGGCGGGTGGATGTTAAGGGATGAGAGTCGGTGGGGTTGCGAGGTGTCTTTTGGGGAGGAATGTGGATGGATCGTGTTGGGAGGGCTGGTGTGTGGGATGCACACGACAGAGGTGTGTGGGATGCGCCAGGGATGCTGCCTGGAGGGTTTTTATCTGGGTGAGAAGGTAGGCGAGCAGCCCCATGCCTTTTGCGGGAATTTGGAGGTATATCTCTTGGAGCGAACAACTTTTGGGGCAGGCTGGAGATGAAGGTCTGGAAGACATGTGCTGCTCCACCTGAGTGTGGGTCCATTTCCAGCCTCTCCAGCTTCAGGTCAGGTAAAACCCAGAGGACTTGGGGCAGGCAGCAGGTCTGGGAAGCTGTGGTGGGAATATATTCAAGGCAGTTTTTCTTGTGTTTCCCCATCTCTGCTGGCTTCCTTCTTCTGGAGCGCTGCACAGAAACAAAGGGGAAGCCAGAGAAGGTGGCGGGTGCCAGGGGAAGGCGTGCTGTCTGCCTGGAGACAGGGGAATTATCCAGCTCGAATAAATACCTTTCAAAAAGAGAGGAAGAAAGAGAATTTCGCCCTTCTCCTCACCCCATGCCTCCCAAAATACCAAATCACCATGATTAAAAATTGACTCAAATGGACAAGCAGGCGCGGTAATTGATTGTGGCCTTTCATTCTTGCAGCCACACTTAATTAACCTTTAGACTCAAATACCAAGCACTGGTTAGACAGAAAGGTGTAGGCAGGGAAGAAGAAGACAGTGCCTGTTGGGAGGATCCTGGGCTGGAAGAAGTCCTTTGGGGCTAAGGCGCCTGGATGACGCTGGGATGCTCTGGGGAAGAGCAAGTGACCCAATAACGCAAGGCTGGAGGTTTATTTCCCTTTCCCAGACTGTGAAAAGCAGAATAACCCCTTTCCAGATCTTTTTTTCCAGCTCGCCTCTCTTTCCCGTGCTGTTCCTGATATTTATTGCTGTCGTGGTGCCCAGGACCGTAGTGGGGAGCTGACGGCGAGCTGTGCTCAGTGCTGTAGGAAGCCGTCGAGCTGACAAACTATGCACGGGTGGCTTTGTCTTGGTGCTGCGAGCGTTACCTTGTAGTGCTGGGGAAAAAGAAAAAATATGACAAAACGTCTGGCAAGGAGTGCTGCAAATGGACTCAGTGGTAGTAAAAAGCTGTTATTTGAAGGGTGCCTCTTTTTCCAGTGGTGTGTGAGGCTCAGGGAGGTCAGCACTGACTCTAACGGTTAAGGTGCTTGCAGGATTGCCCTGTTTAGGGTGATAATTGTTGACCATCGTCAGCATCCCAGTGCGTCTTCAGAATTGAACCAAGAAAGTGTGGCGAGCAGGGATTACTGTGGCCTTTTCCTTAGGGATGGGTTCAAAATGCATTGTTGGGTGTGAGAATCTCAGAGAGTCAAGAATAAATGTCCTGACGTTGGGCTGTGTGGAGCTTGGTCTTCCCCTGAGGATGTGTAGGAGAGCATGCTTGGGTGAAAAAATGGGTATTTTTGTCTCTTTGAAGACCTGCCTGCCTCCCACACGTCAGCCTTTGCTTTCAGCCGTGGCCCCCTCTGCTTTTATGCTTGTGATCATTAATGCAGGGATCCTCTGGCCTCCTTACAGTGCGAGTTGTCTCCGCTCTGTGCAGTGGAAACGTGCTTTGACCTGGAAAGCTGTTGCCAGCAGCAGATGGAGTAGACCTGCGGGCCAGCTGCTCCATGCCCTGCCAGGTGCCGCGCTTGCTTTGGTTTTTAAATGCTTTGGTTTAAAAGAACTTTGAGTCCGCCCTGGAATTAGGGATTTATCAGAGGGAACTTGGGGCGAGGCATCAAAACGTAGACTATAAATGAGGTTACTTGTTTCAGAGGGGACAAGGATGAACGGCGAGGAGGCTCCGAGTGGTTGATCTAATGAAGGTGACGTGGCTTTGAAGCTCTTGCATGCTATTAATTGTGGTTTTCAGATCAAACCCGGTTCAGCTTAAAAACAGGATGGTTGATTTGGAGAGTAGGGCTGAAACCCAGAAGTGTGACTACAAACGGTAAATAGGAAGGGTTCCTATAGGAACAGTGGTGGCAGCTCTGGAATGTCCGTGGAAAATTGTTTGCTTCCAGATGCGATGCCTGAGCATCAAGGAAGCCCAGACCCGAATTTTTTGCGATGGGATGGAGGGATGCTTGGGCTCAGCTCCTACTCCAGGCTGGGTCATACCTGCATCTCTTTCCATACGCATCTGCCTATGATCTGGGGAAGGGTGGGGGGGCTCAGGAGGCATTGAGACAAATTGCATTTGTGCACATCAGATGGGAGACTTTGGGGGCTTGAGCAGGAATTCTCTGCCTTTTGTCTTTTATCATTAGGAGTCAGGGATTGAGGTGACAACAGAGCCATGTATGAATGCAAAGTAAACAAAGCCGTGTGTGGGTGTGATGACATGTTTCTTTTGTCCGTAATGTATTCATCCTCTGAGTGCTCCAGGGTTATGCATTTAATTTGTTGTGCAATTGGCAGCTTTAGAAGTACTTAAGCATCCAGCTATCCTTGCCTAAAAATAACTGAAAAGCAAGTGGTTTTTTTTTTTGCCCAGGATGAGGGGAAGAGAGGTGGGCCAAGGAGAGAAATGTATTCTGCAAGCCAGGAAGGCAGCACACAATCCTGACGGGTCCACCAATGCTTTTCTTGTTATTTTGGTCTTTTCTCCATCCTTTTTCCCAGTTAGAAGCGGCTCTGGCCATGAGCGAATATAAGGGGAGGGAGAGGAAGAGGTGGGTAGAGCACTGGCTCAGGATTTAGAAGATTTGGGCTGAATCGCTCGTTTTGCTGCTGTCTTTCTGTGTCATCCCAGGCTCTCTGCACCTCTCCGCAGTCATAATAATATCGCTTCTGCACAGGGGTGTTGCAAGAGTAAATATATTAAAGATTGGGAGGCATTAAGGTGCTGTGGAAAGGCTCCTGCATAGCGAGAGAGCGTGCACTTGCAAATCTCAGCAGCTCGGA
Source organism: Numenius arquata (assembly GCF_964106895.1). NCBI lineage: Eukaryota > Metazoa > Chordata > Aves > Charadriiformes > Scolopacidae > Numenius > Numenius arquata. The sequence goes on from NC_133597.1 coordinate 5,168,149, forward strand.
GGGCTGACGAACGCAACCTCAAATTTATTATTTTTAATATCTCATTATTTCTGAGTCAATCGGAGGGTTTTTAGCCGACCTTGGCGGGGAGAGGGACTTGCCTTGTCAGGTCCAAGGCAGCTGCTTTGACTTCACTCCCTTCGTGCCCTTGGGTCCCAGCTCTGTCTTTCCAAGCAGCACCCGTTGGAGGTTCTCCAGCCCAAGGTGGATCCAGCACCCATGGTGCTGGTAATGCGGGTGCCCTCTGGAGCTCTTAACTGGGTAATTTAGGGTTTTGAGTTATTCTGTGTGCTTGGCCCTCTTGGGAGCCCCGTAGGACTCAAGGTGCTGGTACCCACCAACGTCTCAACCCATTCGTTGATCAACTCAGCACCGCAGTGGGTGGCTGGAGAGCTATGGACCTACTGCTCCTTGTGCCGGGGACCCATGGTGACACCCGTGTCCTCATACAGGTTTTTAGGGCTGCTCTCTATCTGTATTTAGCAGCTGCACCGTGCTGGAGCGGTTTCTGAAACCCTTGCAGATGTGTTTGGCAGGTGCTAATGGGGGTGAGCTTTTTGTTTCAGATCCTACAGAAGTTTTTGGAGCTGAAAAACCTTGCAGAGCCCAGGGCCTGAACCCCTGGGAAGATTAAAATTCCCTACCCCTACTTCTCAAAGGCGCTGCGAGTCTGTCTGGCAAGACAGGTTCATTAACAAATTAATAGAATAATCAGCGGGGCTTTGTGTGCGTTTTGCAGATAAAAAACTGGTAACAGCATTCTTTGGCTCTTTAATGGGCTGATAAGAGCCAACTATCTGCTCCGTGGCGGGGGCTAATCGGGGAGATAACAGAGGTTAAATCAACTGCGGGGCTCTGGTGAGGGTACTCACAGAAGGAGCTGCTTCCCGGGGATGGATGGATGGATGGATGGACTGATGGAGAAGGGAGCTCGGGGGTTTTAAACACGATAAAAGGGAATAAGGCAGCAATGTAAGGGAAGGGAGAGGCAGCAGCGCCAGCTCCGTGAATATTTTTAGCCCCAAGGGCTGCACCTCTGGGAGGTTAATGCAGTTAAAAAGTGGCTGGAGGAAGCTCCGTCTGCTCTCCGGCCTTTCCGTGGTGGTTTGGACAAAGAAGAAGGTGGTTGCCAGCCTCTTCTCTTTGCGATAAGGAGCTGGGGATGCATTTCTTAGGTGTCCAGCAGGAGGGGGCTGGGCTGTGTGGGGTTCCCAGGCTGGTGCAGCCAAGCCAAGGCACTGCATGGTCTATGGACCCACCACCAAAAGTCCGCACAGAGCCAGGCGTGAGCCTCTTCACGAGGATTTTGAGCTCCTCCTTATCAGAAATTGGACTGGAAGGGTAAAAACCAAGCCACCCACACTTAGCAGCTGGCCTGTTGGGCATCCCAGCCCAGCATCCTCATCCCTGCACCCTAGGGGCCGGACACAGCAGGGATGAGTGGCAGGTGGAGGTGGCCAGGTTGGGTAGTGCTTCCCATCCCTTTCAAATCCAGGTGTCTCGTGGTTCTTTTTTGAACAAAGCCTGCAGCCTATCTCCTCTCCACAGGCCTTCTGCACCCACAACTGGGAGCAGCCCTCAAATTTTCAGGCAGGAGAGCCTCATCCGTGATAGCTTTTTGCAGAAGTGTCATTTCCCCTTCATAAATTACAAATATTGACAGCGACGTAAGAGAGATCCTTGGGCTTGGCTCCGGAACGCAGCAGCAGAGAGCAATCAGGATTCAGTGCTCAGTTTTCCTTTCTGCAGCCGCCTCCTCGGAGGTTTTGGGGTGCATCTGGTGTCCAGGGACCTCTGCTTCTGTCATGCTGAAGGCAGAGGGTTTGTCCTCATGTCACCAGTTTGCTCTTGGTAGGCTGGAAGAGTGGGAAGTTGGCCGTTGGGGCTGCGATGGGAAGCGCTTGCCTCTGTCTTTCCCTGAAGGGCTATTAATTTATACAATATTTGCTTTGTTAAAGGAAGGACATTGTCAGGCGGCTTTCAAGTGATGTGTGAAAGTGACTCTAATAAGATGTTCTGGGGAAAGCCTGGAGGCAGCCCCGCCTCTCCTCCAAACCTCTCCAGGTCTCCTTTGAAAAGAGCATCAGCAACCTTGATCCTCCTCCTCCACTAACCGAGACTCTGCTGCAAACTTCTCCAGCACGGGGAGCCAGGTGGATAATTGCCGAAGAAATAAGGAAGAGAAACGAGGAGGAGATGGCACGGAGGGGTGGGAGTTTTCTTTGGAGGAGAAGCTGCAGCATGGGGCTGGTGTTTGACTAATTATCGTGGCGTGGAGGAGACTGCAGATGAGACCTGGCTCTTCTGCTTTGGGCTTATGGGCTGGCGGTCAGGGCTTGTAGACTGGGATCTCCTCTCTCCCTGCATCCTTTCGATGGAGAAGGATCACAGAATGGTAGGGGTGGGAAAGGACCTTCAGAGACCATCTCATCCAACCCCCCTGCCAAAGGAGGGTCTCCCAGAGAAGGTTGCACAGGATCATGTCCAGGTGGGTTTGAATATCTCCACAGGAGACTCCACACCCTCTCTGGGCAGCCTGTTTCAGAGCTCTGCCACCCTCACAGGAAAGTTGTTCCTCCTCATGTTTAGATGGACTTTCCTGTGTTCCAGGTTGTGCCTGTTGTCCTTTGTCCTGTCACCGGGCACCACTGAGAAGAGTCTGGCCCCAACCTCTTGACAGACACCCTTTAGATATTGCTCAGCATTGGTGATGTCCCCTCTCAGTCTGCTCTTCTCCAGGCTGAGCAGCCCCAGGTCCCTCAGCCTTTCCTCAGCAGAGAGATGCTCCAGTCCCTCATCATCTTGGTAGCCCTCTGCTGTACCCTCTCCAGCAGTTCCTTGTCCTTCTTCAACTGGGGAGCCCGGAACTGGACCCCAGCGCTCCAGATGTGGCCTCACCAGGGCAGAGCAGAGGGGGAGGATGACCTCCCTCCACCTGCAGCCACGCTCTTCTTGATGCCCCCCAGGAGTCCATTGGCCTCCTTGGCCACGAGGACGCATCACTGGCTCAAAAGGCTGGTGAGCCCCAGTATGCCATCGCCACCAGCTTGTCCCAGCCCTGGTGCCAAGGGTCTTGGTGCTCCCTGGGGTCCCCTGCCAGTGTGTAAGTTAAATAGGTTTAATTACTATTGCTCATATACCACCTTTCTCCTCTCCAAGGGACACAGTGCTCTTGGCTGTCCCCTTGCCATAGCTACCTGCCGCCCGTTTGTGGTCTTCTCCAACTCTGGGATGAAGAGCAGGGATATTTAAGGTGTTAAGGTTATTATTCTTGCATCCTTTGCTGGGCTGTTTCCTCATTTTATAGGGGAAAGGCACAAAAAGCCCTCAAATAAAAGCAATTTGTGGTGCAGTGAAGTGCCAGGGCCAGCGTGTGGCAACCCTGGGAGTGTAAATCTGTGGATGTAAACCTTCCTGGGTAAACCATGTTGTTTTTCGGGTTTTTTATTTCTTTTTGTAATTATTGAAGGAATTAACTATTGTTTGACTACTTAGTACCGTGCGCTCCTATCCCACCTCTCGCCCCAGAAACCTCCAGTCCCATTACAGATATTAACGAAGCTTGAAAAGAGGGTGATTTGGGTGGGAAAGGGGTAAACTGAGGCACAGGTCCAAGCTCAGAGACCTGTGGCTCTCCCTGCTCCTCTTCCTCGCTTCTCACTCCTCTTCCTCGCTCCCTGCTCCTCTGCTGTCAATCCCAACTGACAGGAGGCTTCCAACTGCCTCGAACAGAGCCAGGACCGTTAATAAAACATCAAAACCATCAAAAACCATTAGAATCTAAAGAGGGAACAGAAATGGGAGATAAAAGGCCATCGCCTGCCTCGGCTCCCTGGGTCCCCTGAGAGATGCTTGCGCCCCGGGGGGGGTGTTCACTTGTGGAAGGAACTTTTAGGGGAAAAAAAAGGAATAAATAGATACAAATAAATAGGTACAAATAACAGCCTGAGGATTTAGGTGCAAAGCCCAGGATCTGCAAGGTGCGAAGGTGCCATCTACTAGTCCAGAGCAATCTCTTAATTGGGGGGTAAGAGATTAACCCCAACTCTGGCAGTACCAAACTGCCTTTTTTTTTTTTTTTTAAATTATTATTATTTTTATTATTTTCATAAGGTTTCTGGTGCTGTTGGGAGGCTTAATTAATTACTTAAGATGTTTTCCACTGTTATTGTGCCTCCCCTCAAAGGCTTGTGACAGTAAGTTCTCATCAAGTGGAAGATCTAATAAGTGCCAATTATTGAAGTTTGCTAATTGCCAGATAATAATAATGCTGATTAATAATGCTTTTAACACCGCTGTTGATTTCAAATGTTGGGTACAGGAGCCGCAGCACCATTGATTTAAATGGTAATTTCTCCTGCGTTGTAGCTAAGCGGGGTAAAAATCAGGTCGGTGGCATTTTTTTGGGGGGGAGGTGGGGGCAAAGAGCATGTTGTTCTAACCCCTGTCTTTAAAAACCTGGGAAGTTCGTTAGCGCTTAAAAAATAACTAAATTAGTGCGGGAGGATAATGCGTCGCGGAGGAGCGCTTCCTTCATTTCCTTGACAAGTGTAATTTAATTTTAATTATTTATGATTCTTCATAGCCCGCCAGTAAACGTTCTGTAGTATATTTTGTAAAACTAATGAAGTCTTAGTAATAGGAGACCCAACTCGAGCCCTGCCTGGAGCAGTGGGAAGACACGGCTTGTCTCTCGCCTCCGGGTTATTCCGTATCGGACCGGGGCCGTTTTGCATCCCGATCCCTTGTGGATCCCACCCAGGCGGGGATGCTGCTGCTGAGCATGTGGGAAGTGGCTCCCAAAGCTTTATTCTTGGTTTGCTATAAAACTTTTTAACTTTTTGAGCCCTAGAGAGCTCCAGCGAGAGGGGTGGCTTGTCCTCAGTGTGCGGTTAGAGCATCCCACACTGCCCCTTGGGATTTATAAATCCCTTAGGAGAAGTTATAAAGTTGGGGTTTTCCCCTCTAAATTATTCCTTTTTTGATTTCTGCCCCTAAATGCCCCAAAGGTAAGGAAAAACGGGGCGAGGAGGGGAGGCTGCTTGCTTTAAACTTCCCCAACTGGGAAGATAAAGCGTGTTTCTCCGCCGGCAGCGTGGCCAGGGTGCGGGATGGGCGCAGGATGCCGGTATTCCCGGCCGCTGGCATTTGCGGAGCGGTGGATGGGGGCCGCTGGGTGAGCATGCCCAGAACAGTGTGGGGCGTTGAGCGGAAACCTAAATTTAAATGTTAAAAAGCTTTTGTTCATTACTGGTGGCATTTCCTCTCCCTCCCCATTTGTCACTTGGAGCGGAGCTGTGACTCTTTTAATATCAAACAAATAATAAGCTCCCTCTAAAGTGATTTTTCTGACAAGGAGCTCAATATATTAAACTTTATCTATATTTTAATAGCCAATTTCACACCAAACTGCCTTCTTAATAATGTATTTACCACCTGGGGATATTATTCCAACCCATCTGGAAAGAATTGGAAATTAACTGTCCCTAAACTGAGTCTGTGTGTGCTTTAGATGCAGCGGAGATAACAGCGGTGTCATTCCTAGGGGAAGTGGGGGAGGAAGCTCATCATGCACCGAGCAAAATGTCAGCAGCAAAGGCAATAACTGGCGGGGAAACGAGTGCTCTCCTCTTTTTGCAACCCAGATCCCACCTCGGGAATATTCCAGCCGCTCGGAGAGCGGCCGATAGCACCTCAAGGGCCTCTTCTGCGCTTGTAAGAGCCAGAGGGTTTTGGTTTCCAAGGATGCGACGTGGATGCAGGGCTCGGGGCAACGGCAACATGCGGCGAGCTCAGTGTCGGGATCCCAAAGGATGGGAAAAAGTTGTGTTTGCCCAAAGTGGAGCTGCCTATGGGGATTAACCGGGTCGGGCAGCACTTTTAACTTGCTCCGTTTCGGAGGGTGGTCCTCTCCGAGTCCCTCCGGACCGAAACGATGCAGCCCAGGCAAACTGCAGCATCCGCTCTCCCTGTGTGCCTGCAAGCACGTGTGTTTGAAAAATAGAGTTCTGTTTAGCCCGAGTCGTATATTTAGTTATTGTTGCTGTTCCTTTGCTTCCTACAGTTTCAAGGCATCGACCAATTCACTTCCCTTGGCGCTAGGTACTGCGTGAAAAACGGGTGATGGTCCCAAACCTAGAGAGCCAATGTCCCCTCCGGGCAGAAATCCAGGCATCCAGAGAAAATACCTCTTGTGGCTCTTTTACCCTCAAAATATTAGAGTAGTAGGGTATCTAGTCCAGAGAGCAGAGTTGTCCTAACCGCAGCGTGCCAAGCTGGGCTTAAATCAGATTTTTCCCTGTATTTCTTATCAAATACAAGCCTGGGAAGGTCTCTCTAGGTGATGTTGCTCATTCCTGGCTGTACAGAGAGCATCCCTCGCCTCTGTGTCACTGCGGTGTGGGGACATCAGGGATGGCATTGCCTGGAAGCGAACTTGTCATTTCCGCCCTTCCCCCCCCCCAGCAAAAAGTCCCTCACGGGGGTGTTTTCCAGGGAAAAACCATCTGTTTGGGTCGGGGCTGTTGGTTTTTATGCCAGAGGGGGTGTGGAATTACTTACTGGAGTGGCGATGGGTGATAAAGGGTTTGCAGTGGGAAGGCATCTTCTAGCAGCAGAGACCTCCCTTGCCCCCGTCTCCTTGGCAAAAAAATGGCGAAGAATTTCACTGTTTTAAAGTTTGGTTTTTTTTTTTTTGGAATGTGACTGTGTTTGGAGGTTTGTTTTTCTTATTCATGCATTTCTAGGAGGCGTCACTGGCACTGAAAGCAGATTAATCCCTACAATATTTCCTTTTGTTTTTTAAAATAATTAAGGGCAGCTGCTACTTAAAAGTCAACTACGACATCCCTGCTTTTTAGATAAAAGTGCCTCGTGTTTGTTGTTGTAATGAAGGGGTTTGACACGGAGATGAAAGTCTCGGCTGTTTGTGTTGTAAAAACTGGTCTTGACGCCATTTTTGAGCGATGTCAAACTGTTTCCTTACATTTCGAACAAGACGGGCTTTGATCTAGGGGGGGGGTGTGGGAAAACCAAACCAAAACCTGAGACGTTTCAATCAGAAGGAAGAAGCAGCAACCCTTAATGATTTTAAAATAGGATCAAATTGTAAAATGTTTCAATCATCGTGTTATGTCACATAATGACATCCTTGTAGCGGCGCCGTGTGATGCTCAGCGTTGCATTTAGCATCGGGAAATGTGGTAGAAATAATTCAAAACCAATCTAAAATGCTGAAATGAAATACTGAGATTGCAAAGCGGCTCTTTTAAAGCGTCAAAAGAAAATTCTAGTTTCTGGCGGGTTTTTGGAGTCGCGCAGCTCGTCGGCAGACAGCGTGCGGGCGCATTTGTGTTTCTTCATTCTGAAACCCAACAAAAACAGAGCGCGGAGAAGTTGAAAGCGCCTTGTGAAGTGGAAATTCTCCAAATCGACCCATTTTAGCTCTGTTTCCCGTACTGCTCCAGTGAAATACTGGAGGAGGAGGAGTGAGGCTCTCCGGGCTTTGCAGATCCGGGCTGAATTGTTTTGGGATGGGATGGGGAAATGATGCGCATTTCGGTGCTAAACCAGGCACTTTTGGGTACCTTCATTCTTTTGTTGCTTTTGCCATTTCCCGTCAGAAGTGCTGGAAGGGGGAGGGATGGAGGCAACAGGGTTGGGGTTTGCATCCTGTGATGCCCAAAGGGTTTTGAGCCACGGTACCCAGGTCCTTGGGGACTTCCCTGGTGTCACTGCTGAGCATCCGGGATTGGGCTGGGGGTGGGGGGCGATGGCCATCTCTGCGGTCCCCAAATCATCATCTAAGCACGGGGACGGCCCGTGACAGCCGGGTCAAGGAGGGAGAGGTGGATAAAGGCTGCTTTAATCCTGCCAGGGGAGGATATGAGCGCTGACAGTTACCTGGGGACCCTGAGATACCAGAATCCCTAACTTAATCAGACAGATAACGGGAGCAGCCAGAGATGAGGCAGGAGCAGGAACTGCCGAACAATAGGAGCCAGCCCCCCCGGGCCCCCGTGCTGCGACGGAGATAATAAACTATATAAAAATCTGTCACCGCGCGATAAGTGATGAATTAGAATCAATTATATGTTTAAAATAATAGACCTCCCCACGGTGTTCCCCTCCAGAACGGTGACGGCTTCTGCCTGGGCTTGGCGGCGGGGATGGCAGGCTTGGCTGGCACCGTCACCGGTGGGGCTGGGACACCTCGAGCCGGTGGCTTTGTGATGCCGGGGAGCTCGGCACGGCGGCAGCCGACGTCAAAACTGGCAGCCGAGCTTTTGGCATTTAATTTTCACATTTTCCACCCGCTCCCAGCAGAGCCGTGCCGTACGTGGATGCTGCCGGCTTGTGCCGTGCCCTCCTGGTGCCCTCCAGCTCCCCTTGTTCCTCGGGATTTGTAGATTTTAGAGATTTCCCGGGTGGTTTGTTTTTTTTTTTTTCCATTATCGGCCGCTTCACGCCCATGGTCTTGCTGCTCCTCCCTGCGTGGAGCAGCTATTTCCGAGCCGCTGAGTGCTGTTTTCCTAATTGACGCCGCTTGAGCGCGTTTTTCCCCTCCCTGGAATGGCGGGAGGATGGTCCAAGGTGTGGAAATGCGAGATTAACCCTGTGGATCACCCCTCGAACGGTGCGGGGTTGGTTTGCGAGTGCAGGAGGGAGAACCATCCCCACTTGACGGTCCCGTTGGGGTGTGGTGGTGGGAAAACCCTCCCAGCGAAGCTCTTACGGGGTGGTGGGATGAGCATTCCCATCCATCCCGGTGCTTAATTTGGCTTGAAAACAGAGATATTTGCTCTTTTCACCATGCTGCTTGCAAAAGGGGCTCAGGAGGAGGATTGGGGCTTGGAGGAACATCTGGCCCGGAGGAGGTGGTTGTGTTTATGAGTTGATTTTGCTGTTGATGTAGTTGTTTTGGTGAGGACCCGACCGATGTCCTTGGTTTTCCTCCAGAAGCTCCGCTGCTGTAGCGTGTCGTGGACTCTCTGCAAAGGGCTTGGAGGCTGCTGGGCTCAGTCTGTCTCCTTCCTGGGCACATTTCCGAACCCAACCTTTTCAAACCAACCCATAACCCTGCTCAGGTGTTCTCAAATGGTTTTGAAAGACGTATATTGCTCTAATAACAGCTGGTGTTTTTCTCAACGATCGCAAAAGGCTGCCCGCTGCCCTCCTCCAGCCGCATCCCTTTCTTGCTGCAAGCTGGGGGGTGGTGGGGGGGGGGTTCCCAGCTCCCTGCACTGACAGGAGGGGAAGAATACTCCTCACGCATCAAAAGTTGAATAGGAAACCCGTGCCTAGCCTGGCTGGCTTTATTATTTTGTTAAATAGCACAAGTTGCAGCCATAAAGCCCCTGGAAGCCTGTGCTAAGCAGGGGCACTGGGACCAGTGCTAATGGATTGAAGCGAGCGGCTCACCAGCCACAGGGGTGCCCTGGGATTTCCCTTTTGAATCTTATTTACATTCGGCCTAACAATAGCTCCCAAGCTCGGCTATAAATAATTTCTAGGAAAGAGTTGTCTAATTAAACGTACAGCAGCAAAGAAACTACTTTTAACCACAAGGCTGGTGTCCTAATGAACGTAATCACTGGATGGGGACAGCTTAGGAAACAGAACTTGACATCTCCCGACGGAGGCAGAGAGATGGAGGGGAAACATACTTGGGGAGAATTCCCAATCAATATTTAATTGCATAGCATGTAATCAGCCTTAGTATTTTTTAAAATAAAATTAAGGCCCCGCAGAAACTGGAGAACCTTTAAAGCAGATTTGAGGAGGGGGAGCCTCTTTTTTTTTTTTTTTTTTTTTTTTTTACAGCTGTCTGGGGAGGGAACAACATCTAAGTGCCCCTGTAGGCATGCAAATTCTTCTGTACTTGGCAAAATGGTCTGAACGCAGGCTTTGATGGCATGGATTTACAGCCTTCCCCATCCGCCGAGGTCTTCCTCCTCTCCCGGTGCCTCGGTTTCGTTGTCTGTAAGCGGGGAATATAGAAATTGCCCTGGACTTCATGGATGTCCACCTAGAGTTTACATCTGGAGAGCATTTTGAGCATGAGAAGACAGGTTACCCATAACCAGCCTTGTGCCCCGGTCCTGTATGGCTAAAAGGCAACTGGAGAGCTGGTGGGACTGAGTGATGGGCAGAAGGTCTGCTCCAAACAGATGGGCAGGTAGATCCAGGTCAAGCTTGAGAGAGAGAAGCTCTTGGGCATGTCCTGATGCTTAACTGGGAGGTTTTGGCTGCGTGTGGGAGTAGGCAATGGTGGAAATGCCCAAGGAGGGGCTGGTCCCTTGCAGGATGGACCCACTTTTAGTATAGCAGCATGTCCCCAGCTCTGTCAAGTGTCACACCAAGTGTTGGGGAGCCGTTGGGAACAATCCAGCGTGCAAAGGTGTCCAAGAGGTTGTACTACAGAAAGAGCAGTGGGTGTCCTCCAAGAAATGTGTGTGTAGGAAGGGAGTGATAGAAAACTAGCCATGGCTGGTGCCTGTCAGGTTTGTAACGGACTCAAAGCCTGTGTCTAGGGATAAAATACAACAGGACAACGAAGCTGGTGAGGGGTCTGGAGCACAAGTCTTGTGAGGGGTCGCTGAGGAAGCTGGGGGTGTTCAGCCTGGAGAAAAGAAGGACGAGGGGAGACCTTCTCGCTCTCTACGTGAAAGGAGGGTGTAGTGCGGGGTGTAGCGAGTGTAGTCTTCCTCTTCTCCCAAGGAACAGGCAATGGGACAAGAGGAAACGGCCTCAAGTTGCAGCAGTGGAGGATTAGGATGGAAATCAGGAAAAATTTCTACTGAAAGGGTTATTAAGCCTTGGAAGAGGCTGCCCAGGGAAGTGGTGGAGTCACCATCTCTGATGGTATTTAAAAGCCAGGCAGATGTGGTGCTGAGGGACATGGGTTAGTGGTGACTGGGCAGTGTTGGGTTAATGGTTGGTCTTGATGATCTTAAAGGTCTCTCCTAACCAAAATGCTTCTGTGATTCCAGGGCAGCTCTCTGGCAGCCTGGGCATGTTGATTTGCACCCTGCGCAGTGTTTGGGCTTCCCAGCAGCCTCAGACCCAAAATAAGGGAGCCAACTGGTGTAAATCACTGCACCTCCCGTTGGAGCAGAGATGCTGATTTATGCCGGTGGGGGCATAGTATCTTCCAGCATGGGAATTTGGGAATCACTCAGCCCTGAAACTCAGTTTCCCCTGGTTCGTGGTGGTGGCCCTGGCAGGGCCGTGCAGAGGAGGGAGAGCCGGTGGGATGTGGCGTCTCTCCTGCCTGTTGCGGCTCCGACTGCTCCGTCCCCAGAGAAAATACGCCGGCTCCGCTGCGATTAATCTAATCGGCCACTGGATGTCAATGTTGCCTCGTCCAATTACGAGTGGGGAAAGTGCTGGATCTTGGGAAAGGGGGAGAAAATGCTGCTGTCGGAATAGCGGAGGTTGGATGTTGTTTTCTTCCATGAAGTTGGCTATTAAGCACCGTAGGGCCATGTACGAAGGTACCCAGGAGGAACCAGTCCTTGCTCTTGTTTTGCTCAGCCAGGGAGGGGTTTGATCCAGTCTGCGTAAAGCCTAAACCCTGATTTTGGGACTAAAAAAGGCCTCAGCAGAATGGAGAAGCCGGATACAACAGCGTATCCTCTTCTCGGAGGCACGGCCGGGTGCGTGCTGAGTTGTTGTTGGTTGGCCCCGGGCCCGTGCGTGATGTTCGGGAGGACGGTGATGCATCTCCTGTGGAGCTGCGCGCGAGGAAGGTTTGAGGACGCGTAGCCAGAAAATATGGCTCCAGAAGGGGAATGGTGCTCAGCAGCCTGCGAAAGCAGGTCTGGGTTTAAACGTTGCAGCTTGGCCTCCTGTCTGTTATCCATCTTGGAGCCGGTGGCGGAGAAGCTCAGACAGCAGCTGCCTCCTGCCAAGATTCATGATCGAGAACGCCTCTCCCCCCCGCCCCACCTCCTCCCTCCCTTCCACAAATATTTTAAATCCAGGCCCCGGGTTGGGAAGCAGGTGCAGCATCTGGTGTCTCCAGCTGATCTGCATGCCCAGATGGGGCGTCTCTGGGTGGGGGGAGACCCAGTCCTTGGGACCCCTGAGCTTCGGTGCAGGTTATAGCTACGGCCACCGTGGGGCAAGATGCTGTTGGTCCTCTCCTACGTTCTCTGTGGCGTGAAACCCCACATAGACCTCACCACAAAGAAGATCTGGGGTTGCAGAAGCTCTGCATGCCCTTTTCTTGGGTAGCACATCCCTGGCTCTGAGATCTGGGGGCTGGTTGGGGGCTCCTTGCCCTCCCTCGTGCCTCTGCAGCAGTTAAAGGCAGGCCATCGCTCCCCTGAGCTATCATCCCACTGCCGTTCTTTCCTAGCAGTAAAAAGAAAGGAAAACGGACTCATGGTTTCCATCCCTTTGGAATTATTCACCCCCCTTTCACGTTGGGTTCATTTGGGTGCGTTAATATCTAAAATTTAATGATAAGTCTAACAGAATTCATTTATAAGATAAATAAGATGTTATTAGTACATTAGTAGCAAAAAATGTGCAAGGACACTGCTAATCTAAGGTGAAAATGCCTTCCTGAGTGAAATTTAATTAGCAGATTGTGTTCTATTAGTGACTTTTATGGGGAGTTCATGAAAATGAATACAAATATGATCCTGTGAAGCGAGAGCCTTGCTAACCTACCCTCCTTCTCCCCGCCACGCCGCTGCCAGCGGAGGGAAAACACCGACGTGTGTCCTCTTCCCTTGCCAGAAGAGGACTTTCTGGGGGCAGAAAGGCAACCCACCTTAGGGTTGTGGTTGGAGGGCAGCAAGTCTGGGTGTCGCGTAAATTCAGTGTAATCACGGCAAGTTAAATGGGGTGGGGGTGTCAGAAAAGTCCCATTTTTTCCCTCTGCCTGAGCGAGCGGTTGGTGGGAGCTGTTTTTTCCAGGATAAGAGCAGCGATGGTGGTGGTGGAGGTGGAATTTTCTCCCCAGCCAGATGTCCTGCAGCGGTCAGCGCTGGTAGCAGGGGACGCCAGGGGCCCATCAGCAGAGATTCAGCCTCACGTTGCCGTGTGCTGGCAGAGCTCTGCCTTCCTGCAAGCCTGTCATAGCTGCAGGGGGATGGATCCCATCCAAGAACATCATACATCTTTTAAAGACTTATGGTCCCCAACCGAGCCAGAGGGTGTTGTGCAGCTGTGACTGCCAGGCAGTGCTGGAGTCACAGGCTGTAGAGATGTGTTGATGTCCCTTCTCCTCCCAACTCGCCTTCCAGAGCCATGTGAAGGAGCGGTGGAGGTGACATTGATGGGTCTTCCTCGGTTTTGGGCTGAACACCAGCACTTGGGGTGTTGCCAGAGCTGGAAAACGTGGTTTCAGGATCTTAGAGGCGATCTAAGAAGGGAAAACATCTTGGCATCAGCAAAAAAACCCAAAGGAAATCAATAAAAGGTGTCTCTGTTCTCAGTCTTTCCTGGGAAGACTGTCTTGCACACCCTGCTTTAGGAGTAGCTGTCACTGTGGCATAACCTCTTCCACCCCATCTGGGACCTTCTGGTCCCAGTCAATGTGTAGCAAAGGGAGACATCCCTTGGAGATGCCACCAGCCCCTCGCTCTTGGCACCAAAATCCGGGGTGAGATTCCACCTCGGTCAAAACCTGTAACCCAAACTGGCATTGACTCAGGGGTGGCCGGGAGATTGGACACCGTGCAACAGGTTGCCCATGTGGTCCTTTTTTGAAAGTGCTTGTTGAGGGCATTGGAGCTCCAGAGTAGCAGAAGGAGACTTTGTGCACTGAGAAATACTTAACAGACCTGTCCCATCCCTTGAACTGATGCAGAATGGATTTGGTGACCCCTGCCAGGCTTTTGAGGCTGGGGGAGAGTCCTTTGGTCACCGGCTGCTGATTGTAGGAGGCATCTGGCGCTGGTTCGAAAGGTTCTTCCCTCCTGTCTGCGGGTGCAGGATCCAGCTCTTGCCGATGTCTTCGCTGAACAGAGGCGGAACGGCGAAGCGAATGCATGGGGAGTCATTATTCATGCAGATGATCCTCACAATTCAATAGAGGTAATTAGGAGAATGATGGAGGAAATTAGCACTTTCTGCGGGTTTATTAATATTAATAAAATGATTCCACGGTTAAAAATAATAATAATAATATTAATAAAATAAATACAAAACGGCAGAAGAGCTCTGCCTGGCTACTAAGTAACAGTTTGCTCCAGGCAGTGATCAACCAGTAGCTTGAATTAATCTTCAGAGACAGGTTTTTTGCCCTCTCTAAAGACGGTATCACAGAAGTCAGAACGGATCGAGGCATATCCGGGCTCATTTCTCGTTTCCCACTTTTGTCTTGCCCATTAACAAGAGGAGCTGAAGCTCAGCACATCCTTAAGGCTTTGGGAAGTCGAGTGGCTTCTCTTTCGCCTGGGAATCGGCTTGAAAATAGGATGTTTTCTGAGAAGCGATGCCTGTTGTCCTCCTGCTTCTTCACCCGCTTTGTAGTTGTCCTAGCAAGGAGAATATTCCCATAATATTCCACCAGAGGCTCGGTGTAATGTGGGTTCCTGGGTCTGAAGACCCATTTCCAGGTTGTCCTCTGGATTGGGTTTCCCATCCCCTCTTGTATCGACCACAGCGGAGGACTGTGGACCTCTGCCACCCATGTCCAGCCTGGTGTGGGAGCTGGTTCAGCTCCCCGTGCTGCTGGTGTGCCAGGTATGCTGGAGAATCTGGGGGAATCTATTTGCAGACAGCGAGGAGATTATCAAATTAACGATGGCCCAGAATGTTATTAATGAAAATACATGAGAAATGTATTTAAACATGTGAAAATTTAATTAGAATTTTTATTATTAAAAAATATTGCTAAAAGTGCTTTCTGAAGCCCTCTGCTTTCTTTGGAGATCAAGGCTTTTTCAGTTTCTTGCATGCTAAGAGGAGGATTTGGGGTGAGAAAGGGAATAATTGGTACCAGGTGGCTTCTGCAGAGGGCACTGGGGCTTTTTGCCTCGCATCTTGGATGCAGGATTAGCCCTGGCTGTTCCCATGGGAATACCTGACTGGACTTTATTCTTTTAGGAAGGCATTAATGGGGTTTTACAGTCATGAGAGCACTTCTTTGCTGGCTAGGAGGGACATCTGGAGAGGTTTGATGGTGGGTCAGGGGCTGTGATTTACTCGGAGGCACCGCCAGGAAGGGCAGGAAGGACCTGGGATGGGCAGTTGGGCTTGTGACCCCTTCTCCATCCATGGGAGATGCGTGCACCAAAAAAACTTACTTGGGGAGCCAAGAAAAGGTGCTCTGAGGTCCCAAGCTGTGTGGTTCTGTGCCTGTCCCTCCTCGGCACACCTAGAATCTCTCTCTTCGGGGCAGCGGGGAGCAGCTCTGTTTGTTTTCACTCCACGGGGAGCTGTGAATATGCCAGTAGCAGCTCTCTCCTGTCTGACCCCATTGCGTTCCCGCGTTAGAGACGCCGATCTGGTGGGTGGTGCCAATTCTCAGAGCCTTCTCCATCCGTCTTTATTTAAATGGGAAAAGATCAGAGCGGTTGAACCCATTACTTTAATGATAGTTTCCATTCTATTAAATGATAATTGCGAAAAATCAGTTTCTATAATTAAAAAAAAAAAAAACAACCCCTCACAGCTAGACATGGTGAACATGATGGTATATTGGGCTTTCTAAAAGCTGGTTCTTTTCATGTGATTTCCATCTGATTGGGGAGGATCCTCACATCCTTTCTCCTTCTGGGTCATGGGTTGGTGGTGAGAGCATCCGGCTCCGGGATGGAGAGCGGGATGGGTGGTGAGAGCATCCGGCTCCGGGATGGAGAGCAGGATGGGTAGCGAGAGCATCCGGCTCCGGGATGAAGAGCGGGATGGGTGGCGAGAGCATCCGGCTCCGGGATGAAGAGCGGGATGGGTGGTGAGAGCATCTGGCTCCAGGATGGAGAGCAGGATGAGTTTCCCTCTCCCACCCTCTGGTGTCTCGGGAGCCATTCCTGGGGCTGTATATCCTGCGCTGAGGTGGCCAGAATTTCCATTCCAGAGGAATTTGCAGGGCTGGCAGTTTTAAGGGGGAAGGTGGAGGGAGGGGGGAAGCAACCCTATCTCCCAACTTGTAAATTAAGCAGATCTGGTCAGGAACTGTCACCGCAGGAGAAGAAATATGAAACCTCTGGGGTCGTGTATGCAGAGTAATTTTTCTGACTGTAACTCTACTTAAAAGTAAGGGTATGATGAAAATGCTTAGAGCATTTTAAACGGACCCAGCAGAGATCTGATTCAGCTCTGGCGAAGTCTGTACAGACTGTTGGCTGACTCTAAACTTGCTAACACCAGATTTTAGTGCGTGGCAGAGAAATAAATTGCTTCCTTCTCCTTATTAACTGAAAATATTCTTAGATGGAGAAGTAATAGTGGGGTTTTTTTTCTTTTTTTTTTTTTTTTTTAATTTTTTTTTAGTTTTGGTGGGTTGCAATGAGGAGGTTGGTGATGTTGAGGCGAGATTCTGGGGTCCTTGCTCCCAGCCTTGATCCCAGGGTGCAGGTGGGGTCAGGTCAATCTGGGCATGGGTCGGGTCTCTAAGTGATGGAACCCTCCCCCCAGAGATGAAGCTGACCTCGAAAGGCACCCGAGGATGTCCGGGTGGTTGTCAGGCTCCCTGCACGAACACAGACTGGCCACGTGAGAGATGGCAGGATAAGGCTCATTATAAGGAGATTTAAAATGAAAAAGAAGAATGGGAACTTCACAAAAGCTCAAAATGTAACCCCAAATGAGTGTGTCAAGGCAGAGGCAGGCTACTGGGCTCACTGGGGTGATGGTGGACGGACCGAGGGGTGCGTTGCTCCTCACCCCATCTCTTGTGAGGTTCGTGGAGCCATTTGGGACACCACAAAGTGCGGTCCTTCCCTCGTGCTGTGAGGCAGAAGGAAGGGTTTGGGGCTCCCCTCCATCTCCATGCGATCAGCTCTGTCTGGACCAGGCACATCATCCCAGGCAGCAAATGTTATAAGCAAATGGTGAGATGGGAGGAAATACGGATGGAGAGGAGAGTGAAAACCACCCCAGCTTTCCCTGTCTCCCTTCCTGCCTCCCCTGGATCTCGGGGGTGTGAGATCTTCACCCCATGCCTAGGAAACAATATCTTGGAGGAGCCTTGAAGCCATTTGTTTTCCCTTTAATTGGCTAGTGGGGAGAAAATAACGAAGGGAAGTCATGCAGGGGAAGTTCTCATCAGTGCTGTTTTTGGCAACAGAGTCACAACATCCTAAATTTATTTATTTAATTGCATTATTAAAAGTATAAATAAAAATAAATCCAGGAGAGCAGCCGGATCTATGCTTTGCATCTCTAAAATAGAACCATAAATGCCAGGGAGCACTGGGGGAATGATTTATTAGCCTGTTATCGTGAGTGACTGGGACGCTTTCGATGGAGTCCTTGCTAATTTCTAACAGCTGCATTAAATCACAGATGCTATCAGCTATTATAAAATAATCACCCAGCGGGTCTGCAAACCAGCACGAGCCCAGGGTCAGCGCCGGAGCCCTTCATTTGTTTCCCATCCCAGCCCCTCCAGTCCCTGCGAGGGTGGGAAATAAATAGGACTCGTAGCAGCCTCCTTTTATCATCCGGGAGCTGACGATAAATAAAAACCTCTATAAACCTTTTTCTGAAAGGAGTTCGGGCTGGGATTTGCAACGAGAGGAAACCTTGTTTTGTGCTTAAATATGGCCGTGTGATGTCAGGGCTCCTGGGTCCTATTTCTGGCTCGAGAAGGAGCCGGCATCGGCTGATTTATGGGGCAGGGGGAGGATTTCAGGGTTTCGGCCGCAGACGGGGCTGGGAGGAAGGGATAAGGTCCTGTGGCAGTTTGGGGACGTCTGTCTCGGCTCCTCCGCCGACTGTTCCAGACAAGTCACTTAGATTTCCCTACAGCTCGACTGCCTTCCCCCTTCGTTTGACAAATAACGCGTGTGTTTATGTGGCTGGGCTCCGGAGGGGGTTAATACTTGGCCTGGAAATCTCTTTAGAAGTGCCAATTTGTAGCGACAGAGAAACAACAATGAACAGAAGAGCCTGCGAGGGCCAGGAGAAGTCAACGAGCGGCTGCTTATCAGGATGGTGGCTTGCAGAGCCCAGCCGTAATAGCAGGGGTAGTTTTAAAGGGTGAAGGGGCGGGGGGGGGGGGGGGGGGGGCGGAAACCCCCCACAAATAAATAAAAATAAAGCAGTTAGGAAGAAAATGCCGCCCATCTGCAACGCTCGTGTTTGTCTCGGCAGTTTTGCTTTATGTTAGAGCAGCTGCTTAACGTGAAAAACGCTGGCTTTAACAACAAGGTGCATGAGGAGATACAGGCTGAGGGGGGGTAGTTGAGTGATGGAGCTCTGTAGCCCATCGTGCCGTCGGAGACTCGTCCCTGGGGATGAAAAGCCCTGGGCAGGGTGGCCTTGTCGTGTCCCTCCCACCCCCCATCGAGCCTGGGGACATCATTTTGGAACTGTTTTGGGAACGGTCGTGGGTTTGCAGCGATGTGTCCTTGTTGGAATCGGTGGGGTGAGAGGGGCTTTGCTCTGAATATGGTAGAAGGAACCTCAGGGCAATTTGTTGGTGGAGGAACCAGCTCCTGGTGGCAACTTTGGTTGCTCCAAGGCTGTGTCCATGGGGAACGACGCCCATCGGAGGGACCCTGGGCTTCCAGGGTGGCCTCGGGCGGGTCTTGTATTTCTCCGAAGATATTTGGGTTCCTTTGTCTTTTCCTACCTCGTTATTCTCTCTGCAGAATGGGATGAGGGGCTTTGCAGGTTGTTTCCTGAGTGCGGCGCGGGAGACTGTCAGGTTGTCAGCAACCTGGAGATAGCAGGGATTGCTGACAGCGAGCAGAACCGAGTTTCTGTGAGCAGAAACCTTGCTCAGCCTTTGAAACCGCAGTCAAACCCTTCCCCCAAGGTTACTCTTGCTTATAAAGCCTGCTTGGTTTTTTTTTGCTGCAATACCTAGATTTTAATCCCAGAATCCAGACAGGCCTGGGCTTTGAAGAGAATTGGGTTGGAGTCAGAAGCGAACGGCTCAGACCAGGCTGACTCTAAAAGATGAATTAAAAGTGACCCGGGAAGATGGAGATGTTCACATCCGCACCCTGGCTTTGCAACTTGCATATTTATCTCCTTGTGCCCGGTACCGCTGGGAATAAATCAGCAGCGAGACACGGAGGGAGCGGATACACCGGCTCCGAGAGCGGGGGACCTGCACTGGCGTTTACCCAGTTCAAATCAAGCTCCCAGGGAACTTCTCCAAAGCTTGTAGGAACCGAGCTCCTTCCTTCACCTAATGTTTTTTGGGTTTCCACCCCCCCCCCGCCCCTCGCTGCAGCCCTTAGAAGTGAGAATTTCAAAGGTAAAAAAACCATCATCTGCACTGGCCACGGAGGGGAAAGACTGGAAACGCTGAGAATTTTTATTTCTCCTGGGATTTGCAGCCCAGAAAGCCCGGGTAGTTCAGACAGGCTGAGAATAAGTGTTTAGACCTTTATCTGCTTGACATGATGGGCAAACCTGCCATGGGGTGAGGATGAGGAAGGTGGCGCTATGGGGAGCGTGCAGGGATGAGGATGGGAGGGAGGAAGGGAGGAAGATGCTGTCATGGTGAGCGTGTAGGGACGAGGATGGGGAACAGGGGACTTTTTCTCCCCAATTCTGCAGGGACCTCGCGTGGGTCCCGTCTGCTCCCAGCCCTCCCGTCCCTTCCAGCAAGATGTTCTTAAGGCTTGTGCACATCGTTTGGTGAGTTTGGGAGAGCGGGTGCATGTGTATGGTGAAAACGAGTGTGTCAAGGCAGAGGGAGGCTGCTGAGCTCACCTGGGGTGGTGGTGGACAGGGTGAGGGATGTGTTGCTCCATGGTGTGATCCATGGGGGACCATCCTGCCTCATAGGAGAGGGGTGTTTTGGAAGGGATGAAGGGTGCATGGTGGGCTGGTGGAGCACAAAGTGTGGTGCTGCAGGGCACAAGCCATTGTTTGCAAGGGAGAGAGACAGCTTTTCAAGCTCCCAGTCATCTCTAGGTAATTAATCAGGCATATTTTTCTCTTCTTCCTTCCCTCTTTATCTTTAAATCTTGTTTTCTTGGCCACTCTGCCAAAGTCGGAGGTCGATCCAGGCTTGCAAACCCTTGGTCGGAGCGGGGCTGTGCAAGGCACCAGGGCTTGTAGTCATCAGTTATGGCTACCTTGCACAGGGATGGCTTTGCTGCTCAGTCCAGTGCTGGGGGGGGTCTCCTGGTCCTCCTACCCCCCAGGGCCAACCAGTAGGTTGTGTTGGCCCTGCCAGCCCCGAGGTGGGTGGCTCTGGTGTCATCCAGGTGTGAAAAATACCAACACACACTGAGGAGAGTGGGGAGATGTGATTTTTTTCCTTTCTTTCACCTTCTGAATATGTGCTGGGGGCACGTTTCTGAGCCTCCCAGGACAGCCAAGAGGGTGGTGTTTCCCTTATCCAGCATCTAGCGTAGGTGGCACAACTGTTCCCTGATCATTTCTGATCATTTCTACGTCTCCGTATTTTGTAAATAAGCCCGGAGGCTACGCGATGGCTTCCTATTTAGAAACAGGATAAACAGGACTATGTGCTATCTATTTATTTGTTCTTTTATTCATTCAGTTAAGAGCTCGCAAAACACTTTGCCAGCGTCTATGAAATGAGCCTTGTAATGCTCCCGGGAGAGGGAAGGAATGTTCCTTGCCAGGCGGGGGGAAGCTGAGGGGCTCCGAGAGGTTCTCTCCTTGCCCACGGTCAGGGTGAGACCGTGGTAGACATAAACCTACCAGGAGATTAAATCCCGGGTCCCCTTTTCCATTTCTAGTCTGTAATGGCTGAAAAGACTCAAATATACATTTCATGCCCAGGTTCGGTGATGCCGAGCCATCTGTGGTCAAGATTCTCTTTCCTGGTGTTTCTCCTGCTCCTGGACTGATAGGAAAGGGGATGGTGCCTCCACACCTTGTGCCATTGAGAAGTCATTAGGTGGTACATGAATATGGTATTAATGATGGAGAAACCACGTCGCACCCATTCCCGTCTGCACATCTTCCTTTAACTCCTTCATCTCAGAGATGCCTTCAGGCCGGTCCGTGCTCCTGGTCCCTTGGGCCTTGGGGTGGCCAGTGCCCTCAGCTGGAGGCCACCATCCCATGCATGGCCTCCTGCTTGTTGCTCCCCCTCTCTCTGTCTTTGTGGTTCAGGTTCAGCTTGTGACACTCGAACATCTGCTGTGGCTTTTGCTGAACTTGGACCTCCACGTCCTGGCACAGCGTTGGGCTCATTCGTAGGGTTTGGAGTCAACCTGAGATGTTCACGCATGGTGGGAACCCAAGTGCGTGTAGGGCTTTCTCTAGGCTGGCAGATGATTTTGCACCCTCCCATGAGCTCCCTTGGAGAGCCCTGCTCTCACTTTGGGGCTATGTGGGGGCCTTTGAGGTGGCAACGGGGACAAATGGGGCCATGGGGCTTGGCCATGCTGTGAGCAGACGGGAGCCTGTGGGGGCGTGCAGCGCTGCTGCCCTGTTTACAGCAGCTCGTCTGCCTCTGCTCTCTGTAACCTACTTTCCCTCCCTTCCCTCGAAATAGGACTTTGGGCTGTGGGTGGATGGAGCAGTTCTGCCCCCGTCCCCTGCAGCTCAGAGGGTTCAGATCCCCTTGTCCCCCTTCTCCTGTTCCCTGCAGCTCAGAGGGTTCAGATCCCCTTGTCCCCCTTCTCCTGTCACTTGTCCCTCTGTCCCCTGCAGCTCAGAGGGTTCAGATCCCCTTGTTCCTCTTCTCCTGTCCCCCATCCCCTGCAGCTCAGAGGGTTCAGATCCCCTTGTCCTCCTTCTCCTGTCCCCTGCAGCTCAGAGGGTTCAGATCCCCTTGTCCCCCTTCTCCTGTCCCCCATCCTCTGCAGCTCAGAGGGTTCAGATCCCCTTGTCCCCCTTCTCCTGTCCCCCATCCTCTGCAGCTCAGAGGGCTCAGATCCCCTTGTCCCCCTTCTCCTGTCCCCCGTCCCCTGCAGCTCAGAGGCTTCAGATCCCCTTGTCCCCCTTCTCCTGTCCCCCGTCCCCTGCAGCTCAGAGGCTTCAGATCCCCTTGTCCCCCTTCTCCTGTCCCCTGCAGCTCAGAGGGTTCAGATCCCCTTGTCCCCCTTCTCCTGTCCCCTGCAGCTCAGAGTGTTCAGAACCCCTTGTCCCCCTTCTCCTGTCCCTTGTCCCTCTGTCCCCTACAGCTCAGAGGGTTCAGAGCAAGAAAGGGCATTTTACAACCTCAAACCTGCCCACCCTGCCCTTGTCTTGGGGGGGGGGGGGGACACGGGCTCTGTCCCCAGCAGCTGCCCACCCTACAGCCCTGTGGCTCTCCCCAGCAGCCCGTAACACACACACAGGTGCCTGTACCCCATTTAGGTTCCCCTGAGCCACCCTGCTATGGAAAACCCATGGTTTTTTGGGGTGTTATGGAAACAGGTTGGCTTTTAATTGTGCTCCCTGTCCAAAGGGGGGTTGGCCTCATCCTGCAGAGGTGGGGACAAGCTGCCTCCCCCCTCCAACTTCCCACAGGTGCCGTGGGGCTGGAGCACCACATGTGCAGCGAATTGTCTGCACCCTGTGATTAAGGGGATAACAGGGACTACCTGTGTCCCGTGCCCGCCCCCAAATAAATGTGCCCTTAATGGCTGTGCCCTTGCAGATATGGTAGCCTTCCAGACCTCACTTGCTTTTCCCCAGCGAGCAGGGCAGTCTGTGGGTCCCCTCTGTCCCCCCCACCTTACAGTGGGGTGACTGCAGACCCCCCCACCCTTCGACCTCCATCCACCCCGAGGAAGCCCATCTGAAGGTACCCCCCCTACCCTGCATTTCTCTTTTTCTATCTCTAATGCTCCATTTCCCCCCTTTTTGGCCCCAATCTGATTTTTCCTGGGGCTGTGGGAATTTTGGGAACGGGGTTCCGGGAAGCGGGATGCCGGCAAACACCTTGCAGCGTTGTGTTGTTGTGCTGTTTGGCAATTCTGCTGGCAATTAGATGTATTTTCTTTCTGCAAGACAATGTCCTCCACGAAGCAGGCTCAACTTTGGTGCGGTTTGATATGGAAATGGCTTTGGCAAGGAAGTAAAATGTCGCACGTCTGTAAAGCCCCCTTCCCTCGAGAGCCGGGTTTTCAGGGAAAAGACCGCATGGGAGTTGAAAACTTGCCCAAATGCACTAAATACCAACAGGAACGACGACCAACAGCATCTTGGCGTCGCAAAGAAAATCTTAACATTTTGCTTTCCCGAGGAAAAAAAAAAAAAAAAAAGAAATAATAAAAATAAGCCTGGATGGTTGTCAGAAACGCTGCTGGAAAATGAAACCTTTGCCTTTCAAGCTTTTCAGGGGATGTTGTGACGGTTCCGCCGTCGCTGGGTGTCTCAGCCCCTTTGGGGTTTGGGTTTTCAGAGCTGGGTGGGTTGGTGTTTTGGTTTTTTTAATCCTTTAATACTTGGTATAATGAGGGAGGCTGTTTTTCCTCTCTGCAAGGTGGGTGCCTTCAGAGCCTGCCTCCTTTTCTGAATTTCGGTTGGTGGGTTTAAGGGCACCCTAGGTCTGGGGGGATTTTAGCATTTTAGCCACATGCTGAGCATTAAGTGTAAATTAATCCCCTTAGGAGACCCCCAGCCGTCGCCCCACAGTGGAGCTGGGGTTGTGGATCCTCCTGAACCTCCTCTGCCTCACCCAAGCTGGGTTTGCACATCCCTGGATGGATTTTATGGAAGCGGGGAGGATTTAGGTGTATGTTTAGGGCACGAGGGTGGTGTTGGAGGGGCAACCTGGGCATCGCCAGCCCAGCCATGGGGCTTCAGTGAGGAGCAGGAGGCTGGAGTTTGCATTTTTCCACCCAAACGAGCTCGAACACTGCAATCAATTTGAAGAATAGGCTGCTTTTTTTTTTTTTCACAATTACCTCAGCAGTTGGATTTTTTGGGTTTTTTTTTTTTTGGGCTAAATTCATGCGATAAAATGCATTAAATGTAACAGCACGGAAAATAAAAGTTCAGTTGGTGGAGAAAAGCCTGATTTAGTGTGAAGATAAAACAAGATAAAACAACTGGAAAAATTAAGTGGGATAAATAAAATCTGGCGGAGAGAGGCCGAGGGGGGGGAACATGACAGAGTGTGCCAGTGGTCAATCCAGCTGTAAATTGCTTTTCCAAGGTTTTTCTCCTGGGGAAAAAGGTGATGCTTTGCTGTCATCCTCCCCACCCCCCCTCCTTTTCCATGCGCCGGTGGCTGCTTGGCTTTATCCCAGGATGGGGAGATGTGATTCTCCCTCCTGTGCGAATTCTCCTGGGGTGTGCGGGCTCCGTCTTTCGGGTGAAGAAATGAGAATATTCGGCAGCAAAGAGGGGGGGAAAAGCAAGAAGAGGAGCGGCGGGGTGTGGGGGAAGAGGTGTCAGGATGGGTTGCCAAATATGCCGGGTAAAAATTAGCAGCTGCAAGTGTGCAGAAGGAAAAGGTGGAGAAGAGAAAGGGGAGTAGGGACAGATGGAGAGAAGGAGGGAGAGAAAGGAGGAGGTGGGAGAAAAGGGAGGGAGGGGATAATAGTGCAGAAAGATATTAGTTAAAAATCTTATAGCCCCGAGCCCAGACACCATCTGTACGTAGCAGGGCACCAAAGAGACACAGCTCTCTCTCTGCCACGGAGGTGTTACAGGTATTCTGGCCAGATAGTGCGGCCAAGATGCTCAGGACTGGGAATTTCACGTGCCCCGGGAGAGGGATGCCGGTAAAAGAGCCCCGTTTTGGGGCAGCGCAGCCGAGAAGAGCTCTCTGCAAGCCGGGGACTGGGGAGGAGCCGGGTGTCTTTGAAAAAGCTCATCTGGGGTTTCCAGAGGGAGATCTGGAGAACTTCCACCAGCGCTGGGGGGCGAAGCCCTGCGAGCAAGGATTAGCTCTTTGATTAAACAAGCCCAGCTCCTCCAAGGACTCCTCTCCCCTTTGGCTCTGCTGGGGTTTTTTTTGTTGCTTTCCTGGGGGCAGCATTAACCCCTTCGGTTGCCAACAAGGCTGAGAGGCTTAGAGACATCGAAGTGCACCTCGGGAAAAGAAAAACAAGCTATTCCCTGTGATCTTTGCCTTAAGATTTCCAGTTTTCTCTGCCTGGTGAGGACCGTGTTGTCCCTTTTGACGAGGACACGGTGGTTGGTTGTGGCCACCACGGGAGAAGCTGCTGTCCTGGGGTGAAGTGCACCTCCTTGGTTCAGCTGTGTAGGGTTCCCTTACCCAGGCAGGGAGCTGTGAACGTCTGTGTCTTGTTTTAAAGGAGTTAGAAATACTCTTTGGAGCTCTTTTGGAAGAGGCAGTGTCCTGAAGGATGCTTGTGAGCTGAAGGTGACACTTTTTGGCCAAGTGTGTAGGGCCCTGGTGTCACTGGAGTCTCCCCATCCCTCGTCTCAGCTCGTCTCAAGGGAGCTGGACTTGCTCGGTGAGCATCTTGCCGTGCCCTGAGCTGTGTGGAGAAGGGGGGGAAAATAATCCGGGAGCAGCAGTGAGGCCGAAGAATAAAACCCAGGGTGGATGTCCGTGGGTCCCGGAGGCTGCAGGCTGCTCCTCGGTGCGGTGCCATTGAGCTGTTCCGCAGCCCCCGGGCTCTGGTCCCTCACTAATTACTTCCAGGCCTGTACTCTTGACATTTGCAAGCTCCTGATTAGAGCAACGAGGGAGAAATCTCCGAGGGAGATGGAGGCCAAACTGCACTGCTAATAAAAGCCGAGATTGACAATGGGCTGGGAGGCGAGAGACAGGGGAGGGCGGAGGGGACTCGTCCTTGCAGTCTCAGTTTCTTTCTGAGCCTCTGGGATGATGAGAGAAGGTCAGGGCTTGTTAACGTCACCGTGAGGAGCAGGATCCGCCGCTGCCATATGCCTGGTGCCCCCAGGGCCTGTGCCAGCCTCCCCGTCCCTCTCAGCCCGGCGATATTTTTAGCCGTGGACCTGAACCGAAGCCACCTGCACGAGTACCCGGTACAGCCCCAGGATCTGCGAACTCTCTGGGTTCGAAAGGCTTTGCGTCTCTGCGTCCAGATTTTTATAGCCTCCTGGATTTCGAGTTCCTTTTTCCCTTTTCCGGCCCTTTTCTCCCCCCAGCTCGCTCCCCCCGTTTGATGCCGGGGCTGATCACTCGGGGCGTAGCGTCCAACCGCAGCAGTGGGGCTGGGGGATATTTGTGATGGGGTAGACCAGAAGGACCGGGGGCAGGAGAGGCTGCTCTGGCTGCCTGCATCTGCCGTCAGATGCCCAAAGCGGCTTCTGGGGCCAGCGTGGTTGAGAGGTAGTGCCTGAAGTCTCCTGCGTAGCTGTTCCAGGTTATCCCTCCCGAGTTAGGGAGGTTTCTCTTACGTAAATATGTAGAGTGTTCCCTTTCTAGCCCTTTCTCTCTCTCTCTCTCTCCTCCCTGCTGCCCCATATGTGCTTACCTGTCTGTATTTAGCTCGCTCTCTATCCATTTGTGCCCTGCTTTTACATCTGTTCGTGTAGCCATGTCTCTCCAGCCTCCTCAGAAGCTCTTTCTGAGGCAGATGGGCTTTTTTTTTGGTTGTGTTTTTTTTTTTTTTTTTCCTCTCCCCCTTTAAATCTCCCTTTTCCTGAGTTGCACCGGCTCTGCCAGGCTCTCTGCTACACGCACTCTCCATCTCCAGCTTCCCATCCCGAGGGCTAAACACCATTTTACCCAGTGGAGCTTCTGGTCCCTGCAGCATCCTCCCGCCCCCCCAGCTTGTCCTGTGCCTGGGTGGGGGGGGCTCTCACTGGTGGGGGGGAGTCACAGTGGGTCTGTGCTGACTCTTTTCTGCCTCTCCCTCCCTGCCAGCGGCCACGGTTCCTCTGTGCCAGGGCAGGAGCAGATTGGGAAGGAGATGGAGTGTCCTTCCTCCCCATCCTTCCCCCCCACCCCTGAAGGATGCTTGGCTTTGAGGCAGCCAAACCTGCATTTTCGGGGTTAAGGCAACTTTTCGGCAGCTGAAGAGCTTTCTGGTGGCAAAACTCAGCCTGGCTTTTCTCTCGGTGCTTCCCTCGGCTCCCAGACTGTCCTATTTATCCAAGCTGCAGTGAGCATCCCTCTGGTGCCTGCAGCCATAGCTGGTGCCGGGAGCCAGCACGCCTCTCTGCAGTGCTAGCCCGTGGCTAGCGGTGTATTTAGGGTCTCTGTGTCATATACTGGGACCTGCTGTGCTGATAACATACGCTATCAGGGCTCGGGATCACTGAAAAACCCTCCTGAAACCTCTTTATCAGGTTTTAGCAGCTGCCTTTGGCTTTCTGGATGAGGTTGGGGTCCCAAAAAATAGCTCAAACTCTTTCACTGGTCATTTTGCTTCTCCTCTAGCCCCTGGGAGGAGGCAGGTTCCCCATGATGTATTCAGTAGAGGCGGCAGATGCCCCTCGGAGGAAGGCACCCGACGGAGGTCCAGCCTGTCTTGGCTTGGACGTGAGGAACTGTAGAGCCCACTGCTGGGGGGGGGGTTGGAGCCCGAGGCCGGTTTTCTTTTGGAGGCACAGAGACAGATGTGTCCGGATGGTCACCGAGGTCTCGGTGGCTCTTTGGGGGAGGTGAACGGTGGTCTCCAGGTGTCCCCAACAAGGAAATTTGGTGCTGCCCTGGGTGGAAAGCCCTCGGGCTTCCTACTGCAACGATCTCAGTGGCAGGGAGTGGGGACAGCAGGGATGAGGTGAGGAGACCCTCTGGAGCTCCCTTCCATCCTACACGATCCTGAGGGGCGATTGCAGGGTGGCAGGACAGTGTTTTCTCCCCGTCCTGCCTGTGGGTGGGCTCCCAGCTCCTAGGAAAAGGGGAGAAACCGGTCCCAGCCCTGCAGGCAGCGGGGTGGGAGATGCAGCAACAGGTGGATGCAGAGAAGGATGCAGAGAAGGCGTTCGGGTGGGCAGGGGAGCCACCATCCAGCTTTTTTGGGGGCTGTACGGCGAGTGTGAGAAAAGAACCCCGGCTTGAAATGGTTAAAGGAAGGATGGGGGGTGGTGGAAATATGTGTGTCTGGGTTTCCTGAGCGTGGCGCGGCGGGGGTTAAAGGCTGGCGTGTGGAGTGTTCGTCTCCCCGCCTGTCTCTGTGTGTGTGTGTGTCTGTGGGGGGGTGTTGCTGGGGTTGGGGTGTGTGTGTGTGTGTATCGGGGAGGCAAAGTGCCGGTCAGTGATGGAGCCGCTGCCATGACAACCCCGGGAAGTCAGCCTGCGCGCCGCCCAGGGATGCTGCCGGCCAGCCGAGCCGGCGGGGCTGGGATGATGATGCTGCTACCGCCGCCTCCCCCGATCCCCCGACACCCCTCCGCCACCATTTTTGGCTGAACCGGACCCCCCCGCCACCCCTCAGCCCCAGCATCCTCCGCAGACCTGCTTTGCCGAGCCTCTCGCCCCACCGGTGGGGGGGACGTCGCCTGCAGCTCCGCGGGGAAGTTTCGATCTTGCGACATTTTGGGGAGCTTTGGGGGTTTTGGTTATTTTTTTTTTTTTTTTCATTTTCTTTTTCCGTTTTCCCTCTATGATTTAAACGAAAGACCAACAGCCGGCAAGCAGCCCAACTCTGAGCCCTCCCCCCCCCCCCCCCCCCAGCCTATTTTTTATGGCCGCCCTCCCTTTCCTGCCAGAGACACTTACGTTTCCTCCTTGGGTTATAAACTTTTGATGCCAGATCTCCGCAGCGCGTGCCCAACTGAATCTTAAAGTAGCGTCTCGAGCAGACACACATCTGTGACCTTCATCTCTTGCTCTGCACCTCCTCTCCTCCTCTTCCTCCTCCTCCCCAGCCCTCCGGTCCTCCTCCCTCACCCAAGGATACTGGGGACTCCCTCCGGATGCCGCTCGGCAGGCTCAGCGCTCGCAGGCTGCCTTGCCGGGGGCTCTCCTGATCTCCGTGGAGCTCCGCATCGTTTTGCTCCCCACCATCCCCACACACACGCACCCCCCTCCCTCCTTTTCCCCCCTGACCCCCTCCCCCCCCACCCTCCCATCCTTTTCGTTCCTGGTGGCCTTGTCGGGTGTGTTTTTTGCCTGCTGGAAAAGTCCCTGCTGGCCAGGATGGGGGTCGGTGGGTGCTTAGCCCTGCCCTGGAGGTGCCTAGTCGTCCTCTGTCTCAGGCTGCTCTTCCTTGTGCCCGCAGGAGTGCCCGTGCGCAGCGGAGATGCCACCTTCCCCAAAGCTATGGACAACGTGACTGTGCGGCAAGGGGAGAGTGCCACGCTCAGGTAGGAACAGCTGGATTTCTGCTTCGGAGTGTGTGTGTGGGGGAAGATTGGGGGGGGGTCCTGGCTGCATCTCTCGGGGGGATGCTGTGCGCCGAGCGGGGCTGCCGGAGGGTCCCGGGACCGGCCGGAGACTTTGCGTGCATCTCGGGGGCTCGTCCCCATCGCGGCGGGGCTGGAGCGGTTGAAAGAGGGGCCCCGATGTGTTTGTGCTGCAGCGTGGGGCTGGCAACCTCCCGGGGGTGCTGGCGGGGGGCTGCGGGTGCCAGACGGGGAGGTGACAAAGGGGCTTAGGTGGCAGACAGTGAGTTAGCGCTGCCTGACGCTCCCAAAGTTGTGTCTCCGTGCGTTGTGGCTGTGTGGGAGGGGAGGGGGGGTCCGCACTGCCTGCGCCGATGCCAGCCAGCATCGCCAGCGGGTTTCCAGGGCTGCGATGCCTCCGAGGTGTCAGCGCTTCGCCTCCATCGCTTTATAGTCTCGGCACGAATCTGTTAATATCAAATCAATCTTTTACTCCAGGGGTGCATCTTATGAATTCTGATGGATGCTTTTACCTTCCGCGGTTTGCCGCGGGAGAAAATGCGGGCGAGCTTGTATGCAGATGGGCCGCTTCGGTGCCGCACCGTACAGCAGAGCGGTCCTTTTCCATCCCCCGAACGAGTTACAGGTGTACGTGGTGCATCACCCGTTGTAGGAGAGGGGCTCTCGACAGGCATCGTGGCCGGATGAGCAGATACCAGCCCAGCCCTTTTTTTTTTTTCCCTTTTTCTTCTCGGAGGGAGTCAGCTCGCGTCTCTTTTGGCTTTTGGTGTGTGTTTCAGGAGGACCCGAGCTGGTTAATCCAGCTGGGAGTTGAGGAAGAAGCTTAGGGGGGGTGGTGGGACGTGAGTCTGGAGGAGTTAGTCGGCTGCTTTCTCCCGCAGTAGCGAGCGGTGGGGGTGCCCACCTCGCTCAAACTGGGAGGACCAGGGCTGCAGCAGATGCTCTTCCCGGAGCCAGGCGTGAGGGTTGGCATCAGCGAGCCCGGCGTGTCATCTCCTCTTAGGGATGAGGAGCTTTGGTGTGGGCAGAGGATGCTCCGCTCACCCATGCGGCGGAGACACCCGGGAGGGGGGGCGGGGGGGGAAGGTCAGGCGAGTTTTCCGTGGTCTCTGGAG
This sequence comes from Numenius arquata, assembly GCF_964106895.1. Taxonomy (NCBI): domain Eukaryota; kingdom Metazoa; phylum Chordata; class Aves; order Charadriiformes; family Scolopacidae; genus Numenius; species Numenius arquata. The sequence continues at coordinate 5,198,547 of NC_133597.1, forward strand.
AGAGGAAATGTTGGGTGCGTAACGTGGGGGTGGGAAACTGGCTCCGGCTGGAGGTGGGTGCTGCTGAGAGGGGCGTTGGTCTGTCTTCCCGACTTCGGGATGTTGCCTGTGCCCGGAGCATCCCTATTCCTCGGTCCCAGCCAGGGACACGCTTGTCATCACCCCGTGTAACTGGGGGGGGGGCCCGTGGCACAGCAGGGGAGCAGAGGGCAAGTTTCCTTGTGCTCTTCCTAATTGAACAGCAGCGATGATTAACCTGAGCTGGGGAGAGCAAGGCACTTTAAAGAGGAGTAGACAACCCCCCAGGGAGATGCCTTTGGCCTTGGTGCTCTTTTCCTCGCTCTCTGAATTCGCCCCCCCTGGTGAAGCGTGGGCTTTGGGGGTCTCACGGACAGTGCCCATGGGGGGCAGAGCAGGATGGGTGCCTGGGGGGGGGAGGCTGAGCCCCTTCCCCGGGGAGCCCCACGGCTCCGTCTCCAGCCAAGCCTGCTGCCAGCAGAGGGCTGACTTGGATCTCCTTTTATTATTATTATTATTATTTTTATTTTAAGCTTCTGGCCTCTTTTCTGTGCTGTTTGGGAGGGGGGATGTTTGTGAAGCAGCCAGCCCCGGAACGGTGGGGTCTTTTAGCTTTACTGTAAGACACTCTGCATCCCCCTGTTGGGATTCCAAGTGTTGGCTCTTAGAGGAACCCCCTGCCCCAAAAGCACTTGTTCTCCACCCGTTTTTACCCCCTCAGCATCTGCTCCTGCCCAGGCTCTTTGGTGCATCTTTTCCATCCTCTCACCCCCTCCTTTTGTCTTTTCAAGTTTAGCTTTTCCCTGCTGCTATCGGGTTTCTGGCCTCCAGCTCCCGTTTGCCCTCGGTTCTCCCCATCTCCTTCTGGAATTGCTGCTTCCCAACTGTCCCCCTCTTCTCCCCCACCCCTGATTCCCTGTCCCCTCTGGGTAGCAAGAAGCTTTCCGTGGTCCCTTGAGGGCTAGAGGTGGGCAAGACATTGCACGTAGCAACCCAAAGGGGTACCATCAGCCGTGGGTTGCACACAGAAGTCCAAAGGTGGAGAATTTTGGGGATTTATTTGCAGGTTGCAGTACCCCACGGGCAACCAGGGAGGGAAAACTGCCCTGGGCAGTCTTTGCATGTGGGTGATGCTGGTGGTAGATGTCTAATGTGGAGCACCCGATGGGTTTTTCTCCTGGCAAATAGTCCGTGCACCCATCGTAGGAGCAGATGTGGTGTCCTCTGCTGCCCTCCCTGCAAAATGGCACTTTTGGGGGGCTCAAACTGAGGTCTTGAAAACCCAAGACCTGTAATTCCAGCTCATGGTACTTGCAGGATTAATCACAATCCTTCTAGGTCTGGAGGGGAGAGTCCTCTCCCATCCTTCTGCTGCTCGGTCATGAGTTGGGCTGAGCCTGAGAAGTCTCCCTGGCTTTGGCAGGGTTGATGGGCAGCTCTTTCCTTTCCAGGATCAGCTCTTGCATTGCAGAAAGGAGGAGATGAGAGAGCAGAACCGCCCGCAGGCGGCGGAGGAAACCTGGGGGCTTTTCAGGCTGGCTGTGGTTTTCCTGTATTGGATTTTGGGCGCTTCCATTTCCAGCTCTCCACCCTTTTTTCCGAGGGAGGCTCCGCGTAATCCTTGCAGAAACTGAGGCTCCATCTACAGGCAACTTCTAGGTCATCTTAGATCAGCCGCAAACGATTCCCTTGTTTTAAGCAGAAGTTGTTGATAATTCGCTACTTTTTATTGTTAAGAACAAACTATTCCCGTAATAGTCGTGCAACTTTCCTCTCCGGGGAACTCCACGGCAGTTTGCAAATTCTCCGTGGATTATTAAAAAAGAAAATCAAGCTGCCTCTTACCTGGCTGTGAAATACAGAGCCCCCAGCTGTGAATTGGGGCAGGTATTGAGATGGCAGCAGTAACCCGTGTGACACACCGGTTTGGGACACGGAACGGAGCAAGGAGCACGCTGGTAACGGACGTGGAGGTTGGAGAAGGTCGCTTTTTAATTTCCCAGCTGGGATTTGGTGCGGAAACGCAGATTAAGCCTCTGCTTTTGGGGAAAGCGCCGCCGAGTCTCAGCTTTCTACGCACGATGCTTCTTGGATCCAACCCCCCCGGGTCGCTACGGGGGGGCATCGCTGGTGGGTCCCAGCACCGTTAGCGGTCCCAGTGGGCTAGAAACCATGGGTTGGGTTTTATCCCAACTCCATCGCGGTGGTGGAAGCATCTTCCCCGTCCCAGAGGGCTGCCAGGGTGCCCTGAGCCGCAGGTTAACGCCGCTGCCACGGCGAATATTCAAGGGGTGTTAAAACGGGGTGTGTGTGTGTGTGTGTAGTAAATGGGGCTCTATAATAAACGGGATATTACTGCTTGTGCCGCCAGCCAACCGACCTTTTATAACAGGCATCAGTACAGTTCATAAAGACGTAAAACAACAGCTGCTCAAAATTTCAAGGCTTTATAGTTTTATCTGTATTTAAGAAATATTGGCCCTTTTTTTTTTTTCTTTTATTATTATTTTTTTTTTTTTTTTATAAGGCAAGGAGAGTGTGTTTCGGCGGTTGGAGGGAGCAGCCAGGAGACGGGGCGTGCCGGGTTTTCTTCTTGGCTGTCGCCACAGCGGAACTCAAGGCCTGGCCTCAGTTTCCCCATCTGTAAGACAGACCCAACAGCGGTTGTTTGTCAGCAGTGATTAACAAATGAGTGTTTATAGGCGGTGCTAAGATTGTACGAAAAACATTAGGCACCTATAACCAGGTTTTTCTCTAAACTAAATAATACAGAGATGCTTTTTCCCCTGTATTTAAAGGCAGCTTTTCAAATCCCCCTCTGCCTTTCTATTCGCTTCTGGCGAGCCCTTGGCCTCCCTCATTTCTTGCCCATAAAGGGGACCAAAAAACCGTGAGACCTTGGCTCATTCGCATCCAAGGCTCTGCGACCGGCTATATTTTGTCCGTTAGCGAGTAGGAGAACAATTCCAATTAAAACCAAAAAGCCCGAATAAAACATCATGAGATGCCGTTCTTCCATTTAGTTTTGCAATTATAGTTTTAATTATTTCTGACAGTGCTGTTTGTTTTTTTTTTTTTTTGTGGGGTTTTGGTGTTTTTTTTTTTTTTTGGTATAATAATCTACCGCAGTCCATTTCCCAGCGCGCGATGAGGCCTCGATAAAATAGAACCAGCGGGAGCAGGCGGCAGGACGGCAGATTTTGGGGCGGAGGTGTGGGAAGTTGGGAAATCAGATTTTTTGGGGGGACGGACACGGACGGACGGACTTTTTTCTCGGTCAAACCGCCAGCCCTCACTTTACCTGCCTGTTAATGGGGGTTGTGACACCCCCCTGCCGCTGCTGCCGTGCCACCGCGGTAGCCGGCAGAGAAAAGAAACGTTAATGCAGCCGCGTTCTCTGCTGTTAAATCCTTGCTGAGAAGTGGGAAGAGAGCGAGTTGCTGCTTTTTTTTTTTGTGTGTGTGTGCAAATGCTAAAAGCATGGGGATTAGCGAAGAGCAGATTAGCGAGGACTTGCTCCATCGCTGCCCCCTTCCTCCCTCCTTCCCTCCCTCCCTCCCTCTTTTCCTTCCCTCTCCTACCCAAAAAGTTTTCTGGAGCAGCTAAATATATACCTGCCGTTTCCAAGGTAGAGCTCGCTGTAATTGGCGACTCGGTGAAATTACAGCCACGGATTCTGGCATTTGGATCCTCCTGGCTGGCATAATAATTTCTCCCTGGGTAGCTGGTATTTAACTTGTCTTATCTGCTCCTGATAGTTATAATTACAGTGCCCACTAATTTCCCCTGTAATATTGCAGCCCGTCAGAAGGGTGGTTGGAGAAAGGTCCCGGGGGGGGGGTGGGTTTCAGGAGGGCTCCCTTCACCCCAACCCGTTGCGTGAAGGCAAAAGTAGCTGGTGACCTCCCTGGTTGCGTCCCCTTCACAACTTGGTGGGGCTGGAGCAGCCTCGCAGCCCCCCACCGTGCCGTTGTCCTTATTGGGAGGAGATGGTAGAACGGTTTGGGTTGGAAGGAACCTCAAAGATCATCCAGTTCCAACCCTTTGCCATGGAGCAGGGACACCTCCTACCAGACCAGGGTGCTCAAAGCCCCGTCCAGCCTGGTCTTGAGGTGCTGGAGGGAGTTTGAAGTCCTGGTGTCCTTGCTTGAAAGATAAATCTCAGTCTCTGACTCGGGTCGGGGTAGGGCTTGCTGGTTTGTGTAAGGCAGGACAGGCGGACAGGACTCGAGCAGCAGAGAGCTAGAACCTGCCAACACGGAGATCGTAACCAGAGCATTGGGGTTTTTTTTTTTGCTTCAGAAAAGCCTGTTTTTGAGACCACATTGAGCTGGTCCAGCTCTGGAGCGGGAGGAGGAGCTGCTCACCATCCCCTTTCCGAGGCCCAGGCTTCCAGCCCTGGGAAGGTCTTTTCCCCTAGCAAAAAAAACCCACCCCAACGCTAAGTTTTTTTTTTTTTGAGCTCTATTAGCCAGAAATAGTTACAAGGGGTGATATTCAGCTCCGGGGGATGAGACTGAACCGTTAGTAATCCTTTCGCTATAGGGTACACGAGATCTTTGTGCAAGGATAATAAACTCGGTGGGACCTGGGGTGGTAATAGCTGTCCTTCCTTGGGATCACCCGCGCTGCTCCGGGAGCTCTCGGGTCTTTGTTTCTGGGAAAGGATTAGGTGTTAACACCGCAGAAGGAAAAGGGGGGGCGCAGCCGGCTATCCCCGGGTTTCCGAGGAGTTTCTCTGTTCCCTTGAGTGCCCTCACAGTTTGCCTCCTCCTCGCCCTAAACCACGGCTGCTTTTTTTACAACAGCTGGACATATTGTTTTAAGAGATAATCTTCAGATACCGCAGCCGAGCAGACAGTTCATAAGGAATATCTGATTCGGTGACTATCACTTCTTCTTCCGTCCTTGAGAGCAGGCTTTGAGGGTTAGGATGTTCTGCTTTTGCTGGTGTTTTAGTTGGTGGTTTTTTTTTGTTTTTTTTTTTTTTTGTTTTTTTTTTTTTTGTTTTTTTAATGAGAAAAATAATTCCCCCGCAGCCCCTGCCAAGAATTCTTAGCCTGTAATGGGTTGTTTACTGCAGGTTTGATTTGATGCCTCGGTCTTGTCTTCCCTGACAGACAGAACCCTTTAAGGTTGGATCTTTAGTGCAAAATACTCGCACGGTGCACTTCTGTTTCCCCATGAATATTTCCCCAGATTTGCTTAAAATGAGTCGTTTCCATGACTATGCTCGCTTGACGGACTTGTTCCTCGGGATACAAATGGGTCTCCGAGTCGGCGTCTCCGCTGAGGGGGGATAATGAGAACAACAACGGTTGTGGCGTAGGATGAGAGGAGTCCCTGGGAAATTGTGCTGACTCCGCTAAGGGGCTTGGCGCAGGTGGGGTTCGGAGCTGGGAAACCCAAGGAGCTGCGGCACAGAGTGTTTTTGGCTTTTTCTTCCCGTGGTGGGAGAAAGGGAAGAAGGGGAATGGGAGGCCGGGAAGGGAGAAAGTGGAAAAAGAGCGAGGAAAAGTTGGGAGAGGGAACAAGAAAGCGGGAGGTGCGAGAAGGGAATGGGTAAAGGCAAAAAACAGAGCGGTGGAAAGGGTGAAGTGAAGGAAAATCCGATTAACTCCCCTGGCATGAAGTTCAGGGCTGTGGGATGAGTTCCTAAATCAGAGCCCTGCAGTCACCACGGCTGCCTGGACCACGGGGATGCTGAGATGCTGGGGGGGGCTCTGGCCTGACCCAGCTTTCTGGTACCCAAAACCTGGGCAAAGTGTGGCCCCCCACCTCCTATTTGTTTATTTTTTTTTTTTCTGTATGTGTGTGTATATATATATATATATATATAAAATCTAACAAATTTCTAACCCATATAAATCCAATTACCCATGTTTTGCCTGCAGGGAGCGAGGGAGATTAATGTTTGGTATTTTGGCAGGAATGTAAAAAGAAATAGGTGGTAATAACAATGAAGGCTCATAAAAAGGAACCGATAGCCGTGTCTGGGCCCGGGAACCCTGCCATAATTCTTGGGGGCATTTGCCGACTGGCCACCCCGCTCCCGTGGAGGTGCAGGGAAGAGCCAGGAGTTTTTCCTGGGCACCTGAGCATCCGTCCTGTGAGCGGAGATGACATTAATGTGATAATAATGGAAGTTGATAAGAAGAAATGGTTTCTGCTCCCCAGGCACCTTCTCGTAACACATCCCGCTCTGTGTCGTGGCTTCTGAGAGCCACGGGAGCGTGTTGCTCTTGTCCCCATTTTGCAGAGAGCCAACAAAGTCCCAAGAAAGGAGGGTGAGTGTATGGTATTTTTGGAAGGAGAGATGGGAGCTGAGCTCTTCACCCTCTGATGAGTCTGTGGTTGCGTTGGTCCTTGTAGATCTGGCTTGGAGTGATATGACCCAGAGTTTTTTGGGCAGTTATGGCTGTGGGTAGGAGTTGGGAGTACCAGAGTTGTGCTCTGGCAGAGAACAGCATCTCTCACGTTTTTTTCCTCCGCTCTGAGCCCTTTTCTGCAGTGTCTCTTCATGCTGAGTCTTTCCTTTCCCCAGCACGAACCTGGGCACACTTTTCCCTGCAGCTTTCGGTCAGGGGACAGTAGTCTTGTGTGAGGATAATGGAGGTGAATGAACTGAGAGCAGCCCTGGGGAGAAGGACCTGGGGGTGCTGGTGGGTGAGAAGCTCAACACGACCCAACTACGTGCGCTGGCAGCCCAGAAAGCCCCCTGCACCCTGGGCTGAATCCCCAGCAGCATGGCCAGCAGGGCGAGGGGGGGGGATTCTGCCCCTCTGCTCTGCTCTGGGGAGACACCCCCCCCCGAGTGCTGCCTCCAGCTCTGGGGCCACCAACAGCAGAAGGACATGGACCTGTTGGAGTGGGGCCAGAGGAGGCCACGGAGATGCTGGGAGGGCTGGAGCCCCTCTGCTGTGAGGACAGGCTGAGAGAGTTGGGGGGGTTCAGCCTGGAGAAGAGAAGGCTCCGGGGAGACCTTGGAGCCCCTTCCAGTCCCTCAAGGGGCTCCAGGAAAGCTGGGGAGGGACTCTGGATCAGGGAGGGGAGCCGTAGGAGGAGGGGGAAGGGTTTGACACTGAAAGAGGGGAGATTGAGATGAGATGTGGGGAAGAAGTTCTTTGCTGTGAGGGTGGTGAGACCCTGGAGTAGAAGCTGTGGCTGCTGCATCCCTGGAGGGGTTCAAGGCCCGGTTGGAGGGGTCTTTGAGCAACCTGGTGTGGTGGGAGGTGTCCCTGCCCAGGGCAGGGGGTTGGAACGAGATAGTCTTCAAGGTCCCTTCCAACCCGAACCATTCTATGATTCACATTGCGTCGGTGTTTGGCTTTGTCCCCTTCTGCTCCTCAGTGGCCGCCCGAGGTTTGCCCGCATGGGGAAGGCAGCTGAGAGGGTGTCGTGCGTCCAGGCACCTCTCCTCCCTCAGCCTTGATACTTCGGACCCCAACCGCTCATCGTCCTCCATCGATACCTCCCCTCTGCCACCGGGGTGAGGTCCCCTCTTGGGAAGGGCGCTGCTCTCCGTGTCCCCTGGTTCAGGGCAGGCAGTGCCATCCTGCGCCGCTGCCTCCGCCGTCGCCCCCGGTCACGTATTAATCACGGTTCAGATATTGCATCCCTGCGGCGCTTTCTGCCTTCTCTGCCGGCTCTGCATCAGGCTCCTTGCTCTCCGTTTATTACCGCCGCCAGTTTTATAACCCACTTTATCAGATGACTTCTTTTTTTTTTTTTTTTTTTTTTCCCTTTCCCCTTTCTTAAAGAGCATCGCCCATGAGCAACTCATCATTTCAGAAGGAGGGAGAGCGCCGTTAGCCGAGGAGAAAGCCTCCATGCTTATACCTTAAATGAAGAGGCTGCTTTACCGTGTTGTTGCATTTAATTCAATCAAGGCAGTTAAAGCCGAGATTTAAAGGCCTTTGTGCGCTCGCAGGAGTTGCTCTGATGCCGTAGCAGGTAGAGGGAAAGATTGAGCCCATTTCCAAGGAGACTCGGAGTAACTGTTGGAAGCAGCCGGGCCTGGGGCTGACTGCGGCAGCGGCTACGGTGGGAAGCTCTTAGCATTCACGTCGCATCCCATCTCTCTCTCCGTCGCCCTCCCTGCTCTTGCTCCTTCTCCCCATATATTCCTTTAAGTGGAATTGATTAGTTTGGCTTTTTTTTTTTTTTTTTTTTAACCGGGGGGAGGGCTGTTTTTTAATTAATATTCTTAACTGTATGATAATTACACCGGCTGGTCCCATCGCTGTCTGAGTCACCCTCTCCTCCCTTGTTCTTGCGAGAAGGCTGTTTGGACTTAATTAAAGTTAGGGATCCAGGGCTAGCGGGAACAGCGGGAGTCTTGCAGGGCTTTTGATGAAATGATTGCTGCGGGGGAAGCGGCTGGTTCCTTCCCGGAGCCGTGGATCACAATGCTGAGACACATTAGGGCCGTCTGGCTTGACACAGGCCATCGAATCTCATCCCGCGTTTCCCATCCGACTCTTCTCGGATGCCATAGCCCCTGTTTTGGGGCAAGAGGAGCCTGGTTTTGGAGGTTTGTCCCTGCTTAGAGACATCCCCTCCTGGAGGGAGCATCTTTGAGCTCCCCGTGCCCATCAGGTCGTGGTGGGGGTTGTTGGAGGGATAACGGAGAAGCTGCGTGGACTCCGGAGGGTCTTTTTCATCTCTTTTCCTTGCTCGTGCTGGCAGCCAGCGCTGCCACCGGAGCTCAAATGCAGCCCAAGCAAGAGCTTAACAAGCTCCGAGAGCTGTCCAGAAAGTTATCCTGACACCAAGTGACAGACTCTCAATTGATATCCTCCGGAGACTTTAAACTCACTTCTGCGAGGTTTCCAAAGCTGGTTTTGTCTCATACCTGAAGAATCCTTTATCTGCTGCGACGCCTCCCCTGCCTTGTCTCATTGCTCTTGACGTTTCTCTTTGTTGCCTGCTGCAGCGCGGGTAAACTCCGCTGCAAAACTATTTCAGAAGGGTTTTTCTCGCTCTCTGGTCTGCTCTGCTCTCTTGCTGGGGTTCCCTTTATAAATTGCTTGGGCTGATGCCGTTCCTGCTTGGATCTGTGGCTGGGAACCGGCTGGAGCAATGTCAGGCCGGCTGCTGCTCATCCCGAGAGGGCAGGGGATGCTCCAGACCCGTGGGAAAGGGGAAATAGGTTGTCTGGGGTGGAAAAGGGAGGAGAAAACGGTCCTAGGAGATGGTTCGCCTTCCATCCTGAGAAAGCTCTGGAGCAAACGATCAAGGGAAATTTTTGTGAGCAGGTAGGGAAGGACAAGAAGCTGTGCCGCAGTCAGCGGAGATTTGTCAAGGAGGAATTGTGTCAGACTAATCTAATACTGTCTGTACGACGGTGTAACAAGGCTCGGGGATGGAGGGGGAAGCAGGAGATGCCTCAGACGGTGACCCAGGCTGCTGCCCTGCGAGCTGATGGGACACCCAAGGTGGGAACCGCTGTCTGGAGAAGGCTGTAAGGAAACAGCCTCCCTGCTTTTGAGACCCAGCCCAATATGCATTTTTTGCCCAACTCATAGGAAAAACTACTTTTACAGTAGCTTCAGGCTGTGGTTGGTCCATAATGTCCTGCTGGAATTCCATGGAGGGCTTGGGGACCATCTTTATGTCCTAAATCTCCTTGTGCAGGGTTCCCGGTGTGGGGGTGCGTCTGTTTGTGTCGTCGTGCTGCTGGGCTGGCATTTTGGGATGCCATCAAGGACTCTGAATCCTTCCGAATTAGCGATGTACAGGTACTGATGTCTCATTGTATACTCCATCCGATGGTACCCCGTGCGGGAAGGTCCGGAGCGGACCATATTCGCTCGTCTATGAGGTTGGGTTGGTTGTCCTTCCAGGTGATGGGACTTGCCAGCCTGTTGCAGGATGGCTGCTGGCCTCATCCTGCTGCCTTCTGCCGTCTTTTTATATGATGGCCCCGTACAGCAGCACTCCTCCTCCCCTTCTTGCCGAGGATTTTGTGCTCCAGCCCCCCGGCAGAGCATCCGACCCCTTCCCCGCCCCTTCCCCGCTCACCCTGCAGACCCTTTATGCACAAGAGAAGGTTTTAAGATGCAGCCGGGGCCTGCCCAGACTCTCTGACTGAGGCTGCAGACTCTCAGAGGTGTACTTGGAGCGTTTTCCTTGATTTTCCTTTTATTGCCCAGTAAATCAGCGATGGGGCCAGCCCGTCTGCGGGAAGCGGCTCCCTTATGGAAAAGGTGCTGGTTCTCCAGCTTGAATCCCTTTGCCGTCCCTCTCCTAGCCCTCTGCCCCA